>NC_045602.1:128113479-128745146 GCF_009762305.2 Zalophus californianus
TGACACTCAACTAGTTGGCTTAAATCTTCAAGTGGAGAAATTGAATAGGGCTAAAAGAGGGTCTTATGTGCTTGTGCTCCGTGACTGGTATTCCTGGCTTTTCTAGACCTCTTGCTCTCAGGAACCTTGCCTCACTTTGGGTTCACTCAGGCACCCTCTTCCAGAAAAGGATCTGATGATTCGAGGCCTATTTCTTCTAACTAACTTCTGGCAGCAGTGAATCTCTGGTTTGGCTTCAGTCACATGGCTTCAGTCACATGTGACACAGTGGGTCACACAGCCAGCTGGACAGTTCTGGGGATGGAGTAGTTTCCAAAAGGGAAATTGGCGTGCTGTGGCCGAAAAGAAGTTAAGAGTGGTTTTGGAGGGTAGCTGTAAGAACTGATGTCCATCCCATTTCAAAGGTCCCTTGCAGCTCTTGAGACTGTGCCTCTATAATTTGTGTCTCTGAGGAATTGCTGCTCTTTGTTTAGATCTTCAGAAGTATTCACTTAATCTTTTGTCTGCTTGCTTGCTTCAAATCCAGGACTCCTTTATTACAGTCTCTGATTGGCCTTTTTGAGTTACCTGAAGATGATACCATTCCCGATGAAGAACATTTTATTGACATAGAAGATACACCAGGGTATCAGACCGCCTTCTCACAATTGGCATTTGCGGGGAAAAAAGAGCATGATCCTGTAGGTCAGATGGTGAACAATCCCAAAATTCACCTGGCACAGTCACTTCACAAGCTGTCTACTGCCTGTCCAGGAAGGGTAAGTGTGTTGTCCAAGAACTCTGACTAATGGACCCCTTTCTGGGAAGGCCAGAAGGTAGTAGTTATGCTGGTGCCTATAGTTAGGCCTTAATTTTCTTTCATTAGAATGATGTGCTAGAAGTAGATTTTAAGCAAATGACTTTTGGAATAAGGACAAAGCGGGGGATAAAACCCGCTCACACGTCCCCCACACACTTTTTAAGTTTTATTTATTTATTTAAGTAATCTCTACACCTGACGTGAGGCTTGTACTTACAATTCCCAAGATCTAGAGTCGCTGGCTCCGACTGAGCCAGCCAAGGCACTCTAAAACCCTTTGAATAGAAATGTATTTATTTCCCAGATTGAAATCATTCTTCTATTAAAATGTAGGCATTTTTTTTTTTAAACTGCAACATACTCAAATATTGGATCGTGGAGTAAACATAATGGCTGTAGAGTTGCATTATCCAGCACCTTTTACAGAGTCTTCTAGATTATCAGAGAAAATATATTTTTCAATGTTTTATTATGGAGAACGTCAAACACATAGAAATAGCATAATGAACCTTCACATATAGACCTTCAAAAAGTACCAGTATTCTGCCATTCTTGTTGCATGTGTTTCGTCTTGGGCATGATGTCATTTCACCTATATGTCCTTAATTATGCATTGCTCACCAATAAGGACTTTTTTTTTTAATCCCCACAATGCCACTACCACACTGAACAGCAGTAATTCCTTATGGATCTGCTTTTTAGACCTATCCAGTTCTGAAGGTGTAAAGCAATTGAGATCCTTGAGAATCTCTGTAAGAGTCACTGGTGATGGATTGTCCTTCCCAAGACATGGCAGTTCTGGAGAAGATGGGGCTTGTGTTGGTTTATTAAGATCTCCAAGGACCGGCATGTTTCCCATCTCTTGTAGGTTCCCTCGATGGTGAGCACCAGCCTCAATGCGGAAGCGCTCCAGTATCTCCAAGGCTACCTTCAGGCGGCCAGTGTGACACTGCTTTGAACTGCGTTTTCCAGATTGGCTAAGCCAACAATGGTTTCTGAGGAAATCACATAGACGTCTGAGCACAGCTGCATTAAAGCAAGTTTTCCTTTTGAACTTGTCACAAATTCCATCTTGTAAAGAATATTAAATGTTGCTTTAAGCTGAACCTTGAGCAAATTAGGTGGTTTGTGTGATCATGAATAGAAGTGGGTGACTTTCCAGTTTGCAGCTTCCAGGGACAAGTATTAGTTCAGTATATGATCATGAGTTGAGCATTTGCACTGTTGTTGGGATAACTTTAAAATTCTGATGGACACTGAGCGTGGAGACTTTTTTCTGTTACTAAATTGTTTTGAGGCATTGCCATTTGTGTTTCTCTCTTTTGTATTTTTGTCTGTTTCCATAAGCTTTTATTGGAAATGTGAATAAGTAAAGAATCACTGGTGTAACTTGCCAAGAAATGCACATTTCATAGTTTTAAATCTAATCCGAAGTTTTTTTTTTTTAAAAAAGCCCTCAAATACGTGTCTAAGAATATCTTAAAGACAGGTTTTTGGTGCTAATACTATTATAATGAATTTCTTTAAATAATTGAAATTCAAACTCAGTCTTTCCTTACCAGGGAAAAGGGAACATTAATAAAGGTTTGGGGCTTATCTATTAGAACTTTTCTGGACCCATTTCTAGGTGGCAGCATGAACTCTGGGCCGGATGGTTCCCTCTGTGGATTGGGGAGAGATGCCCTTCCTGGCTTCACAAGGCTGTTGAGTACGTTAGAAAGCGTAGACATTTGCCCTTTTTGAGAGTGTCTGTCTTTTCTGCAAATTGGCAGTTACTTGGAACTTTTCAGAGTACAGCCTGAGGTCTAGTATGAGCCATGAGAGTGGGTATATGCTAGCAAACAAGGCTGCCTGGGCAGGTTCTAGAACAGTTGGTTTTTAAGGAGTAATCAGACTATCTCAATTGAGAGGCATAGTTTACTTCTGCTGGAATTGTCCATTCAGTGCAGATTAAATTGAAATCTCATTCTGCACACATCAGTGATCTCTCTCAAAATTCAGGCACCTGACTTGAATGTGTTTTCTTCACATGCTGTTTTTGTAGTGTTGGCATGAGAAACCTTCTCCAGCTTAATCAGTCTAAGTGTTGTATCAGTCTACTCATTTTTGTTTGTCTTGACATAGTAATGGAAGCATTAAATCATATATCACTATTTAAGTGGTCACTGGCAGGATATTGAGATATTACTGGGATCTACTTTTGAAGTATAATTTAATACAGGTAAAAAACCTGTAGTGGAAAACAGTCGGTGGTGATGACTTATGTTTGCTGCTTATTACGTAAGCTCCGAGAGCACCTGTCTGGCAACGATCAGGTAGAGCTCTTGGTGAACAGTCAGGTAAACACACGGCACATTCTGTTGCAGAGAACCCTTGCTTCAGCATCTTAGCCTCGGAGGACTGAGCAGGTTGTGAATTTTTTCCTTCTTAAAACAACTAGAAGGTGATTTGTCTTTGTAAATGTGCCTTTTAAAATAGTTTCTGAACAGAAAGACTGATACCTTTCCTATCCTTTACTCTGGCACAGGTCATTAATTCTCATGTTTAAAAATGCTTTAAATGGAAGTTTCTCATTCCATCATCTTAGTTTACCTAGCTTTTAAAGGTTTTAAGAGCTGGTATGTAGTGAGTTTCTGACAGGTCTTAGTGACTTTCTCAGTGGTGATGCCAATTCTTTCTGGATCTAAAGAGTTGGATTCATACTTTGAGATTGGGCCAACCTGGGTTTGAATTACTCTGCGCGTGACATGTATGACCTTCAGCAAATGACTCAGCCTCTCCACTTTGATTTCTTCTGAAAAATGAGAAAAATCACCTTCAGGATGGTTGTAAGATGTAAAAAAGACATACTTTAAGCAGAGAACATATGCAGAGTTAAGTACTAATAAGTAAAAGCAGCTGTTTGATTGTTTAGGGTGGGCTTGGGGGCAAGCGCAGGGCAGGGGTTGCCTTGGAAGGAAGGGTTTGTCACTGAGCACTGCAGAACACCGTCCTATTTTACCAGTGGTGGTGTGGTTCCGGGGGTGGGAGGGGGAAGACTTTCCAGAAGAGTCCCAGCTCAGGGTAGTTTTAGACACAGGGGAGAAATGTATCTAACCTGCAGAGTTCCTCATGAGAGCCTCCTGCTGCATCCACAGATTCTGTTTGAGCACATCTCCCCTTTTAACAGCTTGATTTTTAGAAAATAACATTTCTGATATAAATGTATTTTCTTTGTTGGAAACTTGGTAAACACAGAAACCTACCTTCAAATATTTTGGCTTTTCCCTCTAACAGAGTTGAGATCATTTATGATTTGATATGCTTTTTAAACATTTAACAATAATTATAACCACTGTTGGAAATGATAAACTCTTGAAGTGAACATTCTTTATACGTGAGTCTCTCTCTTTCCTGACGGTGGGATTACTAAGCACCTGCCCTGTGGAAAGCTTCAGGCCAGTTGCCGTGGCACAGCTCCCCCCACACTTCTGTGCTGTACCCAGTTTGGGTTTAATCTAGCGCTTACACAGCGTGGTCACAGAGCGGCAGCCTGCCTTCCGGTTTTCAGCTCCTGGGGCCTTTAGTTCTTCGTCTCCTCCACTGGCAGATCACCCTCCCTGCTACGAAAAATAAAAATCAAGGTCACGCTTCTTGTATCCTCCTAGGTGGTTCTCTTCTTTTTTTTCCCCCCAGTAATGACATTTTTTTATTCTTTTTATCTTCTACTTTGGCCACTGTTTCTTGGCTCCTTAGTATCAGTGATAAGGTAACTCCAGTGTCACAGGACAGGGTGCTCCGTCCTGTGCAGTAGTCCCTGTCTGCTGGGCTTTATCTGTAGGTCTCTTTGAAAGGGGGAAAAGTGAGAATCCGTACTTGAGTACTGTTTGGCCCAGATGTGTGACTGCAAGACTTGCCCTTGGGCCATCCTGGGGTATGCTGAGGGGCTGCTCTTTTATAGGGCAAAGGAGCTTCATGGACCCGTTGAAAATAACTTGAGGTCATTTCTAGTGGATTCTCCAAAAGACCTAAGGAGCCCTGGTTACAGCTACAGGAACACACTGGCCCTGGGGGGGTTGTTGCATGATGGGTGGTAAAGGCTGTTTTGGAAATGCTCACCTGTGGCTGGAGAAGGCAGTCATAAACTAATGAAGTCATTTACCTATTTGTGGGTTTTCTCCCTTCTCAATTAGACGATGTGAGAGAAAAATGTGGCAGTAGGGAAGCACTGTCCATATGAAGAAAGAGCCACAATAGGCAGGTCAGTTTTGCAAAAAGGAGACCATTTAATGGGGAAGCAGGAAACATTAGGAGAAAAGCAGCATATTTACCTTGCACCGGAAAAAGGTCCATCTCCTCGTGAGAAGTTAGGGTCAACCCTTCTGAGCCTAGAGGGGACGTGATGACTGCTCCCAGGTAGCTGGGTTTCTGCAGCAAACAGCTGAGAAGACCTCCTGATCTGTCTCCCAGGCGAGTCCACAGGGCAAAGGGAGGTAGAGCCCAGCATCCACCAGGTCCTGCCCCTCACAGAGCAGGCTGAGTGTCTCAGGAAGGCTGGCAGCCCCACTGGTGAGATCCCAAATGGAGGGAGAGAGCCGCCTCTGTCAGGACTACAAATTTCAGGCTAGAAGGAGGGAAGAAGTTGCTACTGTGGTGCCTGCTGAGCATCCCGGTCAGAGAGGCTGCAAGACCCTCCCGAGGAGCGGCAGGGTGGGGGCGACAGACTTGGGCCGACTGCCGCAAGTTGTGCGCTCCAAACCCCCAGCCACGTGAACACCTCACCCTTGGCTCTGATCCTCCGCAGGAAACTCCCTTCAGTCCCAAGGACGGACTGGCTCTGAGCATGCACAGCAGTCTTCCAGGGGAGCAGAGGTGCCCTCTGTTTAATTCAAAGGCAGCGTTTCTCAGCATGATCCACAGCATTTGTGATGCTCTCAGAAGGAACGGCTATCATCTACAGTTCTGTGTTCTATGTTACAAGAAACCCACTAGCAATGTGACTGCGTAGGACAGTGGTTCTCAAATTACCACAGCATCACCTAGGAAATTAGAAATACGAGAAATACGTGTTCTTGAGTCCCATACCTACTACACCACAGACCCTGGAATGGGACCCAGCAACCTTTTAACAGCCCTCCGCCACGTGAGAGGATGCTCAGCGCTTAAGTTGGTGGGCAGTGACTAGGATAAAGTGAAGTAAAAGTGAATCGATCGAAGAGACCCACGGACCTGGTAGAGCTGTGCGCCCTGCTGGGGAGCAGTGCTCTAAAGCTTCATGGCCTCAGAACTAATGGATGTGCAATTAACAGCTCTGGTTTTGCACAAAGGGAGACAGAGTCAGGGCCCACTAGGAGCCACGGGCTTCAGTGGACCTCTTCCAAAACTCAACCACTCCCTACAGTTCCAGCGTAGAGAGACACAAATTCTTGTTCTCATGGAATCTGTCACTACAGTTTTTCTTGGGAGACTTGCAGTGGCCTGGGGCTTGCATCCCAGTGGGGAGACGTGAGAGCTAGATAGGACAAAACAAGCAAGGTTAGGCCTGGACATCTCCAGCATGGAATCGGGCGAAGTCCTCTCTATCAGCCCTGAGTGGCAGGCCCAGAGGGTGGACCGGGAGCAGCCGGCTTCCGTGTCTGGCAGTAAGAACACCAGGAGGTAGGTACGAAGCACTTCCAACACCAGGTGCCCTGAGGAGCTACTGACACATACTGTCTTAGCGGTGTGAGAGAAGTGAGTTTCTAAGTTACAGATAAACTGAGGCACAGAGAGGTGAAATCATTTGAGGTCTCAGCAAAGCGGTGACAGGTCAGGACTGATGGTAGCTGCGCTTGTTACGAGCTCACACGGCCGTCACACAGCCGTCTAGTTTGGCACACTGCCTTGCCCTCTGAGGAGGCCTCCAACCGGCTCCTCTGCCGAGTGTAGACATTTGTCCACCTACATTACAGCACCTCGTTCCTTCAGGAGGTGATCTCCACAGCACAGAAGCCTCATCCACATGGGTGTCTACCCTCTACCATACTGCTCCCTCAGGCCTGCGTTACCTGGCCAAGGCGAGCGATGACAAAGGTGGGCACACCATCTCAGAGTTGGGGCTTTCAGGGAACAGACTGTTGCCAACAAACCCTCTAGACCCTAACTCCCCAAACTCAGCCAAAATCCAGCATGTCCCCCTCCCCTAGGCTAGGGGAGGTCTGCACCGTTCTGGTTTCCTTATCACCGTCCAACCACGTTTACACTGCTCTTGACCTTGAGTCCAAGGAGCCAGCCAGACAAGAGGGTCCTATTAGGGCCCAGAGAAGTTTCAGGCATGACCTCCCAAACCGGGGAGCACAGGCTCAGCTTACAGGACACTGCGGCCACAGATCTCCAGCGGATATTGGCACAGAACAACAAAAGGACCAAGGGGCTTCCAAGCCCTAGAAAATCTCTGGCCGTTTCTTAGGGAGGTCTTTTTGGCAGCCAGAGGAAATACGTGATTAAAAAGGCAGATACCACAGAAGAATACAGTCTGAATAATGACAGGATTCGGATAGGTCCTCATTGCAGAACGGGACCACCTGCTCACTAATCTGTACATGCTCAGCAATGTCAAAGGTCAGAGGGAGACTCACTGCTGCTCTTGCCACAGCCTAAGTGGGGATATCCGTGATGAGCTGAGGCTGAGCGGAGCCCACGGGCTTCTGTGCGGCATGTTCTGGCCTAGCTGATCCTGCCTGCTCCTGGGCCCTGCTCAGCTTTGTAACGGCACCATTACACACGCACTGCACATCTGATCAGAAAAAGCAGCATGTGTGGTGGGGCGCCTGGGTGGCTCAGTTGGTTGTCCGCCTTCGGCTCAGGTCATGATCCCAGGGTCCTGGGATCAAGTCCCTCATCAGGCTCCTTGCTCAGCGGGGAGCTGCTTCTCCCTCTGCCGCCCACCCCCCCACCCCCCGCTTGTGTTTGCACTGACAAATACATAAAAATCTTAAAAACAAAACACCATGTGTGAAAGGGGATGGAAAAAAAGTAAGATGGAGGGTCTGGAGGTAACTTTCAAAATGTTCAGTTTACTTTTTTAACAAGTTTTTTTTTTTTAGGATTTTATTTATTAGAGACAAAGCGTGAGCAGGAGACAGAAGGAGAGGGAGAATCAGACTCCTCCCCCATCCCTGCTGAGCAGGGAGACCTATGTGGGACTTGGTCCAAGGATCCTGAGATCATGACCTGAGCCAAAGGCAGACACTTAACTGACTGAGATACCCAGGCACCTCTCGATTTACTTTTAAACAAAAACAAACCCACTAAAGACCGCATTGTCATTGCAGGCCTAGTGGGTATGTCCATCAAAGTAGGTTTTGATGGGGACGCCCGGGTGGCTCAGTCGTTGACTGCCTTCGGCTCAGGTCATGATCCCAGGGTCCTGGGATCGAGCCCCACATTGGGCTCCCTGCTCGGCGGGAAGCCTGCTTCTCCCTCTGCCACTCCCCCTGCTTGTGTTCCCTCTCTGGCTGTGTCTCTGTCAAATAAATAAAATCTTGAAAAAAAAAATTTTAATGAATACCTTTGGGAACACTATGAAGGAGATAATTTTTTTTATTTGAAAGATTTTTAATCTCTACACCCAACCTGGGGGCTTGAACTCAACCCCGAGATCAAGAGCCACAAGCTCCACCAACTGAGCCAGCCAGACACCCCCAAAGGAAATATTTTTTAAAAAATTAAACTGGCGGGGTGGGGGGCACACTTGGGTGGCCCAGTCAGTTAAGTGGCCGACTCTTGATTTCAGCTCAGGTCATGATTTCAGGGTCATGAGATCAGGTTCTATGCTCAGCAGGGAGTCTGCTTGAAGATTCTCCCTCCGCTCCTGCATGTGTGTACGTGTGCTCACTCTAAAATCTTAAAATTAAACTTGGGCTAGTAAGCAAAGTAGTACAAATTTCCTAAATTGTACATAATTTTGCTGATAAAATATGGATGCCATTTAAATTACAAATAAGTCTAATTAGAATAAGGTGCTTTCACATTTACAGTTTCACATATTCCATATATACACCCTCTGTATCCATTAAACACAGCACTGCAAGTATACAGAGGGACAAGAAGGTCCAAGAAAACAGTTGTGCTGCTTTCATGAATCGAAACCCCCTTGCCCCCAGCTGAGTTAGCCACTGCCTCTCAGAAGAACCCACATTTCTTTTGAAAACCTATTGAGGAAAACCAGCTAACTTCCTGCCCCCAATGCTCAGGTGCTTAAAAAATCCATTTATGGATTTGGAAATTTCAAGTAAATTTGTCTTTTTATGGGCATACAGACATCTAAACCCTTAAGCCAGAGATGGTAGTGATGGAAGTTTCCAGTGTTAAACTACATGCCAGCAAACAAAAGCTGCGCGTCCCTGTCTGGGGGTTTGCACCCCAGGGTCCTGTTCTGAGCTCACAGCAGGTGGCAGCACGCTGCTTCTTGGGAATGTAGATGCCCTGCCCACAGGCCGCGCCAGTAGCCGGCTCCCTCCCTAAGGGGCCTGGGGATCCAGGCCAAGGCGGCTGTCACTAGGCATTCACCCTGCAAAGCTGCGCGCGGTGAGCGGGGGAAGGAAACCCAGTGTCAGAAGGGACACTTTTTTTTAAGAACTGTAGGTCATATTCCTGTGGCTCAAGAAGGCCTTTCAAAACCAACAAAACAACCAGCTCTGGGGAAATCTTTACTCCTTAAAATCTCCCTTTGAGGGCGCCTGGGTGGCTCAGTCAGTTAAGCGTCTGCCTTCGGCTCAGGTCATGATCCTGGAGTCCCGGGATCGAGTCCCACGTCGGGCTCCCTGCTCAGTGGAGAGTCTGCTTCTCCCCCTGCCTCTGCTCCTTCCCCTGCTCATTCTCTCTCTCTGCCTCTCTCAAATAAATAAAAATCTTAAAAAAAAAAACAAAAACTCCCTTTGATAAGAGGCATTTTACAGAGCCAAGACATAACGTCCACACACACACACTGTGGGTGAGCGAGAGACCCAAGCCTGTCTGTCCCAAGGGCCACAAGAGCCTCTCTCTGAGGATCGACACTCCACAAATCCTAAGACCCACAGTCTTCTCGTGGCTGACCCAAGGCACCTTTGATTATTTCAGACCCACCTCGGGCGCCTTCCTGTCTCCTTTTCTGCCTGCACTGCAGAACCCAGGACCGCACGGATTGTCCCCAGGGTGGGGGACCTTGTTTTGGCTCTAAGGTTCTTGTAACTGAGCGAGCATACCAGCATGAAACACGGTGCAGATTCCCTTCCCAGGCAGCTCTGTTCAAGCCTGTTGAGACCCGGGCCAGGGTGGGGGTGGGGGGCGAGGCAGGGGGCACGGGGTACTGCAGGGAATCCTCGCAGCAGGGGATGGCAGCAGGCCTTCCCAGAGGCCAGACTGGTGTGAGAGTTTACGGTCTATGAACGTTCAAGGACATCTTTCCAAAACAGCCAAAGATGTATCACCTTTGAAAACCAGCCTTTCCGAGAAACCTGGAAATCCATACACCGTCCTTGAGATCAAGGGGAAACTTTCCCTCTCTGGAGTTCTGGCATTCAGGGCCAAACAGCCAACTAGAAGTTGTGATTTACTTCAGAGGCTGCACCCACCTCTCCCATTGCCCTTTTGCAGCGTGGAGGTTGCCCACAGGGACGCGGTAAAGCAGGGGGCAGGCAGCGTGCTGGGCAGAGGCAGCTCGCCTCCCACACGCCCATGAGAACGCCGGGCAGAAGTGGCAGGTGTCAAGTGGGGAGGAGGTGGCTGGCGAGGCCGGGAGATTGCCTACAATCTCAGTATTGGGGAAGGTACTAAAAACAGAGAAGGGCTGTGAAGAACCCCAGGGTGCTGGTAGCAGTATAAACGCAGGGCTTCCAAATATACACACGCTAACCAGACGAATGTGTGTACACATGGACACGCACGCACGCACGCCTATACATCTGTTTATTCGCCATCTGCTCAGAAGGCCTAGAAAAATAGCAGTGGGTGCTCTGAGTGCCCAGACCTTGGTGGTTTCTTTTTCTTTTCTCTTTAAGTAATCTTTTATGCCTGGCGTGGGGCTCAAACTCACAGCTCCCAGATCAAGTGTCACATGCTCTGTGGACTGAGCCCAGCCAGGCACCCGCCCCCCCACACCCTGGTTTTTAGATGTTCTCGTCGCTAAAGGGAACCAGAATAAATGGCTGACTCCAGAACTGGGGAAGGGAGAATGTTTTTCCTTTCACTGCTTTTATCCCTGCAATGTTGTTGAACTCCCTTCTGTTGCCGAGCACTTTTCCATAACCTTCTGACCACTTTGTCATTCTGACAGTCCAGCCCACAGGCCGGTTCATAAACGTGAACTGTCCTTCAAGAACACAAGCCACACAGCCACCAGCCCACTCCTCAGCCAGGCCTGAACGCAGGGCCTCACCTTGACGACTCCGAGTGTGAGAGCACCCGCTGGAAAGGGAGGAGACTCGAAGCTCTTCGGGCTCATTCTTTGGATAACAGTGTCCGGTCCAGAGGAGAGGCACCTCCCCTCGCCTGGGCGCCCCCACGCTGTACTTCCACACCCTCACTCACCTCTGCCCTCACTTCTTTAGTTACTGCTCAGAAGGACCAAAAATTCATTAGTATCTGTTTATTGATCAATGGTTTGATATAAAGTTATTTCAGATCTTCAGAATTTTGCCCAAACAGAAGTCACAAGCATTACAAAGTGTTTTTTTTTTTCTTTCTTAAAAAAAGGGTAGGAGGCAGGTTGGGAGGGGACCAACCTAGCAGTAGTGGCATTTGAGAATAAATTAACAAAAAAAAAAATTTAGTATTACCATTTATTGGTGACAAACACTAAGTTTTACTTACATTCCATGGGGAGAAAAAATTCCAGCGTAAACAATGAATTGAAGCGGTACTTAACTCGCAAGGCTACGGTGCTTTTCATCTGGACCATATGCAGGACCTTAACTGCACACGCTTCTGTGCCCAGTAACACAACATCAAAAGCAACACAGTTTCTGAGATAAACATGGGTCATTCTTTTCAGCCCTACATGGAGATGTAATCAACAGTACAAAGCACTCAAGGAAATCCATCTGCGGGTTTATATGTACTACGTGGAGACCATATCCTGTAGTGTAGTGAAAGCTACGTGTCCTCAAGAGCCATATGTATGTACAATTTTTTTTAATAATCTTTAAAACAAAGATCAAAGTTCATTTGTTTAAGTCCTGTTGCATTAACAAAAATAAAATAGAAAAGGAACCAAATGATCATTAAAGTTTAAAATTCCTAAACTGTCCAATTTATACAACCGTGGGAGACTTCATCAAGGACTGAGAAGTCCAGCACTGTTTCGGCTAAACCGGAGGGCACACAGTTTGCATCACTGAAACAGTCCCGGGTTAGTCCAATAAAGTCAAAACGTGTAACCACATACACATGGATATGATCTTTGCTGATTGGATTACTGATAGAGTCAGTCTCAGACAAGTTTCTAAACTGTGCTATGTAACTAGATACAATTGAGAAACTCTCAGATGAAAATTTATATAGTGTCATTTCAGTCAAAATGAAAATAATAAAACTAAGAATATGTAATCTCTTTTGGGAGAGAAAGCAGTGGTGATGACAGTGCGGGTGCCACGGAGGCGGGGGCCAGAGCACGCTAGAATGGTTAGTTGGCGCTGAGTAGGAAGCATTTGATTTTCTCTGGTGCTTTTGGCTCTGGGGCTGGTCTACGGCCCCGCTCCCCGGCGTGGGTGTCCAGGGTGTGTCCCAAGGGTTTGAGTGAGCCACTCTGAGAAAGGGTCGTGCTCTGTTCCCGGTTTCCTTCACACAGCCCAAACAGCAGTGGCCACAGCCAAGCACCGAGGGGTCCGGGGCCACACGGCAGGCCCCGCCGTGCCCCCCAGCAGCTGCCCGTGTGTGGGGACAAAACAGCACCCGCGAGCGCAGCCACGGCCGCCTCCTTGTGTTCCCGTCTTCGTCACCACTGCCGCCTCTGGTTCTTTACCCAGCACGTCTCTCAGCCCACTGGAGGTATCAGAAATTCCAAATTCTCAAAGCAGTTTCAGTATTTTCAGTATATATGTTGGGGTGGCCAGAAAAGGTTCAGCACCTCCCACACCTTAAAGGAAGAAAAAAAATGAAAGTGATGCCAGTTTTGAAATGTAAGAAAACTTAACCCATGTTAAAAATGAGCAGAAATCAGACACTGAAGTCCAGCAGCACAGGCACCAGTTTATGATCACTGGGTTCCGGTTTTCTCAGGATACACGGTCAAGTGAAAAAAGTGAGGAGGAGAAGGAGTGTGTAGTATGGGATCTCCGGGAGAAAAGGAATAATGCAAGAAATACACGATTGTATTTGCATAAAGAAACACACAGGAAAGATACATAAGAAACTAATAACCATTGTGATGTGTGGCTGGGGGCGGGGAGAGGGACACGGGTGAGGGCTGCGTGGGGGGGGGGGGTGGCAAGACTGACCACCCAGCATCTCTGGAAATCACTGTGGGGTCTGAACCCTGTGTATGTCTTACCTATTCTAATTTTTTTTAAGAAAGTAGAGCTCTGCTCACAACCTGGAAACCTTTCAGGGAAAGGGACAGAAAGTGACAGAAGGGGAGTGTCTTACTATTTTGAGCAGACGGTTTGAATTTAATGCAAATGAGGAATAGAACTGCCTTTCCGAGTAAATCAGCTCACTCACACAGACATTGGTCCATTTCCCGTTCTTGGCATCTCTGTACTCGGTTGGTCCAACTCCGAGAGCAACTTTAAGATGTTCAGTGCAGCCTAGCAGGGACGAAAAGAAGAGTCAGCACGACCGCCGCCCAGGGCCACAGCAAGACGCTGTCTGAACAGGTCGGCGAGGGACAAAACAGGGAGTCCCACTAAACCACACTTTCCCTTAATATTTGGACTTTCAATTTGAAATACAAATTACAAAATAAATTATCCATGTTTACCTCACTGAATCACAACCTCTGCTAATTTTATTTTCTTTTAATATTTTTAACTTTATAGTAACTAGACTACACATTTTGTATCCTGCTTTAAAACAGAAACCCGTCATGTTCCCTTGTTAGAATACATTAATTTGATGGATGCATTATAGTCCATCAGGCGTATACACCACAGTTCACCTAGATTAATCAATTCTTTTTCTGTTTTGTACTTCTCATTAACGGTAGTTTCACCTGAACGGAGACCAAAATAAGGGGCTTTCTACAGCTGCCCAAACTTGGGTGTGTGGTCTGTGTTCTGGGAGGAGAGGAATGGACACAGCGCGTGGAGGCGGTCCAGGATCCAAGTCCACCCCCCGGGGCCAGCACAGGGAGGGGAAGAGCACCGGGACGGGAAGGAGAGTCTAAGGCTGATGAATTCTGATAAACAATGAAAAATCAATAAACTAAGGAAGAAATCTTCAAAAATATGAAATCTATTAAAAGCACCCAAGTCTCCGGGAGAACCCTTCTATCTGTCCAAGGCCAGCAACAGGCCGGAGCCAGGAGCACTGGGGAACATACCATGTCATGGCAGGACTCCACATCCTTTCCAATACCGTGGCTGATCAGAGGTGGCTGAGAGGAGCAATTGATGAGAGATACAAACTCGTTCTTGTTGTTTTTGGGGAAGTCTTTGTATTCAACCTGAGGGGAAAAGAAAACCGAGGCCAAGTAGGGAAGCGGCGAATACGCAAGGGGCCCAGCAAATGGAGAGGACACCTCTTTCTCCTGCCCTCAACCTGACACGACTCCTGCTCAGTCAGCAGACTGTCAGGGGGGCCTGCAGCCGGGGGTACCAAGGGCTGCAGGCAGCAGACCCAGGCCCCAGCTTCTAAAATCTTCCAGGAACCTAGATGTCTACCTAAAAACCCTGGTCGGGGGGAAGGGGGGTACCAAACACTTGGCCTGAAAGAAGCCATGTCCTTTTCTGCTAGGCTCAAAGGGCCAGCACACTGAATCCATTCTTGCTAGAACTATCACTAAGATGAGAAGCTTTGTTACTACGGTTGGCCTGGATTTTGTAAAAGCTTATTTATTAGCAAAGGACAAGGTGATTCTGTTACCATACAGGCCTGTCCCATACTTTCCCGAACTCCCTCCACCCGCCTCAGGACCACCAGGTACCCTCCACCCTTCCTCCACATAAAGACCTGGAATTAATAAACGAGGTGCAAGGCTCATTTTCTGAGAGAAACCCCAAAAAGATGAGTGCACTGAGGTCTAGACCACACAGCTCCGGCCTAACAGTTACCTGGAATCCCTGGACTCTGGAAAGATAGTCCAGCTGCTCAGAGGGTCTTGTAAGAGGTCCATGGGGTACGTGGCCTGAAGAGATGTTATTCTTTAAAATGGTCTCGGCTGTGGGCGAGGTGCCCCCATACAACAACTCACGGGCTATCATGGCAGTTACCGTGGCCTTGGCCGGATTCGGAGCTGCCCTGGTGAAATCTTTGGTGTGGTGTCCTTGACTGACTCCTACGGCCTGGGCAACCTCGGGCACCATGGGAAGAATCCCCGCGGGCAGCTGCTGATGACTAAGATAAGGCATCCTAAACTCATCCTCTTTATTGCCTAGGGAGGGACACGCAGACAGATCAACACGAGGCCACGTGCGCTGCTAGGAAAGACCTTTGCCACCCCGCCGGCCCGCCCTCGGCGCACACGACGGCTCAGGGGGGCCGCAGAGCTCAACACCGCTCGTCGTTCCAGGGGCCACGCCAAGCCCAGACTCACATTCAGATCAAGACAGTATTAACATCACACTTACTAGTCCCATTTTCATCCCCAGAGCCAGGTTCAAAAAAGGTTACTTTTCTTCCATCCCCTGGTTTTTTTATTGGTGTCTTAAAAAAGAAAAAAAAAAAAAAGGCCATGAGCGGAAATCAAACTGTCGCAAAATTAGTTCTTACTCTCTGAAACTATAAAAACTCCAACCAGCTTTCATCTGTGGTTTGTAACCTTTTAAAATATAAAGAGGTAATTGGCAGAGAAGCCCTACCCCCACGCCGACAGGCCCAGCAGCCTCCTGTGCCCCCCACCACAGTCCCCCCTGCCCGCCCCAGAGCCACTCCTGCCCCCACGGCCTGTCCTCTACCAGAGGAGGCTAACAATCCTCCTGAGCTGGGGGCCGAGCTCTGCTCGGCACTCACAGGAGAACAGGGGAATGTTTAACCAGAGGGAGCCAGAGATGCTAGATCTTTCCCCAAGGTGGGAAAAAGCAGCTTTTAGATGAAAGCTAAACAAAGACTTTTCTGGAACTAATATCCAATTCAAGGAAAAGGTGACATTTCCAAAGATAACAAACGGGCAGGGAAATGCTATGAGAGAAAAATTTTGCAAACACAGGTCTCCTTTCTGAGAAGGTAAGGATGTTACGAATCCGCTATCAGATTTTGGAATGAAAAACCCCACAACCAAGTCCAGGCCCTGTGCCAATTCTTTGAGGAGTGTCCGCGGCCACGGCAGAGGCCACGGCCCGCTGCTGGCACGGCTGGCACAGGGAGGGGTCCCATCCCGGGACCTCTCAGTGGAAACAAGCTCGGTCAAGGACCCGCTTGAGGGTACTGCTTTACCAATCTTGGCAGAAGGTTTTGTATCTAGTGTTCAATTCATAAAGAAAAAAAAGAATCCCGAATTGAAATTACGAATTTCCTTCCGTAAATCCCAGTGTGTCGGTGTCCCAGAAAACCCAAAGCCTGCTTCCCAACTAGCAGAAGTCTGAAGCCGCGGGTCTTCCACCCGGGCCCCACTGCGAGCCCGAGGGCAGCCACAGACAGGGGTCATCTGCAGCCCCGTTGCCCATCCTCCTCCAGGTGGAAAGGGGCGAGGTGCCCTCCAGCAGAGCGTCCCTGACCACAGAGATACAGAAACAAGAACGACTTAACCCAGAGCCATGCTCGGAGCCACGGACATGCAACTCCCCTTCTGACCACATTATAATGCTCCAAACGGATAGGATGCCGCTCAGCAGGGCTGTTTTCCTGCCCGGAGGATGAAGCCTTGCCCTGAAGCCTGGCCCTGGAGGTTGCCAGAGTCCCCTAGGATGAGGCGAGGAGGTCATCTTGCCATTAGAGAGCAAGGACACAGAGCCCCGAGCAGTCACCTTCTCCTCTGATTTGAGGGCTGGTTTGGTGGGCTGAGCCTGTGGGACTTTGAAACCAAGGATCTCCAGCATGTTCTCGGCTGCGTTGCGTTTGGCCACCTTCTTGTTGGTGCCTGTTCCTTCTGCGGTATGGTTTCCCACCTTCACCTGCATGAGGACGAAGTCAGGACTCAGACCAGTGCTTACACCTTCAGAGTAAAGACTGGTGAGGCAGTGGTGTGTGGGCAAAAGAACCGAACAGCGACCAGAAGCTTCCCAGGGGTGCCCGTGGCAGCCGCCGGTCAACGTGAGATTATAGAAGCTTACAGGCCCTTTAACATAAGGAGTTCTAAAAACGCACTTCCTGACGTGACTCCCTCTGACACTCATCTGTGCTGCTGAGGGTCTGCGCCCCTAGGGCACGTGTGTGTAGCCCAGCCCGGGACCCTGGGGGCTGCCGGAATGCCTGCACGGCCGCAGGCAGAGTGTTTACCCCACAGAAACCTGCAGACACTATGCAGCACGCCCGCCTTCAGTGGTTTTGTCGTCTCCTCTAGACTTACGAGATGGAGGAAAGGTTAATGATGGAGGCAGGGATGCAAACTAAGCTAACAAGCGTGTTGAGTCTGCAGCCGGGGCCCTGTAACTGCACAAAAAACGGGAACATTCATCCAGTCGTTGAAAATGATCTGATTCAACAAAGTCACTCACTGTTCATAAATGAAGTTCCAACATGTCTTTACTTTCATCTTGTTTATGTAAACAAAAACGTTAACCGATCCTCATGCTAGAACTATGCTCCTTTGTCAATAGCACGCGCGGCCTGATTTTCTAACACCGTCTAACACCGTCACGGCCCTTACATGACAGAGAAAATGGAAAGTAAAGAGTATTACGTGTTTTCTGTATTATTTGTAAACTGTGCCCTGGTCCAGTGGGCCCCACTCCCCGCCATCGGACGTTAGCACTATTAAGACCATGTTGCTTGTAGTAATTTGATGCCTTAAAACGTGTCCTTGCGTGCGCACCACACGTGCTGCTGAGTCAGCAGGGAGGAGCTCATCCTTTCTGACGTTTGTACTATACATACGTGTAGTTTATACATGCGTAACACATCTATAAACACACCCACCCCTTCCCACCAAACCATCCTCCCCTAAGAGAGTTGAGTGTTACACAGACTGCAGCACATACCACGGCTTACAATCCCCTTCTCAAGCCGGTCTTGATCACAGACCAGACCAAAAAGCCCCATGTTCCAGAACTGAGAGTCCAGGAAACCTTCCCTGGCCTGTGAAGAGGGCTCTGGGGTGCAATCCTGGCCTTGCCATCTACCAGCTTTGATTCTGGCCAAATTACTGATCCTCTCAGTATGCTGCCATCTTCCCCACAGCGTGGAAGGACCGTGACTTTACTCGCCTTCTGAATGGGGAGGGAGAACACGCCGAGAACACTTCCCAAGTTGTGAGCGAACTGCTACACGAGAGCAAAGTCCTGGATTTTTCACCAGAAAACACCATTAAATTCAAATCATAGAGTAGACTGCCCATATGACTGTTTCATAAATACAAGGAAAACACTCTGCACTAATCCGAAGTGCAATCCCAATCTAAGGAGAACCAACCCTAGACTCCAGATTCTACAGATGAGGAGGAACAGGAACAGATCCTTTGATAGAACTTGTAAAATTTACCTTCTGAAAAGGACAATACAAGCCTTCAAGGAGATGTACTGAAGAGAAATGGTCACCTGCAATCCCCCTGCCCTAGCACCCATGACCTGGAGCAGGTGTCCGAGCTCCTACCTGCTGACTCAGCAGCACGTGTGGCGTGCACACAAGGACACGTTTTAAGGCATTTACTATAAGCAACATGGTCTTACTATTACTAATGTCCAATGGCGGGGAGCGGGGCCCCCTTAGGAAAGCACCCAGCCCCTGGACCCCTCCAGCCACGATGGGGCGTGGTCACAGAAGGGCTGCCACAACCCATGCCGACCCACCTGCATCACAAACTCTCTGCGGCGCGGGAGGCCTCGCTCTGTAAGGAGCATGTACTCTGGCTCCTTCTCCTTTTTCGCCTGCTGGATCTGGGCCAGTCTGCTGATCGGGTTCATCCCCTGGCCGCAGTCTGTGCTGCTCTGCAGCTGAGGACAACGGATGTAGAAACCATGTGCCATGTTAGCCACAGAGAGGACCTCGCCAATTCAGGGGTCAGGACACGACACAACATTCCTTCATGTTTGATCTAAGTGTCCAGAATTAATCAGATCTTTTTTAAACCTTAAAATTTAAGGATGCTTAGTGATTTTCTAGGATTGCTCTGAGGTGACTTTTTAAAAGGCTCCTCACAAACCAACATCAGTATCCCACTATGGGTAGGCAAGCAATCCTGAAGTCTGCTTTTTAACAATAAATTTCAACTTGACAATGAAGAGAGAAAAAAATACAGAACACTATTCCTTAAATTCCCCCCAAAACTCTGTTATAAGATGGGTCCCCAGCTTTCTTAACAAGGACTCAAAAGCCAGAAACTATTTAAAACACACACACACACGAAATGCAAAACCTCAAGCTGACACCATGTGGAAAGAACCTAAGAATCCCACAGTTTCTTCCCAGTGGCCATCTTTAGCGCCACGGAACCCTCAGTCACTGTTTGCGTGGGGTGGTTCCTGGGATCTCCTGAGAGAAAAGGGGAGCCGCAACAGTCTATAGCATGTGCTCACCCCTGGGGACGGGGTCTTGGCAGAGTGTGAAACTATAGCTGGCCCTCGAACAACAAGGGTTTGAACTGTGCAGGTCCACCTAGAAGTGGATTTTTTTTGATAACTACAGTATAGTATAGGTGTATTTTCTCTTCCTCAAAATTTCCTTAATAATGTTCGCTTTCTTCCAGATTACTTTACTGTGCGAATATAGCATTTAATACACACACACACATATAACATATGATATATAAAACATATTAATTGACTGTTTATCTTATTGGTACAGCTTCTGGTCAACAGTAGGCCGTTAGTGGTTGTGTCTGGGGAGTCAAAAGTTAAACCCAGGCTTTCCACTGGGGTGGGGGCGGGGGGTCAGCAACCCTAGCGCCCGTGCTGTTCAAGGGTCAAAACTGTATACTGACAATCAGAACAGACCCTAGTACTCCTAAACATGCCCAAATGGACTCTTGTCCCTTCTCTGGGTGGGGGAGGCAAGGGGCTAGTATAATTTTTGACAGGTCCATTGACGTGGCTTAAAAAATACCAAAGAACAGGAGGTGTTTGGTGAAATGTCTCACTGCCCCCAGACGCCTCTCGTCCCACAAATCTGCTTCACACTCGCACCAGTTCAGCGGTGAGCGAGATGGAGGAAGGACACTCTCTCGCCATTCGCTCTGCAGAAGGGCACTGCAGGTGCACACGGTTCCTGTGATCACCCCCTCACGCACGACATGTGCGCACAGCTGCCGGTGCCTCGGCGTCCGCATCAAACTACCCAAGGTGGCCCCCGCACCAGGCCTGGCAGGTGGCACATCAGTGCCCATCCTGTCACTAGGGTCAGCAACCTAGTGAGCCTTTTAATATGTCCTCCCCCGTCATCCACAGGCAATGGAAATATCCTCTTCGATCGAGAAGGTTCTTACCCTGACTATGGATTTTGTTTTCTTTTTGATTCTGGGCTTCACTCGCTCGACCGTAGGCAGGGGTGGTAGCTTCTTCAGCTCCTCGAGAACAGCAATAGCAGCATTTTTCTTTGAAATCTTCTTGCTCTTCCCTTCACCTTCCCCCACAAACTCCCCAACTGACACCTTGGTCACAAAGCTCTTCATATGGGGGGGGCCACTCTCCCGGGCAACCTGTTTCAGAGGGAAAGACTGAGTGAAAGCGTGACAGGCACTTCCTGCCAGCGGTAGGACACACTGCCCAGCACACGACCTCCCAGGAACCACAGGGAAGGGGGGGTTACGGACAAGACCTGATCAATGCAGGCGGCGTAAATGTCAGCAAAAGAAAACAGTGAAAATCCTGAATCCTTTTCTTCCCTTATTTCTCAGACTTCTTAATGTTCTTGGGTCTGGTTGGTCCCCCACACAGTTACTACAGAGTAAAGAGGGAAACAAGTTCTGCTCCCACCCTCCGAGCAGAACGACTCCTGTCTTCCCAGGGTAGAGACTATCCTGAGTTCAGGGGATCCAATGCAAATGGCAGAAAGGAAGCCGTCCCAGCGAAGTCCAGAAATAATTGCAACACAAAGAGTTCAAGTTTAATATTTGCTCTGAGCCTCCAGCCAAGTCTGAGCTTATTAAATCCTGGTTGCTATGCAGCTTTAAAAAAGCATGAGAAATTTCTAAGCACTGACCGTGATTTTCAATATACACAAAGTTAAAAAAACCAAACTGCCAAGAGTTTATACAGTACCCTAACTTATGTGTAAAAAAAAATTTATATATACCCACAACACATATACACAAATATATAAACAGACACACACGTGTGTGTTTATATGCTTATTTTTGCAAAAAGAAACACAGGATGGATAAAGCAGAAACTGAGAGAATTAGTTCCCTAGCGCACGCGGGAGGAACTGCATAGAGCAGGGACAGGGTGACGCTTCTGAGTGTGTCTCTTTGTATAGTTTTGACTTTTAGAACCATTTAGTGTTTTACATATTAACAATATAAAAATAAGTCAACAAAGATGGGAGAAAAACACTGAGTATGGACAGAAACTTAATTAAGGTTCTTATTGGATCACATAGAAGGAAAATAAAAATTGAACTAGCTACTTAGGTTAGCTAAGACACTCTTGAACAGAACAACTGAGAGCACTCACACACCAGATCCCAAGACTCTGATAAAGTTATAGCAACGATGCCCTCACAGCATTGTTTAAAGGCAAACAATGAGGGGCGCCTGGGTGGCTCAGTCGTTAAGTGTCTGTCTTCGGGCTCAGGCCATGATCCCAAGGTCCTGGGATCGAGCCCCGCATCGGGCTCCCTGCTCAGTGGGAAGCCTGCCACCCCCCCTGCTTGTGCTCCCTCTCTCGTTGTCTCTGTCAAATAAATAAATAAAATCTTAAAAAAAAAAAAAAAGGGCAAACAATGAGATCAATAAATCAGAACAGAATGCAGCAACAGACCTGCACACATTTGGTCTTGTGATTTCTGGCAAACAGACCAAAGCACATCAAAAAAATTTTTTTGCACCGTATCATTATTTTTTATGTTCAGCATTTACAATACAAGGGCCAGAGCTTTCTCCCCAACTCAAATTTATAAATTCTCAATTGGCTTGTGAGGCCAATAGGGATACTTCTTCTTGTCTAATTTGGTTTCTGGGAACACTTCATTCAGGTCCTCAGTGGTCTGGAATTATGTTCCTCATCTTCTCCAGCTTTTTCACATTCCTCAATCCGGGTCTTCTAGAGAGACAAAAACTCGGCACAACTTTTCACATCTTCTTTTTCTTCAGCATCCACCTGAACAATATATTTATCCTCCGGCACAGGAAACTTCAGGGCATTAAACTTCTTCTCAAAGTCATCTACCAAACCAGCCTTCGCCACATTGGCCTTGTAGTAAGCCCAGTCGATAGCAGGTGGTTGCTCAGGGAGAGTAGCCAACCTGGAGCTAAGTGTCTCATTCCAGGATTTCGGGGAGTTAGCAATGGCCTTCTGGTTTTGGGGTATGATCTCCCCCAAAGCTAGCCAGTCAATGGTTTTTAGAGCAAGTTTTCACGCAGGTCATGATCTGAGGGTCTGCTTCTCCCTCTGCACCCCACCTGTGCTTTCTCTTTCACTCTAATAAATTTTTTAAAAAGATTTTATTTATTCATTTGACAGAGACACAGCGAGAGGGAACACAAGCAGGGGGAGGGGAAGAGGGAGAAGCAGGCCTCCCGCTGAGCAGGGAGCCAGATGCAGGGCTTGATCCCAGAACCCTGGGATTATGACCTGAGCCGAAGGCAGACGCTTAGCGACTGAGCCACCCAGGCGCCCCTAAATAAATAAAATCTTAAAAAAAAAAAAAAGGCAGGAACTACTGCTCTGTGCAACATGGACAACTCAACACCTGCATTACATTAAGTTAAGCCAGACTAAAGGCAATAAACTCTGTAATTCCATTTATGTAATGTTCTGAAAAGAGAAAAACTGTAGGGGCGGAAATTGGATCAGTGGTTGCCTGAGGCTGAGGACGGAGGAAAAGAACTGGCTGCAAAGGGCTTCAGGGCAACTACAGGGTGAAAGAGGTTTTAGGTCTTGACTGCAGGGGTGGTTCCACCACTGTATACATTCATCCAAACACATAAAAAAAAATCTGAATAGGATAGATTTTACTGTATGTAAGTTATACCTCAAAAAAAAAAACTACCCTCCCCTCCAAAAACATCCCCACAGGGGAATATCAAAGGACACAGCAGCCAGTTGAATGGCAATTTGAATATCAAAATGAATGACAATAACGTTGAACCATGGTTCTTTTTCGTTTTCCTTTTTTTAAAAAGTAAGCTCTACACCTAATACGGGGCTTGAACTCACGACCCCAAGATCAAGAGTCGCACTCCACCTCCACCGACTAAGCCGACTACGCCAGCCAGGCGCCCCCTAATGAATGACAATAATGAAGTAACACTCTGAATAAAAAAAAGAAGCTGTGGACCTATGCTAATAAAAATTAACGTACAGAGATGGGGTATTTCCTGTGGAACGTCAGCTCAGAAAGGCAGAAAATCCACCACAGCAGTGACTGTTACGGGGAAGAATTATCAATGACTATGAGAATCACTGGGGAAATCTCTGAGGGCATAACCTTCAAACAGCTCCTCGCAGGATACGGATTAATTGCAAAGAGAAAGAAAGTCTCCTTAAGGTGAAGCTCTGGTGTAAGCCAATGAAAGGAACGTCACTGACATGGGGGGCGGGGGGGGGGGGGGGGCGGGGGAATGCCCTCATGTGATGCTCAGAAGAACCAACACCACATCTGTGGTGTCCTGAGGGAAAAAATGCATTATCTGAAACTAATCATGAGGGAACAATCAGACCAAACTGAGGGCCATTCTACAAAGTACCTTTTAAAAATGTCAAAAGAGGCTGCGAACTGTTACAGACAAAAGAGCCTAGGGATGCCTCTACCAGATGCAGGGTGTGATCCTGCGCTGCCACCAGAACAAGAAAATACGTACCATCAAGGACGGAAGGGACAGATGGCAAAATGTGAATATAGGACGTACGTTACATAAGAATTAGTGACGCTCAATTTCCTGTATTTGATCATTAGATTGTGCTTAAAATAATGTCTTGTCCTTAAAAGATACATGTTGAAATTTAGGAATCCTGATAGCTGCCACTTACTCAAATGACCCAGCAAGGGTAAGAAGAGAGAGGAAATAATACGTGCATTCACAGAGAGAAAAAGCAAATGTAAAAGGTTAATCACTAGTAAATCTCAGTGAAGGAGAAATTCACTGTCCTATTCTGCCAACTTTTCCACAGGTTTGAAATTTTTCAAAACAAAATATTCAAAAAATGGCTAGGAAAACCAAATGAGCCCCAAAACAACGGTGCTGTGCTCCCCAGGTGAGAACCAGAGGCCCCTCGGAGAGCGGCCTTCACTGCCCCCCAAAGGAAGAGGTTGGCTGGGAGGGCCCAGCACACGGAGCGCAGGGCTCCTGGGGCCCCTCATACACCACCTCCCAACCCGGACAGCCTGGTTGCCAACACTCAGCCCCACCTGGCCTCTTGGCCTCTCAGAGTTGACTCAGTCATCTACTCACATCACCAGCCAACCCACCTAAGGGTGGAGTTCCACCTACCATGGATTTAGTGCAAGGTCATGTAGAGGTCACAACTGCCTCCCGGTGACTATCAATCAGCACCATCACATTTTTTAACTAAAACTATGTATTTTATCAAAAGTCAAGCTATATACATTTTTTCTGGAGAACCGTAGGAAAGGCTCTTCCCTTCTTCTATTAAACACTTCTAACCCAGATTTCTATGTGACAGATTTTACTATAAAAAACTCAGTAAAAAAAAAAACTGTTCCATTCATTTATTCAACAAACATTTCCTGAGCATCCAGTAAGTGCCAGGCAATCTTCCAGGTGCAAGAGACAGATCTGTGGGGGAAGAAAATGAAAGCCCTTGCTCAAGCTAATAATGGAAGTAATATGACCCTTTGATAGATGAGCTATTTAACATAAGCACTCACATTAACAAATTCAACACCACCACCAACGCACAAACTGGAATGTCTTAAATGACTACCCTAAAGATATTCACCCACCAGAGGGCGCTCCCAAAACTTCCTTTAGGTGACCAGACCATTTCCTGCTGTGTTACATATTCCTGAACACAAGCTTGAAACCCAAATCTGAAATCCAAACAAAGCGGAAGTGGGACAGAAGCAATCTGGTCTCCAAATCCCACAGAGCAAAAACAAAATGGCATTCCTTCACTAAGGTTCCAGAAAGCTCTGTGACTCTCAGGCAGGGCAACAAACTAGTAGGAACAGGTGGCAAGCTTCGCAGGGATCCAGGGCCCTGGTGCCAGCAGTCACCTACTGCTGCGAACTGCTACAGACAAAAGAGCCCAGGGATGCCTCTACCAGATGCAGGGTGTGATCCTGCGCTGCCTGCTGGGAAAGAAAAATGTAAATGTAAAATGTCAATCACTAGTAAATCTCAGTGAAGGAGAAATTCATTGTCCTATTCTTCCAACTTTTCCACAGGTTTGAAATTTTTCAAAATAAAATATTCAAGGTAACCCAGGAAGCCAGGCACCTCCCACTCCCACAATCTTGGCACCCCTCTAATCTCTACAAATCCATTCTCATGCCCTACCAATCCCTCAGCACGAGGAGAAAAGGAGGACTTCTTCTCTTCCTGCAACAGGTACCCAGGCAGACCTCGTGGTTTTCGGAGTGAAGCTCCCACCTGGTTCCCACCCAGCAACTAGCCCTGTCATTCTGCGTATGTCCTGTCTCCGTATCGCCTCCCTCCCCAGTGCCAACAGAGGGAGAGGGGCCGGAAGGGACGGGGAGCCGGGGGAGAAGACAGCCCTCGTCTGTCCGGGGCTCTGCCCTCTGGGAGGAAGGGACAGTGTAAACCTGGTCCTGCTGGCCAGGGTGGGACAGGGACGGCTGTGAGGTGACGCAGGGTGGCCCCACGATGCGAGTGTAACCGCCCATCCCACCCGCGCCCCGCGGCGGGCAGGGAAGCAGTGCGAGCTAAAGGCCAGAAGTCAGCAGCACGCGGCTGAGGGGTTAAGGACTAAACTCAGGAGCCAGTTTAGGGCACTAGCACATTAACAGGAGAAGGTATATATTTTATAAGGGTCAGACATGAGGTTTGGGGGTCACCTGTAACTGCAAAAATGCTACAAAATTACAGTATTTTACAGGATAATAAACTTCAGGGGGATTTTTTAATCGACTGAGCCACCCAGGTGCTCCACAGGGGGACTTTTTAAAAAAAGAAACAGGCCAAAAGAAATTTATGGACCACTTAAAATTGTTTAAAGCAAATGCCCCACGTGCCTCAGTTGGTTAAACAACTGCCTTCGGCTCAGGTCATGATCCCGGAGTCCTGGGATCGAGCCCCACATCGGGCTCCTGGCTCAGCGGGGAGTCTGCTTCTCCTCTGACCTTCTCCCCTCTCATGCTGTTTCTCTCTCAAATAAATAAATAAAATCTTAAAAAAAAAAAAAAAGCAAATGCCCCACCTCAAATTACATTTGCCTAAGTAACAAAGTAGAAGCGTACAGCATTTTGGAAGACTAAACATATAGACTTTAGAACTCTGAAAGACCTGGGGCGCCTGGGGGGCACAGTCGGTTAGGCACCAACTTTTTTCTTTTTTTAAGATTTTTTATTTATTTATCTGAGACAGAGTTGAGAGAGAAAAAGAGCACGAGTGGGGGGCGGAGAAACAGACTGCCCCCCCTGAGCATGGAGACCAATGTGGGACTCGGTCCCAGGATCCCAGGATCATGACCTGAGCCAAAGGCAGACGCTTAACTGACTGAGCCACCCAGGTGCCCCTAGGCATCCAACTCTTGATTTCAGCTCAGGTCATGACCTCAGAGTCATGAAATCGGGCTCCACAAGATTCTCTCCCCCTCTCCTTCTCCCTCTGTCCCTCCCCACCCTCCCCGTGCTCTCTCTCAAAAAAAAAAAAAAAACAAAGAAAAAACCACCTCTGAAAGACCAAAGAATTGATAAAGAAATGTGCATTGTATAGTAAAACACAACCTTGCATAACCAAGTGCGGAAACCAAAAGGATTTGCAAAGAATTCGTTGTGTGTCAGACCATTACAGAAAACTTACTAACCTCCATCACCTGCCTCATCTATTTGGATTCACTGGGTCCTTGAAGGAAACATGTCCTAAATGTACCTTACTTTCCATATTGAACTAACAGCCCATTAAGTTATGGTTTTTAAGACCAAAAAGTCTCTAACAACAAATGAAGTTATTAGAGAGGTGATTTAAAGGGCAAATGCTGGACAAGGACAAAACTGACGTCCTTTTAACTCCGCTGTATGATTCCTAGGGACTGCTAAGGAGATTAACGTTTTGGGAGTAACAGAGTCTTTTGAGAGTCTTATGAAAACAATGGAACCTCTCTCCAGAAAACACATGAGAACACAAACACAATCTTCAAAATCATTCTGGGAGGCTCACAGACCATCCACGGACTGTCTGGAGGGGCATGGCGGCCCCTAAATTAGCAACCCCAAAGAAGAGAATCAATACTGCTTTGCTAAGGGGCGCCTGGATGGCTCAGTTGGTTAAGCGTCTGCCTTCGGCTCAGGTCATGATCCCAGGGTCCTGGGATCGAGTCCCGCATCGGGCTCCCTGCTCAGCAGAGAGCCTGCTTCTCCCTCTTCCTCTGCCTGCCTCTCTGCCTACTTGTGCTCTCTGTCACATAAATAAATAAAATCTTTAAAAAATATATATATTGCTTTACTAAGGATAATGTCTGAGTCTTAAACCTGAAGGTTCACAGGTTTGTGATGATAATTCCAGTGTTATTTAGGAAAAAAATCATCCCAATGGTGAATGCCAACAGTATTTTACAGTGGAGTCCTACATGTAAAGCAAGCTTACCTCAAAATTCACAGGCAAGTTCCGTTTAAGTGCAATCTCAAACACTTGACTTATTTCCGATTTATTGAGATTTTCTTCTTCTGATTCTCTTCCATTCACCTAAAGAAAGAATAATTGTTTAGTAGTTAACTCTTATTAAAAACTGTCAACATCCCAGCTATGATAAACCTTAAGCACTGAACCTTGGCTTCATGGAGTGAGCACTACCCCAGGGAGCAAGGCCACCTGTGTGCCATGTGGCAGTGGATTTAAAGGTTAAAAAAAAAAAAAAAAAAGTATTATTTCACACTTGGGTCAGCTTGTACCTTGTAAATCCACCATAAACAGCCCCACACCTAACAGACTCAGGGGTATGAATCAACCTCATCATGGTGCAACCACGCGCCCACAGCTGCTCAGGAAGAGTGACAGACTCCCAAAGCCTTCCTTGAGGACCGGCAAGCCACATTCTGGAAAAAGTCAGAATACAGACAGCTCTGTGTGGGACATGGCAAATTCAAATAGAAGTCTCTCCATCTAAGTATGCAGGTTTCTCATCTGGACATAAAGTCCCTGGAAACCCACTTTTTAAAAAAAGGATGCAATGGAACAAATTATGAAATTGTATACAAAATCTTTTCCTCACTGCTGCTAGCCAAAATTCAAGTGCTAACTAATCAAGTCTGCTCAACAAAGGCTGAGACTCCATCTTTATAACAAGGTTCATTTACAGTCCTCCAGCCAGGGCTGGGATTAGGGAGGGCAGAGATCTCGGTGCGAGCTGATAACTGACTCTATCGGCGCAGTGATGATGAGAATCCAGGTAAGCTCAGTAACGGCAATGCCCCCCTCCCTGCAAATCGTGGCAAGAGAGCTGCATTTTTCTTATTTCTTATTATTGTGACTCTTTATCAAAAATTTGTAAAAATCCTATTTCCAAGACTAGAACTTTCTGACAAGAACCCATGGCTAAAACCGCTGAATAGGCAAAATGCAGGACTATCCAGGATTTTATCGGTTGTGCGTTTCTATACGTTCATCAGATAGATCTTACACCTCCGTGTATCAGTATTTCACACTATAATGAAAAAAAATAAAACTCTTAAGTTAAAAATATTAATACCATCAAGAATATAATCCTATACCAGTATATTCATCCCAGACACTCTCTACTTCTCTCTCCTGCCATGATGGCGGCATTCTCCTTCCATTCGGGTTTCACTTCACTCTCTGCCTGGTCAGAACTATTTGCATAGCATTTCTGGTGGCTTTATTAACTTAAAGATACTTTTATTCTTGTTTAAATCCTAAACGGAAAGAGAGCTTGACTTTTTATGAGTGAATCTTTAAAGCCAGAAATCTTCAAGCAAGATGCCTTAGAGCTCCGTGGAGGTTTGGTTTGAAATTTATTTTTCAAACAAGTTTTAAACTTAAAACAAACGAACAACCACCCTGCATTTTAGTATGTTCAACAAATGGTGCTTAGAAAAACAGATTTCCACATGCAAACAAAAACAAAAAAACACCTTATACCATATACAAAAATTACCTCAAAATGGATCAAAGACCTAAGTGCTAAAATCATAAAACTCAGAATATCAGGAAAAAGCTTCACGATGCTGGATGTGCCAGTGACTTCTTGGATAGGAGACAGAAAACAGAGGCAACAAAAGAAAAAGCCGATAAACTGGATTGCATCAAAATTAAACACTTTTGTGCATCAAAAGATGCTCACAAGAAAGTAAAGACGACCCAGATAGGAGAAAGCACGTGCAGATCATAGATCTGATGAAGAATTAATATCCAGAATATATAAACAACTCAACAACAACCAACCCAATTTAAAAATGGGAAAAGGACTTGAATAGACATTTTCTTAAGAAGGTAGAAATGAGTACATAAAGAAGGCTAACGAGTACATGAGCTCAGTATCACTCATCATTAGGGAAATGCAAGTCAAAATCACAATGAGACACCACTTTGCACCCCTTAAGAATGGCCACAGAAAACAGCAAGTGTTAGCAAGCACATGGAGCAGTGGGAATCCCAGGGCATTCCTAGTGGGAATATAAAATGGCCCAGCCTCTGTGCAAAACAGTGTGGTGGTTCCTCAAAAAGTTAAACATAGATTTACAGGATGATCCAGCAATTACACCAGCAGATATGTACTCGAAAGAACTTAAAAGAACTCAAACAGATACCCAGACACCTATGTTTACAGCAGCATTATTCACAGTAGCCAAAAAGTGAAAACAACCCAAACATCCAACAACAGATGAATGGATACACAAAACGTGGAATGGTCACACAATGGAGTATTACTCAGCCTTAAAAAGAAAGGAAATGCTGACACATAGCTACAACATGGATGGACCTTGAAAACATGATAAATGAAATAAGCCTGAGAGAAGATGAATATCCACTTATATTAGGTATCTAGAATGGGTAAATACATAGAGACAGAAGTAGATGTTCCCTGGGGTGGGCGGGGGGGGGGGGGGGGATGGAGGGGAAGTTATTGTTTAATGTGCACAGAGTTTCAATGAGATAAAAAAAGTTCCAGAAATGGATAGTAGTGACAGTTGCACAACACTGAGAATATATTCAATGCTGCAGAACTGTGCACTTCAAAAATGGTTATAATGGTAACCTTTATGTTATGTTTATTTTATCTGCAAAAAGCAACTAAAAAAGTATGTTTCGTACCAAATATTAACACACTAGAGATTGTCAACACATTAACTTATGCTAAAAGGTTAACTTATTTTTGTGCACAGTTAAAGGTTTTTGACAGCTGTTTATTTGAAGGATATCCAGAGGTTTTTTTTTTTTTAAGCAGATGAGCTGTTAAAACAAAGGCTCCACTCTGATGCTAAGTAACTGTTAATGCAACCAGAAAATTTTGAAATAAACTGGGTGCTGAGGCTAAAATAAGACTTCAGCCACCATGCACATACTCCAATTTTCAAACCTATTGTTCATTTTACCAGCTCAATTAGTTTTAACTTTTAATTATGACCTATTTCAAACATTCAGAAAAGCAGAGATAAATAATTTAACAGGCAATTGTGCTAGATTTAACAAATGTCCCAACATTAAGAACTACTGACATGAAATTTTAATTTTTTTAAGGAAAACAACGAAGCTCTCCTCACTCTCCTTTCCATGGCAGCCTTAATCATGATTTTAAAATGGAAATGTATCTTTCTCACAGCCATGTTTTTTTTAGTGGACGAAAACAATTTATGGTATATTTTGTGTTTTGAAAATTCACATAAATCATTTCCACTGATTTACCTTCAAAAATACTATAAAATTCAAACTCAGAAGTTTATACTAATCAAATGCTACTTTCCTATTTTATATATTAAACTGCCACATAAGTCTGATGGAAAACAACAATCTACTGCAAAAATCTAAACTGTAAGCCAGTGTTTCTTAACCACAGCAGCATCAGGATCACTTGGGAGCTTTGCAAGGACAGATGCTATCTAGATTCCTACTCCAGATGAGGGAACTTAAATTTTTTTCAGGTAGGGCTTTTAAAGATCCATTTTATTTATAGTACTTTTTTTTTTTTTTAAAGACTCCTGCTGATTTTACAAGCAGAGTGGAGATTCACTGCTCTAAGCCAATTGTTTCTCAAGGGATTTCAATAGGGACAAAGCAGCCAGTAAAATAAAAATGCAAAACAGGAAACAAAGATACACATTTACTTGGAAGTGAGATTATGTTGCTCTTTTACATAATTTTGATATTATCTGGAGTGAACAAAATGTTGCAATGGGAAAGCAGCAAAATGAGTCAAAAACAAATCCACAAATACCATTCCCAGTAAAATGGGGAAAGTGTAGTGGAGCCTTAGTCTTACCTTCATGAAGTGGGAATTACTGTTAACATCAATTCCATAGTGTATGGTTCAGCAATAAAATCTAGGCAACATTAAGAAAAGAAATAAACACTCTGAACCATGCTTAACCCTTAGTATGCCAGAAAAAAATAGTCATCTCACCGTTTACTATCTGGCTCCAAGAGACTATTTTTCTATACTTAGTCATTTTACAAATAACATACAGAATAAAAGGACAGTAAGAATCTTTTCCTTAGAGATTTTAACAAGAAATTAAAACAGCAGGGCACCTGGGTGGCTCAGTTGGTTAGGCATCTGACTCTTGAGTTTGGCTCAGGTCATGATCTCAGGGTCAAGGGACAGAGGCCCACATGGGGCACCTCACTGGGCGGGCAGTCTGCTTGAGATTCTCTCTCTCCCTTTGCCCTCCCCCCTCCCCCTGCTTGCTCACTCTAAAATAAATAAATAAATCTAAAAAAAAAAAGAAAAGAAAAGAAAATAAATTAAAATAGCAAATCCAAGTTTTTATTCCAGGTCTGTAGTCTGGAAGGCACTGATGTACCCTAAATGGGCACAGTCCTTTAAATGCAGCTAACTGCTCATCTGCTAGCACATCTGAACCAGGAGCCCAGCCCACCTGCAGCAATGTCATTTTTCAAATCCATCCCCAGTGGGTTCTAGCTTATTATGACTTCTGACTCTTCTAGTAGTGGTATCATCAGAACACACTACTTGTGAAACTGACTCATAACTGTATCAAAGAGAGAACAGCCATTTTCTTTGCTCCCTAACTACAAAATGCTTTCATTTTTAGATTTGTAAACCCCGAAGGATCTAATGAGTTTTTTCATTGTCTTATCATCTATATCCTCCTACTGACCTTTGTACACACACCTTTTGCCATTTGTCCACTTATTTTGTGGACCGTTAAGTGGTGGGAAGTAAATTCTGGTGGCCACACATGATAAAAATTAAAAGAATGCTGTCACACATACTTTTTAAAAAATCAAAACAGGATGTTCCAGATTCTTGTCACAAAATAATGTGTGACGATGTCCTTCCTGTTGAATGGTCAGAAAAGAATACACATTTGCTTTCCATACACCGTAGAAATACACTGTTCACTTGCCGAGTCTTGAGTTTGGGAGAGCTTACCTAAGATACTGTCTGAAGACTCACAGTCTGAGATTCGCTTGAACTCTCAATCCCACCATCACCACTGGAGTCTAGGGCCCTGCCGTCCCTCTGCTTTCATCTTCTTGCTTGTCTAATAATGGGTAGGTCTTCCTCTGTCAACTTTCTTCTTTTTGCCATTAGAGGCAAAGAAAAATTCTAACTTCCCACCTGAGTTCAAGGAAAGCTAAGCGCACAGGGAAAAGACGCTGTCTCCAGTCTTCTGCATCTCCTTGGAAGGACACGCCACATTGGGAGGTGCAGCAGGCCCAGCAAAGGGCGACGGGTCATCTCACTACGGGAGCAGCCACCCCAGGGCGGCACTGCAATTCCACGTCCTTTTATCTGAGTCCTGCTCAGCATGTGTAGGGATGGATTACAAAGAGTGCTGAAATGATATGTCAGATGACAAAGAGCAGAAGGTCTCAAGACAAAGGAAAATTCAGATTCCCTAAGGCGGAGATTTACAAAAGGGTCCAAAGGACCTATGTGATCAGTGTAAGACAGAATGAGTTTTATTCTATTTTAAAAAGTATGTTTTCTCTTTGTTCTTTGTAAGATCTCCAGAAAAGAATACAAGTCATGCAATATCACTCCTTACAGAGCTTGAAAAAGAAGCTCAAAAATGAAAATTGGGTCTAACGGACCCTGACAGAATAATGAAAATCAAGGTCTCCAATTTTAGTTTAAGCCCTGGCCCAAGTGAAGATAAGACTCAAGACCAGAAGAGCTCCATGTATTTATTTTTACACTAGTATTAAAAAAACCTTTCAGACAGTACAATTTTTTTAAAAAGTCTGTCTCCTACCACTACCACCAAGCAAAAACTACTTTTAAAGCTTCATACAGCCTTCAAGACAGAAACTACGTGCAAGCAAACATATACATATGCATACATACATACACACAGTTGGCACTTTTATTTACTTAAACACAAACAGGATCACACTATCTACAAAACTACAGCTCTGGTTCTTGATCGCCCCCCACCCCTTACATTATGTACCTCCTTTCATGCCTATGTGTACAGATCTACCACACCCTGGGCCTCCCTCCGACAAATGTAGCTGTTTATTTAACCACTTCCCTACTAGTGGACATAAGATAGCTCCTGTTTCACTTATTACAAATACTGTAGCTATTAGCCATCTTGCTCCTAGCAGCTCAGACACTGAATAAGTCATCCTGTATTACCACAAACATTAGATTTAAAAAAAAACAAAAACAAAAAAACCCCAAAAACAAAAGGCATATTCCCAACGCAGGACCTTTACACAAGCTGCTCCCACTCTTCTGCTTCTGTCTGGTCTCTGCTTCAATGCCACTTCCCCAGAAAGGACATCTCTAAATGCATCACCCTCACTTCCCTCCAACGGAGACAGCTGGGTGCCTGGGTGGTGCAGTCGGTTAAGTGTCCAACTCCTGGTCTCAGCTCAGGTCATGATCTCAGGGTCATAGGATTGAGCCCCACCTTGGGCTCCACACTAAGCAGGGAGTCTGCTTGAAATGCTCTCTCCCTCTTGCTCTGTCCCTCCTGTTCGTGCTCACTCTCTCTCTCTCTCAAATAAATAAATAAATAGACATCTGATGCTCTCATAATACTTGCTACTTCCCACCCTAGCACTCACTGCACTCTGATGATTCTAACATTAACATCTGTCAGCTGTTCAATGAAACCCCACCAGGGAAGGGAAAGGGCTGTGGTTTTTCCTCAGGGCCTAGCATGATGCCTATCGTCAAGGGACCAGACTATATCTGCCTTATAGGCAGAAATTGCTGTCTTTATTGGCCATGTTCTAAAGAAGATGAATTGATCCACCAATCACATGCCCTACAAATCGTCAAAAGCAAAATGAACAGTTTGTTTAAAATTATAATTTCCAATCCTGGCAGGCCAGGGGCAAACATGCTGCTCACACCCTGTTGGCAGAGGTCTACAATGATACCATCTTTCTAGTGGGGAACTTGGCCATATACACTTGCCATGCAATTCCAGTCCAGGTCCATGGCTCATAAAAAGTCACAGACATGCACAAAGATTTAACTACAACAATGTTCTTCACTACCTATTTTCTAAAAGGAAACACTTTATAAACAACCCAAATAACTAAGGCTCTGTTGAAAAAATAAACTGCTATGTTCAGTGAAACACTTTGTAGCTATTAAAACTGCTTAGATGCCAGTTGAATTTGAGTCCTCCAAGGAATTATAAGTAAATGGCATGACAATGTATTCATGATAAGCGGTTGAGTGAAAAAAAGTGGTTACCATATGATATCACCCCACTTCTGTTAAACAGACCGGTGCATGTATTTACTTATATATGCACTGACATCCACCAAAACGTTTTTAAAATTTTTACAGTTCACATGTGTTTAACTTTAAGTAAAAAAAGGTAAAGATATCTTCTAAAAATGTCCCTCCTGGGACACCTGGGGCTCCAACTCTTGATTTCAGCTCAGGTCATGATCTCAGAGTCCTGAGATTGAGCCCCGAGTTGGGCTCCGCATTAGGTGTGAAGCCTGCTTGGGATTTTCTCTCTCTCCTTTTCCCCCTGCCCCTCCCCACTCACCTGTGCACTCTCTCTCTTAAAATTAATTAAAAAATAAAAATGTCTCTCTCTTTGCATCCTACTACCCACCTACCCAGGAGGCCTGGTAAATCAAAGGGCAGCTCACTGAGGCAGGAGGCTAAGTGTTTCATTTATTATCTCAAAGAAAGTCTTATTCGACTCAATGATTCTTATTTCTGCAGCACTGGTTAAGCCAGTCTCAGCCATTTGTGAAGGGCATGGTCTCTATTTCAAACCATACGGAACTAGAACAGGGGCACGAGGAGATTTAACATTACTCTCAGCAAAGCTCTGTACAGATGGCAGATGAGCATGTGAACTCAGCTCAGGAAAGCAAGTCCACTCCAGCCTCTGCCCTCAGACTGGAGCCAACCACGCTGCTCCAGGGCCATGGGGTCAGACTGGAGACACCAATGGGCACCTGCCCTTTTCAACAATACGGGGAGCACTCCCAAGCAGGATTCAAAGTAGAGCAGCTGCCTGAGGGGGAAGCACTGATAATACTTAGGACCAGGGGTTCCCAAACCCTGATCGAGCTTTAGAGCTACTCCAAGAGCACATTTAAAAAGCAAAAAAAAAAAAAAAAAAAAAAAGCAAAAGACAGACTCCTATTAGAATCGTGTGGGTTGGACCAAGGAATTTTTTTTTTAAACTTCTCAAGTGGTTCTGAAGCAGACAGCCCACATACCAGTGTTCAGCGATCATTTAACAACTGCTGGCTACAAAAAACTGAGAAATAACTACCCCATCTGACTCCAATTACATTAGCACCAAACTGAAGTAAAAAAATGCAAAACCTCCAAAATGACTCAGATTACACTACCTACTGCCTCTAACAAAACTCACCAGTAAGAAGCTCATCCCTTTAACTTCATGAAATCCCCCTCTTCTAAATTACAGTCCCTTCTTTTATTTGGTCCTCACTGGACCCTGGAAACACATCATCTGTTTTAAAATGTGTGATTACACTGGAAAATGGAAACACACCATAACGAAAAACAGTCACTGACTTCCTAAGACCTATGTTCCTATTTAGTTGCAAGGAGTTAAAAACCTATTCCTACCATGAGATTTTTAAAACGTGGCCCGCAAATTCTTTGACACTCTTCTCATCCAGAAGTGGGGTTAACATTGTCAATGTACTAAAAGCAACTGAACTGTACACCTAAAACAGTTAAAATTGTGAATTTATGTTGTGTGAATTTTACCTATTAATAAAAAGGGAGGTTCTGTATTTCCTCCTTTTGAATCTGGGCTCTGTGCCTGCTTGACCTGTAGAATATAGCAGAAGCAATGCTGTGGGGATTTCTGGGCCTAGCCCTTAAGAAACTGGAAGCTGCTTCCTTTCCTGTCTTCTAGGATACTCACTCTTGGAAGCCAGCACCATACCATGAGGATGGGGAAGCAGTCTCTGTATAGGATAACTAAGAGGGACGGAGGTGCTCGGGCCAGAACCCCGGCTGAGCTCTCAGCCAACAGCCAGCACCAACTTCCAGCCATGTGAGGGAGCAGCCATCTTGAAAATGGATCCTCTGGCTCCTGCGGAACTACCTTAGCCAAAGCTATGTGGAGCAGAGACCAGCTCCCATGCCAAGCCCTGCCTAAATTGCAGATATGTGAGCAAAATAAATGCCTAGAGGTGGTTAAGCCACTAGGTTTTGTAATGGTTTGTTATGCGGCAATAGGTAACCGGCACTTCAACATAATAGAGTAGCTGGTCAAAAAATGGCTTTAGGAAAATTCTCCAAGCTGGTACCATAAGTTGCAGTAGATCCCAACAAGCATTATCTTTTGCACCGAAGAATTCATCAATGCATGTACTTCACAATTCAACTGAGTCACAATCTTTCTACCATGTTCACTCAAAACTATACCACAGAGGAAAAAAGAAGGCATCTTTCTTACTAAAACATTTTTTAAGGGGGTGGGGGGGGGAAGGCCAGAAAGCCACAGAGCACAGACTCGTGTAAGCTACCAAATAACAAACATTATGGACAGCTCTCAATGCATCTTCTCAGAAAAAGACCCCAAGAGGACACCTCTCCGCACCCACCTGCTCGCCTGGCCGCCTCCCCTCCAGCCTCTCGGGCGGGGGCTCGCTCTGCAGGGTCCGCAAAGCTTTCGCAGCGGCGTCGTGTTTCGCAGCCTGCCTCGTCTTGCCTTTCCCATTAAACTGCTGTCCTCCCACAGAAAGCTCAACTTGATAAAGTAAAGGTGGTACTGGAAATGGGTAAAAGTACCTGAAAGTAAAAAGGGGGTTAGCAGAGTTACAGTCTCAGATCAGTTAAGTCACCTGTATGTTCTCCAGTAAATTCTGGGTCTTTCCTTCATCATGGGTCCTAAACCACATCAGGGCTTCCTTGCCATTAAGGACTCCTCATCAATATACAGAGATTTCGTAGGCTTATGCTGGATTAGAATTGGCACACAGGATGAGCAAATACTATTTAGGAAGCAACCTTATGTTCCACAGAATAGACAAGCTTACAGATTACATGAGAATTTATAATGCTAACCCGAATTTACAAAATCTAAAATGAATTAGGCTTTGGCTACCTTTGGCTGAGGTAGTCGACTTTAACTTGCTCTACTTTCTCAGATCTGAGAGTCACACTTGCCTGTCTCCAGAAAATGCTGGGAATTTTTTAACAAAAGGTTTTTTTTTGTTTTTTCTTTTTTAGGAAGGCCCCTCATTTCTGGAAACCCCAACAAGCCTGGCAGAGCCTGGCTTCTTACATTTCAGAGCCTGCATTTTTTAAATCGCTTTGCCTCCATCCAAGTCAGGCAGGGAAAGAAAAACTTCCATACCGATCATCAGTCTATCCACTAATGTCTCAGGACTGCCAACAGGAGGTTTTTAATACAGGATGTTTTCGGAATTCAATTAGTATTTTACTGCACCTGTCCTCCAAGGCTATTACACAGCACATAAGTGCAAAGTCAAAAAGTACCCAATAAGCAATAATTAGCAAATCTAGGGGTGCCTGGGTGGCTCAGTCAGCTAAGCGTCTGCCTTCGGCTCAGGTCATAGTCTCAGGGTCCTGGGATTGAGCCCTGCGTCAGGCTCCCTGCTCAGCAGGGAGTCTGCTTCTCCTCCCTCTGCCCCTCCCCCAGAGCTTGTGCTCTCTCTCTCTAATAAATAAATAAAATCTTAAAAAGAAAAGAAAAGAAAAGAAAACCTATGGATGCTGAGAATCTTGGTGTTGTGGGAATCATGCTCAAATTAACAAAGCAGTTAAAAAGGTGATCTTTAACCAAATTTTCTCAGGGCATAGCCACATTGCTAGTGAGGAATATGCTCAGGCCCTTGCTAGTGACAGTTTTGTTTTTAAAGATTTTATTTATTCATTTGAGAGACAGACAGACAGAGACAGAGAGAGCACAAGCAGGGGGAGAGGGAGAGGGAGAAGCAGACTCCCTGCTGAGCTGGGAGCTGAACATGGGGCTCGATCCCAGGACCTGGGAATCATGACCTGAGCTGAAGGCGGACGCTTAACCATCTGAGCCACCCAGGCGCCCCTAGCGACAGGAGTTAAAGCAGCATCAAGACATACTTCCAAAAGTACCAGCACAATTAAGACTGACTTCAACATGTGGCAAGCCTAAATATGACCAAATCATTATGTGCCCCACAATCTACAGATTTTATTCTTCCATGTCAAAAATGAGATATATTTTCACCTGTATTTAAAACAAACAGACACATACCTTGGGGGATAAGCACCTCCTCTCATGTTGTAGTTATAAGTGGACTGCATCCGAGAGTAAGGGTCGACAGGCTTATACATTGGTTTTTTTCCAAGTTTCATGCACAGTGCATTTAGTTCTACAGTAGGGGTTATGCTTTCTGCAACACATAATCAACACAGAGAACTGGTTGTTTTCTGACATGAGAATGACGGTCACTAAAATCAGAAAGAATAGCATGCTTTCTAAACTGGATTCATAATGCATTTCATGAAAGGATCTAAGTACTTCATTGCTAGGCATCAGGTCAGGAAATCCAAGAATCTGCTGTGATTTCTAGATATTAATACACAGTCAACAGCACAAAATATACCGTAAGAGCTATTAGAGGGGCAACAACTAGCACAAGATGTTATCAGTGAAAGCCACTCATTCCAGTTATTAGAAATCAGTTCCAATAACACATCAAATTCCATGATTAAAAAAATCCCTGTGACTGTCCAAATCATTTTACTGTTTGGGAATCCTTAGCCAATATAACTTTGGTTGTACTGACTTACTGGGTTATTGGCTTACACTTAGAAGTATGTTGATGCACGCTATTTCATAGAATGATGCACTTATTAAGTACTAAGTGGATGCAAAGCACAGTGCTAAGCGATACAATTCTTGCCCCAGAGGATTCAAATAACACAAACACTCTCAAAGAACTACTATACAACAGGATGTGTGCTATAAAGAAAGCTGTGGAATCACTGAGGAGGAGGCAAGTAAATTGTATCTGGAGAAGTCAGATGAGGGCGGCAAAATATTCAGATATTTCCAATCTCGATATTTACATTGGAATTTGACCTGTGAGAATACTTGTTAGGAAAATGAGTTCTGTTTCCATATAAACAAAAGTGTAAGTTATCTCAGAATTATCAACTATAGAAAATACACACTGTTCATTTTCCAATTTTTTTTTCTCAGTTCATCCATGTCATAAACCATTAAAAACATGTAAAATGTAAAAGGAAAATCAGGCTGGAAAGAGTAGTGTCAGTGCACAATCACATGTGAAAACAACACTTCCACATCAAACACAGAACAACACTAGCAATGGCAAAGTTCAACTTAAAGGCACACAAAAATCCACTTAAAAATGCCTCTTTAGGCATTTTATGTATGCAGAGGAAAATAAAAAATGACTTGATTCTGTACTATAACTGGTTCAACTAAATTTAGTGCATGAATCAAATCTATAAGAATATCTTTGGGTTTGCAAAATCAGAGGGTCACAGAAGTAACCAGCTTCTCTCTTCCTAACATGAGAATTTTATTTTTTATATGATTCATACAGTTGCATTTTAATATAAACTGAATCATCTTCAGAGCAGTTCTGACCCAGAAAATCTACCTGCAGTAGAGAATGAATCTGAAACACCACAAAGAAATTAAGAGCAACAAGAAAGGTGTGGCCGAGATCCCTCGGATTTCTTCCTGTGTACAAAGGGACTGGGATGGCTTTGTGTGCGTTGACAGGTAACGTGGCTACAACGGAGCCACTCCCACCCACCGTGGCAGGTCAGTGGTCCCCAAGCTTTTACCAGATGCTCTTCTCTATTAGTCTTCTCCCTTCTCCATGGGTCCCTTGTTTGAAGAGATATTGTCTACTAATAGTATTTAAGCGATAAATATTTAAGTTATTTTCTCATTCTGTTTAATGATCAGGAGACAATCAGGGTTTCTGATCAATGTGTTATACTGGTATTTCCACACTGGGTTGAAGTGATTCCAGCTAAGGCCTACATTTTTGGCAATCTGTACCACCTTATTGAGGAACAAAAGGTATTTTCTCTAAGCTTTTCTGAAACCTTGGAAATTGTTTGGTGACACCCCCCACCTCTCAGGACCTTCTTTGCAGATCCTCAGGAGTCACGGGACCAGAGATTGGGAACCAATGCTTTAGATTTAGAGTACGGTTAGGGATTCTGAAAAGGTAAGCATTTGCCACTGGTAGTGTAGAAACTGTGCTTTCAAAATCAACAAGTTAGTTAAGAAAGAATTCATACACATACTGAATGGGTACCTCTAAACACACTTTTGAAAGGAACCTGTCTTGGCCCACGCATAATACCTGGATTCCTTCCTTCGCTACGAAAAGGGCGGACTATGGGTTTAGGAAATTTTGTTCCTTCCAAAGCTTTGGCAGCAGCTGTGTGCTGGGCTTTTTTAATACTAGTTCCTTCAGCTTCCCAGTGCTGATCTCCAAGTGTTAGCTGTACTGTAAACACCTACAAATGAAAATTGTGAGCTCTCAATTCACGGTACCTGATGTTGACTACAGTATGTCACTCGGACCTTGAACATTTTTTACGGCCACGGTTTAAAAGGCCTGATCATTATCTTGGCAATTTATCCCTTCACCCTCATTTTTTGTTGTTTCTATAAACACCAAAAGATATATATATATATATCATTGACTAGCATTGAACAGCATTCTGTGACAAAAACTATGCTTTGAAAAATGGGGGTAAGCATGGAGATAAAGAAATGTTTTCCTACATATATTAGATATCAGACGTTATTTGGAAGTCATCCAAATAGAAACTGTCTTCCAATTACTTCTCATGGAAGAAATACAGCAAACTTGATTTAGACACACGGTAGTATCTCATAAATTAAGACGTTCGTTTTGATGTTCTCATGCGTTTGTGGTCTCGTCTGAAAACACAATCCCAGGAGGACAAACACTTGAATGAATTTGGGAACATCAGCCAGGCTCTAAAACGCTGCCTTCTACTTTGCTAAGATTACTCTATTATTCAGACACTCCCCCCACCTTCAGAAGAAAATCTGATCCACAGTAAGCAAAGATCAAGAAACGTTTCTGAACTCAAGGAGGCATCCAAAACAGCTAATTTTGTCCTCAGCAAATGCTGACAATGGCAAGCCTCTTTATTCCTTCTTAAGTATGAAGGTAACCCAAATACACACTCCATTCTTAAAATTAGGTTATGTTAATCCTATCAGAACTGAATTAATACTGTCAAAAAATATGACCCATCATGCCACAGTGATTCTCTAACTTTGGTGCTCATCCAGGAAACTTGGAAAAATACACATGCCCATGGATTTTGACTGAGGAGCAAGAGGGGAGGACCGGAGCAAGTGTATCTTTAATAAGCTCCCCTAGTGATTCTGACGCACTATGAAGTTTGAGACTCACTACCTTGGAATTTAGCAAAACCAACCGGAGCTTTTATTTTTCTGCTTTTCTTTATCACAGGCTATCACTCTGTTTCATCTACAAATAATTTACATGAGAAATGCTGATGTGAATGTATCTACATCATCTGAAAATGTCCAGACCACTGAAATTTGGTGCCTAGAGGGATGGGTGTACCTTGCCTTCACAGATGATTTTTCTTGTAGGTCTTAACCTCAGGATTCCCTCAGTACACAGCTTCCACTAAAGGGGAAAAATTAAAAAATTCTCACCCCACTGGAACCATTAGGGGCTCCCCTGAATTAATGCTGCAGTTCACAAGGGTACTCCTTTAGCACCAACAGCGCAGACTCAAAACGGTGGCTGGCCTGAGCAGCCAAACAGCAGGAGCCTACAGTGCTGTGCAAACCCCAATCTCCAGGGCATTTCATGATCCTTTCACGGAAACACACTGATGGGGAAAAGCTAAAAAGCAAAGAGTTAATTTTATCAACAGTCTTGCCTTTCTCCAGCACTGTCCCCACCCCCGCTGTTGTGGCTCTGCTGCCTCCCACGTGGAGGGCTGGTAGCGAGGTGAGAATCTAGGTTTTAACAGAATTCAAACGATACCACACCACTGACTTTTTAAAGAGTCTAACAGTCACCTAGGAGGGAATAACTTTTCCTCTTTGAATAACTTGAAGGTTTAAAAAAAAAAAAAAAAGGGCAGTTACAGATGGAACACACAGCCAAATTACCTACAGTGCCACTGAAGTTTAAGTGAAAAAGTACGTGTTTCAAAAAATACCAAAAACAGTTAATAAAGGGAATCCCAAAGTTAAGGTCTGCAAAAAAAATCCCGTAGAAGAAACAGAACAGTTATAGAAAATCACTAACTGCCTTCCAAAAGTAAAGAAACATTTCAAATACGATCATGCTTTAGAATAAAACTAGCTTCACATGAGTAGAAATTTCTGTTTCTTAAATGCATAATAATAATAACTACCATTTCTGAAGTACTTAATAATCGCCAGGCATTGTGCTCCTCACTTTAACATACAGTCTCTCATTTAATTCTCACAGTAGGCCTATTTGGGTAGGTATTATCCCCATTTTACAGAGGAGGAGACTGAGGTTCAAAAACAGCAGCAGCTTGCCCAAGGTCACACAGCTAGAAGAAGCTGAGATTTAAACCCACATCTGTCTCACACCAAAGGCGACTCACCTAACCACACTATGGTGCCTATTTAGGACTGTGGCCGATGTTGTTTTTAGTCAAATGAAAAGGGAAACTTGGTAGGTATATCACTCAAGGCTTGAGGTCTGCATGTCAAGAAAAGTGATGCGTAAAGAGACCAATAACTCATCCTTAATTATATTATCTTTACTGCAAAGCTAGGATCAGAAATAGGAGACCCGATTCCTTCTGACACCATACCCTCTCTCACACTGCAGCTGCAAAGATAAAGCCAGATATGCACACATTTAAGTTCCAAGATTTACATTAGCACAGATATCAAAGGAGCTTCAAAGACTGAATTCCTGAGTAACAAATAGTAAAAATTTAAATTACAGTCAGTCTTCCATTCTCTAAGATATGGGGAAAGACAAGGGTAAGTGAAATCAGAGACAATCCAAAGGACTCATTCTGAGACTAATTTCTACCCCTCACCTTCAAACCTTTTACCTGGATTGCTAACAAGTGGCAAAATGGATTTCCTGTTCCCCTCCTCTCCCTGCCCAGTCTAGGGTTCATGCAAACAAGCAGGAAAGGAGCCCGAGGCAAGCTGTAGCCAGGAGGCCCAGAGCCTGGAAAACTCGCAGGAAATCATTCACAGGTGCTTGGGAATTGTCTCTATTCAGAGTCCTAAACACAACCACACACTAATTGGAATTTTAAAAGCCATATATCCCCAAAAGAAGCAAGTCTTTTCTTTGACCCATTCTGCAAGGATGAAGAGAAGTGACTTGCCAAAAATCTATACTTTTGCATCTCTTGAAGACAGCCTCAGTGGTTGGGAAGTACATATTCTGAACCACAGCACCACTTGGAGGAGCATAAAAAGACAGAAAACATTCCTGGTGGGTTAGAAATGCACAAGCAGTATGGACAATATTTACCTTACAGTGAGCTGGACCTTGCTCACGCAAAAGCTTATACTCAGGCTGAATCTTGTTGAAACGGGCTAACTCATTCACAAGACACATTGGGGTTTTCTCTTTGGGGTGTGCCATGCTAGAAGGAACTGAAAAATAACGTCAGAGCAATGAAGTCAACTAGCAGTATACAGGACTGCTGCTCTCCCCGGGATATGAAAAAAGAGGGAAAACGGAAGGTCTAAGGAGTCAGAGCAGCGGTGCCGCACAACTGCAAACCACGCGGGGGCGCCCGCCTGAAGGCACAGCTGGGGTCTGCTCTGAGCCGGCCGAAGCCGGGGAACCTAGGACAGCGTGTCTTCCAAAGAGAGAGAACCGAGGTCAGGGGGATAACCAAACCATGGCAGCAAGCAAGATTTGAAATCAGATGAAGCACTGTTATCATAGCCAACCACGGGAATAACACGGAGGTCTTGTGAGCACAGACACACTGGTTACCCCAACAGCCGTCAGCTGGACCCTGTCGGTTATTGCACAAAACTCAACGTGCCGATGCCATTTCTCAAACAACGACTGCCGTGTTCCACACGGCTAACTTCTCATTCCTGGGGCATCCCCTAGTCTTATCTCCAGAGGCTGCCATCCTCAGACCTTATCTACTTCTGAGAATTATACAAGTAAAATAAAATGGCCTTGGTGGGCAGGAGTTTTACAAAGTCAGTAGGATGTGGATATAAGAACGCATTAGAAGAAAAAGCAGTAAATCCCAGAGGACTGAAACAGTCTATGACATTTCCTTTGAAGATGGTCTCCAATGGCAAATTTGGGGAAAACTGAATTTGTTGGGTATTATGACAAGTCAAGATAGCTCTCCAGTGAGCCAGTCCAAGGAAGCCTAGAGGTAGGGTGACAGATGCCATACAGCTGAGAAGGGGACGAGCCAACACTCTAAGAACAGATTTATAAAGTAAAGGAAATGAGAAATGAAGGAGGAAATGCAAGGGAAATTGTCAAGTACAAGGGGTTGAAAGAATTTGTTAGAAGGTGACTCTGCTATGGAGACACCCATGTTGGCACCCCATCTAATTGTTTTTGCCACTATGGGGAAGGGTTGGGAAGCAGAATATTATTTTCAGGACTATTTATTTTTCAGCTGTTTCAAGTCTTTTCTCATCAATGAGCACATTTATTTAGAACTTTTTTTTTTTAAGTAATCTCTACACCCAATGTGGGGCTCGAACTTACAACCCGGAGATCAAGGGTCGCATGTTCTTCAGACTGAGCCAGCCACATGTCCCACCAATGAGCACATTTAGTTCATCTTTATTTTCCTAACAGTCAGATTTAAATGCTTCTGAACCTATTCCTCTTCAAAAATCTCTGCTTCTTTGTTCCATTTCTAATTGGTCCTCACTGCGATTTCTGAACTACCTCTGGAATCTCAACTTAAACTGACTTGTTCAAAATAAAAATTAACAAATGCCAACGCCCTCTCCTGCTTTCCAGTAAATCTGGCTGCTCCCTTGCTTGGGATATAATGTTATAGACATCTAAAACAAGGGCTTACACATACAAGAATTGTCAGTTCTGGGAAATAATTTTAAAAGCAGAATTTTCCCATACAACAATACAAATCCAAAGTGGTATTTACTGTTCAATCCTTTCTGCTGGCCGCCACTTTATAATAAGCTAGGTTTTATAGTTTAGTTTTCAATTCCCTTTCTTACACTTTGAAATGGTCTGTCAACTCAGGCCTCCGACAACCCAGTATACAACCGAGTGTTTTACATCTGGAATAAAGAAGCATGGGTGTTAATACTTTCTTCTGCTTCTTGAAGGTAATGTGAGAGCTCCCTACATCTGCAATCTACTTATCAGATCAAAAAACAGGCTAAGAAAACATTTGAAAAAAGAAGACACTTGGATTCATACGCTTACCTGCAGCTGCACTGGTGGGTGTAAGAGATGCAGAGGGTAAAGCAGAGTTTTGAATAGGTCTACCTGCATTTTCAGAGGGCAGAGAGCTAGTAGTAGAAGGAATACTCATCAAAGGCTGGGAGAGAAGAGACTGGTTCTTGTTCAGTATTTGGCTCCCTGAGAGAGCAGCAGATGGGTTCTGAACTTGCACTTGAACTTGAGACATGGTCACTTTCAACAAAAGTGAACAACTGCAGGTAAACAGCTTTCAGTGCAGGTTAATTCAGTGCTATGAAGTCTAAAGTTCTACCTAAAAGTTGTAAGGGAAAGAAAATAAAAAGGTAAATTATAGAGGAGATATGTAATTGCCAATATTCAGTCAAAATCGGTGTCACCTACTCAAGAATGAAAATAGTCCCATTGAGCCTGTAGCTCCGCCGATATATTAGAAGTGGGTTTCCCCTCGGTACGCAGTGAGATTCCGGGCCTTATGACTTTCTGACACTGCTTTTAAATGACTTGCAATGCCCGTCTGCTCTGCATGTTTATTTTATAAAGAGTATCAGTAGGGCTTAATGATATTCCTTGTTGAATATTAAGAATCACAAACTACAGCCTGTATTCAAAATGGCCAATTAAAAAAATAGGGAGAGGCCTTCCATACTATATGGATACAGTAAAGATTTCTGGCCTCAAAATTATCAGAAGCTGAAAGCACACTGGGTTCCGAAGACCATTAATGGGTGAATGTCAACACTGCTTCCACCGAAGGGCCATGTGCTCAGACTGGCACCCTTACAGTTTTCCTGTAGGCTGACTGAAGAAACACAGGAATTTCTCACTTTCGCTGTTTCTTTTCCTTATGATGGTAAAAGATCTTTTTCCTATGAGGTTTGTTGAGATGGTCTCATTTAGTTACAGACCCCAAACAAAACTTGCATCTACATCAATATACAGGATCCTAAGAAATTATCTGAATAGTAAAGAACATTCTATAGTGTTTGTACGATTAAAAGCAAAAGTGGAGAAGATGAAGAAGAGAGGAACAGATTTCAGACTGGTAATTTCACTGGTGTGGCTGGGGAGTGGAACCCGGGGAGCAGAGGAGACTATTTACCTCATCTTCTAAGTTCCAAAGACATTACTTCTAAATACATTTAAATTTTCTTCATAAGTCAAAAATAAGGACAGTTCTGCTTATGTTCAGGGGTCATCATTCAAAAAGCTGAAAATGTGTAAGCAAGTCAAAAGTACTCCCAAAATAACCAATAGCAACAAAGGGTAGAAAAAGCCAACCAAAACAGAAACCAGCAAACAAATCAGAAGTTCTATTACAGAGTAATTGTTACTTAATTTTTTAAAAAGTCTTGTTGGAGTAATTTTTAATTAAAGCTGGACCTTTAGAAAGAGATGAATGACCAGAGCAATTAAGTTACTTGAGGAGTTCTGGCACATTCTCTCTTGCTGAGAGCAAAAAGAACTGCAAAACTAAAAACAACAACCCAAACACCTCAGCTCAAACATGACTTTGGATACAGAAACATCCCCGTATTCACCAAAATCCCCCATACTGCAGTTGTTCCTTGTTTACTTTTGGAGTCGGAACAAAGGAACAGAGGAGATCCACTAAGACTAGGTAACTGTCCTGGTAGACAAGTTGCCAACATCAAGAAACAACTCCAGAACCATCCCGAAATCAGCTAGGACCTTGTTTCATTGTTTTGATTTCCTTCAGCTGCCAAAATAGAAATATTTCTTTCTCAATGCCTCTCAACCCCCCTGCACTCCCTTCTCCCCTCTCTTTCTAAACTCTGTCTTGAGGGCATTTTTCTACCAAAAAAAAAATCACCTATAGTGTACTCACAACTTCACACCACCAACCACTAGTCACAGGTCAAAAAATATGCCAAAAACCAAGTGTCTGGACTCCAGAGCCTACCTGCATCCTAGAAGCAGCAACCCAATCCTGCCCTGGGTTGCTCTGAGAGTATGAGACTGAATGAATGAACTAAATTTAGAAAGGGTGGGGCCCAGAGATCTATTCGGCCAGTGCTGCGCAGAGCAGGCCTACAGCCAGCAGTCCAGTCACAGACTTAAATACAGATTTTCTACAAGCTGAAAGAGGGAACAAATGGCCTTTAATTAAGACTGCTCCAAAAATGTTACCTTGAGTTAACCTGGAGCTGTGTCTCTGTAACTGGTTGAAACAAGTAGTTCAAAACTGCAAATAAAAATTTCCTAAAACCTGTTCAAAAACTAATGATGTAATATATGGTGATTAACATAACAATAAAAAATTAAAAAAAATTTCCTAAAACCTGAATACAGCTGTACTCATCTACAAATTTCTAATGTCCACCATGACCAATACCAAACAGCACCCATTAGCCCATGGACGCTCCTATGTGTCTCTAAGCCTGAAAAGAGAATCTAATGCAGTGGTTCTAAAGAGGGGACAAGTCAGTTCTTCAGAGTGGTCTGGATATATTATTTGGCTGTCGCCCACTGGAGGATGGGAGAAGTTACTGGTATCTAATGCACAGAGGAGCCAAGGATGTTGTTTCGAGTACACATATACTAACCCACAAAATAAAATCTCACTAATAAGTAGCTTATATTCTTAAGAAAAGAAAATCCCCTTTTTATCTCAAAAGGCTCTAAAAAATTGAGGCTAATATTTGACCCAAATAGACGCTCCTCTCCCAAAGAGAAGCCAGGCAGCTAACATAGTTATAAATGGGGTAAAATATATTATTTACCCACATAACTTGGATAAGAAATAAAGCTTTTCACTACTGCTACTTATAGAGTGCACAGCAGCATTCAGGGGAATCAGGGAATTCTGGAGATGCTACTTCTGTACAAATTTAGCACCTGCTGCTCAACAGTACTACCCTGTCCTGAAGATGAAATCCTTCCATGAAAAAGTGTCTTTTCTTTTGAGCCTATCTTTAAGGGTTATTTGCCACCAGATAAGTTAGGGACTCCAAAGAGATTAAAATGATTTGTCAGTCTTCTTATAAACGAACAATATCTTACACACAGTAAAATTAGGTGGAAAACTGAAAACACAAAGACTTCAGCTTTCCTCAGCACTGAAAGCACCTTTAACTGTTAAGCCTGGGTCGTGCTATTTGCCTGTCTCCTGCCTCCAGCAGAGACGAAAAGCCTCTGGTTTCTCTTATCTCAACAGCTTTAGGCACCAACTCAGGAAAACATGTTCACACCTTATTCTCAAATCCTTATATTTACGAAGCACATACAAACACTAAAACACAAAGAGAGGTGTTAGGATAGAGTTACGAATACCTTTTTTTTTTTTTTTAAGACTCCTAATTCCAAGTCCCAAATTTGGCTTGAGTACACAAAAATCTTCTCATAAAAACAGTCTCACCTTGGATAGCAGCTTCCATTCCACAAGTGTCACATACTTTTTAATGGGTTGTGGGAAGGGGAATATGGGCACATGAATTCTACAAAAGCATTTTTTTAAAGGTATTTTCCATGCCCAGCATGGAGCCCAATGTGGGGCTCAAACTCATGACCCTGAGATCAAGGCCTGAGATGAGATCGAGTCGGACACTTAACCAAATGAGCCACCCAGCACCCCTAAGCATTTTTTTAAAAAATTATACATGTGTTAAAAATTGATCAGGTACAGAGGTGTCTGGGTAGCTCAGTCAAATGAGTGTCCAACTCTTGATTTCAGCTCGGGTCGTGATCTCAGGGTCGTGAGATCAAATCCCACATGAGCTCTGCATTGGGCATGGAGCCTGCTTGGGATTCTCTCTCTTTCTCTCCCCCCTCTCGCATGCGCTGTCTCTCTCTCTCCAGAAAAGAAAAAAAAAGTGAGGAGACACAAATGCAAATTCCTCACTCAGCAGTGATCTACCAAGACTAGGCCATACTGAGTGTACCATCTGAGTGATCTGTTTAATAAAGAAAAAGGCAGATTCTTTTAGAAATAGTTTACAGAACTTTCTGCAAGAGTGCTTGGTCTTATATTCACTTTCAACTAACAGATTGTTAAATCGCTGTAATATGAAACAACTACTTCAGGAATTATGGAAAAACATTTTAATATCCAATTTGTAACTAGATTAATATGTGACTTATAATGAAGGTATACTTTTGCGTTCAACACATCATTCCCCTTTGCAATAAGTGATGTTTCCAAACAAGATATGTTAGAAAGAAAAAGAAAAGAAGAAATCACCCCAATTCTGTACAAGCTTAGATAGCCACAAACATTTTACCAAAAATCTCTCCCTTCAAAGTCCTCCATCAAATCTTATGTAGTATGGGTACACGGACACAAGAGCACTCCAGTTCCTTGCCAGGATAAAACATCAGCTGTATGAACAGCAATTTCAGGATAGTATATTCATTCAACATTCAACAAAAATTTATTAAGCATCTACATGTGAAACCTTATATGGCAAATTGTACATTCTCAAGTGCTAGAAAAAATCTATTTGTTAAACTTTTCCTCAAAGACATGAAAAGAGATCTTTAAGCAACCAACTGTAAATCTATTAGTTCTCTAGGTTTTGAGAGGCTCCACTCCCAGAGAAACTTTGTCAACAACAATAAAAAAAGCTAAGGAATAAACCATTTTTCCTACAATAGCCTTGAAATACACCTAAAATGCCCATACCATTCCTTTACATTCAACAGTTATTTCTAAGATCCTTTTTGGACACATCTTTCTGGTTGCAATGTGGTTTTATGTTTTCTACAAATAAACTCACCCCGCCCCCACAACCACCACACCTCCCTACCTTCACCCCCTACCAGCACCCATCATCGTGGCTCTGATCCCCAGAACAGCACTTCATTGACTCCAAACATTATCTAAACACTCGTAGGCGGGACAGCCGCAAATAGAGAAACACGGTGATCACTATACTCCTGCGTAACCATTTCCAAATAACAACGGCAATGTCAAGCAAATAATATCCAATAGCAGGCCCAAATATCAAATTACCCAATAAAGGTTCTTTAAAAGAAATATGACCAAACTACTTAAGACAGAGGGAAAAACAAAACAAAAGGACCACTATGTACTTGGTGCTCAAAAGAAAGACAGGACAAGTAGCCCTGAGGAGGCACAATCACTTGTAAGACAATAAAATCAGCCAAAAATAATGCCTGGAAACAACCCAGGCTGTTCGAGATCTTTGCATCCAAGTGACTGAATGTGGCCCCTGTCTCACACTTGGCTCAGCACCAAGTGGGCAATGGAGGATTTGCTTTCCACACAAATGTAACCACTGGGTGGTCCATTTAAAGAAACACTTCTTAAAAGAGAATTCATTATTAATTGTTCATCCTGGAAAGACCATCATACCAAACTGTACACTGAAGTGAAAAAAACTTTACCTCTGCAGCCTAACGAGCTGCAAACCTTACTCTTTTCTAGCTTTGCAACCTTATCAAGCTTCCCTCTTCCATTCCCTAGGAGGAACTCTTAAAAATAACTAAAGTCAAACACATATTACTTTTTGCAAACACGGAAGTGTTTTTAAAATCTAAATTTATAAAAACGCGGAGAAATGTCTTAAACCAACCAAAATGAGTGACTATTCATGATTTGCTAGAGATTTTTCAGAGTAGCATTGTGTAACCTATTCTTAAGTAAGAAGGGGCTTAGTTCAACATAACAGTTAACTGGCTTTTCCTTTCAGAAAAGGGAAATTGTACTCTGTAACTATGTGCCATCTACCTAGAAACACGACTGCATTTACCATCATCTTCATGCAAAACAGACTAAGAGCCAAGACCTAGTTTCTAAGAAACCAGCCTTGCTGCTAAGTAGCAACCAACAATGTTATATCAGATCAAACTTCTGAGTTGTGGCTTTCAGTTCCACTCCCAAATAAGACAGCAATTATCCATCCAATTCTTGGCAATCCACTGCCCGGTGCCTCAGTTTCCCCAGAACACCCTGTAACAGGATATTCGGCAAAGCCTCAGCTTTAGCAATCAGAGGGCGAAAATAATGAAGAAATCCTGAGGCGTGGTATGGTAACAGTTTAGTCCTCGGAAAAGAAAAGCATTAAACAAACCCAGTGTAAATCCATTCATTGAGCCTGGTACAACTTCTCTAATTTCCTTATGCTTCAATTTCCTCATTCCCAAAGAAAGCTGGGTTTGACCTGTCCACTAATCACTACCTCAGTGATGTTATGATGCTGTGCTTTCAGCTCTCAGAGGGAAAGTGCTAAAATACAAGGCAGTATTGACAGATGCAGTGCATTTTGCAGTACCTTGATTTCAAACTGTAAAATCCTCAACTCTTACAAACTTTTGGTCTAGATGATCACAAGCAGCCAGCAGTAAATGGAACTTGATTCATAACCCTATCTCATGACAGAAAACAATGTTGGATTATTTCCACAAGTTTGAAAACCAAGTTTTACATACACAATCTGAGAAATCAAAGGCAATCTACAAAACCTGCTATGAGCAAGATACTTACCAACCGAGTTGTCTAATGACAACTTCAGTGGCCAATTTTCACGTGTCGACATTTAAAGTACACGGCAGTGCTGGCTAAAGGGTTTTACGTTCTTGCCAACAATCTTCCCTGCATTTACTTTCTAATTAAATCTCAAGAGTAAAAAGAAATTCAGGCTGCATACAATTTCTTCTTTTTCTCTAACATTACAGACAGAAGTAAAAGTCATTTTCCACACAAGCCATTCAAGAATTCAAAAATATTACAGTTTATGAACAGGCCTGAAATTATAGAGCCAAATTATGTGTACCTTAAAAAGAGGTGCTCCGGGAACAATGCTGTTTTGGTTCAGTTCTGAGAGGTTATATGATTAGGAAACTCCTAGAAAATAAGAAACAATAATAATTTACTACAGTAGACCATTTCTGACAATGAAGATATATATTGCTCAAGTTTTGGGGAAACCTAAAATTTACAAGGAGGAAAGTTTCTGAAAACATAATGTCATGGCTTGAAGCAGCACACTGTAGAATCCACAAAAGACACAACTGCCTGGGAACTGGGTAGAGTACTTTGTGGAGACATGACCACAAGAGAGAGATGAATACTTCAAAACTAATTTTAAAGAAAGAAACTGGGCATCATATACTGTCTGATCACACAAGCGTGGTTTTTAAACTTACGGGGTTTTTCCCCCTTTTAACTACCGGCTAAATATTTTATTTATAAATGTCCTTACCATATGCTTGGTCATGCAAATACAACTGCATGGGAAAATTTACAAAAACACCCGTTGCACATAAACATTCTTATATTAAATTGCAAAATACAAAAAGCACATTACCTCTAGTAAATCCAAACCATAATCATTCTTTAGAACTGGATTTCAGGCGACATAAGAGTTTAATTCTCAAACTCTCAGATCTGATTTATCTAGAGGTATCTTCCTTTTTAAAGGGTAGTACAGGTGATCCTTGAACAACGCGAGGGTTAGGGGTGCCCACCCCCCCATCCCAGTCGAAAATCCATGTATAACTTTTCACTCCCCAAAGACTTCATTACTTAATAGCCTAGCTGGTAACCGGAAGCCTCACCGAAAACATAAACAGTTGATTAACATATATTTTATGTTATATGTATTATATACTGTATTCTTCCAATAAAGCTAGAGAAAAGAAAATATTAACATAGTCATAAAGAGAAAATACATATATAATACAGTACTGCATTTATAAAAGAAATCCGCATATAAATGGACACATGCAGTTCAAACTCGCATTGTTCACAGGTCAACTGTAGTCGGTAACAAAGACGATTCCTTACCTTGAGATGCCTTTTGCATTTTTACAACATAATTTCACTTATTTCAATTTCTCACTGCTACTGTGACTTAACAGAAAAGTAGCTGTTCACTGTCCAAACAATTTCAGAAATAAAACAATAAATTCTAATTTGTTTTACGGTATTTTAAACAACTCAAGTCCTTTTCGTAAATAGTAAATTATACTACTAATAACTTTCCAATCTAGAGGCCTGTTGCTCCATAATCTCACAAGACTAGCATGAATGGAAACTGGAAAAGGCCTCTGAGCAGCCCAAAGACATTTCTAAGACTGCCTAGGAGAGCTCATGCCTTCTACTCTTGGGGGCTTCCCTCAATTCAAGTCCATCTGTGCTCAACAATTATGGTAGTTTTGGGTATCTACGTTTTTTTAGCCCAACCCAGAAATGTAAAAAACTAGAATAAATAGATACATAGATAAATAAATAAATAAATAAATAAAATGGAAAAAAGGAGCTGCTAGAGTCAGACAATGACAACAGTAAGAAACAACCACAACAACTTCACAGCAAAGGAAAAAGAAGGACGGGGGAGAAATACAGCAGCTTGTAACCAGCTGGATTTTAGACATTTTCACACAAAACAAGGATAGCTGACACTCGTATACACATTCACACTCCCGTGAGCAAACTCAGCTTTTGAAATCCCCCAACCATTTTCAAATGATAGTCCAAAACCACCATGAGTATTACTAGTGTAGCCAGATAGCACTTACTTTCTTACTACAAGCAGTGGTAGAGAAGACAGACTGGGGGTTAAGCCCAACTCCCTTACTTTCCCACTCAAGAAAACATACTAGAATGCAAAAGAATTAATTACATTCATCGCTTTATTCACTCAACAAATAATTATTGAACACCTACTACTTGCAGGCAGTATTTTAGACACTGGGGAGAAGGCAGTGCACAAATAAGATACAGTCCCTGTCCTTGTGGAATTGTACAAGAATAACCTTGAACCTAACACAAATTTAGTAAATAATTCACAGTGGCATTTTAACTCATAGTAACAAATCGTTTATAATACACATCACCTCATACTACACATCACCTCATAACTAAAGACGGCAAGTAAGAACAAAAAGACCCCTTGGCTGCAAAATGCTGATTTAGGGTAAGGGCAAACCAGCTAGCACAGGGGCTGTGAAAGTCTTGGCTGGAGATCTGAGTTTGGGTCCAGCTCTGGTGCTGAGCTGAATAATAAATGCTTCATTTGATATGTTAAGAGGTTTCAACCTTTTACTATATGAAATGGGGTCACTAGCACCAATTTCACAGGATTAATAAAATAACTGTACTGCTTGGATGGATTAGCTGGTAATACAGGTGAAATGCTTGTAAAGTATGATATTCCATACCAAAGTTAGCTGTTAAACATCACTTTCTTAGGGTATACGGTAACTGATTTTATAAAATGACATGTCATGTATGAAACACGCTATTTAAGAAAGAAAAAACAGCAAAATTAGAAAGAACTTTATTAAAAAAATTACTTTATTCTTTTTTTATGTTTAGTGCTTAAATAGGTAAATTCTGTTAACAGGGAAATCAGTACCCAGCAGCAGTCATACTCTAAATGTTCCAGACTGTAAAGGTTCACTATACTACAAACAAAAAGGGAATTTATTTACCTAACTCTATTTGACTGTCATCTAGGTGAAGGGTCATAGAGCTTCAGTGAGCAGGTTGGTTAAATTGTGCAACAAAGAACATAAGCCTCCAGGCATAATCAGACTTATCATTACATATAAATTATCTTCTTTCTGACAGAGGAAAGGACTGCCTAGCATTTTGTACAAAATCACAATGGCATCAGCAGACAATGGCCCTGTTTGTATCAGGGTGGAATCTGCAAGAGTAGAAAATTCATGCCTCAGTTAATTTTAATCTATAGAAAGCATGGACTTCAAAAAGCAAAACTGTGAGAGAATCAGACAAGATCTAGTTAGATCAAAAAGCTCGTGCCTGAGGGGAGCCAATATAGACAATTTAAGAAGCAGCATGTGCTCACTTCATCCCCAGAAAAGACACATTTCCAACACCTTTTCATGATTAATGAGACAAACGTATGTCATTACAGACTACATGGTCACCTAGGTTGAGGTTAAAACACAGAATGGAAACTCACACACCATCTCATGAAAACCCCAAATCCAATGGGCAAGTTTAATTTCACTGATCTAGCCTCTTAAAACTAGCCATTAAGAGAGGACTACTGCCTGGGTGGAGAACCAAAGAGGCTTCCTATACAGGAGATCACTGATTCAAAGAAAGTAAAAAAGAAACTGTTCAGGAGGCAGTTTAATACCAAACAGAAAGTTACATGAAATATTTCCAATACCAGCAGCAAGGAAACGGATGCTAGACATGGCTGGGAGGCAAAGAAGGCAACAACCAGAGAGCCCTATAAAGTTAATTGGAAGTTTAGTTAATGTATATCCAATAAAGTAGAATATTATAATTCTAAAGAAACTAATTTTCTTAGTAACAACCTTGTCTATAGTTCATAAATCATTTTTAATTAACTTCATGAAGGATTATAGCAATAATTTAGGGGACAGTCTCCTACAACACACAGGTTAATGAAATATCCTCCTCCCGATTTACTTCTAAGTAGTTCCCGCCCCCCACAAACCTTTGAATCAACCTACAAGTTTTAATGTGGCTGTAGCAATCTATCACAACAAACAAAAGTACATGGTAAGTCTATTTCAAGGGAATGATGAATCGAGTTCATTTTAAAAACTGAGTATTACTGAAACAGACTTTTTTCAAATTGATCTGAAGTTCTAGTGAACAAAAAATCATCCTAGCTATGGTGAAGCACTGGTGACACACAGAAAAAATTGCCCTAAACAAAAAGCACCCGAGCATAATTAGAGATGAAGCTGGTTCAATGGAAAGAGTTCAGTTACTTGGCCTCCCAGACAGGCCTCAGTATCCACAGCCACTATGAACAGACATCTGCAAAGACGTTTTCCAGCATCAGAAATACAAAATAAAGCATCTACTCCAACTCTTAGCACCAAGGAAGAGCTCCCTGAACAACAGCTTTTATATCTTTAGATAAATTCAATCTCACCCTTCAGATTCCCTTCCTGCATCAAGTAACCCTCACCCTGTAATCCTAACCTACCTAGCACATGGTTAAGAGCTCAATAAATAGTAGCAAGTATTATTATCCAGCAAATTTACTAATCCTGTCCTCAGCCACATAAACATCTATAAATATAAACTTATAGCTACACATCACTTGTAAAAAAACATTTTAAATGGGAACAGAGAACATGCTGACTAAAATCAACCCACTCACTGGGCAACCAGTTCTAAAGCTACGTCAAATATAGAGATAATCTAATGAACAATCCTTTTCATTTAGGCAAAGACCCCAGGGCACTTAAATTTTTTTTTTAAGATTTTGTAGTCTGGTAGACATAACAAAAATCTTCTAGAACAATTATGACCTCTGTATCATATAATAAAATAGCCTGGTTTGCTTCATTACTGTTATAAACTCACAAAGTCATCACACTTCTCCCCCAAATTAGATTCCAGATTAAACAGAAGCAGATGGGCTACAAATTTAATATTTAGAAGACTAATTTTTAATCGAAAGCAAATACTTTCTTGGACAGATTTTCCTACTTTTGCTTTCAGTAAATATACTCTGAAGGAGCCCCTGGATATACTCCTTTAACAAATAAATGAACATGTGTAATTCCAGAAAATAGAAAATTAAGTTTGCAGAGAATTTGTTTCTACCTCCTCTTATCTGGTGACATAAATCACTTTTACATCAACCTTATTCACTACTTTGGGAATGTACATATTTAAAAAAATTAAGCTCTTTGTAGTAATTTCCTCATTTTACCATTTTTTAAATAATAAATAATTTTCTTTGGTAAGGTTTTCTAGTTCAGAGCCTTAAACTGTCACAAAACAGATCTCCAAGCCATCCACCTAGTAGTATTTGTTAAGATCAACATAGCTATATATTTGTAATCCTATTATCTCCTTAGTAGGTGACAACAAAGGATTTGGCCAACATTATTCAAGCTTTGTAGTACTTGATTTACACATAAGCACACACTGTTGCAAAAATTCATTAAACATTTCTTCAAAAAAGCAAAAAGTTCTGGAGTCAAAGCAAAATTGGAAACAAAAAAATCAACAAAGCCCTTGGCTTTTAAAGGTCTAGAAACACCTTACAGAGCTGCCTCAAAATTCACTGTGGTGGCTATGTATGCTCAAGTATTTAGTGTGCTGATGCTGCAATTTATTTTGAAATGTACTGAAAAATAAAATGGACTAATGAATTCAAAGAGACAGACAAATGGAACAGACCTGATAAAACAAGTAGAGTCAAATGTCAATGGCAGAAAGCAGGTGGTAGATACAGAGGCATATAGTAAATTTCTTTAAACTTTGTTATATGTTTGAAAATTTTCATAATAAAATGTCGGGGAAAAATAAGGATAGCAAATAACATGTCTTCTCATTCAATCTCTAACTCATAAATTATACTTTTTGGAACAGCATAAATGTTAAAGTTTGATTTTAATGAGGTTTTATTTAAGGAAAAGCTCATAAAGAAAATTATACTAGAAGCATGTTAGCTACAAAGGTCTCTGTCACCAAAAGTTTACAATTTAAAACACCCTGTTACAGGTTTAGTGTGAAGCAAAAGGTGTAGTGTGAAACAAAATTTGTCATAAAATTTTCTAAACATTTCTGAAAGCTCTCATTTAAAAGGGGGAAGAATTTACATCTCCCCAACCTGAGCAATTCTGTGCCACTAAATATGACAGCGAGTAAGACGATCCAGTGTGGAGGCTCATAAAAACAAGGTCCCTGGAACTGACTTAATGACATCCAAGGAAAAGATGCCTTTTTCATTAAAGTTTCATTTTTTTATGCTGGTGAATTTCACTTTCACTCCATCCAGTAAAAGGGCAAGAGAGAAAGTTGCCCTGCAAGCTGAGAGCCACTCTGTGCCTGCTATATTAAATATCTCCATTGTCTTACTGAGGGGAGACCGGATGAAGCAGCACAGTATAGGCCAACGTTTAACGATTACACTCAGAATAATTTTAATGGATAAGACTTCAGAAATGAGGCGGAAAAGTTCTATGAGTCATACTCCTTTCTAAACTTAAAATAATCTGTATATACATGGGTTTTCTGGCTGAATCTTAAAAGAGAGCAATTTAGTCTGAACAAACTGTATTTATGGTAATTCCAAATACTTAAAAAAAAGTTTGACTTTAAGCCTCCTGGGAAGCACTAAGCATTTTTTTTAAAATAAAGCACATTTTGTGCCCTTTCTTAGATACCAGATTTTTTTTTCTAGTTTTAAGACGTATGCACATCCCTCTCCATCTCCCAGACTGTAGTAAGTAAAACACACGTTTTCACTACACCTGATCAAGCACAAAAGTAAACCTACATAACTACATACAACTATCTAAAAGTAAATTACAATTGTCGAAAAGCTGTGAACAGCCCATGACCAGAAATTTGAAAATTAAATAACAATGACAAATGTAATATTCCCGTCAACTTCAATTCTAGGAGAAATCTCTTTTCAGACAAGAAAGAAAAACACGAGCATCTAGGCTCTGAAATTCATACTTACTAAAAATAATTCTACAACCAAGTTTTGAAATCAAATACCCTTTGCTTAATTCTTAACCTAATGTGATAGCAGCATATTTACACAACTACTGTAAAGAAACTTTGAAAGTTTCATTATGAATTATTAACTGTAGTTTAATTTTGACACAAAGTTATTCTCCATTATAAGTGGTTTAACAAGTAGGTCTCCATCAAAACAGGTTTAAGGATATCTGTATTTCTGATTCCTTTTCAATTATAACCACTAACAGCTCAAGAACTGTTGCTTTTGTACACAAAAAAGCAAGGCAGTATTTTGGACATGACTGAATGGAATAAGCACTGAACCAAGAGCTAATTTGGCCACTCATTTTTTTTGCTGTAATCATGTGTAAACAGAGATGAGAAGACCAATAAACAAAATGAGAACTATGATTCCACGAAAAGTAAATTTTGTGACAGATTAATAGTCTGAGACAATCTTGTAAAATCATATGATTTTAGGATTTGTTTCAAAATAACCCAGTTTAGGGGAGGAGGTACTTCATGAAACAAGATGACCTTGGCTACAAGTTAATTATTGTCAAAGCTAAGTGACCAATACATGGGGGTTCTCTAAGTTATCCAATTTTTCATGTTTTCCATAATAAAGAGTTTTTTAAAAAGGTTATCGACTGCAATATTAAAACATCATTTCCCCAACACTACAATTTTCGATGTGGCAGAAGACATGCATGTTATACAGCTATTTCTTAGGTGTTCTGAAGAGTCATCCAACCAAAGATTTTAAACTAGAAATGACAGTAAGGCTCTGTCAGAAAATTACAGGAAAATGTCAACAGGCCACTTTATATCACATGTAATCAAGAGACAGGTGTAAATCAAAACAGCTTTAAATTCAGTAAAGACATTTACTACCTAAAACAACTCTACAATATAGGAGGATCATTCAGTTGAGCAAACACACACACACTACTTTTTTGTAAATTTGAACCTCCATGAGTTGCATTTCCTTAAGGAAAGGTACACATATACAACTAGGTAAAGAATTAAAAGAAACCCAGTATCTTTAAATAAAGTTGCTGTTTTAAAAATCCCACCTGTCACCAGGAGGACCGAAACTGCTCCCTCTACAATCCAACTGTATTTTTAGTTTTTACTTCAACAAGCAGCAGTGTAATTGCTGCACACCGATTCCTGAAAGGCCAAGATCAATCAAAAACCCGGTTTAACTCTCTTTCCCCCACCCTCTAAACAATTAAAGCTACAAGCAGAAGGGAAGAGTGACCTTAAAAACGTCCCCACAGCCAGAGAACAGAGGCAGAACAGACTGAAGCACACATCTTCGCCGGAACAGGAGAAAACTTCCACATAAGCAATACTGCAACACGGAGGTGGGGCAAGGGCTTAAAAGGAAAGTCGGCCAACAGGGACGGAGGGAATAAAAGCAAAGCTGCAGTGAAAAAAAGTTAGAAGTTAGAAATGTAGCGCAAGAAAGGACAGACATATTTTTTGCCAGCTTCCTACACCGCCCCCTCCAGAGCCTGACACAGAGCAAGCGCTCCAGAAAGGTTTGGTGAACTCAAGGAAAGCTTCTGCCAGCAACTTTACCAGAAATGAAGTGACAACAAGAAGCCGGATGATGGCAGAAAAAAAAATGGACAGGTTGCTCATACCGAGGGAGCTGGTGACAATCTTGAAGCTGGCTCAGCGGAGGAGATGGAACTAACAGCATCTTTTACAGTCTGCCTACTTACAGAGTGTCCCAATTAAACGTACGCCCCTTTCAGATGTTAACAACCCAAAACAAAAGCCCGGGCGCTGGCGGTGGGCACGCTAAATATTTCTGCCTCAAAGAAAACCCAAACGGGTAGGTAGGTCAACTTGTATCCCACTTTACCCATTAAGTTATACCTTAATATCACGCTAATAAATTATGCAGACGGTTTATTGGGACACGCTGTGGGTCTGGCACTCTGATAAGCGCTTCACACGCCCCATTTCACGGAACCTTAACAGCCCGAAGAGGCAGGAACCGCATTAGCCCCTTTTTCCAACCAAGACACAAAGAGTTTAAGTGACTTGTTTAAGGGAGTAGCGCTGGGGTTTGTACCCGTGCTGGACACCTGGGCTGTGCTCGTAACCACTACGCTCCAGATCCGGCTGCGGAGATTTAGACGCTCCGGATCTCAGGGACTTGAAGCGGGGACCCCCACCCCATCCCCCGCCCCAGGAATAACTCGGCATCCCCACGCACGAGGAGGAATTAGGAAAGGCGGCGTGGCACCTGTTTCTTGCCCCAGCAAGGGGTGGACGAGCTGGAGTGCCTGGGGTCCAGGCCGCGGGGCGCCCCAAGAAGGGGGGCGCGGGAGGACCCGCCTCCTCCGGGAAGGCCCCGCGGGCGGGACAGAGGCCCGGAGAAGAAGGCCAGGCGCGCGGGCCCGCCGAGGCCTAGGCCCCACCCGCCGCCCCCCTCCCCGCGGCCGCGGCGCCCGCGCGGGCCCCGCCAGGCCCGGCCCGGCCGCCTCACCTGGCTGCTGCCCCGAGCTCGTCCCCCAGCCGGCGGTCCTGGGCGGCGGCGGTGGCGCCGGGGGAAGCGAGGAGGGGAAGGAGGAAGGAAGAAGGGAGAGGAGGAAGGGAACGGCGGAGGGAAGAGGCGGAGTGGCCGCGGAGGAGGCGGGCGCCGCCGGGCCGGGGGGGTCAGAGGAAGGGGGAGCCGAGGCAGACGCGCGGCCGCCGGCGCAAACGCTGAAGAGCCGCTCCGGCGCCCGCAGCCCCGCAGGAAGTGACGGGGGAGGGGCCTGCGCCCGCCCCCGGCCCCCGCCCGCCTCCATGCCCGGCCCCACCCCCACCCGCGGTCCGAACCACAAGTCCCGGCGGGCGCTGCGACGGCGCCTGCTCTCGCAAGGCACTCCGGAGCCTGGTGGGCTGGAGCCTGGTCGGGCCTGGTCGCGGCGGCCCGCCCGGGCCCCTGGCGCCTGCTGGGAGTTGTAGTTCTGCTGGGTGTTGAGGGCGGCCCGGGGACCCGCAAAGAGGCTGGGCCGACCTTCTTAACTCCGCCCCCCTCCGTGGTTCTTCCCGTTTTTCTCTGTCCTTCCTTTTCCGCCTCCATTCCTTCTTTCGCTCCTTCCCTTAGTTTCTCCTTCCGTAAATGTTTATTAAATGCCTGCTATGTGCAAAGTACTGCTCCAAGAGTTGAGAGTATAGAAGTGAACAGACAGACAAAAATCCCTGCCCTCAGAGAGCTTACGTTCTAGTGAGGGGAAAGCACATAATAAATAAAACCAGTTATTTTTATAGTCAGTTAAAGGGCGAGAAGTGCCAGATTGCTGTTTCTTTCACCCAGCTCTGGATAAACTAAAGTGGTTTTAGGGGGGTAGGAGTTAATGGTGGGGAATTTTGGACTTCCAGAATCACACTCAGCAAAGAATAATGTGCGCATTGTGAGAGGTCCAGAAAACAAGTGAGTGAGGGGAAGAGCTGCAGGTGCCCAGGCGTCCTCTTTCCTGCTCACTCTGTTAGAATTTTCTAACTCACTCTGGGACTGCTCACTCTGGGACTCCTTCCCCACTATTTAAAAATGGTTTATTTTCTCTGGGCCTATCTTTCTCAGTATCTTTCAATCTAGCTATTGCTCAATCTTTCTTGCCAAGGCAATGCAGTTTAATTTGCATAAATTCATGATATGAGGTCCTGTGGCTGAAGGGGCCTCTCCAAACATGGCTTTGGGACCTTGCCCCTGGCCCAGAGGACACTTTTCTCTGGACCAGGCCCCCTTACTCGGCTTCTTGTAAAATTAGATTGAATTTCGGGACATCAAAAACAGTCAAAGGACTTTAACTGTCCAGTTAGTGCCAGTCCAAGACAGTGGTAAGCAACAGTCAGATATTGTCCAGCCCTCTGGTAAAGGAGAATTGTTTTCTAACTCCTAAGCAGTCGACCCCGTAGTTCACTGGGTAAAGGAGCGGACACAGAGGGGTTTCTCTAAACTCAAAGCTGAGGTCCCCACACAATCTCTTCAGAGGTGTAAAGGTAGAGGGGATGTTCTGACCCATTTTACTATCACCTGTGGAGACCCAAGTGACGGGCAGATGATTTCCAGTCTCAACTTATTTCCCTCCTTCCATATATTGAAGGGGCGATCCCTCTATTTTTTTTCCCCTGATCCCAATTTTGGGATTTTATTCCACGATTTGGATCCTGATACAGCTGGGCCTCAGTTCCCCCTTAGTTAAATAAGAACAGTTTCCTATCTTACCCAGTGGACATGAGAATCAGTAGAGCTTGATACTCTGCCTCACCTTCCCCGACTGAAGAGTGACAGGACTCTCTTTAGAGTTGTGAAGCTCTAAGCGTGCTGCTGTGAGCAGCCTAAGCTGCGATCTGCTCTTGCTAGTGACCAATCATGTGTCATTCCAGGGGTCACATGTTCTTAGGGTACTGTCTCCCCCTTCCTCCCCTCACCCCTAGCAATCACTGATCTTTTTACCAACTCCATATTTTGCCTTTTCCAGAAATGTCATATAGCTGGAGTCATGCAGTCTGTAGCCTTTTCAGATTGGTTTCTTCCAGTTAGTGATATGCGAAGTTTCCTCCATGTTTTTTCATGGCTTGATACCTCTTTTTCCATTTTTTAATAGATACATAGATAACATGAAGTATAATTTTTTTAGATAAAAATCAACTTCTCACAGGGTTTTTATTGATTTTCATGTTCCCATTCCTTATTATAAATGTATGTAATTTACATTCTAGGAAGGAACACAGAGAATTTAGTGTAATTTACTTAATGGTTACAGTTTCTTATTTCCACCTTCATCTCTAAGAAAAATAAATAATTCTTTTATTATTTGGCAAGAGTCAAGAAGTCTGCAGGCCCCTAGAAGAGAATTTAACTCACAGTACAAAGAGAGAAAACAAATCTAAGTGACCCACTCCTGAACCCAGCCAGCCCCACAGCTAACCTATGCCTCAGTTAAATACAATTCCTTGATTACACAAAGCAAGTTCAGAGTCATTCTCAAAAAATAAGGAGTGTTGAGAACAGCCCTGTGGTCAGGTGGCTGGGGACCACCTGAACCTGAAGGGGTCATATGTATTGTCTGACCAATCTGTAGCCCCGTGCTTGATCTGTGCTGACCCAAGGGAAAAACAAAAACAACACCCCCCCCCAAAAACCCAAGGAGTATTAAATCTTCAGCTTGTTGTTGTTTTTCTTCCTTTTTCTTTCATCTGTGTTTTTAGTTTTAATTAGTTGCTATCATTCTAACACTTACATAATAACCTGGTTTTGGGGGGTGCCTGGGTGGCTCAGTTGGTTAAGCGTCTACCTTCGGCTCAGGTCATGATCTCAGGGTCATGGGATCCAGGCCCACTTTGGGCTCCCTGCTCAGTGGGTAGCCTGCTTCTCCCTCTGCCCTTCCCCCCTGCCCCCGTGTGTGTGTACGTGTGCATGCGCATCCTCTCTCAAATAAAATCTTTAAAAACTAATAGTAATAATCATCTGGGTTAGTATCAGCTCTTTTAAAAATGAGGCATATTTGGCTGCACAGAGCCTGCAAAGTGGCAGCTACACCCTATAGGTGGACACATACTTTTCATGTCACTGCAGTCCCCACCCTACCCATGTCTCTCTGTTTATGTTATTTTCCTTGCTGACATTTAAGTTTGCCGTGCCTGGCCTATTGTGTAACTGCATGCTTTTCTGTGGAGCTGAAGACTTGTCAGGAAGACAGACCCTGGTCAGAGAATCTCCAAATACAACAGTGATGAGTACAGGAAAAAAAGGTACCTGGTATTATGAGGGCACTATGAACCCAGGTTTCAAGGTTTAGGGATGGTTCTGCAGCAAAGATCTGAAGAATATGTACAGGGTAACTAGGCGAAAGGGGTGCAGAAAGGGTTCCAAGTAGGAGGAAAAAATGTACAAAACCACGTGGCCCAGATGCTAGTTACTATTGCTACAAAACAAATCACTTCCAAATGGAGTGGCTTAAAAGAACAGTAATCATATTATCATCTCTCGTAGATCTGCGGGTCAGGAATTAGGAAAGAGTTTGGCTAGACTCTTCTAACTTGGGTTTCTAATGTAGAGCTGGACCACTGGGTGATAGAACACCTGGGGACTGGCTGGGCCTTTCCCTCTTCATGGAGCCTCAGAGACTGTCCACGGGGGTCTCTGCACCGGCTACTATGGGCTTCCTCACAGCATGGCAACCTCAGGGCTGTCAGACTGTTTACACGGTGGCTGAAGGCTTCAAGAGTGAGTGTCCCAGAGAGCAAGGCGGAGCTGCATTTGCTTTATGTGGCCTAGCCTCGGGCATCATCTAGAGTCATGTCTGCTGTAGTGTCCTGGCTACAAATGAGACGTAAGCCTGTCCAGATCCAAAGAGAGGGGGATTAGACTCCACCTCCTGTTGGGAAGTGCAAATGGCAGGTCTGGAGCTCAGAGGAGAGCCAGAACTGGAAACGTAATGTGTGAGTGGGTAGCAGTTGAGAGTTAATTGAAGCCTCGGGTGTGGATGTTAGCGGATGTTAACACCTGACGAATGACCTCTGCTACACTCTCATGGCCCCATAGCAGAACTTTGCACCCTTATAATTATTTGATTTTCTGCTGAGTTTGCTCTGTTTGGCTAGGACTATGTGATCAACTTCCATGAGGGCAGGGACTCAGGCTGTCTTGATCATCATGGTGTCCCTGGCCCCTAAGACAGTGGCTGTACACACACATTGCCATCAGCTACTGAAGAACCACAGCCTCTCATCTGTGCTAGAGTCCCTAAAAAAACAAGGAACACCTGTAAGTTTGATTGGTGTATGTCAAAATCACTCATAGTATATGTTGCAAGGGCAAATACAGTTGAGAACTACTTGCTAGTCTGGTAATTCTCAAGATTATTTGAGGTAGACTGCTCCCCTGGGGCTATTTCAGCATCTTAGAGGGAGAGCATTATATCTTAGAAGATGGAATAACATCATTACATCTTGACATTGTGACATCATGATGACATCTTGACATCTTTTTGTCAAAAAAAGACATCATTTACAAATCAGTAAAAAAAAGAAAATTCCTAGGAATAAATTTTACAATAACGATGCACAATCTATATGAAGAGAAGATTTAAATTCTACAGAAGGATGCAGAAAAAGACTTGAACAGAAATATAAGCTATGTTCTTGACTAGCAAGACTATGCATCATTAAGATATCAGAGATATTGAGATCTTTTTTTTAAAGATTTTGTTTATTTGACAGAGAGAGACACCAGCGAGAGAGGGAACACAAGCAGGGGCAGTGGGAGAGAGAGAAGCAGGCTTCCCGCAGAGCAGGAAGCCTGATGCGGGGCTTGGTCCCAGGACCCTGGGATCATGACCCGAGCTGAAGGCAGACACTTAACTGACTGAGCCATCCAGGTGCCCCTATTGAGATCCTAATAAAAAAAAAAAAAAAAAAAAAAGCAAGACTTTATTTTGGAACTAGATGAGCCAAGTCTTCTTGTGGAAAAACTAACAAGAAAACATTTCTGAAAGTGCCTGCCCAAGTAATAAACATATTATCATGTCGTACTAGTTAAAACTGTTACCTGGGCTCCTGGCTGGCTCACTCAGTAGAGCATGTGACTCTTGATCTCTGGGTCATGAGTGTAAGCCCGACAATGAGTGTAGAGTTCACCTTAAAACAAAACAAAACAAAAACAAAAACAAAACCTGTTAGGTACTGGTGTCTAATTAGTTCAACAAATCAGCAGAAGAGAAATTCCCAAATAGACCCAAACACAGGTAGGCATTTATTATTCAATAAAGGTGGTATTTCAAATTGGTGAAGATAAGAGATTTCATACAATAAATGATTTGGGACAACTACAAAGCATCTGTGGGGAAAAAAGAGTTAAATCCATACTTCATATCTTACACCTGGAAAAATGCCAAATGGATCAAGGATTTAAATGGAAAGAGGGAAACCATAAAAGTACCAAAAGAATTTCTGGGAGAAGTGGAGAAGACCCTTTTGATTATAACACAAAATTCAGAAGACCTAAAGGAAAAGATAGTTATATTTGATTTCATGAAAATAAAATATAATCATGGGAAGTAAAGAAACAAATGACAAACTGGAAAAAAAAATTGCATCTCAAGCACAGAAAGGCAAGCTTTATTTTATTTTATTTATTTAAGTAATCTCTATACTCAACACGGGGCTCAAACTCATGACCCCGAGATCAAGAGTCACAGGCTCCTCTGATGGAGCCAGCCAGGCGCCCCAGAAAGACAAATTTTATAACATGTAAAGAATTATAACACGTCCTATGAATTACAAAAGGATTAAAACCCAATAGAAAAATGGGTAAAAGATAGCAACAGTTCATGGGAAAGGAAAAACAAGTTGTTCTTAGAAATAACACCATGAGGGTGCCTGGGTGGCTCAGTTGTTAAGCGGTTGCCTTCGGCTCAGATCATGATCCCGGGGTTCTGGGATCGAGCTCCACATCAGGCTCCCTGCTCCTCGGGAAGCCTGCTTTTCCCTCTCCCGCTCCCCCTGCTTGTGTTCCCTCTCTTGCTGTGTCTCTCTCTATCAAATAAATAAAATCTTAAAAAAGAAAGAAAAGAAAGAAAGAAAGAAAGAAAGAAAGAAAGAAAGAAAGAAAGAAAGAAAGAAAGAAAGAAAGAAAGAAAGAAAGAAAAGAAAGGAAGGAAGGAAGGAAGGAAGGAAGGAAGGAAGGAAGGAAGAAAGAAAGGAAGAAAGGAAGGAAGAAAGAAAGAGAGAAAGAAAGGAAGAAAGAAAGAGAGAAAGAACAAACGAACACCATGAGGGGTGCCTGGGTGGCTCAGTCAGTTAAGCACTGACCCTTGATTTTCAGCTCATGTCACAGTTGTGAGATCAAGCCCCTCATCAGGCTCTTTGCTGGGCATGGAGCCTGCTTAAGATTCTCTCTCTCCCTCTCCCTCTGCCCCCTGCAACTCTCTCCCTCTCTTGAAGGAAGGAAGGAGGGAGGGAGGGAGGGAAGGAAGGAAGGAAGAAAGGGAGGAAGGAAGGAAGGGCGAACACCATGAATTCAAGGATATTAATGGAAATACAGTTTGTAATAGCAAAAGTTTGGAAATAACATCAATGTCCATCAACCTAAGACTGGCTAAATAAATTATGACAAATTCTTACAATGGAATGATAATCAATGGTTAAAAAAAAAAGAATGAGAGACATTGCAAAGAGAATGAGAAACAAGCTATAGACTCGGATAAAGTATTTGCAAATCACATATCTGATAAAGGATTTGTATCCAGAATACATAAAGAACCCTAAAGACTCAACAATAAGAAAACAATAAACCCAAGGGAAAAATGGGCAAAAGAATTGAATAGACACTTCACCAAAGAAGTTACAGGGATATGTGGGTGTCAAATAAACATGTGAAAAGATATCACTAGGGAAATGCAAATAAAACACACATACATATAATCACAAAGAGATATCATTACACACCTATTAGAATAGCTAAAAAATAATAAAAATAAACCAACAACACCAAATAGAAGAATGAAGAGCAACAGGAATGCTTATTCATTGCGGATGGGAGTGCAAAACAGTACACCACTTGGGAAGGTACTTGGCAAGTTCTTATAAAGTTAAACATGCACTTGCCATACAACCCAGCAACTTATGTTCACATGAAGCCCTTACACTAATGTTTATAGTAGCTTTCTTCATAACAGCCAAACCTGGGAACAACCAAGATGTCTTTCAACAGGTGAACAGGTAAACAAACAGTGTCCATCCATGCAATAGGACCCTACTCAGCAACAAGCATAGATATGTTCATGAAACAACATAGATGAATCTTAATTGCATCATTATGGGTGAAAAAAACGAAACCCAAAAGGCTACAAATTGTTTGCTTCCATTTTTATGACATTCTGAAAAAGGCAAGATTATAGGGACAGAAAACAAATCAGTGGTTGTCAGGGGTTGGGGTGGGGGAGGTAGCTGACTAAAATCCTACATCTAGTGTTTAGGTATTTAGGTGATTGAACTGTTCTTTGTTACCGATGTGGTGGATATGTGACTGCATTTTCCCAAGCCCTTACAGAGTAAACTTTACTGTGTGCAAATGTTTAAAAATCAGTAAAGATGTCCAAGGTTCCCAAGATGGAGTTAAAGACCGTGACAAATGAATCTCACTGGCGGGATGGGAAAAAAAAGAGCTGACCCTAATTAACTTTGGAAAAGTGCTTTGACTGGAAACTGTAAAGCTAAAGGCAAAATAACTGCACATAAACACTGTCCTCTAGTTGGTAAGTGTGTTTCTCACAGGGATGAGAAATATAAAGCACTGTGAACTGAATGAAAATGAAATTACAACATACCAAAAACTTGGGGATGCAGTTAAGGCAATCTTTATTTTTATTTTTTTTTTAAATAAAATTCAAATAAATTTTATTTATTTGACAGAGAGAGATACAGCAAGAGAGGGAACACAAGCAGGGGTAGTGGGAGAGGGAGAAGCAGGCCTCCCGCCGAGCAGGGGGCCCGACACAGGGCTTGATCCCAGGACCCTAGGATCATGACCTGAGCTGAAGGCAGACGCTTAACGACTGAGACACCCAGGCGCCCCAAGGCAATCTGTAGAGGGAAATTTGTAGTATTAAAATGTTTGCATTGGAAAAGCAAAAAAAAAAAAAGTCTCAAATCAGTAGTAATCTAAGTCTCTTCCTTAAACTAGAAAAAGAAATTAAATCCCAAGCAAGCGGAATTACAGAAACAATAAAGATATGAGCAGATACCAATAAAATAGAAAGCAGTAATAATAGAGAAAATCCATGAAAACAGAAGCTCATTCTTCTGAAGAAAAAAAAATCAACCTCTATCCAGACTCATCAAGAAAAAAGAGCCAGAAAATTTGTGGCAGGTACAGAATACATGTGTTTGTTAATGAACAGACCACCTCTGGATTCCAGGGGTCTGAAATGAAGCATAAAAATGTGATAACAGTATTTGCCTTTGAAAGAGAAGGATTGAGTAGCTGGGAATAAGGTAGGGAAAAGACTTTTTTGCTGAAATACCTTTCAGTTTTCTTTTGAATGTGCATATATAATCACCTATTCAAAAATAGGGGCACCTTCCTGGCTGGCTTAGTCGGTAGGGCATGCCACTCTTGATCTCAGAGTTGTAAGTTTGAGTCCCGCATTGGGCCTAGAGATTACTTAAAAATACAAAATCTTTTTTTAAAAAAGTAACAAAAATAAAGTGCTTTATATTTCAAAGAAAACACCTTCACTTGAGGGATGGTAGTTTTTATTTGTTTTATTAAGTTTTTAATTTATTTAAATAATCTCTGCATCCAATGTGGAGCTCAAACTCACAACCCCAGGATCAAGAGTCACATGCTGGGTGCCTGGGTGGCTCAGTTGGTTAGGCGACTGCTTCAGCTCAGGTCATAATCCCAGGGTCCTGGGATTGAGCCCACATTGGGCTTCCTGCTCAGCAGGGGAGTCTGCTTCTTCCCCTCCCCATGCTCATGCTCTCTCTCTCACTCACTCTCTCTCTTTCAAATAAGTAAATAAAATCTTAAAAAAAAAAAAAAGAGTCATATGATCTTCCAACTGAGCCAGCCAGGTACCCTGAGGGCTGCTGGTTTTTAAAAGCATATTCATTCATTCATTTAATATGTGGTGTTTATTATTTCCACAAATTTTTATACTTATATTACAAATGAAGTCTTCCTAAAGCAATATTGCTTTGTGCCCTTAAAATTTTTATTTTACTTTTTTAAGGTTTTATTTATTCATTTGAGAGAGAGAGAGAGCATGAGCAGAGGGGAGAGGCAGAGGGAGAGGGAGCAGACGCCCCACCGAGCAGGGAGCCTGATGCAGGACTGCATCCCAGGACCTGGAGATGATGACCCGAGCCAAAGGCAGACACTTAACCATCTGAGCCACCCAGGTGCCCCTTAAAATTTTACATAAATGGTTATCATACTATTTGAATTCTTCTGTGCCTTACTTTTTGCCCCTCAACGTTACATTTTTGGGTAGTTCATCTATATTTACATATGTAGCTTTAGTTTGTTCATTTTCACTTCTGTATACCATCTCATGGGTGTATCCCCTTGTACTTAACCCAGTCTTCTGTTGACGGACATTTAGGTTACTGGTATGTCTTGCTGTGGCAGGCACTCTCACTATCAGCATTCTTGCGTATCTCCTCATGCACTTTGTAGATTTTACATTTCCTATATTCGTAATTGACTGTTTCCCAAAATACCCAGTGATGTACCCTTTTCTAAGAGCTGTCTTACCTATTGATTTTTTTTAATATATCTATGAACTATAGATATAATTTACGATAACTTTAATGCTCACAGACCTCAGGAAAATGGGGAGTAACAGTCATTCGATTTATTTATTCAATAGATACTTAGATATCTACTAAGCATTAATTATGTGCCACGCACTGAGAATACTGAGATGAACAAAACAGACAGGCTCCTGCCTTCATGGAGGTTACATAAAGAACACATCTCTGCCTGGTCTTTTTCTCTTACCGATTGTCCTAAAAAATCTTGATACTATTTTGTACAGGGATGCTATGGGCTCCAGGGTGAAATGAGAAGTAGTGATTATGAGTTAGTTCTAGGTCAGCAAGGTAGCTCCTATTGGCTCAGCTGACCTGGTTATCTCTCAAATTTAATACCAGGTAAGTCAGTTGGAAAAACAAAATCCTCATGATGTAAGTTTAAATTGATCCTATAGGAGAACCCATTGCTTATCTCAAGGTTATTTGGAAACAGGAGGGTATGTTTTCATATCATACTGGAGGCAGAAGGCTACAGGGAGTCATTTTCCCTGGAATTAGAAAGCTTAATGGTCATACAAAATAGCTTTTGGCTTCATGCAAATTATTTCTCAATAAGAGCAAAAGTGCTCTTGTTATATTCAAGTATTATCTGCTCTCTAGATAATGTCTGTTTTATTATGTAATTTTAAAAATTAAGTTTCTTGGGGCACCTGGGTGGTACAGTCAGTCAAGCGTCCGACTCTTGGTTTTGGCTCAAGTCATGATCTCAGGGTCATGGGATTGAGCCCCATGGCGGGGCTCCATGCTCAGTGGGGAGTCTGCTTGAGATTCTCTGTCCCCCCTTCCTCTGCCCCTCCCCCTCCGCTCTCTCTCTCTAAAGTAAATAAATAAACCTTTTTAAAAAATTAAGTTTCTTAAAGTAATATGCACCCATAGTTTAAAAGAGACAAATAGTTTTAAGAAGCTTATCATGAAAAACAACACCCCCATCCACTCACTTTCAACTATTTTCTTCAGGGATCTTCCTTTATAGTTCTTTTTTTTTAAGATTTTATTTATCCATTTGAGAGAGAGAGAGAGAGGGAGAGCACAGAGGGAGAGTGAGAAGGAGAAACAGACTCCCCACTGAGCAGAGAGCCCAAAGTGGGGCTTGATCCTGGGACTCTGAGACCATGATACGAGCCGAAAGGCAGATGCTTAATTGACTGAGCCACCCAGGCGCCCCTATATTTCTTTTTTTTTAATAGTTTATTTATTATTTTTTAGTAATCTCTACACCCAACATGGGGCTTATACTCACAACCCCAAGATCAAGAGTCGTATGTTCTTCTGACTAAGCCAGCCAGGCACTCCTCTTCCTTCATATTCTAAAGGACATGCCTATACTGATATTTCTTGATTCTTCCATTTAGATCTGTTGACTGCCTACCATGGAAGATGAGAATTAGTTCTCTTAGTCCTGTTCCCACCCACTCCAACACAATAATTTCCCCTTCTCAGTTGTTCCAATATCTATCATAATTATTGATGCAATCAATATTTAATATTTACATTATTAAGCCTATATAAGTAGTATTCACCACTAAGCCATGTAAAGTATTATGATTACATTTCATTTCTTCTGTAACTACCCCTCCCAAAGTTATAAGTTGCCTTGGTATTTCATTTTCTTTTGTCACAGGATATAGATAGGAAACTATTTCAGTCTGAGACACTTTCAGCTGATGCTTCCCCATTCCAAAGTATGTCTGCCTAGGTGGGACTTGTAAAAGAGGTGACTAAAAACTGGTTTTAGCAGCTTTATTCATAATTGCCAAAACCTGGAAGCAACCAAGATATCCTTCAGTAGGTGAATGGATATATAAACTGTACTATATCCAGGCAATGAAATATTATTCAGCACTAAAAAGAAATGAGCTATCAAGCCATGAAAACACATGGAGGAAACTAAAATGCACATTACTAAGTGAAAAAAGCCAATCTGAAGAGGCTACATACTGTGTGATTCCAGCTGTATGACATTCTAGAAAAAGCAAAACTATGGAGACAATTAAAGATCAGTGGCCCCCAGGGGTTTAGGTGGAGGGATGAATAAGCAGAGCAGAGAGGACTCTTAGGGCAATGAGACTCTACTCTACATGATAATGGGGGATATATGTCATTATACCTTTGTCCGAACTCATAGAATGTACAACACCAAAAGTGAGCCCTAATGTAAACTACGGACTTTGGGTGATAATGATGTGTCCATGTAGGTTCATGGGCTGTGACAAATGTACCCACTGGTGGAGGATGCTGATAGTGGAGTAGGCAGTGCATGTGTGGGGGTAGGGGGTATATGAGAATTCTCTGTACTTCTACTCTATTCTAATTTTGCTGTGAACCTAAAACTGCCCGAAAAATAAAGTCTATTAAATTAAAAAAATAAAAACTGGTTTTGTTACTTTTGGTCCCTACCCATTCAAGAGCATGAAAGGACTGTTGAAATTTCCCAAGATCAAAGAAAATGTTTGGAGAGCATTAATGAGCTGTGAGTATACTTCCACCAGTTTGTGGGAATGAGAAAAGGAAGGCACTTCAGTAAGACCTCCTGATGAACTTGATGTGTCTCCTGAAGCTCAAGTGACATGCTAGGTGGTGCCTGAGTCATACCTGAGAAGTATATGAAAGGGACCGTGGCTGGCTAGCTCCTCTGATGGGGCAGAAAGAAGCAGAGGTGCTGTATCAGGGTGCTGGACAGTATCCTGAGGACTAGACTGAGCCATGCTGGGGAAACACTAGCTTGGATCTGGTCTAAAAGGTTTTTCCCGAGGAGTGAGGTGACCCCAGTCAAAAGAGTCTGCATGTCTGGGGGTTGAGGCCAGAATTATAAGTGGTCATAAAATCAAGGGGTCTTCTGCATCCAAATGGCCAACAGACACAAGAAAAAGTACTCAACATCACTCGGCATCAGGGAAATACAAATCAAAACCTCAATGAGGGGTGCCTGGGTGGCTCAGTTGGTTGAGTGACTGCCTTCGGCTCAGGTCATGATCCTGGAGTCCCGGGATCGAGTCCCACATCGGGCTCCCTGCTCAGCAGGGAGTCTGCTGCTCCCTCTGACTCTCTTCCCTCTCGTGCTCTCTCTCATTCTCTCTCTCTCAAATAAATAAATAAAAATCTTTAAAAAAAAAACAAAACCTCAATGAGATACCACCTCACACCAGTCAGAATGGCTAAAATTAACAAGTCGGGAAACGACAGATGTTAGCGAGAATGCGGAGAAAGGGGAACCCTCCTACACTGTTGGTGGGAATGCAAGCTGATGCAGCCACTCTGGAAAACAGTCTGGAGGTTCCTCAAAAAGTTGAAAATAGAGCTACCCTATGACCCAGAAACTGCATTACTGGGTATTTACCCTAAAGATACAAATGTAGTGATCCGAAGGGGCACGTGCACCCCAATGTTTACAGCAGCAATATCCACAATAGCCAAACAATGGAAAGAGCCTAGATGTCCATCAACAGATGAATGGATAAAGAAGATGTGGTATATATATACAATAGAATATTATGCAGCCATCAAAAAATTGAAATCTTGCCATTTGCAATGACATGGATGGAACTAGAGGGTATTATGCTAAGCGAAATAAGTCAATCAGAGAAGGACAATTATCATATGATCTCATTGATACGAGGAATTTGAGAAACAAGACAGAGGATCACAGGGGAAGGGAGGGAAAAATGAAACAATATGAAACCAGAGAGGGAGATAAACCATAAGAGACTCTTAATCTCAGGAAACAAACTGAGGGTTGCTGGAGTGGAGGGGGGTGGGAGGGATGGGGTGGCTGGGTGATGGACACTAGGGAGGGTATTTGCTATGGTGAGCACTGTGAATTGTGTAAGACTGATGAATCACGGACCTGTACCCCTGAAACAAATAATACATAAAAAAAAAAAGTAAAAAAAAAAAAAAAATTCAAGGGGTTCTGGTTGAGCAAGGCCCCACCCCTAAAGCAGATCAGAGCTCAGGGATCGGGGATGGAGGAGTGTCCTGGAAAAATCACACAAGTCAAAAGCACCCTGAAAGAGGAAGAGTCCACTGTGAACCTCTACCATGGTCAGAGAGTGCCATACTGCATCTTCTCTCTGTCTACACAGGCCTCTTCTACCCAGGAGGAACCAGAGACAGTCTCCTGGTGGAAAAGGACGCTGGAAGGCCTTGCGGGGAAGTAAAGAAGCCCGCTGGGCCTCCTTCTCTTACCTCAGGCGGCCAGTCTAAAGGAGGTCTATGTGGCAGAGGGAGAGATTATTTTATTTTAAATAAATTTGGGAGTTTTGACTCTTATTAGAGTGAATCAAATGAAATTGCCAATATTCAACCATTTTTGACTCACACAAATGGCAACTTCATATGGTTCAGCTTAATGCATGAGCGTGGACTTCTGAATTACTGAACCAAGGTTGTTTGGAGGTTTTAAGTGACCAAGAGAATTTTACTACCTGAGAGTGACATAAAAAGCCATGAGACTTGCCCTACACTTCACTCAAGGGTATGGGGGAAGAACAATTTGAATATGCAAAGAATAAACTTTGCATCCGAGAATAAACTTCTTTTCTTCCTACACCCCAGAGTTCCCATCTGTTCAACAAATTGGCTACACTTAGTTTTCTGTGTATTTATCACCAATCCATCCACAAAATCTCTGACAGAAACTGAAATTTCCTCTCTAGAGATTCAAACATATCAGGTAATCTATCACCTTATTTTCAATTTTTTTTTTTTTGGATACATTCCCCCACCTTGCAGTTCTCTGTTCTTCTGCTTTGTTTGGGACTGGTTCCTCTCCAGGCCTGCTGGGCAGCTGTGGCAGCAGCACTTTCTCTTGCCTCTTTCCTGGGTTGGATCTCCTGTTTCTTGGATGCCGTGAGTTTCTTTTTCATGGTTTTCTCCTTCATGTTCCACTCACTTTCTGAGAAAGTGGCCTAGAAGAGAAATTTTCGAGACCTTGCATATCTGGAAATGTCTTTATTCTATCTTCATGCTTCATGGATAATTTGGCTGGGTACAGAATTCTAGGTTAGAAATCATTGTCTTTTAGAACACAGAGTTTTTCTTTCTCATACCAGGGGAAAAATCTGTTTCTTAGTACTTTACACTTAGATGGGAAACCAACTTTTTTTCCTTTAATTTTTATTGTTATGTTAATCACCATACATTACATCATTAGGTTTTGATGTAGTGTTCCATGATTCATTGTTTGTGCATAACACCCAGTGCTCCATGCAGAATGTGCCCTCTTTAATACCCATCACCAGGCTAACCCATCCCCCCACCCCCCTCCCCTCTAGAACCCTCAGTTTGTTTTTCAGAGTCCATCGTCTCTCATGGTTCGTCTCCCCCTCCGATTTACTCCCCTTCATTCTTCCCCTCCTGCTATCTTCTTTTTTTTCTTAACATATATTGCATTATGGGAAACCAACTTTTTTATTACTCCCTCACTTCCTCTGTCTGTCTGTCTCTCCTCCTCTTCCTTTTTTTTAAATTTATTTATTTAATTAATTGTGGAGCTCGTACTCATGACCCCAAAATCAAGAGTCAAATGCTCTTTCAACTGAGCCAGACAGGTGCTCCCACCTTCTTCTTCATCTTTTCTTTCTTCTTGATGGTGATGGAGAAAAATTCTTTATCACTGGGTTTTCAAACTCCACAACTGTCAAAAAGCACGAAACTGTTTTCCTAACACAGGCTTGTCTTTCCATAGCAGAAAAGAAATTTGGCACTTACACTTTGTGTTGTGTTTGAAATACTCTATATAGTGAGAACACACGTAATCAGTTAAAAAATCTGCTGTATCTTGATAAATGATTTTTCTATCATTCTTAATACTAAAACTCTTCTCTTCCGCTTAATTTTTTCTTTTTATTAAAATTGAGATGAAATTCACATAAAATTAACCACTTTACACTGAACACTTCAGTGGCATTTAGTACTTTCACAGTGTTGAGCTACCACCACCTCTATATAGTAGTTCCAAAACATTTTCATCATTCCAAAAGGAAACTTTGTATTCATTAAGTAGTTGCTCCCCATTCCCCCCCTCTCTCCCCAAATTCTGGCTGCCATCAGTCTGCTTTCTGTGTCTATGGATTTACCTATTCTGGATATTTCGTATAAATGGAATCATACAATATGTGACCTTTGATGTTTGACTTCATCCACTTAACATAATTTTTTCAAGGTTCACCCATATTGTAACATGTATTAGTACTTCATTCCTTTTTATAGCCAAATAATATTCCATTGTATGGCTATATCACAATTTGTTTATCCACTTATCTATTTATGGATGTTTGGGTTGTTTTCACCTTTGGTTATTGTGAACAATGCTGCTATGAACATTCATGTACAAGAATTTGTTTTTAAATTCTCTCAAAAAACTATTTTCAGTTCTTTTGGGTATATATTTAGGGGTTGAATTGCTGAGTCACATGGTTACTCTATGTTTACCTCTTTTAGGAACTGCCAAGCTATCTTCCACAGCTGAACCATTTTACATTCCCACGGTGATGTACAAGTATTCTCAGATCTCCACATCTTTGCCAATGATTGTTATTTTCCTTTTTTAAATTTACAGCTATCCTAGTGAGTGTAAAGTGGTATCTCATGATTTTGGTTTGCATTTCCCTAATAACTAATGATATCAAGCATCTTTTCATGTACTTTTTGGTCATTTGTATATCTTCTTTGGAGAAATGTCTATTCAAGTCCTTTCCTCACTTTAAAATTGAGTTGTTTTTTAGTTTTGAATTCTAAGAGTTCTTTGTATATTCTGGATACTCCCCTTAACTTTTGAGGCTACCTGAATTTTCACTGTTGTAAAAATCTGGTAATATGAGTGCTACACAATGTGGGAGAGACCATTTATTGTCTAATGATATCCACTTTCCAATTTTTTTATTGCAATAGAACCCCAACTTTATTTTTAGGCTAATTATGTGCCCACAAAAAAGACTTTTTCTAGTCCCCCCTGTTTCTAGGCATGACCACATTGTTGAAGATGTCTATTAGACATCTAAGTGGAGATATTGGCCAGACATCTGGAAATTCAAGAATAGAGTTCAGGAGGGAGGTCATTCAGTCATGACCCTGTTGTTTCCTACCCACTGCCTTTATCTACCACATATGAGCACCTGGCTCATGTGTTCTCCTCCAACTCATCATCCTGGTGACCTCAACATTCATACAAACAGCTAATCCAAGATCCTGGTCATTCAGTTGTAGGACCTTCTCATTTCTAGTGACCTTCTCCTCCATCCTACTGCAGTCATCCCTTCTTAATACCATATACTAGGTCTTGACATTAAAAATAAACCTATCCAAAACATCATTTTACATTCTGGCCACAACCCTTCCAACCTCCATATTTCATGACTCACTGAGACTATTCTAGCTAATCAGACCTCCAATCTATTTAACCATCTAGTTTCTCCCCTTCCACCAGCTTTCTCCATCTTTCATGCCTTTCTATATTCAGCAAAACGTTATGGTCTATCATTTCAAGAACACTCTTTCCAATACCATAAACGCTGATGACTATTTGTATTTTGATTGTACTTGTCAATCAAAATTTCAGCTATCTGCTTTGTCAGTGTCTATATTGAAAAACTCACTCATCTTCCCAAAACAAAAACAATAACCCACCTACATCTGAACCAATCTTCTTCCTGTTTGCACAGGAGTGATTGGTGTCTATCCTATTGAAACCAACCCTTATCTCCTCTCCTTCATATAAAACTTACACTACCAATGATTCATTTTCTCTTCTGGATATCTAGGCATTAGCTCTCAACTAGATTCTCCCAATCTTTATCTAAAAATTCTTAAGTCAGGGCACCTGAGTGGCTCAGTCGGTTAAGCATCTGCCTTTGGCTCGGGTCATGATCCCAGGGTCCTGGGATCGAGTCCAGCATCAGGATCCCTGCATTGGGATCCCAGGGAGTCTGCTTCTCCCTCTGCCACTCCCCTGCTCATGCTCTCTCTTTCTCACAAAAATAAATAAATAAAATCTTTAAAAATAAATAAAAATTAAACATTCTTAAGTCTTTCTTATCTAAAAAGCAAAACCAAAACAAATCCCTTAGTCTCATTGCATCTCCATCTCCATCACATTTTCTTCCTTCTTCCTTCTCACAGCCAAACTTATTGAAAGATTTGCCAATACTTTATTAAAACACATTGCTAAATACAATGAGCATGTTCAGATCTCTTGTTGCTGGATCTTTCACTAGCATTTGACATGGCCCATCACCCCCTTCTAGAAATATTTTCCTTCTTGGGCATCTGGGCACTACTCTCTTCTAGTTTCCATCATGTTTCTCTAATCACTCCTTTTCTTTTTAAGGTCTCAAAATGAGATAGAAGAAAGTGTTTTATGAATTTGAGCACTGTATTTAGTGTAGATAATTAATATTTTCTTGTTAATCATATAAAGAGGAATGTATGTGGAACAAAGTTAGAAGGCAGACTTGAAAAGGAAAGTGATGGTTTAATTGAAATAGTATGACATAGGTGTTATCTTTTGTCTTAAATTTTCCTTAGAGTCTAACAGTGTTCTGTACTATATATTTTCATTTAGGTATAATTAACATGCATCAATAGTGTTGTAACAATAAATATAAATCCAGTGTATTTTTTAGGGAAAAAAAATCAATTATAATACCTGTTCTGAGAATGTAAGTGTTGGAGATAGTATGGTAAAGCTGGTGTAGCCACAGGAAGAAATGAGAATGAGGCTCTTCTTCTTGAAGGAAAAAGTTTATTGTACTCACAGGTCTTACAGGGGGATAACCATGCGCCATGCAGAGCCACAGAAGAAGCGCCAAGTATTGATGTCACCTGGTGGCAGAAGAGAGTGGGGAGGGGAACGCCCGGATTTAGGACTAGCTAGTTTGAATAATGTCAATGGGCTCTGGGCTATAGGGGTGCTCTCTAGTTGCCTGGTACCTGGCTCTGGGACGATTTCAGGCAGGGGAAACACAGGCTTGGTGGATTCCAGTTAGAGGACCTTGGAGCTATAAACTAGGGATTGGTTGGCTTGCATATGAAAAATGTGCTTCCAGTTGAGCCCTCTGCTGTCTGTCTCTAAGAACCGAGCAGCCCTGGGGGGGAGCAGGCTCTCCCCTACTGAAAGCTTTTTAAGATACCAAAACATTATAAAATATAGAATATTTTTTTTAAATGATTAATGCAACATCTTCCAGGGAACTGCATTACTCTTTCAGATATTGACCCAATATTTTCATATCAAATATGAGAAGGAAGGATAATGCTTAGACACAAGGCAGGCAGATATTGCATGATGCAAGCATTGTTACCTCACAGCTGCAGCTGCTGCATGCCTAGATCAAAGACCATGGATAGTATTACTTAGGTTAAATGTCCTCTCTATTTAAAAGAATAGCATTACCCAAAGTAAACGAAGTATACCAGTGAGGCAAAAGCTTTTGCAGGGTGTGGGCATAAACTGCTTCCAGAGGGACCAGCCGGCTTGACAAGTTTTTGTTTATAAACCTCAGGAGAATGCAAAAGGAAGTAATTGCTAGTGGGATGGGAGAAGGAACATCCCTTGGGTTTCACCAGCATTTAGGAGAAAAGGGGGAGAATCGTGCTGAGTTAACATTGTGAAAAAGGGCTGTCATAGTAAGGAGCTCAGGTTTTGGTTTCAAATGGACTTGGATTCAAATCCTGCATTGGCCACTCATTGGCTTCTTTGGAAAGTCAGTTAATGATAATAAATAACATTTATGAAGCACTAACGATGTGTGGGGCACTGTTGCAAGTGTTTTATATGTATTAGTTAATTTAACCCCCACAACAATTTTATGCAGTAGGTACTATAATTTCCTCCATTTTATGGATGCATAAACTGAGGCACAGAGTGGTTAAGTCAGTTGCACAAGATCAACACATATTTATTAAGCGAAGGAGCTGTTTCCAGTAGAGCAAGTCACATACCTCATGTCCTTCTTGTCAATACTTTTTCCTGCTTGAGTTAAGCAGTACTGGTTTCTGAGCTCTAAGTGATACAATACACAACAAGATTTTTTATGCATGTTGTCACATGTGCATAAAGAATTTCTGTGTCAAATAAGTGGTAGATATCATTCATATTAAATAAATATAAGGGAGATTGTGAGGTGAAGAAAAGATGAGTAAGTAAGAAAGTATGAAACCTCACTGGAAATTGGTATATGAATTTTTTTTTAAGATTTTATTTTTAAGTAATCTCTACATCCAACGTGGGGCTTGAACTCACAATTCGGAGATCAAGAGTCACAAACTCTACTGACTGAGCCAGCCAGGCACCCTTGGAATATGAATTTTTTTAAAAGATTTTACTTATTTATTTGACAGAGAGAGAGAGACAGCAAGAGGGAACACAAGCAGGGGGAGTGGGAGAGGGAGAAGCAGACTCCCAGCCGAGCAGAGAGCCCTATGCGGGACTTGATCCCAGGACCCTGAGATCATGACCTGAGCTGAAAGCAGACGCTTAACAACTGAGCCACCCAGGCACCCCAGAACATGAATTTTTTAAAACAATCTCAAACAAAAGTTATAAATATGGTTCTGACAAGTTTTTTTTTCCTCCTGAACCATTTGAGAATAAATGCTGACTTGTTACTTCATCACCTTCAAATACTTTAGTGTGTATTTCCTACAATAAGGGATTTCTTCATAATACAACCATCCAAATAAGAATATTAATATGATAGACTACTACTGTCCAAACCTCAGACAACCTGTCAAGTTTCGCCAATTTGTCCAATAATGTCCTTGGCAGTGAAAAGATCTTTGCATTTAGGGGTGCCTGGCTGGCTTAGTCAGTGGGCCGTGGGACTCTTGATCTCAGGGTCATGAGTTTGAGTCCCACATTGGACGTGGCGCCTACTTGAAAAAAAAAATCTTTGCATTTAGATTGCTCTCTCTTTAGTCTCTCTCTGGAACAGTTCTTCAGTCTTGCCTCAACTTTCTTGTACTTGACACTTCTGAAGGTTGCAGGCCAATTATTTTGTGGCATGTTCTTCCATTTGGGTTTAACTAAGGTTTCTTCACAATTAGATTCAGGTTATGCACCTTTGGCAGGAAAATCAAACACCAACGATGCTGTGTTCTCCTCCCATCCAATCAGGTGGCACATGATTGTGATTTGTGCCATTGCTAATCATGTTCACTTTGGTCATTTGATTAAGGTGGCATCTGCCAGTCTCTCCATCTGTATAGTTACTCTTTTCTCCTTTTACTTATTAGGTATTTTTGTAAAAAGTTACTCTGAAAGTAGGTAATATCTCCTTCCCCATCAGACTTTCAATTTCTTTATTTTTCCCTTTTACTTAATGGGTTATAAGTTGTTACTCTATCTATATTTGAGATGCAATTCACACACCATAAAATTCACTCCTTTAAAGAAATTCACCCTTTTAAAGTGTACAATTCAGCAGTTTTTAGTATACCCCTAAGGTTGTACAACCATCACCCCTATCTAATTCCAGAACCATTTTACCATCCCCAAAACAAACCCATCAGCATTCCACTCTTTCCTCTCACCAGCCACTGGCAACCACTAATCTACCTTCTGTCTCTATGTATTTGCCTATTCTGGACCTCCTATACAAATAGAATCATAAAATATGTGGCCACCTTCTTTCACTGAGCATAATGTTTTCCAGGTCCCTCCATACTATAGCATGTGTCAGTACTTAATTTGTTTTTATTGGCGACTAATATTCCAGTATATGTAACATATATATGTATATTTATAAATATATTATATATATATATTTTGTTTATTCATTTATCAGGTGATAGACATTTGGGTTGTTTCTATTTGGGGCTACCATGAATAATGCTGCTAGGAACATTCATGTATAAGTTTTTGTGTGGATATGTGTTTTTAATTCTCTTGGGCATATACCTAGAAGTGGAATTGTTGGGTCCTCTGATAACTCTTTTTTTATATAAAGATTTTATTTACTTATTTGAGAGAGAGAGAGTGAGAGTGAGCAAGCATGAGCAGGGGGGAGGGTCAGAGGGAAAGGGACAAGCAGACCCCCTGCCGAGCAGGGAGCCCAATGTATGTCTCGAGGTGGGGCTGGATCCCAGGACCCTGGGATCATGACCTGAGCCGAAGGCAGACGCTTAACCAACTGAACCACCCAGGCGTCCCTGATAACTGTTTTATAACTTTTCTGAGGAACTGCCAAACTGTTTCCAGAGTGGCTGCACCATTTTACATTCCCACCAGCATATGAAGGTTTCAATTTCTCCACACTCTTGCCAACAGTTGTTATTGTCTGTATCTTTTTTTTTTTTTAATTACAGTTGACCCTTGAACAACTGAAGGGTTAGAGGCATTGACCCCCCCATGCAGTCAATAATCTGCATATAGCTTTTGACTCCCCCAAAACTTAACTACTTATAGCCTAATGTTGACTGGAAGCTTTACTGATAACATAGTCAATTAACACATATTCTGTAGGTTATATGTATTATATACTGCATTCTTACAATAAAGTGAGCTAGAGAAAAGAAAATGTTATTAAGAAAATCATAAGAAAGAGAAAATAGGGGTGCCTGGCTGGCTCAGTTGGTAAAGCATGTGACTCTTGATCTTGGGGTCATGAGTTCAAGCTCCATGTCGGCTGTAGAGCTTACATAAGAGAGAGGAAAGAAAAGAAAGAAAGAAAGAAAAGAAAGAAAGAAAGAAAAGAAAGAAAGAAAGAAAGAAAAGGAAGGAAGGAAGGAGAAGGAAGGAAGGAAGGAGGGAAGAAAGGAAGAAAGAAAGAAAAAGAGGGAGGGAGGAAGAAAGGAAGGAAGGAAGGAAGAAAGGAAGGAAGGAAGGAAGGAAGAAAGAAAGAGGGAAGGAGGGAGGGAGGGAGGGAAGGAAGGAAGGAAGGAAGGAAGGAAGGAAGGAAGGAAAGAAAGAAAGAAAGAAAGAAAGAAAGAAAGAAAGAAAGAAAGAAAGAAAGAAAGAAAGAAAGAAAGAAAGAAAGAAAAGAAAAGAAAAAAGAAAGAAAGAAAAGAAAAGAAAAGAAAAGAAAAGAAAAAAATACATTTACCATATTCTACTGTATTTGTGGGGAAAAAATCCACGTGGGGCACCTGGGTGGCTCAATCAATTAAACGACTGCCTTGGGCTCAGGTCATGATCCCAGAGTCCTGGGATCAAGCCTACCATCAGGCTCCCTGCTCAGAGGGGAGCCTGCTTCTCCCTCTCCCTCTGCAACCCCTGCCCCCGCTCATGCTCTCCCTCTGTCTCACATTCTATCTCAAATAAATAAATAATCTTTAAAATTAAAAAGAAAAGAAAAGAAAAAAATCTACGTATAAGTGGAGTCACACAGTTCAAACCTGTGTTGTTCAAGGGTCAACCATAGAGCCATCTTGGTGGGTGTGAAGTGTTCCTCATGGTTTTAATTTACATTTCCTTAATGATTAGTGATGTTGAGTATCTCTTTTCCCTGATCATCTCTAACAGGCTCTTTCTGATCTTTCCAGTCTCAGAGTAAACATCATCCCCTCATAGAGGCCTTTCCTAAGTCTTTCTATACAACATTCACTGCAGCGGCTATTAGCATCCTTCTGTAAATGTTTCTAGTTCTTTCCCCTTTCTGCATGTTAGGTAAGACTGTGCTTTCCTGCCCCCTTGATATTGGGTGTGAATGTATGACTTAACTTGACCAATAAAAGATGAGAAGTGACATGTGTCATTTCTGGGCAAACGATCTAGAAGCTGTTCACTTGTTGGCCATATCCCCTTCCCACTGCTTCAGTGAGTAATTACAGTAAGCCGACTTCCAATCTGATGATCCTAATGTTGTTTTGATGAGTTTGGCAGTTCCTCAAAAATATAAACATAGAGTTAACATATGACCCAACAATTCCACTCGTAGTACCCAAGAAAATTAAAATATGTCCATCTGAAAATTTGTTCATGTATGTTCATAGTAACATTATTCATAACAGCCAAAAAAAAAAAAAGGAAATAACCCAAATGCCCATCAACTGATGAACAAAATGTGGCACATCCACACAATGGAATATTACTTAGCCATTTATAAAAGAATGAAATGCTGTACATGCTACAACATGCTAAGAGAAAGGAACTAGTCATATATTATAAAATTCCATTTATGCGAATTTTCCAGAGTAGGCAAATCCATAGAGACAAAAAGTAGATTAGCGGTTGCCTAGGACCGGAGTGTGTGTGAAGATTGGGGATGATAGCTAAAGAGTATGGCGTTTCTCTTGGGCTTTTATCTGATGAAAATGTTCTAAAATTGATTTTGGTGATGTTGCTTTATATGGGTGAAAAATGTGGTATATGAATTATATCTCAATAAAGCTGTTTAAAAAATTGGGGTATTGATCTACTCATAAGGCTATTGTGAGAATTAAATATGTTAATGTGTGTAAATCATAGAATGATCTTTAAAACATAAGTGCTTAATAACGTTTATATTGTTATTTCCTTGAGACATCTGATGCCTTTCAATAAATCTTTCTTTTTAAAAAAATTTAAGATTTTATTTATTTGAGAGAGAAAGAGCATGAATGGAGGGGAAGGGCAGAGGGAGATAGAGAAGCAGACAGAGAGCCCAATGCTGAGCAGGAGCCCGATGTGGGGCTCAATCCCAGGATCCTGGGATCATGACCTGAGCCGAAGGCAGACGCTTAACTGACTGAGCCACTCAGACACCCCCTTTATTTTATTTTATTTTATTTTATTTTATTTTATTTTTGAGAGAGAGAGTGAGAGAGCAAGCAGGAGGAGGAGCAGGGGGAGAGAGAGAGAGAGAATCCCAAGGAGGCTCCAGGCTCAGCACAGAGCTGGACATGGGGCTCGATTCCACAACCCTGAGATCATGACTAGAGCTGAAATCAAGAGTCGGACACCCAACCCACTGAGCCACCCAGGCTTGCAATAAGTCTTTCTATAATCTAACTTCAATAGGTATTTGTTTCTTGCAATAAAATGATTTTTTTAAAGATTTTATTTATTTATTTGAGAGAGAGAGAATGAGAGATAGAGAGCACGAGAGGGAAGAGGGTCAGAGGGAGAAGCAGACTCCCCACTGAGCAGGGAGCCCGATGCGGGGCCCGATCCTGGGACTCCAGGATCATGACCTGAGCCGAAGGCAGTCGCTCAACCGACTGAGCCACCCCGGTGCCCTCAATAAAATGATTTCTAAGACCACAAAGCAGAACTACACTATGACTATAACTTGCTTTAAAAAAGATGAAGAAATCAAGGGGTAGAAACAAAAATGAGACAGGTATAGGGTCAATACAATGGCTCTGTATACGTGCATACATCTCAATTTGAATTCACAGAAGGAAGGGACAATGGAACAATTAGGATTAGTTGCAGTTAACATGTGACAACAACCCAAACCAAACAACAGGGCTTAAACAACACAGAAGATAATTTGGCTTCATTCATAAATGTAGCGTAGATCAGTAGTTCAAGACCTACATGACCTTTATGTTTCAAGCTTACTGATGCACCAGCATCATCCTCCAGGTCCAAGACAGCCGCTAGAGGGGCAGCCACTTTGCCCAAGTTCCTTCCCACTTTGGAACCTTTGCTCTTGTTCTTTCTTCCTAGAAATCTCACTTAGTGGCTCTTCAGTTCTCAGCTTTGGAACACGGTCGCCTCTCCAGAGCTGACTTCCCTGACCACATGCCCCAGTCCCTCTTATCAACCTGCAGTCTTTCCTTCATCTGACTTATTACCTGTCTGTACTAGTTCACCAACTCCGTAAGGGTGTGACCTTGGGCAAATTCCTTTATCTCCCTGTGCCTCATATTCTTCACCTGTAAAATGGGGATATAGCAGCACCCACAGGAAGGTTAACACTTCAAATTCATGAGAATGGGTACCTCTGGGGAGGGAGAAGGGAAGGAGATGGCAATATCCCCCGTGTCTGTTTTTGTTCCAGAACATAAGAAAATATTATGTTAGTAAACTGATCTTGAGTTGGTGCCACTATTTAGTAGTAGAATATCGCTCAACATCAATTATTAACATCCACCTTGACTCTCTGAGAATAAAAATCAGTTGGAAACTCTGCTTTGAATTGGGTGGAGTCTCAGTTCTCAGCTAAAGTTCTGGGGTTGATGTCAGACCCCCAAGGAGGAAAAGAAGTCTTCTCTCCCTGATCTTCGAAGACTCTGATTTGGAGAGGAGATAAGAAACTAGGTGGGGATGGTGAGGGGGAGAATGGGAATGAAAGTCAAGATGGATTTTATACAAGTGCAGCAAATCTCCAAAGCTCTCAACATCTTTGACCGCCAAGGATCTCATAGGACTTGCTCATTCTTCAGCAAGTTTGTCAAGGTTTCCACGTCTAATCAGATCTTATCAACTGCAAATCACTTAGGGGAATTAAGATGTGAAGACAGCCTGGATTTGACACCATCTAATAAATATTTAGTGAAGTTGCAGCCCATACGGCAGCATTCACAGTGCAGGGAGATGCCCGGCACCCATGGAATGTGGTCAGGTGATACGAGGACTAAGGCAAGAATATATAAGTCAGTGCCAAAGATGCCTTGTGCCATGACAAGTCCAAACAGATCCTTGTGGCATTCTGGGGAGGACAAGATCTTATCTGTAGGTGGAGAGAACCATGATCGGGTTGCTAAAGGGAGCTGCATTTCCAGGGAAGTTTTATTTCCTTGGGAACATTGCATAAGCCCTCCTGAGAGCAGAGGTATTTCTTTAAAAATTGCCTTAGTTCTGGTACATCATTTTACCACTTATTTTATTCATATTGTGTTTTCCCCTTCAGATTGGAAAGAGTGGCAATGCCTATTTCCCTTCTGATTATAAACATATGGTTAGTTTTTTTTAAATCAAGTAGTAGGGAAAACTATAAAGTAACTAAAAATCATCTGTATTTTCACCTTCCAGATATAATTGTGGCTAGCATTTTAGTGTATGTGCCTCTTGACTGTGACAGAAATTTCCTGTTGCCCTCAATAGCCATTATCCACTTTTTCCTTAGCAGTAAAACTCTACATTTTTAGTTGGGCATATGGCTGTTCAGAATAAAATCTACATTTGCCAGCCTCTTTGCAGGTAGGAGTGTCCACAGACTAAGTCCTGGCCAATGAGATGGAAGCAAAAGTCATCTATATGACCTCTTGGAAGTGTGATTAAGGGGAGAATATGAGTTCTTCTTACCCTCCCTCTTCCTTCATGCTTGCTGGAATGAGCCCTGATGGCTGGAGCTTCAGCAGCCATTTTGACCAGTGTAGTAGAAGCTATGTAATGGTGATGTGGAGCAAAAGGATGAAAGGAGTCTGGTCACTCTACCTGCCCTTTTATCAAAAGAGAAATCAGCTTTGAATTCCTTTGATTGTCTACATTCACCAGGTTTGGCAGTAAATCTAATGTCAACTTTTTTGGGGGGGTTCTTTCCCAACTCTTGGAATCATGCAAACAAAACAAAATAACAACAACCCAGCTTCCCATAATACAAGAAAATTGGGAAAGGCCCTTTAGCTTTCTGCTCAATGATTACTGCTGATTTGCTCAGAGACCGAGTCCAAAACCATGCCACATCTGAGTTAGATGGCTCTACTCTTAGCAACTACTTCCTTTGCTCCGAGTCTGTCCATGCATTGACCCCTATCAAGAGACCTGCTGCTCCCCAGGGTGTGACAGAAGTGAGAGGTGTAGGTCTTGACTATTCAGAAACTCAACATCTTCTGTCCTTCCAGCCTGCTGCAACGAATATCTGTTACCCTTTATGGCTGCTCAACATTCTTGGACTCCTTCCCCTACCAGTGTTTGGGAATATCCCATTTCATCAATTCATGCCTCTCTAACATTGAGACTAGATAATCACTTTCGCAGAGGCTCTGCAGCTGGAGTACAGGCTTGTGACCTAGCCTCTGTCAATCAGAAGCATCAGTGCTGGTCTTCCACAAGAAGCTGGGAGCCAGAGCTGGAATCCACCCTCACCAGCGCGGCAGCAGAAACTCTCAGCTTCAGAGGCAACAGTGGCCCCTGGTCTTGTGGTCAGGGGATAAATCACAGTATTTGGAAGCAGCAGTGGTACCAATTCAACCAAAGGAGACTGTGGAGTGATTTGGCCACGGTTTCTGGACTTAGCCTTCAGGTCTGGAGATTATCTATCTCATCCATTTAGAGATATCTATAGATATATACACACATAGAGACAGAGAGAGGGTGGGAGAGGGACAGGGAGAGCGAGAGAGAGATTTAGGATAAGGAATTGGCTCACACGATTATGGAGCTAGCAAATCCAAAATCTGAAGAGCCAACGTCCCAGTTTGAGTCTGAAGGCTGGGAGTTGCAGCAAAATCAGGAAGAGTGGACGTTTCAGTTCAATGAAGCCTGTCAGACTGGAAGAATACTTTCTTACTCAGTGAAGAGTCAGTCTTCTGTTCTATTCAGGCCTTCACCTGCTTCGATGAGGCTTCCTTGCATTATAGAGGTCAATTTGCTTTACTCAGTCTATTGATTTAAAAGTTGATCTCTGGGGCACCTGCGTGGTTCAGTCAGCTAAGTGGCTGCCTTCAGCTCAGGTCATGATCCCGGGGTCCTGGGATCGAGCCCCTCATTGGGTTCCTTGCTTGGCGGGGAGTCTGCTTCTCTCTCTCTCCCTCTCCCCCTGCTCATGCTTGCACACGTGCACTCTCTCTCTCTGAAATAAATAAAATCTTAAAAAAAAAAATGTTAATCTCTCTCTCTCTCTTTTTAAAAGATTTTATTTACTTATTTGAGATAAAGAGAGCATGAGCTCTCTCTCCAGTCTCAGGTAGGCCTTCAGATGACTGTAGCCCCTGCTGACGCTGTGACCACAACTTCACGGGAGACCCTGAGCCACAACCCTGTAGCGACAGCACTTCTGAAATCCTCACCCGTACAAACTGCAAGGTTCCAGATGTTTGTTTTAAGCCACTGACTTTTGGGGGTTATTTGTTACTTAGAAATAAGTAGCTAATTCACCTGGTTTATAGTTCTTTTTTTTAATTGAGATATAATTGACATATAACATTATATTAGTTTCATGTGTGCAACATAAGGATTTTATATTTGTATACACTGTGAAATGATCAATAACTTAAGTCTAGTTAACATCCATCACTACACAGTTATACTTTTTTTTCTTTGAGAACATTTAAGGTTTATTTTCTTAGGAACTTTCAAATATACAAATACGACATTATTTACTATAGTAGCCATGCTTACATTACATCTCCATGATTTATTTATTTTATAACTTCGCCCATTTCATCCACCCCCTACCCCGCCCCACACACACACCTCTAGCAACCACCCGTTTGTTCACTGTATCTATGAGTTTGGTTTTTTGGAGGGGAGGGTTTGGTTTGGGTTTGTTTTTTTTTTGCAGATTTCACAAATAAGTGAGATCATACAATATTTGTCTTTCTCTGACATTTCACTTAGCATAATGCCCTCAAGGTCTATGCATGTTGTTGCAAATGGTGAGATTTCCTTCTTTTTTATGGCTGAATAATATTCCACTGTGTATATATACACCACATTTTCTTTATCCATTTATACATCAGTAGACACTTAGGTTGTTTCCATGTCTTGGCTATTGTTAAGAATGCTGCTATGAATATGAACAGACATCTCTTCAAGTTAGTACTTTTGCTTCCTTTGGATAAATATCCAGAAGTGGGATTGCTGGATTATATGGTAGTTCTACTTTTAATTCTTTGAGAAACATCCATACTGTCTTGCACAGTGGCTGCACCAATTTACATTCCCACCAACAGTGCACAAGGGTTTCCTTTTCTCCACATCCTTCCCAACACTCATTATTTCTTGTCTGGGTGGCTCAGTCAGTTAAGCATCTGCCTTTGGCTCAGGTCATGATCCTAGGGTCCTCGCATCAGGCTCCCTGCTCAGCGGGGAGTCTACTTCTCCCTCTCCCTCTGCCTGCCACTCCCCTTGCTTGTGCTCTCTCTCTCTCTGTCAAATAAATAAATACTATCTTTAAAAAAAATGGTATCTTCCTCACATGGCAGAGGCCTCAGTTTCTTACTGGCTGTTGCCAGGAGGCCTCATTCCTCATTACATGGGCCTTTGCATAGCCTGCGAGAGCGTCCTCAACACACTTAGTGGCACAACACACTTCTCCCAGAGCATGTGATTCAAGGAAGTACTAAGTGTAGCCACTAAGTTTTTTTTTTTTTAAGATTTTATTTATTTATTCATGAGAGAGAGAGAGAGAGAGAGAGGCAGAGGGAGAAGCAGGCTCCCAAGGAGCAGGGAGCCCGATGCAGGACCCGATCCCAGGACTCTGGGATCATGACCTGAGCTGAAGGCAGATGCTTAACCATCTGAGCCACCCAGGCGCCCGCCACTGTTTTTTATGAACTCCAACACTGTCCCCACATTCTATTGTTTAGAAGCAAGTCACTAAGTACAGCCTACACTTGAGGGGGGGAATTCAGCTCTACCTCTTGAAGGGAGGAAATCAAAGATTTTGTGAACATACTTGAAAAGTAAACATACCAGGGGTTAACACCATAAAAGGCAAGAAGGGACACTGAGTAGTAATTGCAGGGAGCAGCCATGAGTTGGGAGGACATCTGGAAGAGGCTGGAAACACCAAAACTAAGGAGTTTAGAGAAGGGGGCCAATGCAGCAGAGAGGCACTAACCTGCTGGTGTCTCTGAACCCAGAGGAAATTCTCATGGGGCCGGGACTCCAACTGTGGTGGAGGAGGTAGCGCCACTCAGCTGTTGCCAGTGCTCTGAGCAGGTACAGTGAAGCTGGTGCTGTATTAAAAAAGAATGATAAAAACCTGCGAACTAGAACCAGCTGGAAACTGGAACAAACGGTCATTTCTAGGAAGAAGAATTGCTGTTGGAGTGACACTCGCAGGAATGTTCAGCAAACAAGGAGCAGGTCCCTTCTACCTTCTCTAGCACCCCCAGTCTCACCCATGTGCCCCTGACTGGAGGATCCTAATAGGGAGGCAGAGTCCACATACAGGTTTCCTGCTCTTCCAAAGTAGAGAATTTCTACTGTAAGTGGAAATGTCTTAACGTGAAGGAGCAATTACTGTTAAGTTTATATGGAAAATTTTTTGTGTTCCAGACCCCCCAAAAAATAACCCTTTAGGTTCTTCTGATACCTTATGACACATCATGGCAACGGATGCAGAGAATAAGCTGAGATAAAGTAGATACTCACAGACACATTTCAAAGCTCTGGCACCTGGATGCTGAGATGCTGAGTGAAGTCCTGGGGAAGGAGCTTGGTGGCACCACTCTCGCTGCCGGGGCCGCACTGGCTCTGTAACTGCTGGCTGCAAAACAAATGTTGAGAGCTATTTTTGCTTTTTGCCTTTTTTTTTTTCCCAAAAGCAAATATCCTCTTCTGATTTCTTTTTTTTTTAAGATTTTATTTATTTATTTGATAGAGAGAGATAACGAGAGCAGGAACACAAGCAGGGGGTGTGGGAGAGGGAGAAGCAGGCTTCCTGCCGAGCAGGGAGCCCGATGTGGGACTCGATCCCAGGACCCTGGGATCATGACCTGAGCCGAAGGCAGATGCTTAATGACTGAGCCACCCAGGCGCCCCTTCTGATTTCTTTCTGTTAGCGCAAACAGGTAACTGATGCAGGCCTTTCATAAAAGCGAAGTGGTGTAACGTAAACTTTCAAAAATTACGGGATACCTGTCTTCATTTATATAATAATGATTTATACTCATTTAATAATAACTGACATTATCCAGTGCTTACCGTGTGCCAAGCGCTGTTTTAAATATGTAATCTAAGACTCTAAGAGGTAGGTGTTACTCTACTGCCATTTTACAGGTGAGAAAACAGATACACAGGGAAGGTAATTCGCCAAAGTCGCACCTAGTAAGAGTTGAAGCCGGGGATTTGAACCTAGAGAGCAACTTCCACAAGCTGTGAGCTCAAACACTCTGCTAACCTACCCTGATACCAAATATCATCCTGCCAGGCTAGGTAGAATAAAACGGTGAGCAAAAACAGACCTAGTCTTGGTCCTCATGGAGCTGATGATTTAGTGGGAAAGACCACTTACCAACTCACAACAAATGAAAGTAAAATTAAAACTGTGTCTGGTGCTCCAAAGAATTACACAGATCATGATAGACTTCTATTTAAAAAAAAAAAGAAAAAGATGGAATTTGACCTATGTAGGGGTTGGGAGTGGGAATGGGGCCAGACCAAGGAGGGGCTTACAGGCCCAGAAGGAGGAGGTTTGTCTTTATCCTAAAAAACAATGGAAGTAAAAAAATAATAATTAAAACCAAAAATAAAAAAAACAATGGAAGTCACTCAAGACTTTTCACCGAGGCAGGGAGGATGAGAATGGTGAACCAGACTGGCCCCAGTGAAGCTGGTTATGAGGCTGCTTTCCAGGTGGGATATGGTGATGGGGGAGATGGGGAGAATTAGAGGGAGCTGTGAGATGGAGGTAATACTGAAAGGATATGAAGAATGGGAGTTGGATGGGGGTGGTAAAGGAGGGGGAGAAATCAAGTACGCATGGTTCCTTGAATGGAGTTGTCATCCACTGAATTGGGGAATGGGGGAAGGTCTGACTGGACCAACATTTAGGCAGTAGAGTAAGATAGATCTTGGACACTGATAGGATATCAGGTTCTAAAGGAGATGGAGGACTGTATTTTCAAAGACATAACTTGATATAGCTGCACTATCGAAAATATTTGCCACTAGCCACAGGTGGCTATTTAACTTAAATAAAATAAAAAATGGAAAAATCAGTCCCCACGTGGCTAGTGGTTACCCTGTTGGACAGGACAGATATAAGACATTTTAATTGCTGCAGAAAATTCCAATGGACAGCACTGCTCTAACAATTGGCATTATTTGATGTTTTATAGTAAACAAAGTCTGTTCGTGTCCATCTTTGCCTTTAATCCAGTGTGATGTTGTTGTCTTGGTTTTCGAAGAGTTCGAGGAAATGCTCTAAACACTGACATCTACCATGTGTTGTGCTGAGCTCGAATGACAGTTTGACTCAAAATATGGACTGTACCTGGTGCCCGTTTGTAAACTTTATTACCTGTTCAGGACAATAAAGTACAGAAATTGAGAATAAGATTTTAGAAAGTTTTCTAGCAAACTGGCATTGCTATAATATTTCATTGTATTTCACGTAAGTACCAGTCTGCAGCAGATTGGAAATTTTGTTTAAATTTATTTTAATTTATTTTTAAAAAATTTTTAAGTAATCTCTACAACCAAGGTGGGGCTCAAACTCACAATCCCGAGATCAAGAGTCACATGCTCTACCAACTGAGCCAGCCAGGTACCCCTGGACTGGAAATTTAAAATGTTGGTCCTTCATTATAGATGGTGAAATTGCAGCACTGCTCTATGGCCCAAGAGTTGGACATGCTTCCTGCCCTCCAGAGCTCAGGTAATGATGTCAGCCAGAGCTGATATAAGGTCTATTTGAACTGAGCAAACATGGGCATACAGACCTGATATACATCCGAAAACGATTCAAAAACATGTAAAGACATTCATTCACTTGTTTATTCACCTGGCATTCACTAAGTGCCTGCTATGTGCCAAGCACTATACTAAGCACTTGGGATACAGCAGTGAACAAGTCAGACAAAGCCCTCACCCTTCTGGAGCTCACATCTAGTAAGGCAGACTATACACAAGTTCACTAAATTAACTAATAAAATTATCTCAAAGAGTGCTAAGTGCTAGGAGGGAAATAAGAGGGATGGGATAGGGTGTGACTGCAAGATGGGTGCTGCTGGTTTATGGGGTGATCAGAGGATGGGCATGAGCCAGTCACACACTGACGGAAGGGAACAGCATTCTGGGTAGCGGGAAAAGTCCGCATAACGGTCCTTAGGTGGGAATGAGATTGGCTTGTGTGGGTAATAGGAAGGCCAATGTGGCTGGAGTAGAGGAAACAAGGGGAGAGTAGTAGTAGAAGTTGATGGGGTAGGCAAGAGATAGATCATGTTGCTCAGAAGGAGTCAGGATTTTATTCTAAGCGTACCGTAGGGGATCGAGGCAATAGGATTTAGGTTTGTGAAAGATCTCTCTATTGTGTGGAGAATGGACTGAAGAGAGGCAAGAGGAGAATCTGGGAGACCAATCTGTTGCTGCAGATATCCGGTTGAGAGAAGATGGTGACTTGAATGAGGTGGTGAGAGCAGAAGTGAAGAGAAGTGGACAGAAGATGAATCAGATCAATTCTCTCCTATTGCCTGGGACAAGGAATTTAACTTGGGATGATTGGATGAACTTCAGGGGGTCAATGAGGCCCCTATAACTGTATAAAAACACTTTGTGTCTACGTGCGTATGAGAGGTAGACCTTCCATTAGGATCCATAGGTAAAGAAATAACACTCAAAGTGATAGATATTCTTCATTCACAAGACTCAGTGTCTGAGGCTAGGGTATGAAACTCACCACCATCAGAACCACCATTAAAAGACACCTGAAGCTACAATACAAAACAAATAAATAAATAAATAAAATTTAAAAAAGGAGGAAAACAGCAAGTGTTGCCAAGGATGTGGAGAAACTGGAAGCCTTATACATTACTAGTGGGGATGTAAAATGGTGTAGCCACTGTGGAAAATAGTTTGGTGGTTCCTCACAAAGCTAAACATTAGAATTTTCATTTTACCCAGCCATTTCACTCTTAGGTATATACCCAAAAGAACTGAAAACAGAGACTCAAATATATCCTTGTAGGTCACTGTTCATTGCAGCAGAATTCACAATAGCCAAAAGGTGGGAGCAACCCAAGTGCCCCTCAGCTGACCAATGGATACACCAAATGTGGTATGTACATTCAACCAGCACATCATTCAGCCTCAGTGAGGTTCTGACACAGGCTACATACAGCATGGATAAACCTTGAAAATACTAAGGGAAGTAAGCCAGACACGAAAGGATAAATATTGTAAAGTTCAACTTATATGAAATATCTAAGATAGGCAAATTCACAGAGACAGAAAGCAGATGAGAGGTTATCAGGACTGGGGAGAGGGGAATGGGGACCTGTTGCTTAATGGTTATAGAGTTCATTTGTGCTCATGAAAAAAATTCTGGAAACATACAGTAGTGATGGTTGCCAACATCGTGAATGTAATTAATGCCACTGAACTGTACACTTGAAAATGGTACAAATCACAGGCACACAGGAGCAAATAGCTACCAAGGATGGGTAGTCTGGGAGAACTACACGTTTGAGGGGATGTTTAAGGGAAAGTTGCCTAGAGGAGGTGATCATAAGCTGCAGTTACGAGCCAAGATTTCCACACTCAGAAAGGAGAGGAAAAGCTTCTGGTAAGCTCTGGGACCCACTTTCCGGACTCTGGAGCCACTGCCTGGGTTGTAATCTTGGCTGGGTGGCCTTGGGAACCTTTCCGTGTCTCAGTCTCCCCATATGTAAAACGCCCACAGTAATGGTATCTTCTGCTAGGGTTGCTATGGTGAGTAAATTAGTTAATGCATGTAAAAGTAATCAGTTCTCTGGACGCAGTTAACTGCTTTATAAGTGTTAGGTAGTCTTAGTTTTGTTTAACTTTTCTTTTTTATTAAAAAGAAAAGATTGTGGAAAAAAATCTAAGAAGAAAATAAAAATCACTTAATTCTACTACCCAGTAGCAATCCCTGCTAACCGTTTATTGCCATTTCTTCCACAACTTTTGTCCGCAAATGCAGACACAGAGCTCCGCCAGCGAACCTCCTCCGCACGGCGCACGCCGCGGCCAGCGACCAAGACAAAGAAATTCATCGAAGCTCAGCCGGCCACCGACTCCGTCCCCCGAAACCACCTCCCAGTTTGCCGCGTGCGCACTCCGCGCTCGCGGAAGGGGGAGCGTCGCAGGGCCTTCCCCCAAACGGAAGTGATGTCAGCACATGCGCAGTGACGACGAGGAGGCCGTCGGAAAGTAAGGGCCGGCCTGTGTGCGAGCTGGTTTCCGGAAGTGGTGCTGTGGCAGCATGCTCGAGGAGCTGGGTTTAATCGGGACCATAGGCGAAGATGACGAGGTGCCGGGGGATCCTGAGTCTGACTCCGGGGATGAGGAAGAGGAGGTATGAGCCGATCGGGGTTGGGGGCGCGGCGGCGTGCAGTCAGATTTCCGTGATTGCTTCCCTTCTCCGTGATTCCTCGGGCCCCTGCCCCAGCTCCTCGGCATCCTCCTGCCAGGCCGGCAAGTGTCCCTGGAAGGGGACCCCAAGATCTTCCTCAGTTTGGTCGCCACTAGCTTTTCCTCACCTCTGCGCCTGTGCCGGTAACGCGCCGTGCCGTCTTGGCGAACTTAGTACCCATTCACTGATGTTGAATCCGGGCTCTGTGTGATAGATAATAGAGATCCAGGGGCCAAGCCAGTCGTTATTCCTCATCAGGGGTTCGTTCATTAAGCCAGTATTTATTGACGTGGAGGCCCATGGGACACCCGGGTGGAGGTGTCTGTAGGCTACATCTAGTGTTCAGCGTTCGGGACACAGCAGTGAACAAGATGGGCAAGGACACCACTCTTCTGAAGCTTATGCTGAGTCGGAGGGTTACAGACATTAAGCAGTGTGGCAGTTAAAAGAGGAACAGTGTCGTGAAAAAGGGGCTCACCCTACAAAGATCCAGCCCAGGTGTTTGCCCCACTGTGGCCTCATTTACCTCAGACACCTCCACCTGGGCGTCCCATGGCCTCCACGAATTCAGCTTCCCCAAAGCTGAACTCGGGTCTGCCTCACCTTCCCAACCTGCTCCATCTCAAGCCAGAAACCTAAGCATCATCCTTGACAGCCGCTTCCTTCTCACTCCCCTCCAGGTTCGTTCAGGCTAGCTCAGCTCTTTAACTTCTCCCCCTTTTCCTAGCTCACCCTAGCCCAGGGCACTGCCACCTTGTGCCTGGAGACCCAGCATCCTAAGGTACCTGGTCTCCAGCCTTTCTCTTGCCCGACCCCCCACCCCATTCACTACTTAGCAGCAGCTAAGTAGTCTTTTCATTTCTTGAATGGAAAACTTATTAAAAAGGACTGGAGCAAATATGGCAAATGATAATGCCAAAGTTAAAATATGAAGTTCTGTACAGCTATCAATAGTTCAGTTGGGCGCCTGGGTGGCTCAGTTGGTTAAGCGACTGCCTTCGGCTCCTGTCATGATCCTGGAGTCCCCGGATCGAGTCCCGCATCAGGCTCCCTGCTCAGCAGGGAGTCTGCTTCTCCCTCTGACCCTGTTCCCTCTCGTGCTCTCTGTCTCTCATTCTCTCTCTCTCAAATAAATAAAATCTTTAAAAAAAAATAGTTCGACTAAGTACCCAAGAAATGATATGTAACCATTGTTAATAATGAACTTTAGGGTGAGAGTTCTTACGAGATTGTTTAACTCAAGTGAGGAAAAAAAGGTCAGTTTCTAGTTCTCAGAAGCCATAATTCGGTCGGTCTTCCTTTCCAGTTTTTAGATGTCTGGGTTTTTGTCATTGGTTTCTAACTTAATTGAATTGCTGCAAGAAAAAGAGTCTGTATGATATTGATTCTTTGAAACTTTTTTAGAATTATTTTTTGAAGATTTGCTTAAAGGCCTCTTGTGTAATCAGTTTTTGCACCTATTCCATGTTTGTTCAGAATGCGCATTCTCTAACGGTTGATGCAGCGTTGTCTATAATGTTCACAGGAATGAAGCTTGTTGATTGTGCTCTTCAGATTTTCTGCAGACACTTATTTTTTGTCTGCTTAATCTGTCAGTTACTGAGAGAGCCATGTTAAGATCTCCCATGACAATTGTAGATTCCTGTTCTGTGTTGTTTCAGCCCTGTAGTCATCCTGCTTCTCCCTCTTCCCAGGGGCCCATCGTGCTGGGCAGAAAGCAGAAAGCCTTGCAGAAGAACCGCAGCACTGATTTCAACCCTGACTTCGTTTTCACTGAGAAGGAGGGGGCATACGATGGCAGCTGGGCCATGGCCGATGTCATGAGCCAGCTCAAGAAGAAGGTGAGAACGGACAGTGATTGGCAGTTCCAGGCCGTGGGCTATTGAGGTTGGACAGTAGGTTTTGGGGTCTAACCTCACTGCCTTTTGCCATCTGCTTACATTCAGCAAATGCTGGAACTCTTGGAAATATGTGGTGTAGTTTTGATGGGGTGGGGAGAAGCAGTCACAAATAACCCCCAGTCTTGATTAAAACCAAAGTGTAAAATGTTGCAACATAGATTTATTATAGACTAATTACAAACACATGAATTGATCTACAGATGATATTTTAAAGTATCAGAAATATCTTATTTCCTTCATTAGAAGACGTCCATGACGGCTTCTCCTAGAGAAGGGCATGGCGAACTCATATTAACTTCCGTATATATATTAAGGGAGACCATTCCTGATATTATACACACTAAAATGTGAAAAAAAAGTTTTAGAGGAAATCTGATAATACTGGTCTACTGGTTTAGGAATACCAAATATTACATATAAATTGCTTTACTTAGAAAAGAAGTGGGCATAGCTGTGTTAAAATGGTCTCTTTTTGTAGGTGTTCCCTCCTTGTTTTGAATACTAGAGAGAAACCTTTGTTATATTAGTTTGTAACAAAGAACAATCTAGCATGCACCCTTGGTAGTAGTGTTTTGATCTGCCCCACAGACACTGTCATTGTGTCACTTGCCAGGTGATCTCACTGTTTAGGGTCCCTGGTTCCCACACAGCATAGCCAAAGCTGCCACAGTGTCACCGTCATCTGCTTATTTGTCAAGATCCCATGTTTTCCTTTGAATCCGGTGAGCGAGCTAGAAGGTGCATCAACGACATTTTCCATTCCATGGGCCTCAAAGAGAAATGCTGCCTGCACAGGCCTATTTACTCCAGACTCTCTTGGTGTTCTGATTAAAATCAGCTAGCATTGCCTTTTCATGGTTACCTGGACAGGATTTCTTTGTGATTTTTTTTTTTCCTTTTCAGTACTTTTTCAGAGAATGCCAGAGAAATTTTCCTTTTTCAAAATAATTATGAAATGTTTGTTTCCCTGTTCCATGTTTTGATGAAAGTTCACTCCAGGTTCACTTAACAATTATTACATTTGTTCCCAGGTCCGGGCATATAGGCCCCATGTAATTAAAGACTTGGTCTTATAAAGCTTGCAGTCCAGCAGGGTAAAAGATAAGTAAACAAATAATTACACAGTTAATTGTAGTTGTGGCAAATGCCATGGCAGTTCAGGGTGCTTTGAGCATAGGTAAAGGAGGCCTGCCATTACTTACCCTTTCTAAAAGTTTTAGCAGAATTTGCTTTGATTTCAGCCTTTAATTGCTAGGCTAAATTCTGTCTGATTGGCATGGGGAAGGGTTTTTCTAAGTAGCATTCAGCTATAAATGTGACATCTCTTGGTAATCCTGTTCTTCTTAATAGTAAACACCTTCCAAAATGTGGATGTTCTTTTTGGTTCCAGGTAAAGATTTTTCACGCTTGACTATTTATTTATTTGTTTCGTTGTTGTTGTGAATAATCTGCAGATTGATTAATCTATCCAAGGATAGACAAGCCTCTTCTATATTAACATTAGAGACCCAACCCTCAGAGAAGCCTTGCTTTGTCTCTTTCCCATATATATGCTTCTTATTCATCTTATTTTTATCTGCAGAGGGCAGCCACTACATTAGATGAGAAGATTGAGAAAGTTCGCAAGAAAAGGAAAGCAGAGGTAAGAAAGCAAAGCAGGTACTTCTCTGTGTAAAGCCCTGAGCTTTGCCCTCCACATGACCCCACCATTTTTCTTTAGCCTGAATTGGAGTGCGGGGGTGCAGACAGGCTTCTCTGTGTGTCTGTTGTTAATAATCACTGAGAATCCGCAGAGCATTCTGCCCAGGCTGGAGAGCATGGTATTGCTTTTCAGAGGTTCTGGATTTCCTGAAGTTTGTAGTTGCCTTGCTTTACTATAATATTTTTTCCAGGATAAAGAAGCCAAGTCTGGGAAGTCAGAGAAGGAGAAAGAAGCAAAAGAGGGCTCTGAACCAGAGGAACAGGAAGACCCTGAAGGGAAAGATGAGGAAGGCCCAGAAGATGAAGACTCAGAGACCGATTACTCGTCAGCTGATGAGAACATCCTCACCAAAGCAGGTGGGCGTTACAGAGACGCTGTCGGAAACGGGGACAGGAAATTGGAACAAGTCCACCTTTCCTTTGTAGGACTTCCTGTGTTCTTCTACACAGTCACATTTAAGATCTCCACGTTGAACTCCTTCTAGCTTCTCTTTTTTCTTGGGGTTTTGTTAGGGTTGTACTTTGCCGGCAGGCCCATACCCTTTCCCTCCTCCCCAGCACCACACAGTTGCTGGCACCTCTAAGACTCAGACTTATTTGGGGTGATAGGTCCCCCACATCCCACCTCAGATGGGCCCAGCCGCATGGTGGGCGCTTCGTAAATATTTCTTGCAGAAATGAGTGAGCATGATAATAGAGTGTAGTGGTTGAGAGCCTGGTCTCTGGAACTTGCCGAGCTTGCTGCACTTGTCCTCACTGTCAAACGAGGCTAATGAGAGTAGCCGCCTCAGGCTGTTGTGTGGATTCAGTGAGGTATCTACAGAAAGCACTTAGGACAGTGGCTAGCAGATTATAAATGCTCAGTAAGTACGAGCCCTGATGGTCAGCTCTTTTTCTCCACAGATACACTCAAAGTAAAGGAGCGGAAGAAGAAGAAAGGACAGGTGAGCATGAGCATGGAAAAGAGCATGCAGCTTATTTTTGCAACCTGACAGGATTTTAAGGCCAGTTAGTTTCCTTGGGCCCATTTTGCTAAATTCTCATTCTGTCTTTTGATTTCCTGGTGTAGGAAACAGGAGGATTTTTTGAAGATGCCTCTCAGTATGATGAAAACCTCTCATTCCAGGACATGAACCTTTCCCGCCCTCTTCTGAAGGTAGTTGCTTCTTTTGGCAACCATGGAATTATTGCAATCACCCCTTAACTAGGCTCCCTGCCCTAAACTGGGCTCTTTGCCTCCCTAAATTCTGTTGTCCACACAGCTGCCAGAGAACCCTCTTAAAAAGTTCCACCTGGGCCTATTAAGTCTTGCCTTTTCTGGTCTCCTCTGGTGATGTCTCCTAGCACTCATTCTGCTCTGGCCACCTTGGCCTCCTCTCTGGCCCTCAAACAGGTTAGGCGTTTTCTTCCTCAGGGCCTTTGCACTTACTGTTCCCTCTGCCTGGCAAGTTTTTCCAGTAATCTGGTTGGGGTGCTCCTCACCTCTTTCAGGGTTCTACTCAGTATCTTCTGCTCAATGAGACTTTCCCTGACCCTGCTATAAATCGTACTCGTTCCTAGCCCCCTTGAATACTGTGGTTTTCTCCGTATGGCATGTGATGGGTTTTGGTCTTTTTCCCTACCAGACTGTAAGATTACCAAGGGCAGGGTCTTTATTTCTTTGGTTTACTGCTGTATCTCAGTGCCTAGAACAGATCTCCCACGTAGTTGGCACTCGATGAATGTTTGTAGAATGAATGACTGGGAGGGACTAAAGGAGTCACCACCTGTGTGGAAACCCGCCTTGTTTGTTTCATGCTGAGACTCCTCCGCATCCTGTCTGACCCCATCTTTTCTCTTCAGGCCATTACAGCCATGGGCTTCAAGCAGCCCACCCCAATCCAGAAGGCGTGCATACCTGTGGGTCTGCTGGGGAAGGATATCTGTGCCTGTGCAGCCACTGGGACAGGTATAAAGGATAGTGACTTGGGGAGTGGGGAGAGGAGGAGGCAGGAGGCTGTTCAACCTACAGCAGGGGTCTGGGTCGATTTACCCAAGGGCCACTTTGCTAAATACGCAAATACAAATTGTAATGCAATAACACTTTATATTCTTGCTTATTAATTTCCCTTAAATCTCAACATATATTTTCCTATTTCTTTAAGTACTCTTCACTTTTTAAAAATGGTTGTATAGTATTCTGTTACATAGCTGTTTCTGCTCTATAATTAACTGCACTAATATATAATGTTGTGATGAACATTCTTTACTCCTATGACTGGGGATTATGTATAGATAAAGGTGACCTTCATGAGACCTCCTGAAATCTGTGACCTGTAACTATTCCTATTGGGGTGTCTCTGTGATCATGATCTCTTGTTGCTGCCATAATAGGAGTAAAGATTTTTTTTAATTTAAGAGGGGCCGGGGGAGAGGGAAATGGACAGAGAGAATCTTCAAGCAGACTGCCTGCTGAGAGCGGAGCCCAGTGCAAGGCTTTCTCCCATGACCCTGAGATCATGACCTGATCTGAAATCAAGAGTCAGATGCCCAACCAACTGAGCCATCCAGGTGCTGCAGTAGGAGTAAAGATTTTATGAAACTGACTTTCATCATGGTGCTCTATATCAGTAAATTATAGAGTAGAAGTAGTCACATGATAGAATATTATGCAACCATTTTAAAAGTAAAGAGTATTTAAAGAAACAGGAAATACGGGTTTTTTTGTTTTTGTTTTTGTTTTTTAAGTGATCTCTGTGCCCAGCATGGGGCTCAAACTCATAACCCCACGATCAAGAGCTGCATGCTCTGCCAACTGAGCCAGCCAGGTGTCCCTGATATGCTTTTTTTGAAATGGGATTACTGAACAGAATATATAGTGTTATTGCATTAAATTTTTAATTTTTATATTTCTGTCCATTAAGAAAAATGTTGGTAATCTAGATACCATTAGGTTAATGTTTATCTCTGGTTGGCTGAACTGTGGATGATTTTTATTATTTTCATATTTTTTTTGTACTTCTCAGATTTTTTACATTGGCCCTGTGAAAAAAAGCTTTATGAAAAAAAAGTTGCTTCATTTCCCCCTGAGCATATATGTAGGTCTTCTGGGCTCAGGTGAAAACCTGAACCTTGAAGGGACTGAAGCTCCTCTTACTGGTTCCTGCTGCCTTCTCCAGGTAAAACTGCTGCTTTCGCCCTGCCTATCTTGGAGCGTCTGATCTACAAACCCCGCCAGGCTCCTGTCACGCGCGTGCTCGTGCTGGTTCCCACCCGAGAACTGGGCATCCAGGTGCACTCTGTCACCAAGCAGCTGGCTCAGTTCTGCAACATCACCACCTGCCTGGCCGTGGGTGAGTGTCTGGCGGCCCCTGAGAGACTGTGAAGTGGTGGAGGGTGGGTGTGCCCCACCATCTGAGGATGACAGGTACCAGGAAAACCTTCCTGTGATTAAACCCACTTGAAAAACCAGATGAGGTGTTTTCAGAGTAGAGAGCTGGGGGTAAGGGAGAGGGTTTCACTGAGATTTAATCAGCCTTAAAAAACGAAACTTCAAAATTCAGGGCAAAAAAATTTTCTTGGGACTGAACAAATTTAGGATGTAATTTCTGCTTTGTATGAATAGAGAATCAAATATTTGGGGCAGAATTTTTCTGATGATATTCTATGGTACTGTTCTCCAACCTTCATGTAACCCTCTCTGTGCAGTGGGAAGGCAAAGGGGATGGAGAAATCATTTGCTTTGACAGCTGCTTCTGTCAGTCCCTGGGTGTTTGAATCCTTTGGTTCTAAAGTGCCCTCATGTCATCATCTTTTTTCACACTTAGCACAGGTGTAATGAAATAATCTGTCTCTCCCGATGTCTTGTAAAATCCACACAGGCAGGGCCTTTGTCAGTCTTGCTCTCTGCTTTTCTCTGGCATCTGGCATGGGACGTGGCAGGTGGTAGGGCCCAGTCCAGACTGTTGAACAACTGACTGACTCGGCCACTTGGCGGGGCTCTTCTCTGCAGGAGGCTTGGACGTGAAGTCTCAGGAAGCAGCTCTGAGGGCAGCACCCGACATCCTCATTGCCACCCCAGGCCGGCTCATCGATCATCTCCACAACTGCCCTTCCTTCCACCTGAGCAGTATTGAGGTGCTCATCCTGGATGAGGCTGACAGGTACACCTGAAATGGTGGGGCCCCAAGTGCTCTGGGGTCCTGGGGGCCACACCCCAGAAGAGAACCTGCCTCTGCATTAGTCTTCATGGATCTTGCCATGGCCATGTGTGCGATGCCAGTATAGCTGCTCACATCTGGACATCTGTTCATCATTAGTCTGGATTATCCTGCTTTTTTTCTCTCTCTGTGATGTGATGGTTAAGAGGGAGGGTAAATCAAATTCTGGCTCTGCCATTTCCTAACTGAGATTTGGAAATATTTAGATTTTTTGTTTGTTTAAGCTTTTTAAAATTTTTAAGTAATCCCTATACTCATCATGGGACTCGAACTCACAACCCTGACATCAAGAGTAGTATGCTCCACCAGCTGAGCCAGGCAAACGTCCCTGTTACTTAGATTCTAAAGCAAATCTCTTCTTGTTTGCGAGGGATAAGAATTATACCCCCCTTGGGGGCGCCTGGGTGGCTCAGTCAGTTAAGCGGCTGCCTTCAGCTCAGCTCATGATCCTGGGGTCCTGGGATTGAGCCCCACGTCCGGCTCCCTGCTCAGCAGAGCCTGCTTCTCCCTCTCCCTCTGCCTGCCACTCTGCCTACTTGTGCTCTCTATCTCTGTCAAATAAATAAATAAAATCTTTTTTAAAAAAAAGAATTATACCCCCCTTCATGGTGTGGAGGATTCCAGGAGTAATACAGGTAGAGTGGCAGTGCATGGTGAGGACTCAACAAACAGCCTCTGTTACTGTGGTAGGGGACTCCCTCCTTCCCTCTCCTCTCATACGGGTCCCATCTATTCGCCTCTTTCCTTCATGAGCGAACAGAATGAGCCTCAGTGAACTGGACTTATGATCAGAGTGGGGGCAGGGGAAGGAGACCACAAGCCCAAAGCCCATTCAGGTTTACTCTCCAATTGAAGCATCTCCAAACTAAAGAGGTCCTGAGCTGAGCTTTGGACCCCGTACACCCTTCCCTCCCTTTCCCATCTCCGTGCATGGCAGCTCTGTCCTCCCAGTGGTTCAGGCCAGAATTGTTTGTGTCGCTCTTGTGTCCTCATCTCCTACCCACAAAGCATCCATTGGGAAGTCCTATCAGCACAGCCCCACGTAGGGGCTTCTACGCTTGCTGTCCCCTAGTTTGGAATGACCTGTACCTTCCTGAAGGGCCTTTGCTGGCCACTGTCTACAACAGTTCCTGCTTTCCATTCTCTGAGGTGCTATGCCTCTCCAACCTCCTGCATTGTCACCTGAATGGCTGTGTGGTGGTTGTGACCCTTCTCTCCTCTGGAACGTATTTATGAAGAGCTGGCTTTGTGCTGCTTGCTGCTCTGTGCCCGGGGTTGTGTCTCGTATCTAGCACATGCTCAGTAAGTGTTCATTGAATAACTGATTGATTTCCCCAGAGCAAATGAACCCTTCTTGAGTCATGAGGGAGGTAAAGGAGATCTTTCTGAGCAAAGGGAATGTGATCTGATTGAGGTTTTAAAGGGGAAGGGAACTGTCTTCTTAAAAAATGTTGAAGTCTCAGAAGACCAAGATGTGGTCTGTGGATGTTTCCTATTAAGGAGATCAAGGACCGTGACAACTAAATGCAGTACGTGATGCTCGCCTGGAGCCTGAACTGGGGAAGAAATACTGTGAAGGATTGAGTTAGCTGAAGAAATTGGAGTCAGAGTAATCCTACTGATTAATATTATCTACAAAGACAAAAAGATTCCTTTACAGTGAAGAGAACTGGCCTATACCACCTCAGTCATGTGATCAAACTCACATCAGTGGTACTGGAACAGACGGATGGGCTGTGTCTCCTGACGGAGAGGGAAGTACCCAGCCGCTCCCCTGCACGTTCCCGCCTCGATGAACAGTGTAGAAAAGCTTGAGGAAACTTCTGTAGATTAAGGGAGACTGAAGAAACATGACAACCAATGCAACATAGGAACTTCAGTTTCCTGGATTAAAAAGATAGCTATAAAATGACATTTTGGGGACAGTTAGGGATATTTGAACTTGGACTGTATTTCAGGTATTGTTCAAACACTTAAACGTTTGGGGTGTGATAATGACATGATGGTTATATAGGAGAAGGTCTTTTCTTAGGGAATGTGTGCTGAGGTAGTTAGGGGTAAGGTGTTGTGATGTCTGCCACTTATTTATATATAGTTCAGAAAAAAGAAAAAAGATAAAGCAAATGTGGCCAAATGCTAGTTCTTGATGAATCTTGGTAAAAGGGTAAACTAACAATATTAATACATAAGTAAAGAAGCCTGAAACGTAACCAGTTACAACATCAGAACATCAGCTTGTCTGATGTTTTCTGTCCATCATTGTGACAGATGTGAGCTCAATCCATTTCTCTTGATTCCTTCTCCCTGCTCGTCAGGATGCTGGACGAGTACTTCGAGGAACAGATGAAGGAGATCATCCGGATGTGTTCCCACCATCGCCAGACCATGCTCTTCTCAGCCACCATGACAGATGAGGTGGGCCACAGGAATTCTGCTTGGCGGGGTGAATGCAGAGGACCCAGGCTGGGCTGCAGGGGGTGGCTTGGGGCAAGCATGGCTTGCCTCCACCCCCATCCCCACCCGCTACCCCCCTCCCCCCGCCTCCTGGCAGACGAGTGAGCATCCCTGTGTTTGTGCTGGGCAGGTAAAAGATCTGGCTTCTGTTTCCTTGAAGAATCCTGTCCGAATATTTGTAAACAGCAACACGGATGTGGCCCCCTTCCTGCGGCAGGAGTTCATCCGGATCCGGCCGAATCGGGAAGGGGACCGGGAAGCCATCGTGGCAGGTGAAAGCCCAGGAGGGACTGCGCAGGGGGTGCTGGACTCCCTTGGCCCTGTGGGTGGCACACTGAAGCGGCTGGGTGTTGCCTGGCACTTCCTCTGACGGGCTCCCCTGACCTGTTGCGTGGTACTGCCATTAATGTGCTCTGCCACTTTGACCTTGGGTCCTTCCCCCTTTCTTCTGTCACCTCACCTCCCTCCCACTGTCCAGTCCTCCTTAGGTCCTGCTGAACGCCCAGCCACTTCCCCCAAAACTGCCCCTCTGGCCCTTGGTTCAAGCTTCTGCCTCTCTTGCCTGAATTGTGGCAGTGGCCTTGGACTAGGCTCCTACTCCCACTCTTGTCCCTTGGCGACCATTCTCCACACTGCAGATCATTTAAAATGATCATTTACAAGCAAACATTCACTCATGTTACCTCCCTGTTTACAACTGTTGGGTGTCTCCCATTGCTTTCAGTCCACAGTCCACACTCCCTAGTGAGTCCTCTACAGCCCTCTGGGACCTGGCCCCTGCCTGCCTGGAGTCCTCAGCCTGGGTGCCCAGCCATACTCTCCTGCTTCTGTTCTCTCAAACACACTAAGCTTGTCCTGCCTCGGGGCCTTCACGTTTGCTCCTTCCTCTGCCTGGAATCTTCCCCCAAATCTTCTGAACGAGCCTGCCCTGTCATTCAGCCTAACATCACCTCTTTAGAGAGGCCAGCCCTAAAGCTGCCTTTCCATCTTCCCTTCCCTCTCTGACAGCATTTGTCACCCTTGGGAATTGGGAATTGGCTTCTCCTCTGTGTCCTGGAATGGGAGCCTCACAAGGCAGGGACCTTGCCTGTCACCCCCAGTGCCAGCCACATCAGCCACTTCACAGGTGCGGAGGGAGTCTGTATCGGAGGTGGCTTCCAACTCACTCTTCTCTCCCCACCAGCTCTGCTGACAAGAACCTTCACTGACCATGTGATGCTGTTCACCCAGACCAAGAAGCAGGCCCACCGCATGCATATCCTTCTGGGGCTCCTGGGGCTGCAGGTGGGCGAGCTCCACGGCAACCTATCACAGACGCAGCGGCTGGAGGCGCTCCGGTAAAGTTCAGGGGGCTGAGGCTCCCTCCCATCCTTTAGAGAGGGCTCTCCTCATTGAGAGAGAGAGAATACCACCCAGAGGTTATGTTAGAGCGATTGCAGGGAATACAGATGGCACAGTCCCCCAGTGTAAAGATTTTAGTCCAGCTCCTGTAAGATTATGTCTTAGATACGTTGAGAATTCCTCATAGTCTCGCAGAAGCTGACACTGATGCCCTAGGGCTTGAGTGTTGGAGCGGCTGAGTGGGGCCACGGCAGGAAATTCTGACTTGGGAAGACACAGCATGTGTCCTGTTCTCTATAGCTTTTCTGGAGCAGTGGGCATACCGGGGTCTGTTAGAACGAGATTTGAAATCAGAGCCAGCCACCATTTCCTGAGCATGTACTTTGCCACGTCGTGTGTTTTCCATGTGTTTTTGTTTGTTTGTTTGTTTAATTCTTGTAGAATGAAGTCATGCTCATAGGCCAGGAGGGACCCTTTAGAATTCTTCACCTGCCTGCATTTATCATAGGCAGCTGCAAGGTATTTTTTTAAGAAAGGCTGCTTTGAATGCTGAGACATTTGCATTTGCTACTTCCTACAATCTAGCTCTGTGGTTCCCAAACTTCCATATTTGTAGGACTTGGAGCTTAAGGTGGTATAAACCAAACTGTGTTTGTTCTATTTTACAGGGTGTTTAAGGTGTCATGTGAGCATCAGATGGTCTGACGTTTAGGATCTCATTTAGATTATCACTGTGACAGTCTGTACCCTCCTGCTTGAATCCAAAACTATTTGTGTTCTCTCTGCTGGCTCAGCCTCCTGTGGAGCATTTTTGGGGTTGAATATCCAGGTGAACGTCTGTTTGTGGCTATTTCTAGGCGCTTTAAGGATGAACAGATCGACATCCTTGTGGCCACAGATGTGGCAGCCCGTGGACTTGACATCGAGGGCGTTAAAACGGTGAGTAGCCTCTGTCTTCCTTGAACTTTTGCTGGGAGTCTTTTTGCCTCCTTGTGTTCTGTCTCTCTCCAACTCCCGGGTCTGACTTTGACCTTCCAGGTAATTAACTTCACAATGCCCAACACCATCAAGCATTACGTCCACCGGGTGGGGCGAACGGCGCGGGCTGGCAGGGCTGGGCGCTCAGTGTCTCTAGTGGGAGAAGAGGAGCGGAAGATGCTGAAGGAGATCGTAAAAGCCGCCAAGGCCCCCGTGAAGGCCCGAATACTTCCCCAAGGTGAGCAGGCACCACTGTAGCAGCTCTGGGCGGTTGGGGTGGGCAGGGTGGGTCCTGGATCGGACTCTGTGGGACAGAGCCAGGAACAGAGGGTAATAGGTGAGAGTAGTCAGGAGCTGGATTTGAACTCCAGGCCTGCCACTTCCTTGCTGAGTGACCCTGGGCTGGTCTCCCCTTGCCCCTCTGTGTCTCTCTTTCTGTGAAAGGAAATGACAGACTTACACCTCGAGTGCCCCACTCATAGGTTATTTTCCAACCTTTGGGAAGAGAAGGCTTCTTCTTGGGGCAAAAGCCCTATTAATCACCACCCGCCTTCCTTTTGGTGGGGGAAAGAGGTCAGCACTTTCTTGTTTCTAGATGTCTTTCATTCATTCCTTCTCATCTGTAGGGTCACATTCTTTGTTTTTTAAATGTATAAAAATAATATATATATTCAGTATTAGAAATTAGTTAAAAAAAGCAAAAATGTAATTGCTTGTGGAAGAGCTCATCACTGTTAGCATTTAGGCACATATTCTTTGAGACCTTTGTTCCATTTATACATGTCTTTTTTTCTTTCATTTTTTTCATTTTCACTTAATTCATTCTATCAGCTAGCAATTATTGAGTACTACCAAGTGCCCGGTGCTGTTTATTCTATCCTAGGTATTAGGGATATAGCAGGAAACAAAACATCTGATACTCTGGTAGGAAGAAGACAATAAATAATAAGAGTAGATGTGATCCAGAATGACAGGAGGAGAGATGCTGCTTCCAAAAGCTGTTTAGGAAAGGCCTTTGAACAGATGGCATTTGAGCTGAGTCCTAGATAAGAATGAGGCAGCCATGAGCGGTCTGCGGACAGTGTGCCAAGCGGAGAAAACCAGGGCAAAGCCTCTGAGGCAGGAGCAGACGCAGTGTTCGAGTCAGTGAGGGAAGAGCCAGAGAGGGCCCAGGGCACGGTGAGCAAGGGTGGAGATAGAAGCTCCGAGAGGTAGGCAGGGGCCACATGTAGGAGTTTGAAATTTATTCCAAGCGCAGCAGGCTCTTTGGGGGTGGGATGAGGAGGGGGTGTGTTGTGAAGCGGAGAAGTCACCCATAAAAAACCCCAATTTTCTCTTGTCACTAAATACACATCTCTGTTATTTTCATCAGTTACACAGTATTTATCCTTATTTAAAAATTTTTGTTGTTCTCTTTCCTTGAGATGTCATCCTCAAATTCCGGGACAAGATTGAGAAGATGGAGAAGGACGTGTATGCAGTTCTGCAGCTAGAGGCCGAGGAGAAAGAGCTGCAGCGTTCGGAAGCTCAGGTAGGGCTGCGCCGAGACTGGGGGGGGGTCCTGCGGTGGGGGGTGCTGCAGGGCGGGGCGGGACGTGGGCCGCGGCGGTCCCTGCCAGTCCTGCCCTGCCAAAACCCGGTGTTGGCCAGACGGTTGCCGTCCTGTGGCAGCCATCCTTGTGCTGTCTCCACAGATCAACACAGCAAAGCGGCTCCTGGAGAAGGGGAAGGAGGCACCGAACCACGAGCCTGAGAGAAGCTGGTTCCAGACCAAAGAAGAGAGGAAGAAGGAAAAAAGTATGTTGGAGAGGTCCCTCAAAAAGCTGGGTCTGAGTTCTCCTAGAACTCAGCACTGCCCACTGCTAGGTCTGTTCCCAGAAGAACTGAGAACAGGGTCTCAGAGGCACACTGTATTCCGGTGTCCAGTGGCCAAGGGGTAGAAGCGACCTGTGTGTGTCAGCAGATGGACAGTCACAGAAGATGTGGTATGCGCATCCCATAGAATATGGTTTAGCCATAATGAAATGGATACACACTGCAAGGGTGAACCTAGGTGAAATGATCCAGATGCAAAAGGACAAATAGATATGATCCTCCTTATATGAGGTAAATCCATAGATGCAGAAAGTAGAATAGAGATTACCAGGGGTTGTGGGGAGGGAGTTATGAACGGTTATAGAGCTTCTGTTTGGGGATGATGAAAAAGTTACAGAAACAGGTCATGGTGATGGTTGTGCAATCCTGTACACATAATTAATGCCACTGAATTGTGTACTTACGAATGGGTAAGGGGTGCCTGGGTGGTGCAGTCAGGTTAAGTGTCCAACTTTCATTTTCAGCTCAGGGTCGTGAGATTGAGCCCCACATTGGGTTCTGCAGTCAGCATGGAGTCTACTTAAGACCGTCTCTCCCTTTCCCTCTGCCCCTCTCCCTGCTCTCTCTCTCTAATAAATATTAAAAAAAAAATGGGTAAAATGGCAAATTTTATGTTGTATCTGTTTTGCCACAATTTAAAAAAAAAGTAGGTCAGGAATATTTGTAAGTATTCCTTGCCCTCCCCAACCCCCTTTTTATCACACAAATTCACATTTTTCTACACCTTGTTTTTTCCAGTTAATTTTATAGCTTAGATTTTATAGAGGCACATACATAGCTGCCTTTTTTTTTTTTTAATGGCTGCATGGTCGTCCATCATGTGGATAGATTATAATTTATTTAATTAATCCCCTGTTGAGGGACATTGAAGTTGTTTGTAATCTTTTGCTATTCCAACCATGTAGTGAGTTAACTGTACAAATGCCCTTTCACAATTAAGCACGTGCATTTGATTTGCAGGATAAATCCCCGAAAGTGAAATTGTAGGCCAGAGGATATGTGCATTTATTATTTTGTTAGGGATTGCAAAATTACCCTCCAAAGAGGTTGTACCAGCAATTTAAGAAATATTGCCTATATCTGATGGGACAAAAAGGGTGCATGCATGTTAAATTTCTGTGTTAAAACATAGTTATAACTATATGGCGGGAAGGTCTGGGAGTATAAGTGAACCAAATCATCTTTCACAACACAACGTAGGTAACGAATGTCTCAAGTGGATTAATGGAGAACAAGCATGTTAGTGAGATGGAGAGGTAACCACCAGCAGAGCATATGAGTTGCTGCTTCTTATTTTGAACTCTTATGTACCAATTTAAAATATGTGTACTTCTTTTAAAAAAAGACGTTAAACAGTACCTGAAATCTCGTACTCTCTCCTCATCCTAGTTGCTAAGGCTCTGCAGGAGTTTGACTTGGCCTTAAGGGGAAAGAAGAAGAGGAAGAAGTTTATGAAGGATGCCAAGAAAAAGGGGGAGATGACGGTAAGTGGTTGGGTCCCTGCCCAGTGGCATGGGTCAGCACTTCCTGTTCTGTTCCGTACTCACATCATCCTTCTTTCTAGGCAGAGGAAAGGTCCCAGTTTGAAATCCTGAAGGCACAGATGTTTGCTGAGCGCCTGGCCAAGAGGAACCGCAGAGCCAAGAGGGCCCGAGCAATGCCTGAGGAGGAGCCAACAAGAGGCCCTGGTAGGCAGACGGGGAGTCCGTAGGAGCTGGTAGGAAGGTTCTCCCTGAAACTTGTGCTTCTGGTCAGGAAGAAAATTGGAGGGTTAATAAGAGCCCATATTTTTTGAGTAATGTGTGTACCAGTATGTACAGTTATTTTTGGGTTCCCAAGTGGTGAGTGACCCCATGGTTAGTGGGGAGAGCTAGGATCTGAACCCAGACCGTGACTCAAGCCTAAGTCCTTACAAACTGCTCCTTGGAGGAGCAGGTCAGGGTAAAAAAGAAGTGAAGCCGGTCTTCAGCCCATTTCACATTTCAGTGGTTCTTTTCACTTTGGGACTCTGCAGTCATCCTTTGGAGTGGTTCGTCACACCTGCCACTTCTGAATTCCTCATCCTTTTCCTGCTGGGATCCGGTGTCTTGTTGCCCATGTCAGTAAATCATCTGGCCAGAACATCCACTGAACTTGGAACCATTACCCTGAACTTAAGAATAGGATTTAGGAGCTTGAGCCAAAGAGGACAGATCTAACCCATGCTTTCTGTGCACAGCCAAGAAACAAAAGCAGGCGAAGAAATCTGTATTTGATGAAGAGCTTACCAACACAAGCAAGAAGGCCCTGAAACAGTATCGAGCTGGGTAGGGTTTTAAGTCATCATGGGGCTCTTTGTATTTTGATCCAAGCTATGTACATTCTTCCTCCTTCTGTACTCCCCAATTCCTATATACTTGTAGCTTTATAATATATAATTTTAAGGGTTCCTGTCTGACACCACCCCTCCCCCCCATCGCCAGCTAAGCCCATCTCTGGATCCCAGGGTGAGCACAGGAGGAAAATGTTAAGGCCCTCCTGCCTTGAGGGGAAAATTTCTGGTTCTGAAATAGACCTTTCTCTCAGGAGAGCTAGAAAGGCAAAGGATCATGGTTTGCTCTTAGGAATGTGTTACCTGCCCCCCCCCCCCCCGCCCCCAAATCAGTATCCCTTGGGCTCGGTTTGGGTTAGGGATAGACGAAGCTTCCAGTCTTTTTTTAAAGCTGGGCCCTGACTTCCACAATCCCATATTATCAGGTGGAAACACCAGGCTTAGAACCTCAGGCCCTGAAAACAGTGCCTCAGTGATGCTGCTGCTTCGTGTGGGAGCTGGGTGGGGGCGGCGGGGAGGCATTGTCAGTCTGTCCAGCTTCATTTCAGTGTCTCATCTTCTCACTCGCAGCCCCTCCTTTGAAGAAAGGAAACAGTTGGGCTTGCTCCACCAGAGACGAGGAGGAAACTTTAAGTCTAAATCCAGGTAATGTTTGCTGTTTTGGAGGGCCAGAGGTTGTGCCTGTTTGGGATTGGACTTTTCATGGGAAAGCTCCTCCTTCCTCTTTTTGGCTTTGGGAGTTGGTCTTTACTCTGTGGATTTTCTTCATAGATACAAGAGGAGGAAGTAGCCATGTTGGCCTGAAGTTCATGGGGCAGCCCTTAGATCCCTTCCTTCTGGGAAGTCATCCTGGCTTGGTCTCTTCTCTCCATTTGTAAAAAAAATTTTTGAAAATGTAAAATCTGTATCATTTGTACATTAAAAAAAGAACATAAGGTCAGGGGGTGGTGGTGGTATGTGGAGTTATTTCCTAAGCATCCCTGAGTCAGCCAAGGCTCTTCTCGTTGATTGACTTTCAAATAAAGAAGATACCAAATGGGGGTGTCTGGCTGGCTCAGAGAAGTGTACGACTCTTGATCTTGGGGTTGTGAGTTTGAGCCCCGTGTAGGGTGTAGAAAAACCCAACAACAAATGGAAGTGTATTTTGGGAGGGAGAATAAACCAATCTGAATTGTATGTTTTATTCTTCTGTTCATCCCTCAATAGCATAGTCTACCCCATCTACTTCCAGTGCATCTTGATGCTTGTAGAGGAGCTGGATGTGGAGGAAATTCTTCCTAGAAGTTCTCTTGCTGTCTGTCCTAGAACTAAAAGCTGTCATCCAGTGAGCATCAGCGATGTACAACACATTTTGTGTACTGAGTGCTGTTCTCATTAAATTCACTACACTCTGTGGGAGAGGTAGTCATCCGCCTTTTGCACATAAAGTTTCAGGAAAAATGAGTTAACTTCCCAACGTTACACTGGGAGTTCAGGTTTTTGAAACCAGGGTCTACCTGAACCCATACTCTGACTGTGCTATGGAAGTGCTACTGGAGACGGAAGCTCAAAGGGGACACAAGGAATCCCAGATAAATTCGCTCCTTGTTGCAAAAAACAGCTTTTACCCTGTAGAGTGTGGTTCTCATCCTTTCTGAATCATAGGTTCCTTTGACAACGAGATGAAAGGTAGGAGACACCCCTTGAGAAAATTGTTATGGTTGTAGTCTGTCCTATATAATTTCAAGGAGTACATACACCGCCCCCACCAGCTCAAAAACTGTAATAGTTACCCAGTAGCACATACCCTTGACATTAAAAGAATGTGTTCAAAGGTATTCATTTAGGCTGCACCTAACAGTCGTCAACAGAAGGCTCCATTTCAGTAAATAACAGCATACCTGCATCATGGGAGTATGCTGACTCATTGTGTCTATCTGCTTACAGAAATCGAATTCTAATCTAATCTAAACCAAATCTCGAAGTTAAGGTTGTTAGGTTAAAAAAGCCAAGTGCAGAACTGTGTACTTTTTTTTTTAAGGGGTTATACATTGCATGTGCGTAGCTTACCGCTGGGAGGACTCAGGAAGCTGTTAAGAGAGTTGTCTCTAGGGAAGGAAACTTCAAGTTAAACCTTTTTATACAAAAAAATTCTTGGGGCGCCTGGGTGGCTCAGATGGTTAAGCGTCTGCCTTCGGCTCAGGTCATGATCCCAGGATCCTGGGATCAAGCCCCACATTGGGCTCCTGGCTCAGCAGGGAGCCTCCTTCTCCCTCTCCCTCTCTCCCTGCTCATGCTATCTCTGTGTCTCAAATGAATAAATAAAATCTTTAAAAAAAAAATTCTTTTTACCTTGAGTAAAAATGACTCACCAGCTAAATAAAAACCCTGTACCACAGAAACAGGACTGGCCTCCTTGTAGGCAGTGCCTCCGTTTGCATCCTCAGTCTCAAGCCGTCCGAGCTGCTTCTAACAGTTGACGACAAATGTGGACCACTGAAATTTCTCAATCATCGTTTTTATTAATTGGCTTTATAGGCTAAAGTGCATAGTAAAGACAAAAAAGAATATGCATACATAGGAAAAGGACATTTTTCTCACCAACATTAGAAAGACCTGAGATGCCTAAGTGTCTGTTCTAGGAACACTGGACTGAGGGAAAATGTATGCAGGCAGCAGGCCTGGGGGCTGGCTTCCGGCATGGGTCTGGGGCCTGCAGAAGCTGCTGGCATGCTAACCCTGCCCACGGAAAGCTGTAATAGTGTTGGGACAAAGGGTCACACTTTGGATAGGTGCTGCTGGTACCAAATGTAAGTTTAGTTCCATTCAGGGCCCTGGGGAACCAGCACTGTTACTGAACTCCTCCTCCTGCAGACAAACCTCCACCATCCCAAAGTGCCAGTCATAGGAGAGGGTATTGGGGAATCACTCCTTAGGTTAGCCTGGGCCTGCTGCATAAGCCCCCAGCTGTGGGTAGTCACACTTTTCCACTCTCAGTGAATATGTAACTGGGTCAGGGTTAGTCACTGAAGTCTTTGCCTTATCACATGCCTCCGTCTCCGGGAGTGAGGGTGCCCAAGGAGGAGGGTGGGAGGGATTTTTGTGCTCCTTGAAAGGATAAGCAGTTCATAAACAACTCCTCTGGACCTCTGTTTATTAGAATTAAAATTAGTCTACAAGTTAGGGCCTGGCAATTAGAATTCAGTCTGCTTCACTGAGTTCATACTCTGTGCCCCCGGAGCACTGCAGAAAAAACATCTGACTGAGTCAGGACCCAGGGATACCGGCAGGTAGCTCAAGGTGGAAGCCCCAAACGTGCTCCAGGGAGCCTGTCCACTAACTTGCAGGAGAAAAAAAGAGAAGAAATCTGTTAACTTTGCTCTCAGTTTTGGAGGTAAAGTGCTTATTCTAGCGCAGGGGAAATCTAGAAACAAATGTGGGCAACCCCTAAAAGTGGATCCTTAAATAGGTGCTAAGACTAAAGGACAATAATAAAAACAAACTTCGGTTCCCTCAAGAGGGAGCCGACCCCAGCCGGGAGGTGGCCAGGCACAAGGCAGCGGTGTGCCATCTTCCTACAGCATCCTCTGGATCTCCTCAAAGTTCATCAGGTTGTTGGCCGTGTCAGACCAGGCAGCATGCTGGGCTCCATCCATCTCAGAGGCAAGCTGATTGCTCCTTTCCAGGGTATGATTTATGCCCCCAATCACCTCCTTACAGTCAGGACATGTGCCCCTCTGCATGGCTCCCCCGCAATCGCTAATCACGTAGATGTGGCCATTGGGGCACTTGAACCAGTGGCCACGAGGAAAACCCATAGCATTGACTATCTGCACTCGTTCTTCCTCTGAGATGCCCAGGCCAGAGCAGGGAAGGGTGTTTTTCAGAGCTTCCATCTTTTTCTGCACAAGCTGTTCATCCTCCTGGGTGAACTTGCATGTTTTCTCAAGGATCTTCCGGACACTGTAGACCTCTTCTGCTGTGCTACCTCTCATCTTCCCCTCTGCTATCTTGCAGCGGGACAGAAGGTTCACCAGGTACGTGAGCCTCTGGATTTCACTTTGGAGGTCATCCAGCTCCTGGCTGGTAAAGCTCAAACGCTTCTTGGCTAGCCACTCATGGACCTGTTGTAGTCGAATCCCCACTCTCTCTTGCTCTGAGACCTTCACCTTTTTCAGAGAATCCCACAGGCCCGCCAAGTGGTCATAGAAGCTGATGTAATTCTCAACAAGGCCGAGGTCCTTCACGGACAGATTTTTCTGGTCTAGCTTCTCCTTCAACATCACAAAGTCTTCAGGAAGCTGCTGATGGAGGAGGCTCTTGCTCTCTAGCAGGGCCTTAAGTCGTTCCTGGCTGGCTGCAATTTCCCCTGCCGAGCCCTGAATCTTTTCCTTGACGATTTCAATCTCTTCCAGCCGCTGTTTGATGCTGGTTCCATAGCGCAGGTTTTTACGGATGGGCACCTGGCAGATAGGGCACACTTTCAACCTGATGGCAACTTCGTCATCCTTCTGCTCATTCATGTAGCGGTCCAGGGCTTGCACCTCAAAGATGTGGCTGCAGTCTTCTAGCTGCACAAAGCGGGCGTCAGGCTCATCCTCAAAGCCAAAGAAGATCTGAGTGACTTCTTCCTGGTGGCAGACACGGCACTTCTTGGGGCATGGCTCCCCACACAGACCAATGCAGGGGTGGCCACAAGCCAGCAGCTTAGTACAAGGCACGTAGCATGGGGGTCGGTTGCAGGGTTCAGAGCAGAGTTTGGTGCATTGGTAGTGCTGGCAGCGCCAGACACAGGGTTCCACGCAGGGGCTGCACAGCTCCCCACACTTCTTCTTGCACTGGCTGTGGACACAGCGGTTCTGGCAGGTCCGCTGGCAGGGTGGGCACTCGCCGAGGCACGGCTCCTGGCACTTGTGTGAGCAGATGAGCAGGCGCTTGCAGGGCTGCTGACAGCGCTCATGAAAGCGCCCTTCGAAGCAGCTGTGGCAGGAGCCAGGACAAGGATGCTCACAGTCCAAGATGGTGCCACACTTGGCGGTGCACTTGACTGGCAGGTCATACCTGAGGTCTTGCACGTTACCACACTTCACCCGCTGGCTGTGCCCACATTTGAGTTTCACGGTGACCATTTCCGAACATAACCACACACAGTCTTCACCGCAGGGGTGGCTGCACCTGTGTCCACATTTCAGAACCTTGGGGCAAGGCTCTTGGCAGCAAAAATCTGCCTCAGGCATTGAACAAGGAACCATTTGTTCGTGGCCGCACCGAAGAATGATTTTGCGCACCTTCACCTGACAAGGCTGACACTCCTGGAAGCAAACCAGAGGGCACCGGTGCCCGTCCTGGCAGATGACTTTCTGGCATGGCTTCATGCACTGGAACTCCTTGTGTGAGGAATCATAGGGGTGGCAGGCACGGGTGCAGACATGCCCACAGCCTAGCCGGAACTCACAGGGTAGGCTGCAGCCTCCTTCGGGCACTTTTTGGAAATCAGAAGCTTTGGATACTAAGGTGTGGGTATCGGGATGGTTCTGGCAGCACAGCTGGAGCGTGCGGCCTATTTGATTGTTCTCTCGAAGAGTATGGATGATCTTGCTCCACAAGGGCACCTTGGCCAGCATCTGCATGTTTCCAATGCAGTACATCCCCTTCTTGGCACGGGACAAGGCCACACAGATGCGGTTGGATATCTGGAGAAAACCCACCTTGCCTTCCTCGTTGCTCCGCACTAATGAGAGGAGGATGATGTCATTCTCTTCCCCCTGGTATTTGTCAACCACATGGACCTTGACACCAGCAAATGTCTTGGCTGGCATAAGTTTGCGCAGGCAGAAGAGCTGCCCAGTGTAGGTGGTGAGGATGGTGATCTGGGAGGGCAGGTACTCCTGGCACAGGAAATACTTGCACAGTTCTACCACGAAGCGAGCCTCATGCTGGTTCTGGTGGCTTTTGCCTTCTTGGATTTCCTGTTCAGGAAAATTGTGTTCCACAAAGAAAAGGTTGGAAGAGACCCCCTAGAAAGGAAAAGAAGTGATATGTTAGGAGGTTCACTCATGCAATTTTTTCTATCTTCACATGTATTGGCCACTGGCCCTATTCCAGGGAGAGACCTTGCAAGGCTTTTTGTATACTCTGTACCACAATCTTTAATTTTGGAGTCAATCACCATGTGCTTTCTTTTGGGACCACGGCAAGTAGAGAAATGGATAAAGAATTCGTCTTAGTTTTTAATACGTTTGTTTGATATAAATATTTAAAACAGCCATCCACAATCCAACTATTATAGTCCAGGAAATAGGCAGCAGCTGATGATGATGAAGATGTTGAGGGACCAACTAACTTACAAGCACTCCGCCGTGCTGACCGGTTTACACACATTATTTCCCTCAAAACAATAACATAATGAGGCAGCACCCATTATTCTCAACGTACAGAAGACCCTGACACTCAGAAATGGTATATAACTTGCTGAAAAGTTACAAAGCTACTAAGTGGCAGAGCTGGGATTCAAAACTCACGTCTCTATCTCTCAACTTCTATTATTTCTCCCCTTAACCAGCTTTTAAAAAAGCTGGCTCTGGGGCACCTGAGTGGCTCAGTCGGTTAATCGTCTGCCTTGGCTCAGCTCATAATCCCAGGGTCCTGGGATCGAGTCCTGCATTAAGCTCCCTACTCAGCAGAGAGCCTGCTTCTCCCTCTCCCTCTGCCCCCACCCCCCCCCGCTCGTGCTCATGCTCTCTCAAATAAAATCTTAAAAAAAAAAAAAAAAAAGCTGGCTTTAGTCCCTTCTGAAAACCCTTTTCCATCCTAAGGAAATACAGCCTTCTAGGTTGTTGAGAGCATCACAGAAAGATCAGGTAGGGCAGACTCACCTTTATCTTCTCATATTTGAGAACAGAGGGATGATTCTCCAGATCCTGGTAAATGTAGGGGGTCAAAAGCCTGGCAATTTCAGGGCGCATGCGGTGCTGAAACAAGATATATTATATGTCATTAGAAACATGGGCAGAGAATAAGTTTTCTAAAGACTAGGTTGCTGGTGCAAAACCTTGAGGTAACGTGAAAAGAATAGGGAGAAAAGAACAGAATGTAAACAACTCCTTTATCCAACAGAAACTCAACACAGGCTGATCTTGTGGTATTTTGAAACAGAAAGGAAGTCTGACAGTCACTGCATTATTAAACCAGTTTTATTTTTATGAGACTTTCTTACTGGCAGTTGGTACACTCCCAGGAGACTTCTCCTAGACATTTTGGAGGTAATAATAAAAGTTCAGCTTCTCACCTGGTAATTCAGACGGACAAAGGGAATGTTTACTTTCACCAGCCGTTCAAAGAGGGATACCTCAAGGTTGAAATTCTTGGCTAGATCATACACGTTGGCACTGGGGCGCAGCTGAGAAAAGAAACAAGTCTGAGGACTCTGTATTGACATATTTTATTCATCCTCCCACCTACCCACCCACTCATCAAAATGTTTTTTTAAGTGCCTTATGTGTGCCAGGCACTATTCTAAGTACTGACAGGCTAAGCATAAAGAGCCACAAGGGCCATGAAGGTAAGAAATACGGGTGATGTGACAGAGTGCTCAGGGGAGGAGTTCCTTTAAATAGGCCTCTCTAAAGAGTGACATCTGAGTTGATGTCAGCATGGAGAAGCTGCCCATCATTTGAAAAGCAAACCATGAGAGGAAGCAGGAGGAGGGCAGGGGTGGGAACACAGTGGGCAAATGAGATGGTGATAGGAGAAGTCAGGGAAGCAGGCTGTACCTGAGAATATTTGCCTCTGTAGGCCACTTTAAGAAGCCTGATTTTTATATTAAATCAATGGAAAATCACTGGAGGGTCTTAAACTGTAGAGTGATATGATCTGATTTTTTTTTTTTTTTTAATATTCACTGGCTCCTTTATAAAGAATGGATTAGAGGAAAGCAAAAATGGAAGTAGGGGAACAGGAAGCATACTGTTTGAATAGTCCACTTAATGGCCAATGTAGATTATAAAAGTAGCAGAGAAAAGAGATAAAATGAATGACACTACCTCTGAAATATACCCCAAATCTAAGAGCACTTGCTCTTAGATTGAATGTGGAAGGTGAGGGAAAGAATCATAGAAAGCCACTAAGCTTGAGGACTGGTGAGTGCACCCCTCAGTCCTCTCTCTTCATCTTCTAGGGGCTCCTGCCCTACCTGCTGGTGGTCCCCAATCAGAATGAGGTGCTGGCAAGCTTTGCTCAGTGTGGCAATGGTGTGGGCCTCGAGGACTTCAGCAGCCTCTTCCACAATGACAATCCGAGGCTCCACCTTCTGTAGAATCTGACGGTATTTTGCAGCACCTGGAGTCAAGACAGAAGAGGCTCCCTGAGCTCAAGCACTGGACCCTGTGACAACTGAGCCCTCACATTCACCAGGGCTATGCTGACCACTGAATGAGAGAACAAGTGCTGCTGGGTGATCTCCAGAGCATCACCCGTATTGGTCATTGCTGGGGTTCCGAATGCAGCAGGAATAAATGGATACATTTCACCATCAGTTCCCTAAACACAGCTTGCTTTCAGCAGCTTCTCATGGCCTTTTCCCTCTAAACTACTAAAGAAGCTCCTCTTTACCTGTCTTAGTCTGAGAGGAGCTTGGCATCAGGAGTGAACAGCTGGATCAGGCAGAGTTCCCCATGCTTTCCTACCTGTGGTTGTCATTCCTACAACCTGGGCATCTTTCAGGATGTGCAGGTCTTCCTGGAGCCTCAGCTCCGCCATTCGCTCTGCTGATGTGCGGTACTGGCGCTCATAGTTGAGGATCTTTCGGCGGGTGTCAGCCTGGTACATCTGTAGCCACAGCCTGGAGAATGTGAAGGACCAGAAAGAGGAAGATGTGTGCTCTTTGAAAAGGTGGAGGAACCCTCTTCAGTGTGTATAAAGTGGAACCTAGACCCTTGAGGAGCTTACAGACCAGAGAGAGAGAGGAAGAAGAGACCCAGGTTTACTGGGACCCAAGAGTCCAACTTGCCCAACAAAAAGATGTGCAGAGACGTGTACATAGGTGGCCAGGAGCTAAGAAGGGGAGTAGGATAAAGAATAGATGTTAATTATTAAGAAGAGAGTAAGGGACTTCAAAAGCTTCAAGAATTTCTCATAAATCCTCCCTGCCCCATCCCTGCCTGAGTCCCCTCCCCTAATTCTCCAGTCTTGGTTTACAAATAAAACAAATCATATCACTACACTACTCTGCTATAAAACATTCCAACGGCTTTTCAATACACTTTGAAAAGTGGCTTTTGATAATCCAGGCTCTTCATCTTTGCTCCGTGAGGCCTTGCGGTCAGGCCCCCGCCCACCTCTCTGACTTAGCTTTCCACTGCTCTGAGACACAGCCATGCTGGCTGCCTTCTTTCCATTTCTCAAACGGCCATACTCCTTCCCAGGTCAAGCCTTTATGCATGTGGTCCCCATAATTTCATCTGCTCCCCATTCCCTGCTGGTCTTGCTAATGTCTCCTAATCCTTCAGCTCTTGCCTCCAATGTCACTTTCCTGGATACCTCAGACCAGCTCAGATCCCCTGTTAATATCCTTAGCACTCCTTGCTCCTTTCTTTCTTAGTGTTTATGTCCACTTGTAACTTTTTATTTGTGCAATTAACCGATTTGTTTCCCTGGATAGACTGTAAGCTCTATAAGGCTAGAGCCGAGTGTCATTTTTATCCCATGGCTGCACCCCTAGCACCCAGCTCAGGGGGGTTTTCAACCAATCATCAGTTAACACTGTTGAAGGTCGGGGTGGAACAACAGGGGGGTTATGTTCCAGGAACAGAAAAAGAACCCCTTGGGGAAATTACATGAACTGGTTGGGGGGCGGGGGTGGGGAGTGGGCATAATACCTATATAGCTGCCATCGAGAATTCAGGTCCAGCTGCCAAACATCCTGGATTTCATTGGCCTCAGCCTCAGTCATGGTGTTCAGTTTGCGAAGTTCAACCTTCACTTTCTTCTTCATTTTCTTTTTCTGGCCGCGCTGGGTCTGTGGACATCAATACCAGCCAGAGTTACCATCTGAGCAGAAGTGGGCCCAGTTCTAAGACCAAGGTGCAGGCCAGAGCACAATAAAGACGGGAGCCGCCACCTCAGAAGAACTTCTCTGTCTCACCCTCTCCCAACACATACTCCACTGCAGAGTGGCTAAATGAGGGCTCTGGAGTCAGTCTGCCTGGGTTCAAAGCCTCATCTACCTCTTATTAAACTGTGGGACCTAGAGTAAGTTACTCAACCTCTATGTACCTCAGCATCCCCTTCTATAAAGAGAATAATAACGGTACATCTTCACAGAGCTGCTGAACTGACCGAAGGAATAAATACATGGAAAGCACTTGGAATACTGCTGATGCTAGTTATCACTGAACATCTTTTGACCACACTGTATTTCTCATTCCTAAAACACGTCACCAAAGTAGTAGACACTGAGTCTTGCTGAATGTCGTACAGGGCCTGCTAAGATGGTCTTAACGCCATCACAGTACCTTCAACAAGTGGGTGAAAGGCAACACTTAGGGGAAAGTACTCTCCCCTGGCTCTGTACTAAGTCTGAGGCCATGAGCCTTTAGAAGGATTGGCATGAAAGATGAATGTCACAGTATTATGTACCTTCCCCCCACCTCAAAACCAAACAAATCAACTCCTCCTAAGGCCATGTGGCAGAGAGATGCCCAATCCGTAACTCCACATGCTGGGATCAGGCTCCATCCATCACATACAGTGATGGTGAACTGAACTAGAAGATCAGGTTCAAAGCTAGGAGCTGAGTGAAAATTGCATCTACTCAAAAGTTGCCTTTGAAAGTCCATTAAATCATCAGTGGAGGTCAGAAAATGTTATTTTGAGTATCTGGTCCTCTACTGCCATAGCAATGCATGGTAAATTCCGAGGACCAATTGGTTCTACCAAAGGAAGGACCAGAGGGAAAGTGTGGGTGTTCATACACCATTCTGGCTTGAAGGAAAACATCAAATTCCAGGGTGAATGAAGGCTGAGTATTCCATCCAGGCTGTGCAGCTTGCTTCATTCTGCTTTACTTGAATTCTCTAGTCCTAATGTATTGTTCATAGGCTTATTTGTACTTGAGAAGATAATATCCACGAAAGCACCAAGCACTGAGGTCATGTTTGATCTGACCCACATGTGAAGCATTTTTACAAAAGTTCAAGAGAGGCATTTGGTTACCTGTTTTTCTAAGTTGGAATTTCTTGCCAAGGCCCCTCTGAAAGAACATAATTTGTATACTCTTGGGAACTGGACCCATCTTATACTATGGTTAGGTTGTAATTAGGCAAATTAAGTTAACTGTGAGGACAAGGTGAATACACTGCTGTGATAGGAGGAGGTGAAAACAAGGGGCTGCAGTTCTAATCACAACAGCTGTTCTCAGGCCCCTTTCAGAAGAGTTTAACCCCCACCCAGCTGGCAGTAGTAGCTGAACTCCCATTCCCCGTTCTGTTAGGGCTTCCAGAGGACACAAGCAGGTGAGTTTACCTCCCACTCTCCTGCAGTCTGCTCCTGCCCAGCTGCTGTCCCAGGGCCATAGTTGTCCAGTCTCATGGCCAAAAGCACTTTAGCCAGCTCGTGGACTGCCCCATTCTCCTCCTTCTTCCGCCGCCGGGGCCTCACCACCTCTTCCTCCTCGATCACGCGGTCGGCTTGAATGAGGTCAGCCTCCTCTGCAATCTCGATCAGCGAGCCCTCCTCTTCCCCTTCGTCGTCCTCCTCCTCCCCTTCGGCCTGGGCTAGGAGGAGAGCGGGCAGGACCGCGGTGAGACTCGAGCCAAACAACAGCACAGGGCACTTACAAGAGCTCAGATGCAAGAAGACACTCCCACGGGGTTTAAGTGGTTACCTCTAGCAGGTGAAACTGGGGGACATGAGAGTTAGCAGAGGGAGACTTAGGTACTTTTTCGTTATATTTTTAAATACCATATAAATGTATTCCTTTTTTTTTTAGATTTTATTTATTTACTTGAGAGAGAGTGAGCAAAAGAGAGAAGGAGCAGAGGGAGGGGCAGGAGAGGGAGAAGCAGACTCCCTGCGAAGCAGGGAGCTGGACATGGGGCTCGATCCCAGGACTCTGGGACCATGACCTGAGTTGAAGGCAGACGCCTAACCAACTGAGCCAGCCAGGCGCCCCAAAGGTATCCCTTTTTAAGAAAGGTTTTACTTATGTCAAATACACAAGAGATATGCAATGTAAATGGGCAATTTAAAAGATAATAAAAGTTCATAAAATGAACATCCAGGTACCTCACACCCAATTTAAGGAGCAAATCACCCATTTCTTGATGACCCTCAGGGGCCCGTCTAACCTGAATTTTATTGCTCATCCCTTGCTCCCCACCTTTCTTTTAAAATAACTTTACCATATATATAATAAATACACACCTCTAGACAACACATCATCTAGTTTTGGCTTTTTTTTCCCCTACTTTTTTGAACTCTATACCAAAGGAATAATATTGTGTATATTTTCCTACAGCTTGCTTTTTCCATTCAGCCTGTTTTTGAGATTCATACATTGCCATATATACACTGTGACTCATTCCTTTTCGTTGTTGTAAAGTATTTCATGATCTGAATGGACACAGTAATTGATCCATCTGCTGTACAAATGTTGATGAACATTTGAGTTCTTTCTATTTGACTTTTTCTATTATTATAAAGTGGTTGTGCCAATTAATATCCCCATTAGCAGAATTCCTACTGCTCCACATTCTTATCAGTGTGGGATTATAGCAAACTTCAGAATTTTTGCCAATCTGGTGCATAAAAGCATCTCATTGTGGTTTTAGCTCCTCTCATTTCTAATGAGCACTCTTTGTATGTTTACTGACCATTAGAATTTCCTATTTTGTGATGTGCTTGTAAAATGTCTTTTATCTATTTTCCTATCAAGCTATTATTTGTCTCTCTCTGGTTGATTATTGCTCTTTATACATTCTAGGTATTACTTTTGAGTTTTACTCTCTGGTCTTTACCATATTCCACCTTAAGATGTGATTCTAGGTAGACATGCATTCTTACCTGTATTTTCAGGTCCTGCTGGAGCAACATTTTGGGTGAAAGAGCCGACACCCAGACCCAGCCACTCCAGCATCATGGAATGCTTCCAGCCTTGGAAGCAAATCCATTCGCTATCCTGAGGAAGGAATAATTATCAGTCACAAGAATTCTATGACAACCAGTGTAAAAGGAAAGACTTCATGAAGGATCAAAAGTAGTTCCCTTAAAATTTAGAGGGTGTAAGTTGGCAACCCTTGGGCAACTGGATCATTAAATATGACTTGCATAGAATTTTAAAAATAAAAATTTCCTCTCTCGATAAAATCGGGATCTATGGCAGCAATGAGCCTGCATTCAAGAATGGCAACAAATGGCTGGAAGTGGGCTGCCATCACTTCTTTTCCAGTCCGCCAAGCCCTCGCTACTTTCCAATGTCTCATATCTAGCCTGTTAGTCATTTATGGATCCTGACTGACCCCTTCAGACTTCTGGGTATGTAACCCTAGAAGTCAACAACTCATTGATAAGAGAGCTACCGTTTCACTGGGTTCCTGGCCAGCCACTTTACAGAAATCATGTCAGTTAGTCCTTAGAATATCCTTTGAAGGCAGGCGTTATTACCCCCGTTTGACTGCTGAGAGACCTGAGGAACACACTGGCCAAGGCACAAGTCCATCTGTATGACTTAGGTCTGCTGACTTCAAGGCTCTCTAGATGTGCTAGGTTGCCTTGTTATAATTTTGTTTGTTTTATTTAACACTCACTTATAGCACACTAATTAAACTAAGTGGTTTACAAATATTAACTTGTTTATCCAAATAACAATCCCATAAGAATTACATTGATCTAAGAAACTCATTTTTGCAAGTCAAATTTACAAATACTGGCAATTTCACATGATTCAACTTAATGTTATTACCATCCCCACTCTATAAAAGAGGAAGCGGGCACAGAAATTTAAATAACCTGCCTAGAATAAAACCAAGATTCATATCCAACAAGCTGGCTCCAGAGCCTTGTCTTGCACTTGACTAGTATACTCAGCAACCTCTCCTCCTGAAAAGGTGCTTCTCACATTATGGCAGCAACAGATTATCAAAACAGCTAATGTTTTGGATTGCTGCTTCTGCTGGAGACTTGCTCCAAGTACTGAGGCAAGAGAGATGCTTAGAGCCCTCAGGATGACCCCTACCTGTACTGGTCCATTCATCAGGCTTTTCCAGTGCTGAGGGGAGATGTATTTCTCCAGGTGCTGTTCCCGTAATACACCACGCATGGTGCACTCCAGGGTCTGGGCCCCTTCATGAAGCTCTTGCTCTGACTCTTTCATTTGTGTCACAATCTGCCAAGAACAGAAGGAAAGAAATGATGAGGAAGTACCATCATCCCTGAATTCAGTTCCTGCCGTGAGACAAAATAAAGCTAAGACAGGAACAGCAAGAAGAGAGAATAAATAGACCAGTCAACAAACCAACTTCCAACCACATTATTGTGGTCTCAAAACCAAAGGATTACTATCCAAAATGTCTAAAAGACTCCTGCCAACCAGTAAGAAAAGGAAACAACTGGGGTGCCTGGGTGGCTCAGTTGGTTAGGCGGCTGCCTTCAGCTCGGGTCATGATCTCAGGGTACTGGGATCGAGCCCCACATCGGGCTCCCTGCTCAGCAGGAAGCCTGCTTCTCCCTCTCCCACTCCCCCTGCTTGTGTTCCCTCTCTCGCTGTCTCTCTCTGTGAAATAAAATCTTTAAAAAGAAAAAAAAAAAGAAAAGGAAACAACTAATACAAGAGAAAAACAGACCAAGGACACTGTTGCAGACACTTCTCTCTTTCTTGGTAATAGGAACTCAGAGTTTTGTTTGGGTACACTGCTGCCCAGCTAGAAGATGGGCTGTAAGCTAGGGCTGCTGGTGGTTTGGGGAAGTGGCCTTAAAAGGTCCTGGCAGGGGTTGGGAGGGGTGGTGTGCCCTTTCTGTCCTTTCTCCATCTTGATTATGAGGGCAAAGGTCACACCATGGGACCACCAGAGTGGACTGTTGGAAGGAACCGGGGTCCTTCACCACTCTGTAGAGTGCCTCCCTAAAGTCCCTGGACCGAGTACCCAGAGGGACACCGCTCTCTAGCATATTTCCACCTTGAACTACCTCGGATAGCCCCAGCCGGAACTCACACTCATGTAGGCCCTCCGGAGGTGCATGGGGAGGCTACGGCGGAACTCCCGCTTGTTCCTCAGCTCTCTCAGGGTGAACTGCTTCAGGATTTCACTGTTGCTCCTTCCACCTACCCGCACAATGCTGGTCTTCTGACACTTGTAGATGCCTGTGGAGCAAGGCGGAGCACAGCAGAGGTGAGACGAGCTATGCTGGATTCTCTTAGGAGAGAGCTCTATGTGTTTGGGATGTTGTCACAGCTGCTCCCTTAGGGAACAAACTGGTGCTTACAGGAATCTACCCCAGAGAGGAAAGACCTGCAGAGCAGTAGTGCGGTGCTTAAGAACATAGGTTTTAGAATCAGACAACTGGGGACCCAAATCTTGACTTCACCACTATTGCTATATAAACTACGGCAAGTTATTTAACTTGAGCTCCAGTTCTTCATCTGTGATTTGAAGACAGAAATACTTTCCTTATAGGGCTATGGTCTGGATAAATGAGAGAGCATCTGTATAGCTCCCAGGCAGGTCCTGGCACAAGGCAAGCACTTAGTAAATGTTCTCTATTATTCACTCTACAGGTATTCGCTGATTGGTCATTGTGTGCCAGGCATGTACTAGGTTCTTAAGATATAGCTTAAGACTCAGTTCCTAATTTGTTCTCATGTCTCGCAGTCTGGCAGAGAAGATACACATTAAACAGTTTATCATAATAGCAATAGGTACAGTAAAGACTATAAGCCCATGATGCTGTAAGTATGTAACAGGGAACCTTACCTAGTTTAGGTGGGTAGTGATCTAATTCTTGAGGGTCTAATATTTAAACTAAGATCCCAAGAATAAAAAAGATTTAATCTAGATTAAAGGAAGATATAGAATGGAAAATAATATTATAAGGAAAATGAAAAACATATACTTATTCATTCATTAATGCAATTAGTATTTTTCTGAGTACCTAGTATGTGCCAGAATCTGTGAATATAGCAAGAAACGGGACCATCCCTCAGTGTTTACTAGAGTCCAGGGTAAAAACACACACAATAAATGGTTACATACGTATTAAATTTCTGAAGAAAAAATACAAAAGGAGACTTAACCTTGTCTGGGGGCAATTGGGAGTCTACTTGAAGAGAGATTTAAGGTGACACCTGAAGAATGAATTGGAGCCAACCAGGCTAGATGAGGTCAAGATGGAGAGAGTGGGAGAGAGAAAAATGTGCCTTCTAGGGAGGGGAAAACAGCATGGTCCAAGGGAGAAGCTGGAAGAACTGAAGACAATTCGTGTTGCTGGAGCTAGGGAGAACAAGGGAAGAGGTAGAAGATACTGTTCAGAGTTAGGCTGGCGCAGACCACACACAGCCTTGCAGGTCACAGAAAGGACTATGGACTTAGTTCAAAGACAATAAAAAGCTACTGAAGTTGCTGATAGTTCAATTATAAATGTCTTGATGGAGAACAATTTTGCCTAGACTTACCTTCCAGAAACTGGTCCAAAGCATGATTAGTGTAGCATACAACCAAGATGGGGAATTTCTGGACGCTAATCTGCCAGACGGGCTCGTTGGTTAGAAGCGCCTGAACAATTTTTAAACCCACATAGGTTTTGCCTAGAAAACAAGGGAACAGGAGAGTTAAAAAAAAATTAAAGACTTCCTAAAAGGAGTAATTAATTATTTACAGCAAATTATTATTTTATTTTTAAAGATTTCATTTATTTATTTGACAGAGAGATACAGAGTGAGAGCAGGAACACAAGCAGGGGGAGTGGGAGAGGGAGAAGCAGGCTTCCCGCTGAGCAGGAAGCCTGATGCAGGGCTCGATCCCAGGACCCTGGGATCATGACCTGAGCCAAAGGCAGACGCTTAATATTGAGCCACCCAGGAGCCCCAGCAAGTTATTATTTTAAAAAATTTAAACTGAAATTGTTTAAAATCCAAGAAGCACAAATGGGTATATAATGAAAAGCCCCCATGCTCTTCTGCCCCCAGTCACCCAGTTCCTCTCTTGGAAGCAATCAATATTACCAGTTTTTTGTGTCACTTTCTAGAGTTAGTCATACTATGCAAATGCAAACAAATAAGAACACAGTCTTTCTCTAGCCTTCCTTTTTAAATGGAAATAGTTGCAGACTATTTTCACGATTCTACATCTTGCTTTTTTCACTTAATGTACCTTGGAGATAGCTCTCCATCAGCACATAAAAAGAATCCCCCCTCCCCTGTCTCTTTTTTCACAGCTGTAAGATGTTTTTTCACAACTGTAAGGTATTTTTTACCCAGTACCCTCATGCAATAAATTATTTAGAAATGCTTTCTATATATCACAATAGACTTGCCTTTGTGATAGGAGGGGAAAACTCAAAGAAATCAACATTGAAGTTAGAGTTACAGACTCATTCATAAATGGCCAAAAATTAAGTCTACCAACAGCTAAGTTCTTACTCTGTATCAGGCTGAGAAGGTAGCTACTGTCCTGGAAAAACTCAAAGTGAGAAAGCAATAGAAGAAAATCAAAGATTTCAGTATAGCAAGATAAATAACAATTTCTTCCTTCCTTTTTTTCCTTCAAATAATAAGTACTGAGTGCCTAATACATGTCAGGCACTGGGTTAGGTGCAAGAAATTCAATAGTGAGCAAAACAGCCACGGTTATCTTCCTGGAATGTACAGACTTGCAGAAGAAAAAGATATTAATCACACAAACAAATGTAAAATCATAAAGGTGGGAAATGAGAAATACACGGTACCCCCCAAAAAAATAATTGGGATTTTGACCTAGTCAATGAGGTTAGAAGAGACTTCCCTGGGGAAGTGAAAACTGAGTTAAGAGTGGACAAGAAGGAATAGGGATGGGGCTGCCATCTTCCAGGTAAGTAAAGACCGAGGCTTGGCTTCAGCAGTAGACATAAGGAGGCAGACTGGGGAGAAGTTTCAGAGGTTAACATCGATTGGAACTTGATGATGGTTTGGCTAGGGTGGGAAGCAGAAAAGGAAAACTAGGTATCTGGTTACAGGACTGGACAGATAAGGATACCTCAAGAGGAAAGAAAATCTCTAGAATTCAATATTTACTCTATCTCCTCCTCCTACTTCCTTCCCCTTGGAATGGGTACTTTTTGAGATTTCCACCTCAAAAATGACTCCCTTTATTACTTCCCCCTCATATTCACAGGTATGCTCTTTCCTAGTAACCATTTAGGTGTGTGACTTAAGCAAGCCTGAAATTATTACTATACTTGGAACTAAAGTCCTACTTCAAGTGATTAACATTAAGGGAAATTATCTGTAACATGTAGATTTTGAGACAAAATGGCTCCTACAAATCAGTAAGGAGCCATCTGAAAAGAAGCCAATCCACAGAAGCAGTAATATAAATAGCTAATAAACTCAAGAAAGGATATTTAATCTCATTCTTCATTAAACAAATACATATTAACCACTATGATACACATTTCCAGGGGGCAATTTGGCAAGATCTATTAAAATTACAAATTTACATATTCTTTGATCAAGTTAGGAATTTCTCTTCTGCATTTATTTTTTTGCATATGAAATGACTCACAAATAAGGCTATTCATTGAAATATTATTTATATTAATAAATCTTTCCACATGGGACTGGTTAGATTAGTCCACTGTATGGAATATTATGCAGTCATAAACAAGAGCTACTACTTATGTACCAATATGAAAAGATCACCAAGATATTTTATAAGTGGACAAAGCAACATGCACAGGAGTGTTTCTAGCACAGTGGGTTAAAAAAAAAAGTTAAGGGGTGGGGTGCCGAGGAGCTGGCTCAGTCAGTGAAGCATGTGACTCTTGGTCTCAGATTGTCGGTTCGAGCCCCACATTGGGTGTGGAGATTACTTAAAAATAAAATCTTTAAGGGGCGCCTCGGTGGCACAGTTGGTTAAGCATCCAACTCTTGGTTTCAGCTCAGGTCATGATCTCAGGGTCATCAGACTAAGCCCTGAATTGGGCTCTGTGCTCAGCATGAAGTCTACTTGAGTTTTTCTTTCCCTTGTCCTCTACCCATCCCCCCTGCTCTCTCTCTCCCAATCTCCCCAAAATAAATAAATCTTAAAAAAAAAAAGAAAAAAAAAAGAAAATCTTTAAAAAACAAAGAAAGGAAAATAGTAAAGGGTAATAAATATATTCAATTCACGCATTTGCTTGAATATTCATAGAATATCTCTGGAAGGATAAAATAAGAAAATAACATTGTTTGCTTTAGGAAAGGGAACTGAGTGGAATGGTAAGAGGAAGGAGACTTTTTAAAAACTTTGAACCATTTTTTATTAAAACTAAAAATAGGGGCATCTGGGTGGATCAGTCAGTTGAGCAGTTGATTCTTGATTTTGGCTCAGGTCATGATCTTGGGGCCCTAGGACTGGGGCCCCATGTTGGGTTCTGCACTTGGCAGGGAGTCTGCTTAAGGATTCTCTCTCTCCCTCTGCCCCCCCCAACCATGTGCTCTCTAAATAAATAAATAAATCTTAAACCAAAAACATAAAAACTAATGGGTCAAAATTTTTGTTTAAGATTTATTTATTTATTTATTTATCTGAGAGAGAGAGAGAATGAGAGAGAGAGAGAGCACAAGAGGGAAGAGGGTCAGAGAGAGAAGCAGACTCCCTGCTGAGCAGGGAGCCCGATGTGGGACTCGATCGTGGGATTCGATCCCGGGACCCCAGGATCATGACCTGAGCCGAAGGCAGTCGCTGAACCAACTGAGCCACCCAGGCAATGGGCCAAAATTTTTAACCTTGCAGATTAGCAAAAAAGATTGATAACAAGATCGGAAAGGATGTAAGGAAATAGGAACACTAGTTCATTCTTGGTGGAAGTATAAACTGATACATCCTCTTTTTTAAAAAATTTATTTGAGAGAGAGAGAGAACACACAAGCAGGGGGAGGGGCAGAGGGAGAAGCAGACCCCATGCTGAGCAGGGAGCCCGACATGGGACTCGATCCCAGGACCCTAGGATCATGACCTGAGCCAAAGGCAGACGCTTAACCGACTGAGCCACCCTGGCACCCCTCTTTTTTTTTTTTTAAGCCTTGAAAGTATCTCTTTAATTATGTATATTTTCCCATTATATAAGTGTTTCTTACCAGAAAGAACCTTCCACCAGTGCCTGGGTGGCTCAGTCAGTTAAGCGTCTGACTCTCAGTTTAGTTCAGATCATGATCTCAGGTTCCTGAGATCGAGCCTCGCATCAGGCTCTGAGCCAAGAGAAGTATGGTGTGGAAGATAGGAGAGCCAGGACAAGATGAGCCAGACGCCTGAGTTCAAGTCCTAGGTCTGTCACTTACCATCTGTATGAATATCAACATATTATTCAACCTCTTTTTGCCTTAGTTTTTCATCTGTAAAATGGAAATTGTTTCTACTTCAGAGTTGTTGAAGATGCAATGAGTTGATACATGGAAAGCATTTAAAACACTACTTGGCACATAGTGCTGTTATTATGTATTTGATATTATTTAAAGTAACATAAAATCAGGGGCACCTAGGTGGCTCAGTCAGTTGGGTGTCCGACTCTTGATTTTGGCTTGCGTCCTGATCTCAGGGTTGTGGGATCGAGCCTCGAGTCAGGCTCTGTGCTTGGCATGGAGTCTCCTTGTCCCTCTCCCTCTGCTCCTCCCCCTGCTTGTTCTCTCTCAAATAAATAAAATTTTTTAAAAAATTAAAAAATAAATATAAAACCAAATAAAAATTAACATAGCCTTTGATGAAGCAAAGGTCATGCATCTTCCTAAGTCTGACCCCATAGGAGTCTTCTCTAACCTTGTGATTTTGATTACTATGCATACCAATGGATGCCCGCTGAAAATCACCAGGAACAGCTACTTTATAGATAAGTCTAATGCCCATTTTAGGAGAATGTCTCTAATCAAGATACTCTAGAAACCTAGAGTCAAGCCTCCCTTGCCTATCTCATAGGGCAGATGTCATGTGGTCTGAAAAATTCTCTTACCTGTTCCAGGAGGTCCTTGAATAATAGCCAGTTCCCTTGTGAGAGCAAACTGCAAGGCTTCCATTTGAGAGTCATCCAGCTTCAAGGCTTCTTTTGAAGGCCACTGGCTGGGGTCTAAGACATTCACTCTGGGATGTCTCAAGCCCTCAGCATTCCTCAGAGATTCTCCAGTGGCCGAGGGATTCTTTATTAAGGGAGTGAAATCATATCTACCCCCCATTAGCAAGTACCGTGGCTCCTTCACATAAGAGTCACACTCCACAATGTTCCTCTGGAAAGGGACGTCTTCCTCCTGGACCTCCTGGAGTCCTTCCAGGACATGCCTATAGGCCTCAAAGTATGCAGTTGTCTCCACCATGAGGAAAGAGTCAGATGGCTGGACCTCTGCTAGCAACTGTTGGCTCTGCTCATTGAAGGAGAGCTGAACAATTCCTCGGCAGAGATCTTCCTGCTCCCGGTTAGACACAGTGGCAAAAAGAAATGTTTCAAAGTTGTCCTTGGACATGCACACCAAAGATCCATAGAGCAATCGCTTGGAATTCTGCCAGCGAACAAACTTGAGTGGTTTTGTGTCAAACTGCACCTTGTAGACAATGCCTGATGATGAACACACGGGGGTGATAATCCTGGTATCAAAGTAGATTCGGATGTCATCAAACTTTCTCTTCCTCAGGCCTTGGTCTTCAAAGCTTTGGAGAAGTTCGAAAATGCCTTCTCGTAGGGGTCTAACAAAATCTTCTCTCAAGAGTCGGAAGTGGGTATCCAGATAGATAGCAGTGCTTTCATATTTTCCAGTAATGATGTTGGGACGAAGGAATGGCCTCTCATCCAAGTGTACTTCATTGTAAGTAGGGTAAATGGGCATGGTCCTGTAGCTCTCAACATGGTCTTCTGCCTCAGGCTGCACTAATGTGTAGGTGTCCACTCTTAAAGTGCCCTCTCGCCTCTTTTCCTGCAGATGTTCAATGATGGTCTGCACCTTTTCCAGGTTCTTCTCTGTCTCCTCTTCTATGTCAACCCCAGAGGCTCTCAAAGCATTCAGAGAAGCTGGCAGGAGGGAAATGAGCATGGAAGTTTCCTGCACAGAGCTGGCGGGGAAGACACTTACAAGATCCTGGAGGAGAGAGATGATGTTGCTTAGGTGTTCTGGATACTGGTTTCGAACATCAGGGATGGGCTCAGTGATCATCCCTACCACATAAGTCGGCAGGCAGACTTTGAGGAATTTGGAGTTCTTCAGTATACCCAGGACATGGAGAACGCTCTGGCGGTCCATTTTAGAACTGCAAGCCTTCCGAAGAACCTGGCAGATGAGCTCAAGGAAGTTGGATTTCATACCAGAATGAGACAGGAGCTCTTTCAGCCCTACACCTGTAGCAAGAGTGATGACCACCTCAGAAGGGTCTTTCTGCAGAAGATTTTCTAGGAATTTGTAGCCCAGTTTCTTTACCTGCTGTGGCTGTTCTGAAGGCTTCTGGTGGGGGGTCCGCCACTGCTGGAAGTTTTCATCAGACCATGGTGGTCTGTGATTCCTTCCCTCCTGGTTGCCATTTCTCCGCCTAGCATCATTTTCCTGACCATGTCTTTGGCCTCTAGGTTCATTACTGGTGTGCCCCTCATGGCTTCTCCTTCCCTGATGTGGGTTCCTGCCCATCGCTCCAAACCTTTCTTCTCTCTGCCGTACAGGAACAGCTTGGTTGGTGGCCCTAGGCTGCCTTCCGGGCTGGTTGGCTCCTCCTCTGAGAGCATTGGCTGGTGGGTTATTGGCCTGATTTCTAGCTCTTGGTGGTAATTCATCATCTACAGGCCATAAACACAATGGGAATATTGGGTAAGCACAAAAACAAAGGTCCAAGGAAATCTAATAGAACAACAATGGAAAGACTCTCATTTTCGAAAACAACTAAGGAACTCAGATTTTCTTTGCAGAGAAAGTTTCCTAAAAAGCCATGTAATAAATGTAAAATAGATTACTACGGCTGCTGTATATATTATGAAAACATTGTTTTTTCAGAGAATGCAAAAGGGAAAAAGAGTAAACATCTGTTGGGGCCAGGGGCCCTGGCTTAGTTGGAAAAGCATGCAACTCTTGATCTTGGGGTCCTGAGTTCAAGCCTCACTCTGGATGTAGAGATTACTTAAATAAATTAAAACTTAAAAAAACAGGAATAAACATTTGTTGAGTGCCTAATACATGCTAGAGAATAAATACTTGCAGTATCTCATTTAGTCCTCATAAGCTGGGATTGTTTCGGAGGGTCAAAAAGATTAGCTCATTGCTTCTAGTTTTTTGCCAATACCAAATGATTGCCAAAGCATGAGTTCCAAAGCCAAACAGATCTCGTCAGATCTCATCCTCAATACTTCCTCACTATATAACCAAGTTGCATAATTTCTCTATGCCTAAGTATCTATGTGGGTGTAAAGATTAAATATTTATAAGATGCTTAGTAGAGTACCCGACACATAAAAAGTTCTCATTACTAGCAGCACTAATAATACTTTTCTATTGGGAATACCCTATTGACTTCTAGAGTCACTGGTTCTACCACTAAACAATTATGTCACAGGCGACAGAGTCATCAAGTGGGATAAAGTTACAAGAGAAATGCTTCTTGAAATTTGTCCAGCATCAGATGGCAAAGGGGATGGTGGGGCTTCCTTTACCAAAATGTTTTTGAGCTAATTAATATGTTGAAAAGGAAACTGAAAAATGAAACTGAACTTCTGTTTTAGGAAACTCAAAAACGAAACTTAAGTTCTTCTCCCTTCCGAAGCACAAGTTCATCCACATAGTATTATCTACTACCAACCCTCAGACAAGTTGTTGGGGGAGGGAGGAGATACACCCAATCCACACATGAAAGTTAACATCACCCTGTGGATAAAGCTGAACTTGTTTTCCTTAATCTGCCACACATTTCTTTTTTAAGATTTTATTTATTTGACAGAGAGAGACACAGCAAGAGAGGGAACATAAGTAGAAGGAGAGGGAGAAGCAGGCTTTCCGCCAAGCAGGGAGCCCAATGTGGGGCTCGATCCCAGGACGCTGGGACCATGACCCGAGCTAAAGGCAGACGCCCAACAACTGAGCCACCCAGGTGCCCCTTGCCACACATTTAAGTAACTTGGCCAATGTACCCAAGCCCAGTTTTTTCACTTTCCTCTCCTATAAAATTGATAGAGCTGACCCAACTTAGCAGAATTACTTGGAGACTTAAAAACAACAAAATAAGATTGTATACAATGCTGTGAAGGTAAAAATGTTATGAACACACATCATAGTCAAGAGGATTGTACCATTTCATGACATCAGATGCTAAATCCATTTTTGTACATTTTTTGTTTTGCACTTTGTAGAGGAAATTTTATTGTGACAACATAAAGGAACATTTGATAAAACATAAATACTGTATTACTGAAATCTAAGTTTTATAAGTGTTACTTATTTACTTTTCAAACCCTCAAAATATCAGAAGAAAGTCTTCCTTCTAATAAAACTTGATGTTTTAAAGAATGAAAAATTGTATTGTTTCTCCCACATTCTTCCAACAGTCATGCAGCTCATAAAATAAACTTCAAGTTCCTTCTCATCTGTTCCACAGCTAAACTCAGATGACATACTGCAAACTTAGGGAAAACCAAGAATCCATTTGGTTTTGTTTTAGAAAGTTCTAAGCAAACAATCATCATAGCAGTAGTGATGCTTTCGGAACTAACTGCTTTGGTGACTAGGGTTCTAGACACATGTTATCACATACATATCCACTAGCCATGTATGAATGTTAAGAATATTAGATGTGGCTAGTCTGATTAAGATGTGTAAAACAACACATGTAACTTTGAAGACTTAATACCAAAAATAGGGTAAATATCTCATTAAAATTTTTTTATACTGATAACACCTTAACATGATAATATTTAAGAATTTGGGGGAACAGGTAAAAATACGGAAATTATTAAAGTACTATGATAATAAAATATATGTATTCAATTATTGCAATAAAATGACATTATCTGGATATACTTATTTAAATAGGTGTTAAATTTTATTAAATTAGTAACAAATTTCAAAAACGGATTTCACCTGTTTCTTTTTGCTTTTTTTAATGATGCTACTAGAAAATTAAAGATAACATTTTTGACTTGATTATCTTTCTACTGGGTGGTGTTACTCTAAACCAGTTATTTCCAATTCAGACACCTTATCACTACCTTTGTTAAAGTGAACTGTACCCATTCACCAGCTCTCTTAGGGAAAAGAGAAGGCTATTTATTTTTCAGAGTCATTCATGCTATGGCTAAGGAATAAGTCATTCTTTACTTGAGAGATGCTGTCAATCTTAGGTGGGCCTGCTCATTCATACAGAACTCAATTTCCTTCCCATTAGGTAGAAAATCTTGCTCACCTCTGTGGTTAGTATAGGGATTCCTCGGCCTGCCCTCCAAGCAAGGTCTTCTGCCCTCCATGTCTGAGTTACCCGAATTCCTTCACGTTCACGTTACTTTCAGTTATCTGGAAATCTGCAGATTGAGAGAGATCAGGGTCCTTGAAATACAGCATCTAGCAGAAAAAAAACCCAAAATAGCATCAAGCCAGTCCTTCTGCCTCTACATCTTAATGATCTGTTAACTAAGAGTTAAACACAGATTTAATCATGGGCACAAGTGTTCAACTCTGTGAATGCCCAAATATGATATAAAATGTTAAGTTCACAATTTAGATGATTTCAAATTTCCCCTTCTCTTTACCCCTGCACTTCACTGGGGTAGAAAGAATTATCAATTCCCATTCAAAACTACTATTTGGTTTATGCTTTTAGTCAAGTTACTTAATCAGTTGCTAGGTTTCATTTTCCTCTCCCATAAAGCAGACAAATATTGTTTCCAGGACAGAAACTAGTACATTTCTGTTAATCCAAAAATGATGCATTCACCATCCCACCCAGCATTTCTATTATACAGTATTTTACAGCTTACAGTATTCTGTAGTTTGAAAATAATCAGTAAGTAGTTATCCCTTATCCTATTCTTTGGAATGCAGCCAAACTGATTAAGCCCTCTATTCTACTGAATCAAGAGAAGGAAATTACATGTTTCAATAACCAGAGGTTTAGCCTCTACAGGATGCTGTTTCCCCAGGATCAGCTAGAAATCTGTAGTTCTTTCCTTCTCCCCTTTCTTCTACCTTGAAGGTTTTTGACAGTGATCCTGTAAGAGGAAGAGGAAGCCCCTTTAAGGGAACTTCTTAGTACAACTCACACACATCATATGAGCTGGGGCTAGGGAAAGAGTGGGTGACTCAGAGTCCTCAGCAAAGGGATTTCTGAGACTGTCCCTCTCACTGAGTTTTAAAATATTCATACTTGGAAACTGTGAATAGATTTGGCATTCCATAAGGAGTAGCTTTTACCCTCATCAGAAAAAGGAGTCCTTTTCCTTCCTGCTGGGAATATTGTGGGTGAATCTCTTTCCTCACCGTATCAAACCTAGCTCTCAAGTGCAGATTCAGTACTTTGGTTTTTGTTGGTTTTTTTTTTCCCTTAATTTAAAAAAAAAAATCTGAGGAGAAAATGCCTTCTTTCTCTTGTTGAAAAATACTAAAATAGAAACTCAGAAATTTTCTGGGATAAAAGAAATGGGAAAAAACAAAAAAGAAAGCAAAGGGAGGAGCAAAGAGCACAGGAAATGCCATGGAAAAAAGGCAGACTAAAGTGGGTCTCTTTGGGACTGAAGGCCTAAAAGGGCAGGAAGAAGAAAATCAGTGAGGGTCAAGCCGGTAGAGGGGTCAAATCAGAGGAGAATGGTAATTACCAGCGTGGGGGGAATGGAAGAGACTGAAACGCGCAGCCAGAGATGGGTATCAGGGGAATTCTCCAGGGTCCCTAGAGGGTAGCAGAAGGAAGGATGGAGGAATCCCTGGCACCCAGGAAGGAGCCCAGGGGGTCCTGATGGAAGTATTAGGGGGTTGAGGGGGAGTCAGGGCCACGTGGGTAGCATGAAGGCTGGGCCGGGAATGGCAGGGGAGGTAGGGGGGCCTTCAGAAGAGGGTCGGGCTGAACTCAGCTGGGGGGCGCCTCTAAGTAGGCATGGGGAGTGCAGGTGCTGAGGGTGCTTCCTAAAGCTGGGGGGAAAGAAGGCGATGGCAGGTAAGGACAGACGAAGATGAAGGGGGCGGCTGGGGCAGAAAGCGAGGGCAGAGATGGGGGTGGGGGGCAGAACTAGCTGAGGGGGTCAGAGGTAGAGGTGGCGATGGAGGCGCCGAGAGGGCAATGGGGCTCTGAGGGGGGCACCTGGGACTCTGAGATGGATGATGGGGAGATGGGGCGCCGAAGGGATGGCGGGGTACTAAGGAGCCGGCAGGGATGCTGAGGCGAGTACGGGGCGCCGGGGAGAAGCGCCGGCAGAGGCAGCGGCGGGCGGCGCGGGCGCCGGGGGTCGCGGCGGGCAGAAGCAGGTGCGGGGCCGGGGCGCGGGGCGGGGGTCACTCACCCGGCTCCGGCGCGTCTTCTCCCAGCCGCCGCCTTCGCACTGGTGCTCGGGCCCAGGAAGGTCCGCGGCCCCGCCTGGCGCCGCGCACTTTCGGTTTCCTTTCCCCGCAGACACTGGGCGGGGCGAGGGGCCGGGCGGGCGGCCGGGAGGAGGAGGAGAATTGGGGTGGCGGGGAGGAGGAGACCTGGGCTGGGGGAAAGAGGAGGGGACCTCGGGGCTGCGAGCGGGGGGGGCCGGGCGCTGTGGCACTGCCGGCGCCCCCGCCCTCAGGCTGGGCCGGGGCTGGCGGACCGGCTGGCGTCGCCTCAGCTCCCCCCGGCGGCGGGACCGGCGGGCTCGGGCGGGCGCGGATGAGGGGAGGGAACTGCGGGGGGAGGGTTAACAGTGCTCAAGGCCGTCTTAGGCCTCAGTCCGCCCCGGAGGAGGGGGAACCCGGCGGGCGGCTTAGTGCGTGCGAAGCGCGACATGGCGGCGAGGCCGACAAGCCCCGGGGGACCCGAGTGTACGGCGAAGGGGGCGGGGCTAGAGCGGCCTTGACAACCCTTAGATCGCCTCGGGCCGGGCGGCTCGGAGACTACATTTCCCAGAGGGCACCGCGTGCCGCGGGACGGAAGGGGAAGCGCCCCGGGCTCAGTGCGCAGGCGCGGGCGTTTCCCCTGGCTATATAAGAGAGGTCTGGAGCCTTCCTCGTTCTTTTGCGTTTTCGGCGCTTTCCTCCTTGTCTTTCTTTGGTGGTTGCTTCGTCCGATGCTGTGCGGGCCCGGGAACGCGGGTTTGCTGTTGTGAGTGGTGAGTGGAAATACTGCTGTTTTCCCTTCGAGATCCCAGTTCCTCCTTTTTCCTCTTTGCCGTCGCCCCTGCCGGTGGCTCCCTCTGCTATGACCCTAAATACGCCTTAAGGCGTCGGGGAGACAAATTAAAACTGGAAAAATCCGCGCCTGTGTGCGGACCTGAGTCCTTGGCTGGTGTAAATGATGACTTCTCTTTTTTCCCCATCAGATCGACAATGCTGACGTCTTTGAACACTTGCCAGTTAGTTCTGATAAACCGGCCTCAAGAGGCACGGCCATGTTCTGATCCCAACCGTGAGAAGATGGCGATTGATGCCCTTTTTTTGTTGGTTTGCAGGTCAGTGCGATCAGAGGGTACAGAATGGATCTCCGGAGAGGGATTCGCCGCTGGACCTCCAAGAGAACCCCCTGTAGACTTGTCCAGCCTTCCGTCTCCTGATCTCGGGCGTAAGCATTTGTATCCTGGCCTATTGTAGGAAACGCGTGTTCTGGGAACCTCTTCGTGTGCTAGGCAAACTTGGGGGAAAAAATGAAGATTTAACTGTAGCCAATTTTACTTATAAGTAAAGTGCGCTGAACACTTCGTTTTATCACAGTTCTAAAAATATGTATCTTAGACTTCGGTGAAGAAACAGGTTTAGGAAAAATAATTACCCAAAGGGAAAAATCTGTTTAAAGTGAAAAGATGTTATTCTTGAACGTCTCTTGAATGCTTCTGAAAGTACATTTCTAAGTGGAGGCTGGCCGTGCAGGCGGGTGGTTGAAAGAACTTACTAGAGGCAGAACAAGAGGAGGTGTTTGTTGGATACACCGCAAAGGGAGCTGCAAGCAGGAGAGCAAAAACTGCCAGGAGGGCAGTGGTGGGCGTCTATAGTGAAGGGAGAAGGTGAGGAGGTATGGGAACGAATGGAGTTTTCCTTTTTTGGTACCTGTGCCCAGTTTTAAGTAGCCCATTGCTCTTCCAGGGCTTACAGATATTTTGAGGTGGGTTGCCTAAAGGACTTGTTTGTGCTCAGCCAGATGGTCACTATGGGCCCTGTTAACCTTATCCAGGTTTCGATTGCTCAAACCTTTTTCCTGAAAGTGGCCTCTCCAAGTGAGGACATTATTTTGATTTTATTTTTTTTTAAGTACTCTACACCCAATGTGGGGCTCAAACTCACAACCTAGAGAACAAGAGTTACGTGCTCTACCGACCCAGCCATCCAGGCACCTCACGTGAGGATTTTTTTCTAAGGGAAAGCTAAGTTTGGTTTTGGTTGACCTAGCCACTCAAAACTAATTCTCAACTGTGTACCATTTTAATTTGCTTGACTCCTTAAGGGCAGGACTTATTGGGGGACAGATGTATCATAAAACTTGCTGTGCCAGAGTGTTCCTGTAAGTCAGGTTTTTAGTGATGGCGTTTTGCATTAAAATGTAATATCCTGACCCTTGGTCAAAACGCTGTGGTCACCGAAACTCCGCCAAAGCCAACCAGTTTCCCACAACTCTTGAGAGCCACACTGGCCTCTCAAATACGAGCTCAGAAGGCAGAGGTGTTTATTTTAGCTGTTACTGGCAACAACAGGATACAGATCTCAAATATTGGGTTGCAGGTACAGAAGCAGACCAAATCTTACTCCTTCTTAGGGCTTTTTCTAAGAATGAGAACTTACTCCTGGCATATATGATGAATGAACTTTTTTCCCCAACAGATCGACCATGTTGATCTAACTTTTTTAAGCCAGTTTCTGTCTGATATGCCAGTCTGAGCGGCTCCCTTGTCCCCCAATCCCTTGGGCATCTAGCTGATGGGAGCTCATAGTTTGTTTTTTCATCTCAGAGTTACTGTTGGCGGAAAGCAGACTTGGAGTGGACCAGGAATGAGATGTTGGTAAGTGATATCCACATGGCTGAATACACAGAGAAGATCTGGAAAATGGGAGAGATAATAACTCCTTTTTATAAGTTAATTTAAGTAATCCCTACATCCGGCATGGGCCTCGAACTCTTACCCCAAGATCAAGAGTCGCATGCTCTTCCGAGCCAGCCAGGCATCCCTACTTCTATTTTAAATGTGGGACTATCTGTCCCCCTTGTGTTCTGCTCTAACTCAAATTTGGCCATTGCAATTGATGACAACTTTTTTCCCCATCAGATCGACCATGTTGATCTAACTGAACCATTAGCCAGTGTTTTGTCTGATGCATTGGCCCCACCCTGTTTTCTGCTTAAACTATCTTCTGTATGGTGTTTTTTTAAGTGGTGTGTTTTTCTTCCCCCAGGAATCCCGTCGCTTATCTTGTTTTTACGGGCTTACTTCCTGCAGGTTGGGAGCCCTGTGAGCCACAGGGCAGTAAATAGATGCGGCCTGATGTGCTTGGTTCAGTCTGTCCTGCAACAGGTGAGGTTTCTGCAAATGGCATTAAGTGTCAGCCCCTTGTAAGGTGATTAAATATGCCCCCATAGAGGTGTTGAGTTTGCCCACTGGGGAGTAACCCGGGAACCCACTTCCCAAGTGGTAGAGTAGGACTGTTGACCTATTGGTACTACTGGGTCCTGGAGGTCTCACACATCCCAAACAAGTAGCTTTTTACATCAGAATTAAATATGAATTGTAATCTTTCTTTTTAAGGACTTGAGATCTCAACTATGGAGCTGGAATACAAGGGTTCTTGGAAAAGATTGCCTCTGCTTCCCTGAGAAAGGGTGATAGTTCGGTTGAATCAGTCTCACAAGGGTTTTGTGTAACCTGAGAACTATCTAGAGGCCTGTGCCTGTTTTGAAGAATCCAGGATCATGGTTAAATTTAGTAAAACTTTTAACTTGTATCCTTATCTGGAGAGAGAAAATAAAATTCTTTAAACGAATATGCTCTTGTGTTTGGTTAATGGAGATAAGCATTGAACCATGGGTACAATCATGTCTACAAGGGTCAAACTCCAGGGCCAGAGAGCAAATGGAGGGCAGATCGCATACTTGTACATTTTGCAGGCATTTCTAAACGGCTGTATACACTAAAGCACAGGTTCTTTGATTTGTGAGAGTAGTAAATACGATTAGGGCTATACTTGATTTACGTGTTTTTAATGTTCAACCATAGAAGATTCTAGACTGGTCTAATGATACATGGCCAAATCTGGTTTCATCCAACACTTCACGGTCTCCCCTGCCCCAATTTTAATACATGTTGTATTAAGATTGTCTAACCTAAGAAAGATGGGACTTCACACTGGGCCGTTTATATTGTGCCTTCTAAGCTAGCTCTTCGTATTGACTCTGCATGGGATCCCCCTCCCCTTGAGTATGTTGGACCTAGTGCTTCAAATAAATAGACCACAAAAGAGGGTAGGTCACTGGACATTAGACTCCTTGTTTATTCTCTTGCTAGTTCCCTTCATACCTGTTTCATTCCTTGGCTTGTGCACTTTGAAGAAGCAAGCTGTCAATGGGAAATGTCTGTGTAGCAAGGTGGACTCCAGCCAACCATGTGCTTGGAACTGGACCCTGCCAAGGACTGCGCGTGGAAGCAGATCCTTCCCCAGCCCTGTGGTCTGGAATCCCTGCTGACACCTTCATGTGTTAAGGAGACCTTGAAACAGGACCCATTTGAACTGTCCCTGGATTACTGACCTACAGAAAATAAGATTAAATGTTTTTCAAGTCACTGAGTTTTGGGGGTAATTTACCCAGCAATAAATCCAGAGCTTCATAATCAAAAGCTCTATAGCTGTCTTGATAGGAATACCATTAACTGCATCAGTCCACTGACCTTCCTGAATCTGTCAGGGCATTCAAAACTAAGTGTGGCCCCTAGCCTACATTTCCAGACTTCCGTTGTGTCCCCCTTCATGCATTCGATTTAAACTTCAGAAACTAGGGGTGCCTGGATGGCTCGGTCGGTTAAGCATCTGCCTTTGGCTCAGGTTATAATCTCAGGGTTTTGGGACTGGGCTCCAGATGGGGCTCCCTGCTCAGTGGGGAGTCTGCTTCTGTCTCTCCCTCTGCCCCTCCTCTCTGCTCATGGTCTCTCTCAAATAATCTTAAAAAAAAAAACAAAAAAACCTTAAAACTGAATTACCCCTTCCCCACCAAGGCTGCCTCCCCACAGTCATTTCTATCCCAGGTATTGACACCTTCGGTCTAGTTACTCAGGCAGAAAATCTTGGGAATTACCCTTCACGTTTTGCTCTCCTTCCACGTGTGAAACGATTAGCAAATCCTATTGGTTCTGCCTTCAAAATACATCTGAAATTTGCCCCTCCATTGCTACCACTTTGCTGATCCAAACCATCATCCAAGCTTTGATTACTGGTCTTGCTACTACCACTCCCCTCTGTGATCTGTTATGCAGCTAGAGTGATGTAGAGAACTGAAGATCATGCCACTGTCCTCCAAACAGCATGTCCCCACCTCACTTGGAGTAAAAGCCAGAGTCTGGCCTGCCCTATTTCCTCTTAATCTCTGACCTATCCCTTTTTCTTCCAGTCTCTTTCAGTCACCAAACTGTTCCTCTATCACTTGATCACTCCTACCTCAGAATCTTTGCACATGCTGTTTCCTCTGCCTGGAGTGACCAATCCTAGACTCCTCAGATCTTTGCATGTTTTCCTCTCTTGTCTCAATCAGGTGTGTTTATTCAAATGTCATCTTCTCTGAGGACCTATCTAAAATAATCTTCCCTTTCTGTTCCCTTACCTTGTGTTTTATTTCGTATTATCACTGCCTAAGTGATACATAGACAAACATACACACACACACGCATTGTATATTTATATAGTATATTTATTGTTGGTACCCCCTCATTCCCCACCCCCATTAAACCAGGACCTCATGTACGTAGCAACTTTCCCTTCTTTGTCTATGGCCCCTCCAACAGCAAGTGGCACAGTGCCTGGCATGTGGTAGGCCACTCAGTATTTGCTAAATGAAAGAATGAATCACACACTTGTGGCTCGACTGTGCTAAGGCACTTGACATGCACACTTCGTTACTCATCACAACAGCCCAGTGAGGAAAGAACATGATTCTTATCCCAATTGCACAGATGAGGGAGTGAGGCTCAGGGAGGTATGGTTCCCCAGCTCTGTGTGAGACAACTGAGTCACAAACCCTGACCTCTTTGACTCCAAAGCCCCTCCTTTTCCCTTCCCAATGTACTGCCTTCTGCTAAAACAAGTATTTTCTATTCTCTGCATCCTCTGCAGTTTCCAGAGCTATTCCTTGCATACAGTAGGTGCTCAAAAAGGCAAAAAATGACCAAATGATTCCTTGAACTATCACAAACTGGCAGCATGAAGACACAATCCATTCCATAAATATTTATTGAGTACCTACCAGGTGCCAGACTCCGTTCTAGGTGCTGAGAATACAATAGTGGAAAAAAAATCACTGCCACTGTGAAAGATTAACTTGCCAGTGGAGGGAAGAACAATAAAACAATAATAGTATGTTATTTAATCGTTAACACAATGGAGAAAACTCAGTGTAGTGGGGGAAAGGAATAGAATTGGAAATGTAAAGGTGAGCAGTTGAGTACAGAGCTGAAATAGATCAGGGAGTGAGTGGTGTATCAGAGGGATAGTCTATTCCCAGGCCAGTGCAAAGGCCTTGAGGCAAAAACATGCCTGCTGGATGCTGTGTTTAGAGTAGAAAGGAGGCCAGCGTGGCTTTGAGTGGAAAATTGGAAGGTCTGGCCATAGCGGACTCATTTTCCTGCCTGGTAATAATGACTGTGGCTGAGTAACATCCATCCCTTTTGGCAGGTCATGTGCTTTCCAGGTCCCACAGTGGTCTACTTCCCTCTTTTACATACCTGCCCCTGTAGTAATAATCAGAGTAATGATGGCTGGCATTTATCGAGCGCTTACTATGTGTTAATGGCGGTTTTTTACATGTAACGAAACATTCTTCCAACAACCTGTGAGGTAGGTTGTATTATCCATCTGACAACTGAAGCTGCAGTCTCGGAGAGGTAAAACAGCTTGCCGAAGGTCAGCACAGCTGGGAAGCGTGGCTGAGCCAGGACTCGAACCCTGTCAGCCTGGCTCTTGAGTTTGTAACCTTTGGCTTAATTGCAGCCCATCACTTATAGACCATCTAAGACATAGGAAGGACTCAATTTCTGGCTCTTAAAAGTTTAAACGAAAAGTTCACATGCTTTTGCTGGCCTTCCTTGTCAGTGAGATACTTCTGACAGAAGTAGCCCCAGATGCCCGCCAGCCAGGGGCCAAATAAGCCGCTGGGAGAGCTCCCATCCACCTTGTTTCTTGATTTTGCCGTCGCTGCTTCCGTGAGCACCAGGGCCCATGATAGGTCTTGGATGCCCAAACTCTGCATCCTGTCTCCCTAACTGCAGGCCCACCAAACATTTGATGCTTCAGTCTCACTTTACTTCTTTGTCCTCCTAGCTGAGGGATCTGGCAAATAACTTCACCTCTACAAGCCTCAGTTTCCTTATCTGTGAAATGGGGTTCATAACAATATCTACTTCAGAGAATTGTAAGGTTCAGTAAACTCATGTCTGCAAAGCATTTAGCCCAAGCCCTAGCAAATAGTAGGGACACATGCATATCCTGTGAATAAACAAATCTTCCTGCCATATTGATATGGGAGGAGATATGTGTTGGGGAACTATAAGAAGAATAAATGTGTTCATTGAATGCTTACCATGTGTAATATTCTGTTATTTATTATCTCTTTTAATCTATACCCCAACACTGCTTGTTTCTATCCCATTTTTAAAATTAATTAATTTATTTATTTATTTTAAAGATTTTATTTATTTATTTGACAGAGAGAGAAAGAGGGAGAGCAAGAGAGCACAAGCAGGCGGACCTGCAGAGAGAAAGAGAGAAGCAGACTCCTTTCTGAGCGGGGAGCCCGATGCAGAGCTCAGTCCCAGGACCCTGGGATCACGACCTGAGCTGAAGGCAGACACTTAACCAACTGAGCCACACAAGTGCCCCTTACTATCCCATTTTAAAGACAGGCAACTGAGACTCAGGGAAGCTTAGCAACTTACTTGAGGTGTCACACACCTTGGAAGTGACAGCTGGGATTTGAACTTCATCCTGGGCCCCAATTTCTATGCTCTACTGTCTTGCAAGAGCTTTTGCTTCAGACCCTCACCAACTGCATGAATGGAAACACAAGCGTTTCTGGGAAGCTGTGGAGAAAGATAAGGGATTCACAGATCATATTCCAGAATTCAAGCCAGGAGGTGGTATTGTCTCCCCTGTACTTCACTCTTTGTTGGCTGGGAACAGAGCAATTTTATAAATGGTTCTGAGTCTGGGATTAGTCCTGGCTCCTGGCATTCAGCCAGCTCTTAGCTCCAGATCTCCCAACTATAAAATGGGTATAACATTACCTTCCTCTTGGGAATCTGTGAGGATCAAATGAGATATGTCGAAATGCTTAGTATAGCAGTTGGCAGAAGTTAAGTGTTCAATTAGTTATAACCATCTTCACCCGGGCAAAAAGGGATGAACTAGTGATGTAGACAACAATTTGGATGAATCCCAAGACACATGCCGAGTGAGGGAAACCAGTCTCAAACGGTTACATATTGTGTGGTCCTATTCATTTGACATTCTTGAAAAGGCAAAACTACAGTGATGGGGAACAGATGATCAGTGGTTGCCAGAGTTAGAGGGCAGGGGGTGGGAATATAAAGGAATAACACAAGGAAGCTGTGGGGTATCCTTATTGCGGTGATGGTTACATGAATTTATATATATGTTAAAGTCGTGAAACTGTACACCAAAAGAAAAGTGAAAGTTAATTTTATTGTATGATAATATAAAAAATACTAACAACAAACATAGGCTCTGGAATTGGATTTCCTAGGTTTGAATCCTAGCTCTACCCTTTATTAACCATGCAACTTTTTAAGCAAGTGAGTCACATCTCTTTCTACTCCAGAAACCAATATTGCACTGTATGTTAACTAAAGTTTAAATTTAAAAAACAGTGATTCACATCTCTGAGCCTCCGGTTCATCTGAAAAGTTGGGACATTAATAGAATCCACCCTTTGGGGATATCTTGAGGCGTAAAGGAACACTTATAACTCTGCTTGGAACATGGAAAGAGCATCTCAAATGCTGATTTTTCAGTTTCTTTTAATCTTCTTTTCCTTTTTCCTCCTAGATTTTGCCTGCCTCAGTCCTCTTGTGGCACAATTGCCAGGGAAGATGGAGCTTGGGGGGGGGGTCCCAAACAGGACTTGCAGCTCCAGCCTGTGTCTGCAGGGGGCTCCGGGGGCATACATTTCTCCAACTGGTGGGAGCATAGCCTCCACCCTTGGGCTGGGAAGGGGGAAAATGGCTTGGTGGTGGCATAGCAGGTGGGTGAGCTTTTCAGCACTTCTGGGGTGACTGCAGCAGCAAAGCCTGAAAAGGGTAAGTTCCCCAGGCCCGAAATGTGGGCTGCCAATGGTGCCTCCGCTAGACCCATGCAACAAACCAACCAGAAACAAATTTGCCCATGATCTCTTCAATCTAACATGTTAGTGATTGGATTTTCACTTTGTCCCACACTCCCTTCTGTCCCCATGTAATCATAGTAGGGTGGCTACTACCACTATGGTTGGAACCTCCCATTTCTAAAGGGAGCCAGAAATCCTTAAACTGTTAGCAACAGATTCCAATTTTATAAACTGTGAAGACTTAGAAAATGCACACGTGTGGGCTTCAGATAGTCTGGAGGCTGCCAATTTGAGACCGCTACAATTTTTTTTTTTTTTTAATCTGTGGGAGAGAGACACAGAGCACAAGCAGGTGGAGAGGCGGGCTGAGGGAGAAGCAGGCACCCCCCCCACCAAGCAGGGAGCCCAACGCGGGACTCGATCCCAGGACCCTGGGATCAGGACCTGAGCCAAAGGCAGACGCTTAACCAACTGAGCCACCCAGGTGTCCCAAGACCCCTGCAATTTGAGCTGTATCTTTTTCAGCACCTGTCTTACCATTCCTGAGCCAGATAAAACACATGATGTCCAGTTCTATGTGAATCTCAGATAAATCACAAATAATTTTTTAGCATAAGTACATCCCTTGCAATATTCAGGACACAGTTAAAATTATTTGTTGTTTATCTGAAATTCACATTTAACTGGACGTTGTGTATTTCTATTTGCTAAATCTGGAAACCTCATTCCTGGGGGCATCTGGCTTAGGACAATGTCATCTGCTCTTCAAGAGGAAGCCTTGATGGGCTTTGTACGTTCTGCGTAACTTCCATGTTCTCTGTCAACTTGGATTTTTTTCCTCCAAGATTATCTGGAGGGAAATTGCATTTTATGGGTTTTCCCAACAGTTTCTGAACTGGCTTCAGTTCCCAGGGGTGGAATTGGCAGGCCCTGTGACCCACCCATTGGGCAGGTCCCCTGTTCAATTCTTTCCAAGGTTCATTAATTGCAGGTTTATTTGGAAGGCAGCTGTCTTTTTTTTTTTTTTTTTTTAATGTTAGTCATGGCAGAAACAGACCATCTTGGGCTTATTTATATCTGCGGCTTTTTTAAAAAGAGAGAAAAGGAGAAATCGGGATCCTCTCACTTGGCAGGCTTATTTAAACAAATGGTCCTTTTGCTAAAACAGACCTGGGCTGCAGGGCCACACACACAGTTTGCAGGTGGGAAGGCTTGGGGGGGGGGGCGGTCCTAGAAGGTGAGAGCTTTTTTTTTTTTTTCTTCTCTCCAATGTTCAAGTGGCAATAGGGGTGGTCTGGAAATCTGATGTCACTTTGGCTCTGCCCAGGTTGACCTCGTGTTTTTACAGCCAGAGCATCTATCTATGGAGTGTGGTGGTATTCATCATAGTGCCACATGCTAGGCTGCTGCCAACGTGTTGCTGACCCACCATTCAGTCAAGCCCAAGCAGACCTCTCTCTAAGCCCCATTTCTCCCTACTTGAGTTGTTCTTGTCATGATCATCATCCGTAATTGCCATTTATTGAAATGTTCTACCAGGCTCCACACTAGGTACTTGACATGTTATAATTTACTCCTTACCTCTACTCTACAAGGGAGGTAATATTATTATTCTGACTTTACAGATGAGGAAACTGAGTAAATGGCTCTGCCAATGTCTGCCCTTGCCTCCTCACCCTCATCTACCTTGCTCAGTGCTCCTGGAGCATGGACAGCTCGAGCCCCGTGCCGGGGGCTTCAGCAGCAGATTGGGCGGGGGAATGGTAATTGAGGCTGAGCTAGCCATTCCTCTGGCTTCATCCTGCAGGGTGCTTCCCCAGGAGCTCCTCCACCTGAGCCTCCTTCCGGGCTATGGTAGCTCCTTCTTCCTTGGCACCTTCAAGTGTAGGGGGTGCCCCATTCTATTTCCAGCACCAGCGTTCCTTGCCAGCCCCTGTGGTTTCCTTATGTTCTGTGCATAAGCCTGTGGTATTCTCTGATTCTAGTCTGCTGGAATTGTTCTATTTCCAGTAGGCTAGGACTGGGACAGAGGCAGAGCTGGAATTTGAACCCAAGGACTCCAAAATAACCTCTTTGCAAGTGGCCTCTCAGAGCTGTGCTCAGATTGCTCCTGCCGGGCACAGTGTCTGCCTTCTGACACAGACCATGATCTGCTCTCATTTCTAGCATTTTCCCACAACAGCTGCAGGAAATGTTAAATGTATTTTCTCTGTCTGCCAGTATAATGACCCTATTAACAACACACACACACACACACACACACACACTGATGCTCATTTTACGTGACTTGTTCTTAGGAACAAGCTCCTTGTGAATGCTTGCACCCCCACCCCAAGTGCTTAATTAGAATCATTTCAGGGGCAAGTCATTGAGCTGAGCCAAAGAGGCGATAAGAAGGATAATTATCCCTCAGTCTCTGCCCTAAAATAGTTCATAGCCAAGTCACCAACTCCCTGATTAATTTTTCAGGCTAGAATATTATGGGGGATGAGACCAAGCTTATCTACACGTGGTTTCCAAACTCTATCCTCACATTTGGAAATAGGGACATATATACATTATGTATGTATGTGTGTGTGTGTGTGTGTATATATATATATATATATGAAATTAAAAACATATATCAATCATCACCCAGAAAGCAAATAATCCAATTTAAAAATGGGCAGGAGACATGAACAGATACCTCTCCAAAGAAGACATCCAGATGGCCAACAGACACACGTAAAGATGCTCAATATTGTTCATCATCAGGGAAATGCAAATCAAAACTACGAGATATCACCTCACACCTGTCAGAATGGCTAAAATCAACAATATAAGAAACAACAGGTGTTGGCCAGGATGTGGAGAAAGGACAACCCTCGTGCACTGTTGGTGGGAATGCAAACTGGGGCAGCCCCTGTGGAAAACAGTATGGAGTTTCCTCAAAAAGTTAAAAATGGAACTACTACCCTATGATTCAGTAATCACACTACTGGGTATTTACCCCCCAAATACAAAAACACTAAATTCAAAGGGATACATGCCCCCCTATGTTTTATTGCAGCATTATTTACAATACCCAAATCATGGAAGCAGCCCAAGTGTCCATTGATAGATGACTGGATAAGGAAGATATAGTATATACACACAATGGACTATTACTCAGCCATAAAGAAGAATGAAATCTTGCCATTTGTGAAAACACAGGTGGAGCTAGAGAGTATAATGCTAAGCGAAATCAGTCAGACAGATACCATATGATTTCATTCATATGTGGAATTTAAGAAACAAATGAGCAAAGGAAAAAAAGAGAGAGACAAACCAAGAAAGACTCAACTATAGTGAACAAACTGATGGTTCCCAAAGGGGAGGTGGGTAGGGGGATGGGTAAAATAGGTAATGGGGATTAAAGAGTTTACTTATTATGGTGAGCACTAAGTATTGTATAGAATTGTTGAATCAGGGGCTCCTGGCTGACTCAGTCATTAGAGAATGTAACTCTTGATTTCAGGGGTGCAGTTTCAAGCCCCACACTAGGTGTAGAGATTACTCAAAAATAACAATAATAATAATAATTTAGGGCATCTGGCTGGCTCAGTCAGTAGAGTGTGTAACTCTCGATCTCACGGTTGTGAGTTCAAGCCCTGTGTTGGGCGTGGAGCCTACTTAAAGAAAAGAATTGTTGAATCACTATACTGTACACATGAATCTAATATAACACTGTATGTTAACTATACTGGAATTTAAAAACTTAATAAAAATGTATATTAAAATTCTGATACGATATATACTCAAATATATTCTTATTATAAATAGCTCGGTGGGGCGCCTGGGTGGCTCAGTTGGTTAAGCGACTGCCTTCGGCTCAGGTCATGATCCCGGAGTCCTGGGATCGAGTCCCGCATTGGGCTCCCTCCTCAGCGAGGAGCCTGCTTCTCCCTCTACCCCTCCCCCCTCTCATGTACTCTCCCTCTCTCTCTCATTCTCACTCTCTCAAAATAAATAAGTAAATCTTTAAAAAAAAAAATAGCTTGGGGCACCTGGGTGGCTCAGTCCTTAAGCGTCTGCCTTCGGTTCAGGTCATGATCCCAGTGTCCTGAGATCAAGCCCCACATCAGGCTTCCTGCTCAGCAGGAGGCCTGCTTCTCCCTCTCCTACTACCCCTGCTTTTGTTCCTGCTCTCACTATCTCTCTGTCAAATAAATAAATAAATAAATAAATAAAATCCTAAAGAATATTTATGGCTATAAATTCCATTTAAAAAATAACTTTTTAGGGGTACCTGGGTGGCTCAGTTGGTTAAGCGGCTGCCTTTGGCTCAGGTCATGATCCTGGGGTCTTGGGATCGAGCCCTGCATTGGGCTCTCTGCTCAGCAGGGAGCCTGCTTCTCCCTCTCCCTCTGCCTGCCTCTCTGCCTACTTCTGCTCTCTATCTCTCTGTCAAATAAATAAAATCCTTAAAAAAATAACTTTTTATTATGGAGAATGAACTATGATAACATGCAACAACCTAGATTGATCTCAAGGACCTTATGTTTATTGACAAAAGCCAATTTCAAAAGTTGCATATGTATGATCATTTATATTACATTCTTGAAATGACCAAACTATAGAGGTAGAGAACAGATTAGTGGTTGTCTGGGTATAGGGACTGGGAAGAGAAGTGTAATCCTAAGTGGTTACCACAAGGGAATTCCTTTGTATCTTGTTTGTGGTGGTTACATGAATATATGAATCTATTTACTATGGGATAAAAATGCATAGAATTATATGTGTGTGTGTGCACACACAAATAAATGTGTAAAAAACATGGTGACAACAGAATGAGGTCTGTAGTCTAGTTAAATATATTCTACCAAAGTCTATTCCCTGGTTTTTCTATTGTACTACTATTATATAGGATGGCACTCTTGGGGGAAGTTAGATGAAGTATAAATGATATTCCATTTACTAATTTGCTGCTTCCTGTGAGTCTATAATTATTTCAAAATAAAAAATTAAAAAAAAAAACCCTTTCATTATTACCAAAGCAGAATAAGTACATTGTAGAAAGTCAGAAACATGGAACAAAAATAAAAGAGACCCGATTACATAACTCAGAAACTCCACTGCTAAACCTTATTGTATATCTTTCTAGATCTTTTATATGTTTATATATACTATATGTATTCGGGGGGGCTATTTTTTATTCTATATTTTTTAAGATTTTATTTATTTATTTGTCAGAGAGAGACACACACACAAGTAGGGGGAGTGGCAGGCAGAGGGAGAAGCAGGCTCCCCGCTGGGCAAGGAGCCGGATATGGGACTCGATCCCAGGACTCTGGGATCATGACCCGAGCCGAAGGCAGATGCTCAACCAACTGAGCCACCCAGGTGTCCCAGGGTTATTTTTTAAAAAGATAATATTTTAGAGCAGTTTTAGGTTTACAACAAAATTGAAAGGAAAATGCAGAGATATCCCATATGCCCTCTGACCCCTCTCATGCACAGCCTCCCCATTATCACCTTCACTCACCAGAATGGTACATTTTTGTTTTTTATCAAGGTTGAACCTACATTGACACATCAGAATCACCCAAAGTCTATAGTTCATCTTAGAATTCTCTCTTGTTGCTCTACTGTCTATGGGTTTGTACAAAAACATAATGACATACAGTTGACCCTTGAACAACATGGGTTTGAACTGTGTGAGTCCTCTTATACATGATTTTTTTACAGTATGATAACTGTAAATGTATTTTCTCTTCCTTATGATTTTCTTTTAAAAAAAAATTATTTTTAAGTGATCTCTCTACCCAACATGGCGCTTGAACGTACAACCCTGAGATCAAAAGTAGCACACGCCTCTGACTGAGCCAGCCAGGGCACCCCTGCTTATGATTTTCTATTTAATAACATTTTTTCACTAGCTTACTTTATTGTAAAAATCCAGTATAAAATACATATAACATACACAATTATGTGTCAATCAACTCTTTTATTGGTAAGTCTTCTGGTTAACAGGCTATTAGTAGTTAAGTTTTGGGGGAGTCAAAAGTTATACACAGGTTTACAACTGTGCAGGGAATCAGTGCCCCTAACCCCTGCATTGTTCAAGGGTCGATTTATATCCATCATTGTTGTTTCATACAAAGTATTTTCACTAAAAATCCTCTGTGCTCTGCCTATTCATCCCTCTTCTCACCCTGTCCCTGGCAATCACTGATCTTTTCTTTTTTAAAGATTTTATTTATTTATTTATTTGTCAGAGAGAGAGGGAGAGCGAGTGAGAGAGAGCGCATGCACAAGCAGGGGGAGGAGCAAGGGGAGCGGCAGGCAGAGGGAGAGAGAGAAGCAGTCTTCCCCATGAGTAAGGAGCTGGATGTGGGCCTCGATCCCAGGACCCTCGGATCATGACCTGAGCTAAAGGCAGACACTTAACCAAATGAGCCACCCAGGCGCCCGAGCCACTGATCTTTACATTGTGTCCACGCTTTTCCCTTTTCCAGAATGTGATATGATTAGAATCATAAAGTATGTTACATACATATAGTTAGTATTATACAGTAACCTTTTCAGATGGGTTTCTTTGGCTTTGTAATATACATTTAAAGTTCCTCCATGTCTTTTCATGACTTGATAGCTCATTTCTTTTTAGCAGTGAAAAATATGCCACAGTTGGGTCTACTGCAGTTTATCCATTCATCAACTGAAAGACATCTTGGTTGCTCTCAAATTTTGACAATTATGAATAAAACTGCTACAAACATCCTTGTGCAGGTTTTTGTGCAGACATAAGTTTTCAACTCCTTTGAGTCCTTGCAGGCAGAGCCTGTCTCCCACAAGAGAGGCAGATGAAGCCAGACAGTCACCTCCCCAGCCTCACCAGCAGCTAAGGCATGTGACCTAGTTCTGACCAATAAGACACAAAGGAAACGTGGCTAGAGGATGCAGTGCCATGCCATCCTCTCAGATGATTATTAACAATAACATGATTTCACGCAGTGATCAGTTGGGGGAGGTGACCCACAGAAAGGTGCAGAAAATCCAAAAGCCAATGTGCTGCTCTATAGTTAGAGCAGTGCTTCTCAGACCTTAATGTGGTCATCTTCTTAAAATGCAGATTCTGGGTCAGTAGGTCTGTGGTGGGGCCTGAGAGTCTGCATTCCTTCCTTCCTTCCTTCCTTCCTTCCTTCCTTCCTTCCTTCCTTCCTTCCTTCCTTCCTTCCTTCCTTCCTTCCTTCCTTCCTGATTTATTCACTTATTAGAGAGAGAGACGAGGAGCCGGAGAGGGACAAGCAGACTCCATGTTGAGCATGGAGCCCCACACCGGGCTCGATCTCATGACCCTAAGATGATGACCTGAACCAAAATCAAGAGTCAGCTGCCTAACCAACTAAGCCGCCCAGACACCCGAGATTCTGCATTTGTTGAGATGAAGTTAATTTGTGTATCAGGACCCCCCACAAATGGGGGCTGCCCTCTTGGTGCAGTCCAGGTCCAAGTCTAACCCTAAGTCAGTCTGCACTTACAGGAAACACCTGTCAAGGAAATGTAACACACAGCAGCCACAATCCTCCAACTCCACTTTGGCTAGCTTACCATACCCTGCAAATAGGACCTCCTAGCCCATCTGTCATTTCCAGTTGCCTTTGCCCCTTTTAAGCTCTATAATACTCTTGCCCCAAATCCCTCAGAAACAGTGCTCCGCTGCTTGTCTTGTTTCCCCTTGAATAAAGGACATCAGGCTTGTTACTAAATTGTTTATCATTTGACACTAGCAAGCTCCCGGGGGATGCCAGTGCTGCTGGTTCTTGGACCACAATTTGAATAGCAGGTTATACCATGCTTTTGAACACAGACAGGAGAAAACCCAATTATATGTGAGTTAAACCCAAAGGAAAGACATTCCTGAGAAGGTAGTTTAGGGTTGGTTGATCCAGCAGTTCAGCAACCTCTTCAAGGACTCAGGCTCTCTCCCGCTTTCCTCTCTGCTACCCTGAGGGTTTTGTGTTTAGTCCTCAGGCTTGTCACTTCAGCGTCATGAGACAGCTCCAGGGGCCATGCTCAGACACGACTGGGCTTTCAAAGGAAAAGGACAGCAACCCCTCCCATGCATCTTTCTATCAGTGAGAAAATCTGTCCTAGGAGCCTCCTACCCCCACGCCAGGGCTGCTGATTTGCACAAGCCAAGGGTACCATTTTAATAGACTACCTGTAGCCATCCGGGAAGCGCGGGGAAGTCTTCTCCTCATGCCCAGTGACCAGAAGTGCATCACGTGTCCAAGTCTAATCCTCCTTTGGCAAGGGGAGAATTCTTATGATTGGCTTAGACCTGCAGTTCTCGAAGGAAAGTACCTGGAGAAGTAGCATCAGTATCACCTGGGAAAATAGTTAGACATGCAAATTCTTGGCTCCACCCCAGACCTCCTTAATTAACAAGTGTAGGGGTGAGGCGCAGCAACGTTTTCATGGGGCCTCCAGGTGATTCTGAGGGACATGGGTCAGCCCTGGCTGCGCATTCAAGTCATCTGGGGGGAACGCTTAAAAATTTCTCCTTGATAGAAATCAGGAGAATGGTTCCCTCTGGAGGTGGGCTGGGGTATAGACTTGGAAGTAGTGTGAGCAACTAACTTGTCCTGGTCCCCGCCCCCCGACCCCAACTTTAGGTTTTAGTAGGGAGAGTCCCATGTCCTGAAAAAAAAAACCTCAGTCCTGAACAAATGGGGACAGTTCTTCACCCTACCTTGAAGGGACAATATGGAACTTTTTGGGGTGCTTTTGGAAATGTTCTATGCCATTATCTGAGTGCTGGCTACATGTGTAAAAAATGTTAAGCTATTCATTTAAAGTTAGTGCATTTTACTGAATGTATGTTATACTGTAAAAAAAAAAAAAATACAGATGTCCAGGTCGTATTCCAGATCAATTGAATCAAAATCTCGGCAAAAGATCCCAGGTATCGGAGTTATGAAAAAACTCTTCTGGTGCTTCTAATGTCCAGCCAGGGTTGCGAACTAATGTGTTCAAATCACCCGAGATTTTGTGAAAAGGAAGATTCTGTCTCAGTAAATCTGGGATGGGCCCTGAGACTCTGCATTTCCAACAAGCTCCCAGGAGATGCTGATGTTGGACCATGCTCTGGGTAGTGAAGGCCAAGTCGAATCAAAATTTACCTTTTTAGGGCACCTGGCTGGCTCTGAAGAGTGAGCAACTCTTGATCTCAGGGTCGTGAGTTTGAGCCCCTCATTGGGTGCAGCAATTACTAAAAATAAATACAAACTTAAAAAAATTAACCTTGATTTGGGGGCAGAAAGGGGAGCATTTCCCTGTAACATCTTGGTGCTGGTTATGGAGGAGGAAAGAAAGTTGGTGGGAGAGACGGACTAGCTGTGGGGTGGGGAACCCTTGTGGTGTTAAAGGAACCAATGTTTAGGGTGAAGTTAGGAAGAATAGAAGGGCACACATGGGCAACCACACAAACATAAGCTCAGACAGCCGTTCCCACACCCCCTGACATGCCAAGAGGTACATGTTTGCCCGAGTTCTGGACCTAGCCAAGTCAAGGCTGAGAACCCCAGCCTGGGCTCAGCTTGCTTGTCCTAAAGTCACCCAGGAATTTATCCCTCTGGAGAAGCTGAGTGTGGCAGCCAGAGGTGCCCTGTCTTCTGCCCCACAGATGCCACAGAGCCTGATACAGGGCTGCCAGTTGGTTTAATTATCCAGATGGGAAGTTAGCAGGGGGAGCCCAGTCTTGGGTAGAGATTAATGACTCCATTATCTTCCCGGGCAATCATTCTGTCCAGAGCCCAGTCCAGAATATAGATATAAGGTGTAAATAAAGTACCTGTTCTGAGGAGCACATTTTTCATTGTCTCTGTTTGGGAATTGGCCCCTAGAAACCATTGGTTCAAATCCAGGAGGTGACTTTATTTGGCAGCACAACTTGGTCCATTTGGGGGCAAGTGACAGGCCTCCTCAGCCCTGGGCTGAGGCTTGGGTCAAAAGATGTATTTTCTTCTTTTTCTTAAACTCAGAAGTAATACATGCTTGTTGTAAACAAAGCCAGAAAGCTTCATGGAATGTAACAAATGATGGTTCTTGCCCCCGCTTCCCAGTCCCTGAAAGTAACTATAGTTAAATTGGTTGATATTCTCACAAACATGTCTTTTGTTGTTGGTTTTTCTTTTGAGTCAATTTTTTTCTCAACTTGCTTGAAATATAATTGAAATACACTATATGGCACATATTTAAAGTATATAATTTGATTAGTTTTGACCTATGAATTCACCCATGAGATCTTCACCACAATTAAGATAGTGGACGTATCCATCATCCCTCATGTCTATTATCTACCCTTGTGCCTTTCTGCAGTCCCCACTCTCTCCCTCCCCTACCACTGACCTTCTTCTGTCACTAGAAATTAGTCTGCATTTTCCAGAATTTATGTAAATGGAATCGTACAGTACATAGTCATTTTTTGGGGAGTGGAGGCTGGCTTCTTTTATTCAGCATAATGATTTTGAGATCCATCCATTTGTTCCTTTTTACTGCTGAGTAGTATGGATGTACCACAATTTGTTTCTCCATTTGTCTGTTGATGGACTTTTTAGATTGTTTCCTGTACAACCTGTACAATCAGGTTGTAGTGATTACAAATAAAGCTACTCTGAACATTTGTGGACAAGTCTCGGTGTGGACAAAGGTTTTCGTTTCTCTTACGTAAATGCCTAGGAGTGGAGTGGCTGGGTGGTATCATATATCATACAGCAGGTGTATGTTTAACTTCTCAGGAAATTTCCAAACTGTTTTCTAAAGTGGTTTACCGAATTTTACATTCCCCAGCAGTGTATGAGAGTTCCTTGTGCTCCACATCCTGGCCAACACCTGCTAGGACCAGTCTTTCTCATTTTAGACACTCTCATGGACGGGTAGTGGTATCTCATTGTGATTGTAACTTGCCTTTGCCTAATGACTGAAGATATTGAGTATCTTTTTACGTGCAATTATTGGCTAGTCCCCTATGGTGACTAGTTAAGTGTCTGGGAGCAGGGGGTGCAAGGTGGCTTTAGAGCTGCTAACATTGACTTCCCTGTGAGACACCCAAGCAGAGATGTCGGCGGTCAGCTGGGGACCGGAGCCTCGACTTCAGAGGAGAGGTCGAGGCTAGAGATGTCAATTCAGAAGTTGTCAGCTCATAAGTATTTAGAACCATGAGAAGGGATGAGATCACTAAAGGAAGAGCATAGATAGAGAAGTGGCCCCAGTCTGAGTTTATTTTGAAGCCAGAAGATGAGGAAGAACCGCTCACAGACTAAGAGAAGTGCCCAATGGCAGGCGACATCGCAGGGACTGGCCTCCGACGCTGGCGCATCAAGAACCACACCCTCCGCGAGTCACTCATGTAGCCCCGCCCACTTCAGTTCCTGGCCGGTTCTGTGCAACCAATAGGACGCAGCAGAAGTGACGTGCCTCACCTCCGAGGCTTTCGTCCTAAGAATTCCTCCAGCCGCCCTCTTCTCTTTTGGTACAATGCTCTGGGATAAGCCAGTTGCCATTGAATAAGTTTGACCAGGGGCGCCTGGGTGGCTCAGTCATTAAGCCTCTGCCTTTGGCTCAGGTCCTGATCCCAGGGTCCTAGGATCGAGCCCCGCATCGGGCTCCCTGCTCCGTGGGAAGCCTGCTTCTCCTTCTCCCACTCCCCCTGCTTGTGTTCCCTCTCCCACTGTGCTTCTCTGTCAAATAAATAAATAAAATAGACTTTATTAAGGGGGCGAATGGGTGGCTCAGTCGGTTAAGTAACCAACTCTTGCTTTTGGCTCAGGTCATGATCTCAGGGTTGTGAGATGGAGCCCTGCATCTGCACTGGGCTCCACACTCAGCAGGGAGTCTGCTTCTCTCCCTCTCTCTCTCCTTCTGCCCTTCCCCTTGCTCACGCTCTTTCTCTCTCAAATAAATAAAATAGCCTTTATTTGTTAGAGCAGTTTTAGGTTCACAGTAAAATTGAACAGAAAGCACAGAGAGTTCCCATATAGTCCCTGCTCACCCCCCCAAAGTCAGCATCCCCTACTATCAACATCTCCCACCAAAGTGGTACATTTGTTACAGTCATGAACCTACATGGACACATCATTATCACCTAAAGTCTGTAGTTTATATCATGGTTCACTCTTGGTGTTAACAGTACATTCTATGGGTTTTGACAGTGAATAATGGCATGTGTCCACTGTTAGAGTATCGTACAGAATAGTTTTACTGCTCTAAAGATCCTTCACCCCTCCTTTTCCCCAACACTGACAACCTCTGATATTTTTACTGTCTCCATGGTTTTGACTTTTCCAAAATGTCATATAGTTGGAACCATACAGTATGTAGCCTGTCAGATTGGCTTCCTTTACTTAGTAACACGCCTTTAAGTTTCCTCCATGTCTTTTCATGGCCTGATAGCTCATTTCTTTTTAGTGCTGAATAACATTCCATTGTCTGGATCTACCACAGCTTATTTAACCCTTCACCTACTGAAGGACATCTCGGTTGCTTCCAGTTTTGGCAATTATGAATAAAGCTGCTATAAACATCCATGTGAAAGTTTTTGAATGGACACACACTTTCAATTCATTCGGATAAATAACTCATTTGGGTAAATACCAGGGAGCACAATTACTGGATCATGTGCTGAGACTATATTTAGTTTTGTAAGAAACTGCTAACCTGTCTTCCAAAGTGGCTGTGCCATTTTGCCTTCCCACGAGCAATGTATGAGAATTCCTGTGGCTCCACATCCTTGTCAGCATTTGGTGTTGTCAGTGTTTTGAATTTTAGTCATCCTGATACGTGCATAATGGTATCTCGTTGTTTTAATCTGCAATTTCCTAATGCAGTTTCCAATTTCCTCACATAATGTTGAGCCTCTTTTCATATGCTCCTTTGCAATCCAAATATCTTCTTCTGTGGGGGTGTCTATTTCAATCTTTTGCCCATTTTTATTCTTTTTTTTCCCCCAGTTTATTTATTTTAAGTAATCTCTACAACCAACTTGGGGCTTGAACTCATGACCCTGAGATTAAGGGTCACATGTTCTACAGAATGAGCCGGCCAGATGCCCCTTGTCCATTGTTGTTTTTTTTATTTTTTTATTTTTTTAAAGATTTTATTTATTTATTTGAGACAGAGAGAAGGGGGAGGGAGAGAGAGAGAGAGAGAGAGAGCGCACATGAGAGGGGGGAGGGTCAGAGGGAGAAGCAGACTCCCCGCGGAGCAGGGAGCCCGATGCAGGACTCAATCCAGGGACTCCAGGATCATGACCCGAGCCGAAGGCAGCCGCTTAACCAACTGAGCCACCCAGGCGCCCCATTGTTGTTTTTTTATTCCTGGTGTTGGGTTTTAAGAATTCTTTGTCAATTTCAGATAATACTTCTTTATCAGATGTGTCTTTTGCAATTTTCTTCTCTTAGTCTATGGCTTGTCTTCTCATCATCTTGAGTGATACAGTTTTTTAAAAAGCAAACAAACTACTTTAAGTTTTAAAAGTGAGTCTATTCAAAGAAAAATATTCAGCAAATAATGATCAAGGTGTTAGGGATATAGCAAAAAATGAAGGCATATCCAAGGGACATGTTTGGACAATACTGATGATGCACCTAGAGCCTGGTACACACCTTGGCTCCCAGGCTCCTTTCCTGGCAATTATTCTCGCTATTGCTATTTTAATAATATTGGCAGCTTTTGTTGGTATTATTGCTATTATAATTATGGTTAGTGGCTATTCCTGTTATAACAACATGCAGTCCTATTGTGATCTATCATAGTACACTGCTTTGATGAACCTCTGTATTTCCTCTGTCTCCCTGGAACCTGGGGGCAGTGGGGCACCCTGCAAAGTTGTTGCAGTCATTATTACTGTCATCTTGGTTCCGCTAGCTGTGCGAAGTTTGGATAGGACGAATGGGGGGCGGTGGATTGCAGCTCCGTGACAGGTAGCAGGTGGGTCTGGGGAGGGGTCCGGCCGGTAGCCTCCGCCCCAGCACTGGGCGGGCCAGGTAGGGTCGGTCCCCGTCGGCGTCCGTCCGGTCCCCAGCCTGAGCCCGGCCATGGCCTTGCGCAGCGCCGCGCGGATCCTGCCCCTGGCGCTTGCCCTGGCGGTGGTGGCCGAGGTGTCCTGGGGCCGGAGGCCGTCGGGCGTGCTATGGCCTGGGCAGGGCTGCGCCGCACTGGGCCGCTGCTGTCCGGGCCGTGATCCGACCTGCGTCGCCCGCGGGCCCCCGCGCTGCTTCTGCGACCAGGCGTGTGACGCGGTGCGGGACTGTTCCCCGGACTACGCGCGGGTCAGCCCAGGTGCTCTCCCGGCGCAGGAGGAGGGGAGCGCTGGGCGCGGGGGGGCCGGGAGTTTGGGGGCGCGGCGGAAGAAGGAAGGAAACCTCTCACCGAGGGGTTCTGGGCCTGCAGGGGCGCGCGAGAGCAAGTGGGGGGGGGGGTCTCGTGCGCGCAGGACACGGGGGAGAAGAGTGGGCTGTGGTGGTGCGGGCAGACAAAGATGCGTGGGTCGTGGACAGCGGCGCGCGAGTCTCGGGGGGCAGAATGGAGAAGGAAGCGTGGAGAGTTGAGGGCTGTTTGGGAGGAGGGGCACGAGGGCTGCGCTCAGGTCTAAGAGGGCGGCAAGAGGATGGGGGGCTCGAGGAAGAAGGGCGCTTGCTAAGCATGGGTGCGGGGTGCAGGGCACCGAACGGAAATGGGCACGTGGGGGCACAGAGGGGTGCGAGAGAAGAGGGGGCGCACTCTGTAAGGAGGGCGCCTGGGGCGCGAAGGGAGTAGGAGGGAGGAGGGTACGCAGGCGGTCAGAGGGGCTGGGGAAGCTTCGCTTCGAGGGGTGGGAGGGAGGAGAGGGCGCTTGGCTTGGCATAGGGTGGCCAGATTTAGCAAATAAAAATACAGGATGCCCAGTTAGACTCAAATTTCAGTAAGTAATATTTTTTAGTCTAAATATATCCTAAACATTGCATGGGCCATACCTATGTTAAAAATTGATTGCTTGGGGTGCCTGGGTGAGTTAGTCAGTTAAGTGTTTGCCTTTGGCTCAGGTCATGACCCTGGAATCCCCGGTTGGAGCCCGGCCTACGCTCCCCGCTCAGCCAGGCGTCTGCTTCTCTCTCTCCCTCTGCCCATCACCCAGCTTGAGTTCTCGCTCTTTCTCTTTCACTCTCTCACTCTCAAATAAATAAATAAATAAAATCTTTAAAAATTTTCTTTAAAAAAATTGATTGCTTTTCTGAAATTCGAATCTATCTGGACGTCCTGTATTTTACCTGGCAAATGGCTGGGGCAAGGATAGGGGGCCCAGGAGGGGTGCTCCACTGACTGAGCCAGCCAGGTGCCCAAGGGGCTGCTTTTGAGTCTGTGAGTGGAAGGGCTCTACCCTTTTTATATTCCAGAAGTAAATTTTTCATGTCCACTGGGGACAAAAATCTAAATCGTGGAACCCTGTAAAGTGGATGTGATCCAACTTTCCTTTGTCAGGGAGAAAAATGAATGAACTCTTCTACCTGAGGCATCAGTGGGGCTTCCTTCAGGAATTTACATTTAAAAGAGGACAATTTTTAAAAATCCAAAATTGAAGGGACCTAATATTTATTGATCACCTACCTACCTACTCTGTGCCCATGGGCTGCACTGGGTGTCCCATCAAATCAGACTACTTTCTCCCAGCACGCTGGGATTCAGCAGGGGAGAAAAGCATAGCTCAGAGGAGAGGGTTTTGGCCAGCCAAGGTGATCCGGCAGGTTTTTTTTTTTTTTTAAAGATTTAATTTATTTATTAGAGAGCAAGCAAGAGAGAAACAGCATGAGAGGGGAGAGAGCCAGAGGGAGAAACAGGCTCCGCACTGAGCTAGGAGCCTGTTGTGGGACTCGATCCCAGGACTCCGGGATCACGACCCGAGCCAAAGGCAGTCGCTTAACCAACTGAGCCACCCAGGCGCCTGATCTGGCAGCTTTTGGATCTGGATCTGATCCTATGTCTTCTAGCTCCTAGTGCTAGCTTCCCACAAGTTTGAATGGCTAATGGTGGACATTCAGGCAACAGGGAGAGGAAAAAATAATTTGGGGTATGGTGTAATCCTAAATCACAGCAAATGAGGCTCCTCTAGATTAAATTTGCTGAAGGACTATTTTGGACCAGCTTTTGTCCTCGTCTACTTCCTGTACAGAGAGCGCGTGCAGCCCTGGGGTCATTCAGAGTTTGGGTCTGACATCCCTGGTATCCCTGTACCCATAGGGGCTCCGCTGCCGCAGCCCAGGAGTGGGGGCCCCAGGAAGAGGACCAAGCAGAGGGATCAGTGCCCCTTTTCCACAGTCTGACCCACACCCACAGAATCACACGATGTTATCAGCTCTCCAGCGTTTTCCTTTGCATAAAGAGCTTGGGCTCAGGGGCCCAGGAACCTCAAAACTTTGCCTTCCTCTTTGTTTTGCTCCTTTGGGAAAGCAGCAAAAAGACAGGAGGTCTAGGACCTGCCCTTGTGTCTGGGCCTGGGCGGAGTCAAGGGCTTGTGAATGGACCAGGGAGGTTCACTCCCCCCCCCCCCCGGCCCTGCCCCCGGGAGCAGGGCAGGAGGGGTCGTGGGGACCCGTCAGGAGGCACGAGATGGGGAGGAGAGAAGAGTGTATGTGTTTTCCTTCCCCTTCTTCTTCCCCCTCCTCCTCCTTCTTCTCCTTCTCTCCCCCCCTTCCTCCTTCTTCTTTTTAAAGATTTTATTTATTTATTTGAGAGACAGGTGGGAGGAGCAGAGGGGGAGGGACAAACAGTCTCCGCGCTGATCATGGTGCCCAACGCAGGGCTCGATTCCACGACCCCAAGATCATGACCTGAGCTGAAATCAAGGGTTGGATGCTTAACTGACTGAGCCACCCAGGCGCCCTGAGTGTATGTTTATTCATGAGACATTTAGGGGTTAAAATTTACTGACTTCAGGGCGCCTGGGTGGCTCTGTCAGTTGGGCGTCTGCCTTCGGCTCAGGTCATGATCCCAGTGTCCTGGGATCGAGTCTTGCGTCAGGGAACCTGTTTCTCCCTCCCCTCCCCGCTCATGCTCGCTCTCGCTATCTTTGTCACTATCTCTGTCTCTCTCAAATAAATAAAATCTTTAAAAAAAATAAAATAAATAAAATGTACTGACTTCAGTAATTGATTATGGCAGGCAGAGATGTTGAGGATGACTAAGGCCCCCCTAACATTTACTGAGTAAATACCAAGTGCCAGGGAGGTACTGTTGTAAGTGCTTTAAATAAATGGTCTCCTTTAAGCCTCATAACTGTCTTATGGAATAGATGGTATTGTTGAGTCCATTTTACAGATGAAGAACAGAGGCACAGAGAGGTAGTGCCCTGGTCTGAGTTGCACAGCTATTAAGCAGCAGATCTGGGATTGGGACGCCAGCAGTCTGGCTCCAGACCACAGTATTATATGTGTGCTTGGCCGTATAGGTGAAAGAGGAGCCCTTACATTTCCCACATCCAGTTCAGTGCAATAGGTGGCCACCTGCTGTGTGCCCAGCCCAGCTAGAAGCAGTCGGCGCTAGAAAGATGGAGCTCTGCTTCCCCTCCAGTGTACGGTCTATTTTTGGGAGACAGGGTGGCTATGAAAGAAATAAAGAATTTCATTCAGAGCAAGAGGAGACTTAGCAATGATTGGTGAGGATGGGGTGAAGGCAGGGAGAGTGGGGCTGAAGCTATTGGTAAGGCCTTGAAGGATAGCTTCAAGTTTTCCACATTCTTTACCAAATGTGTTCATGTATTTTATACTCTTTAATTCTCCCTTCAGCCCTGGAAGGATCAATGTCCTCATTGTACTAATCAATTCTCTTAGGGTTGTGGCACAGTTCATATTGACGTAAATGAACAAGGGGGTTTGTTGGCTCAGGTAACTGAAAAACAGTCAATGGATTTTGACTTCAGGTATAGCTGGATCCAGTGACTCCAAGGATGTCATCAGGATTCTATCTCTTTCCACTTTACAGCTCTTCTTGGGTTAGCTTCATTTTCAGGCATACTGTCACCAAGTGGTGGCAAAGATAGTACCCAGTAGCTCCAAACTGGTATACCTACTGAAATGAGAGCATTCTTTTCCCAGTTGTTTCAGCCAAAAAACCCAAGGGATGGTTCTGTTAGGCCCCATCGGGTCACATGCTCATCCCTGATCCAATCAGTCACTGAGCTAGGGAGAAGGAATGTGCCGTTGGCCATGTCTGGGTCACATATCCATCCTAGGAACGAGAGAGTGAAGTCAGCCCTATTCAGACCTTGGGGACGGAGAGTGGGGAGGGTTGGTTCCTCAAAAGAAAACTTGAGCTGGTTTTACCAGAAATTGACGGTAGGGAGGCTAGGAGGGTAGAAATGACAGCGGGCCAAAACTGAGCTGTGGGAGACGGTGCATTTCAGAAGACCCAAAGTGAAAGCGTGCTGAGATATTAAATGGGAGGAGGAGGGAGGGAGTGACTGCAGATGTGCTGTAGGAACACTTAAGACTTTTAGCTACTAGGCTTGGGGATCTCTCTGATCCACTATCAAAAAAAAAAGACGTTTTGTGAACCACCTCAGTAGGAGACAGGAAATACCAAAGGATTTCAGGCAACAGGCTAGAGTTAGAACTGCATTCCAGAAAAGTCTTTTTGGGGGGCAGTGAGAAAGATGGACAGTCAGGGGGCTGGGCAATGAGGTTCAGAGAAGAAGGTGGAGTTTGGATCATCCAGAAAGGCATTTCCTCAGGAGTTGGGGCTGTCGGAGTAGGGGCAGGGGGTCCAAGGGGACTGTGGGAATTTCAGTGTGGCTCCAGCAGGCTCAGATGGCATGATGTTATCCGGATCTGCAGGGCTGGGTGAGCAACCTTAAACCACCCCCACCCCTCTTTTTAAGCTACACTGATAAGCTAGAATTTCTCCTTTACTCAGAAGAGGGTGATGGCCTTTGTTTTGAGAAACACTGCCATCTTGTGGTACCTTTTTGCAATGCCAACCTGTGGTCCTATTTCTTTTGTTGTTAAGGCAAGATTTGCTCTGCTCGTTTGTTATTCACTGACGTGAATGTGTGTGCCAGGAACTGTGTGCCAGGAACTGTGTGCCAGGAACTGTGCTTGGCGCTGGGATTCAGCAGGGAACAAGGACCTTGCTTCCGGTGGAGCTGACATTCTACTGGAGGAGGCTGATGAAATACAAATAATCACATGAGTGTACTAAGGTCATGACCCTAGGCCTATGGGAAGTGTGATGACACTGCCCTGGGAGTGTCATGTGTGCATGCTCCTTGGTGACTTTACAGATGCCAGCAACATGGAAAGAATATTTGTAAGGTGGCGTCTGCCTAGTTTTCTGCAAAATCTCTCACCTGCTTGGCAGGCCCGGCAGGGCAGGGCAGGGGATCTTTGGTGCTTTCCCTGGAACCTGGGTACAGCTGCCAATCCAGTGCCTGAAGGTGATCTGCAGTCTCCCTGCCAGGTTGTCCAGCCACCCTGTGAGCACTTCCAGTGACACAGTACTCATTTCTTTTTTTTTTTTAAGTGCACAGCAACATTTTTTAAAAAAGATTTTATTTATTTATTTGAGAGAGAGAGAGAATGAGAGATAGAGAGCACGAGAGGGAAGAGGGTCAGAGGGAGAAGCAAACTCCCTGCTGAGCAGGGATCCCGATGTGGGACTCGATCCCGGGACTCCAGGATCATGACCTGAGCCGAAGGCAGTCGCTTAACCAACTGAGCCACCCAGGCGCCCAGTGACACAGGACTCATTTCTTCTAGCAGCTCCTTCTACTGTAGATGATCCTCTCTTGTCTGGACAACTGCATTAGTGCTCTTGCTGGTCCCCCTGTTTCTGTTCTCACCCCTCTCGAGCAGCCAGAGACATCCTGTTCAAACCTGAAATGGGATCACCTCATCACTCCTCTGGCTCAGAAACTGGCAATGGCTCTTCATGCTTAGAATAAAATCCAAATTCCTTCCAGTAGTCATCAGAGCCCTGGAAGCTATCACTGCTCCTCTCTCTCTGACACCACCTCCTACCACGTTCCTTCTGCATGTTCTGCTCTTGCCACACTGTATTTCTCACTGTCCCTTCGGCATCTAACCTTGACCCTGCCTCAGGGCCTTTGCACTGCCTGTTCCCGCTGCCTGGAACACTTTCCTCCCAGATGCCTACCCAGCCCCCTCCCTTGCCTCCTCAGATGTCCTTTGTCATGGGGGCCATCTGTGGCTCCTCCATCTAAAAGTGTCTAATCACCCCACCACTGCCCCTCTTATTCTGCTTTGTTGTCAGAGCATCAATCACTGCAATGAAATAATATACTGTTTATTGTCTGTTTCCCCCACAGAGCGTCAGCTGTTCAAGGGCAGGGCTTTTTCTGCTTTGCTCCTCTTGTTCCCAGCACCCAGGCCAGTGCTTAGTGCACAGTAGGCCCTAAACAGTTGTTGAATAAATGCATCAAGACCCCCCTGTTGTATTGAGCATTTATAATCTGCTCAGCGCTTCTAATTTGTCATCACACCAATCCTGTGAGATTGCAGTTTGAATCCCAGTTTGTCTGATGCCAACGTCTTGCCTCGACTCTGATATTCCACACCCTTAAGCTCCACTTGCCTCCCCTGTGAGATGGATTTGACAATAGTGCAAATACATTTGGAGCCAGCGTCCTGGCAAATGACAGATGGTACACCCAGAACAGTTGAATGGAAGAGAATTTGATGAGGGCTCTATTCACAAAGGTGAGGGCCAGGGTGTGGGAGGAAATGGTCTTCTGGAGCCTGGTGAGAGCAGGAGCTATGGCTGAGGCTCCCCAACCCAGGAACAAGGCTGAGGCAGGGGTGGGGGGGTGCTGGGGGTACACAATAAACACCTCCCTGCTGGTGCACCCCCTCCCCCATTGCCTGAACTCAACTGGCAGCCCCAGGGCCAGGGAGCCTCTGTGATGCACAGGTTTCCTGAGGGCACAGGACAGAGAAGGATCTGGGAGAGCACAACGTTCTAAGATTGTCGTGAGTGATGTGAGGTCAGTATGTGACTTGCTTGGTCCAGCACCAGTGACATGGTGATGTCATTATTATGCGGGTGGTGAAAGTAATCAATGATTGTGAGGTTGTCATACTTTATCCCCCGCTTCCTCCCGCCTTCCTTCTTTCCTTCTTCTGAGCATTTCAACTCTGCTAAGAGTTGAGATCTATGCAAGGAACATGTGGCTTCCTGAGGTGTCAGAAGCAACGCTGTCTGTGTTTGTAACACAATAACCTCATTCCATCAGTTCAAGGATGCACACTTTTTTTCCTCTTCACATTTTCATGTTGCTGAACTGGGGCATGTCTCATAGCTGATGAGTGTTTTCAGGAGGATAGACTTCCTCTTTCTTGTTCACCACTGTGTTTCCAGCACCCAGGACAGTGCCTGGCTCACAACAGACCCTTGGTAAATAATCTGTGGAGCGAGTGAATGAATTCTTATTGTAGTAGCTGCCTTGTGTGTGCATGAGTGTGTGTGTGTGTGTGTGTGTGTGTGTGTGTGTGTGTGTGTGTGTCACTGTTGGCTTGCTGGCACATCTGTGGAAATTCTCTTCCTGGTGAAGTCCTCAGATCCTGTGTTTTGGCTTGATGGCCTTCTCTGTCTGGCTTGGTCCAGTCCTGATCTGGGACTATGGACTTGGATGAAGATGCTGATGGTCCTGGGGGCTCCATCATCAGAAAATACCTCCCCACTAGGCCCCCAACTGTGGTAGGCACATGAGCATCTCAAGGACATTGACACCCAGCGCCTTCCTTCTTCTAGTGTGATGAGCTATTTCAGACATACTGCAATGTGAGAATAATATAACAAACCCTCATGAAAAGCTAAGAAGCAAACTTTGATGAAGGCCACTGGTACTTCTGCGTTCCCCTCCCTCACCCCCATAGTCCTCCTTCCTTCTCTCAGAGGTAACTACTCTGCTGAATTTGGTGTTTACAATTCCCATGCATAGGTATGCATGTGTTTACATACATAAATATATACAATTGATGTGCATATATATGTAGAGAGAGAGTGAGAGAGAGACCGTTCTCATGATTCACAGTAGTTAGGTTCCATGAAATCGCAGCAAACACTCAATTAATGAATACCGAACCATTGCTCCTAGGGGAAATAAGTACACACAGATCTCACATACCCTATAATCTTAAATCCTAAAACAACCCATTTTGGTAGATTCTATTTTCTTTGTTTTACAAAAGAAAAAAAACAAAGTTCAGATGTGTGAAGTGGCTGGTCCAAAGCCACCACACTACCAGGGGCCAGAATTGAGATTCAGACTTGGTTGAACTTGAACTTGGCTGCGGAGCTGAAGCTCCCAGTGCTTCACATCGCCACTTGCAGCCTCCATCCAAGGAGGCAGGTTGGGCCAGTTCGACCTCAGCTGAAAACGTGCACATCGGGTGACTTAACATTTTTGCTGCTCTGCACATGTCTGTGAATAACTGCCAAAGCACCTCAAGTATTGATTTTGGGGGTTACGAATAAATTTTTAGCAAAAGGTGAATGGACAAATGCAGAATCTGTGAATAACAAGGATCGGCCATTTATATTCTCCTATATATGAGACCTGTATGAATTCTTTTTCTTTTTTCAGGTTTTATTTATTTAATTGACAGAGGGAGACACAGCAAGAGAGGGAACATAAGGGGGGGTGGGAGTGGGAGAGTGGGAGAGGGAGAGGGAGAAGGAGTGGGAGAGGGAGAAGCAGGCTTCCCGCTGAGCAGGGAGCCCGATGCGGGGCTCGATCCCAGGAGCCTGGGGTCACGACCTGAGCCGAAGGCAGACGCTTAACGACTGAGACACCCAGGGGCCCCAAGACCTGTATGAATTCTTAAACACTGTACAGCACTGTTTTGCAGGTTCTAAAACTGTATGTGAATACTCTCACACCAGAGATAGCTTCTGCAAGGGGCTTCCTTCCACTCCATGTTTTTGGTCGTGTAGCTGTGTTTCATTTCACTGCTGTAGAAGCTCGTGTTTACTGAGCACTTTCTATGTGCCAGGAGCAAATGCTTTATGTTCATAGCTGACTGAATCCTCAAGGCCACCCAATCAGATGAATACTGTTCTTATTCCTGTTTGACGAAGGAAGAAACCGAGGCACGGAGAGGTGAAATCGGGTGCTGTTAAGAGCTTAGGAAATGTTTTTTGGAAGAATGAATGATGGAAACAACCCAAATGATCTCCAGTAGGATGATGGGTAAATAAAACATGGAATTTGAAGTTTACTTAGACGTATAAACAGTTGTCATAGAGAAAAATTCAAGCAAGGCATGGACTCAGGTTTGCAAGAGTTCTAGCGCTCATGTGGTATTTTGGGGGGTCTAGCTTGTGAGGAAGGCCTGGCGGCTGGCCCGCCAAATTCCATAGAGGTGACCTTGGAGACACCCCACCCCCCGCCTTCTCTTCCAGGGGTCTCTTGTTTGTGGTAGAGTGGAATGGCTGGAGTTGCTGTGTCAAGCCCTGCCAGATCTCCTATCGCATCTGCCGGTGGCGTGTCCTGCGGGAGCCAAGGAACGGGTGTGCTCCCTGCCCCCTGCTGGAAGAGCTGGCTGGCTGTGTGGATTACTGCGGCCGCCAGAGAGTGGAGTGCCAACAGTCTTTAAGTGAGTTGGAGTGGCCCCTAGGGGTGGGGCAGCTGTCCGTGGGAACTCCCTGGCTGGACTTGAGAGCCTTCCACGAGTGTGGGGTCCGAGTTTAGGGTAGGATTTTATCTTCCTTTACCTTGATTTGCCCTCTTCACCTTATGAATGAGGTAAGAAACTCTGACTTCCTGTGGGCATCTCCTATCTTTTTTCTACTCATCTTCCCGTGTGAATCAGTCAGGACTTAGTTTGTATGCAGGTGGTAGGAAACCCATGTTAAATTGACCTGAGCAAGACTGTGTGGTTCATGTAAACACAATTCTAAGGGCTGCATTCAGGCATGGCTGGATCCAGGGACTCAAGCAATGGTCCCAGGAATCTCTCTCCATCTCTCAGCTCTGTTTTCCTCCAGCTGGCCTCATTCTCAGGCAGACTTTCCCCCTGTAATGGTCTTTGATAGCACCCGTCTTGCCTCCAACTAGACCAGCAGCTGAAAAAAAAAAAAAAAAAAAAGGTCCTTTCCCATAGTTTTAGCCAATGTCCTAGGATGAAGTCTCATTGGCTTGACCTGGGTCACATATCCCCTGCTAAACCAATCAGTAAGGCTAGAGCGATGGACTATTCTGATTGGCCAACCCAAGATGTGTGCTCCCTTTGCAGCTGGGGGTGTGGTCAACCCCACCTGAATGGGGATAGGGAGAGGTGTTTTCCAAAGGATAACTGGGGAGAATGGATGCAAGGCAGGCAGAACTGTAGATGTGGGCTGCATCATACACCCAACAAAGAGCTTTTACAGAGCACTACAAAAACAGATGATGCCCATTATACAAAAGAAATCGACCAAGACATTGGAAGTTGTTTTTCTGAGGTGGTAGAAGAGCAGGCAGCAGGGCTAAATGGTCCCCTTCCAATCTCTTCCCTAACTACAGCCTGGTGGGAGGGGAGGTTGTTCTACAACAAATCTTATATGGTGTCATCCTCTTGCTACCTCCAGTGGCTACCCAGCGCCCTCAGGGCGAAACACAAGCTCCTCATCAGGTCTCTAAGCTCAGTGCTCTGGCTTTTGTCTCCTGGGGCCTCATCTCCTTCCTCCCTCTGCTAAATTTTAAAGGATCGTTCTGAGTGCTCTGGGGGCAGCTGACTGAAAAGGGCCAGAGGGCAGCAGGGAGCCCAGGGATGACGGGGCTGCAGGAGTGCAGGCGAGAGAGGATGGTGGCTAGACTAGGGTGATGGAAGAGGGAATGGTGGAAATCCTTCTCCCTTTCCCTTGCCACCCACATCTGACCTTGCCTGGCTCATTTCCTGCATAGATGTCAGTTTTCCGGGAAGACCTTTCTGACTGCCCCTAGTAGGTGCCAGGCACTTTGCCACATCGCTTGACTCTGTGAGGCCAGTGTTACTATTCTCATTTTACAGAAGGGGAAACCAAGCCTCAGGGAGGCACAAAACTTGCCCAAGAGGCATGGCTCATTGTAAATCACCTTATTTAGCTCTGACCATAACTCTACGAATACGTACTAATATTATCCCCATTTTGCTGATGAGGAGGCTGAGGCTCAGAAAGGTGTAGTGACTTGAGCAGGATCACTCAGCTGTAAGAAGGAGAGTTGGAACCTGGGCTTCTCTGGACTCTCCTCACTGTAGGCTGCACCAAAAGAAGCACTATGCGTGCTGGAAGAGAGGAGGGAAGGGAAATTGTGTATTAAGTGTGTTATGGCAAAGACCAAACCCAGTCTCTCTGGCAGCAGCAGGGAGAGGGGCCTGGGATCCCTGGTGTGGCCCTTGTCTAGGTCACAAGCATTAATTCAATACCGCATCTTTGATTCAGCTCCATCACTCAGGGAATGGGGAGAGGTAGGGATGTCCTTTGGCTTCTTTATTTTCCTGAGGAATCTCTACCCCCTTTGGACTGACTCCTTGTTCTCCTCCTCTTTGTTCTCTGTCTGCTCCAGGAAGGAAGAGACTTGGAAGCTGGCTCAACAAAATACTTCTTTAATTCATTCATCCATACATCCGTCCACCTTTTGGTCCATCTGTTTCTTGTATTGGTTCATCTATCCATCCACCTGTCATCTCTCCATCCATCCTACTTTCCAGTCATCAGCTCTTCTACCAATCATCTCTCTCTGCTTTTCGCCATCCTCCCATTTCCCCATCTACTTATCCATCTTTCTTTCTTCCTTTTCTTTCTTTCTTTCTTTCTTTCTTTCTTTCTTTCTTTCTTTCTTTCTTTCTTTCTTTCTTTCTTTCTTTCTTTCTTTCTTTCTTCTTTCTTTCTTTCTTTCTTTCTTTCTTTCTTTCTTTCTTTCTTTCTTTCTTTCTTTCTTTCTTTCTTTCTTCTTTCTTTCTTTCTTTTTCTTTCATCCATTCACTCAGCTATGAACTTTTATCTACTCTTTTTTACTCACTTATTCTTTCATCAAAATCATTCATTTGAGGGGTGCCTGGATGGCTCAGTTGGTTGAGCATTTGACTTTTGATTTCAGTTCAGGTCATGATCTCTGGTCATAAGATTGAGCCCCAAGTTGGGTTCTGCACTCAGCAGGAAGTCTGCTTGAGGATTCTCTCCCTCTCCCTCTGTCCCTCCCTTGCCCATGCGCATGTGCTCTCTTTCTCTCTCTGAAATAAATAAATAAATAAATAATAAAATCTTTAAAAAAAATAAATCATTCACTTGAAAAACTTTTATTGAGACCTACTATGCAACCCACTGTGCTAGGCCCTGAGTGGCAGAGATGGATCTGACCCTGCCTCCAGCATCACATAAAGGGTACTATTGGGGACCACCTACCCAGGTGCAAGATCCCACAGTCTCCTTTGGGCTGCCACGTAAAGAGCTCGAACATCAGCAGGACCTAACCCTGTTTCTTGTGTTGTCATAGTCTGGGGGATGCTGGGCCACCTAATTTTGTTTTCTCCTTGGTCCACAGTCCCTGCTCTGACAACCACAGGCAGCTACGGGAACGAGCGGAAAAAGCGAGGTGTCCCCAAGGAGCAGGAGACAGTAGGGTAAGTTAATGCAAATGAACCCAAGTCAAGCTAAATTTGTGAACATTTTCCCTTGGATTAAACTGCCATCATTTCTCTCTCTTGCTTTGATGGCATCAGTATCTCCCCATTTCTTGTTCTGTTACCTTTGTAAGCTCATTAACATGGATTTTGAAGTCCTTAATAACTGGTCTCCATTCAACTTCATTCATTCATTCACTCATTCCTTCACTCAATGTTTATTGGATGCCCATTATATGACAGGTACTGGGCTAGGCCTTGGGGCTACAGCAAAGAACAAGAAAAGACAGAAATACTTGTAGGGTATTCACAGGGTGAGGGCAAGAAGTCTCCAAATAAACCACCAAAAGGTGGAGCGAAAGTGTGCTGGGAAGACAAACGTTCCAATTTCCACAGGCTTCTGGTGAGGGACAGATTCCGCCGGGGTTCTGGGGCAGCTCAGAGAGGAAGGGGCTGAGCGCGGCTCTGGCTTGTCTTGGCAAACGGTCTACTCCTCAGGCCCCCAAGAGGCTGCAGCCACCAGGGGGCAGCAGCCCCACACCGAGTCTCCCCGGAGTCCTTGACCGGCGGCGTCTCTTCCGGCAGGATGGGGGCGGGGGTGGCGTTGACTGCTAATTGTAGAGAAAGTTGGGTAGAAGTAAAATCGTAATTGGCTCTTATTTCAGATTCTCCGGAATGTGGAACTGCCCTTTTAAATACTTCTCACGACACATCTTTTCTATAAAATCGGATCTGTTATAAAATGCCGCGGCGCGCTTCGGAGTGTCACTTTGGGCTTTTTTGGGTTTGGGTGGTTCCATTTTAGGCACCACCACTTAGTAGCTGTGTGACTCTAGGCAACTTCTCTCTCTGATGCTTAGTTTCCTAATCTGTAAAGTGGGGCAACACCTACCTCTCCGGGTTTCTGTATTAAATGGTTCATTCAGCGCATTTTTATGGAGCAGAATACTATTCTAGGAGCTGGACACAACCGTGACCAGAACAAACAGGAGTTCCGGTCCTCCTGGGGCTGGCGTGAGACTGGGACACAGACTGAGAAATAAACCACACAGTCTTTTGGATGGGATGCTTAGACGGGGCTTGACGCATGGAAGTCCTCATGATGTTAAAGAGTTGAGCCGAGCCTCTTGTCGCATGTGACCTGTTGGTGAAGAGTGGGCTGCCCAAAAGGTTTCTATTCTCAGGCAGAAATTGTACCAAGCTGGGCCTACAGAAGGCTAGGTACCCAGTAGGTGCTCCATAAATGCTCACAGGTGCTTGGGGTGGTGTCTCCCTGTGTGGCTGCAGGTACGGCGTTCAGTTCCTGCTGGGGCCCGTTCCAGGGAGCCGCCGGCAGGTGAGGGCGCCCCACGTCCAGTGGACAAGGTATCTGACCCAGGGCCACACGGTTTGTGTGAGGTGTGAGTGGCCTGCCCCGGACGCCAGGAACCAGCGCTGCTACGGGGATGTCGGCGGGGCCGGAGGGTAAGCAGTAGATCTTGGGCCTGGGGAACTGTGACTGTAGAGCCTGGGACTTCTCTGTTGCCCGAGAGACAAAGATGCTGTAGGAGTGAGATGTTGATTCCTGGCTGGGGTGGGTCCCGCTCTGAGCTCCAATGTCTTCAACTGAAAATGCAGCTAATAAGAGGGCCTAAGGGGGAAGGTTAAGCAAAATTGTGCACATTGAAGAGATCACATAGTTGCTGACACCCAGAAAGCACTCATGGAAAAGGGAGCTGGTGTTATTACTGAATCCTGCCGAGTCCCTTAAAAGCCTGCTTTGGCTACCCTCACTTTATAGGTAGGAGAACCAAGGCTCAGAGAGGCAGTGTGACTTAGTCAAGATCACACAGCACGATTTGACCCAGATTTGGCTTATATCAGCTTTTTAGACTGCCTCCCTCAAGGACAGGTGTCTCAGAAAATACTTAATAAACTAATTATCATGGTAGCTAACATTTATTGAGTGCTTACTATGTGTTAAGCATTATTCTAAGGTCCTTTTTAAAATTTTTAAAAAGATTTTATTTATTTATTTGATAGGGAGAGAGATAGTGAGAGAGAGAGAGAGAGAGAGAGTGAGCACAAGCAGGGGCAGCGGCAGGCAGAGGGAGAGGGAGAAGCAGGCTTCCCGCTGAGCAAGGACCCCAACGCGGGGCTTGATCCCAGGACCCTGGGATCATGACCTGAGCTTAACCGACTGATCCACCCAGGTTCGCCCTAAACTCCTTTTTAAAAATTCATTCATTCGGTAAATATTTGTTGAGCACTTACTATTGAGCACGTGCCAGGCAATGTTTTAGGTGCTGGGGAGACACAACGAACAAAGCAGATGTGGTCCCTGCTCTTATGGAAACAACATTCTGCTGTGTGGAGACAGACATTAGGCAAGTAAATCTGTAATTTGTCAGATGCGAGATAAGTGTTAGGGAAGAAAGCAAACTCGGGGAGGGGGTTTGTTATTTTTCAAGGAAAGTGGCACTAAGGAGGTGACACTGGAACAGGAGTCTGAAGGAAATGAGGGGGCGGCCATATGGATAATTAGGGGAAGGATATTCCAGGCAGAAGGAACAGCAAGTGCAAATGCCCTGAGGTGAGAGTGTGCCACCATTGTGACCAGAGTGGAGTGAACAAGGGGGAGTGTGGAAGGAAGTGGAGTGGCATCATTAACACACGTGATGCCATTGAAACATTCCAAGAACTCATCGGGGACACTTTGAGGATCCTCCTTCCAGGTGGGGAGGTGGAGATGCGAAGAGGTGCCCAGGGTCACACACTCAGCAAGTGGCAGAAGCGGGATTTGAACCTGCTTTGATCAGATCCCTGAGCCAAGCTCTAGAGACTAGACTGTTTCTCACTGACAGTGCTTTCCCAGCGCAGGGGTTATTATCCAAGAGCTCTCTTCTGGGGTCTGTCCAGGGATTTATTCTCACATTTGCAAGGCTATTAATTTCCTTCCTTTTAAAAGTGAGCAGCCCTGCTCACTGCAAACCTAAAGCAGGGAATGCCAATGCCAGATGGGGTTCTTGGGACAGATGTGTCTGAACAAGAGGCATTGGGCCTGCACAGATCTGGGTTCAAAGCCCACCTTTGGCCCTTACTAGCTGTGTGGCTCTGGGCGAGCCCGCCTCCTGACCCTGACAGGCTCCACCACTCAGACTGTTGGAAGGATCCGGAGCTCTTTGCACAGCACCTGGCCCCTCGTAGATGCTTAGTAGTGGAAGCTGCTATCGTTACATCTAACCTATAACATGGGTATAATAATAAGTACTTTGTGAAAATGAGGTGTAACGGATGTGAGGACCCTGGCTCAGAGTGGGTATGCAATAAACAGATGGCAGTCAATATTATTACATTCTAGGGAGGCCCTCTCTGCCCACCCCCTCCAGCTTCTCTCCCACTTACCTGTCTCAGACCCCCAATTTTCCCATTACAGATTTGTTCTTCGGCTTAGATGCTCACCAGTTAGAGCCTCAGTTTATATCCATCCATTTTTGGATAAGCCTTTCTAGCCCTAAAACTCTGATGAGTCTCCGATTTCTCTTTTGGATGCAAATAGTTCAGGATAAGGAGCATGGCACTTTGGTGAGGCTGACATGGGGGTCATGGGAACCCCTGCCCCAGGGATGGGTGGCCTGGAAGGCAGAGCCAAGGCTGTGCCAGAGAGAGGCATCTCTCCCCGCCCCCACCCTGCCTGGGGCCAGGCTCACAGAACAGGTGATGGAAGGTCTGACTGGGGCATGAGCTCACCAGGCAGGACTGGGCAGGAGGGGGATCAAAGCGAGGATGGAGACAAGCTGTCAGCCAGATTCTTTCCGTGGGTGGCTGGGGAGGGCGGGCGTGCAAAGGGCACGGGCCTGGGGAGGGATTAGCCTGTCAGTTGGGGATTTCAGGAGGGTTTATTTAGCCTGAGAAGTGTCTGTGAGTTTGGGACAAGCACAAGGGACACCTGCTATAGTCATGCACCTACTGTGTGCTGGGTGCCAAGCAGGTGCTTTATATGTGAGATCTCATTCAGACCTCACAAGCCCTTTTGAGACAAGGGGCATTAATGCCATTTTATGTAACGAGGATGACAAAAATAATGGTAACTTAAATACTATCATTTGTGAAGTGCCTGTTATGTGCCAAGCACTGTGCTTAGACGGGTAGAACAGTGCCTGGCGTGTAATAGGCACTCAGTCACTCAGTGTTTGCTATTACTGTTAGTTATTATGTTGCATTTTTTATTATGTTGCATTTTTTTTAAAGATTTGAATTATATCTACAGAGAATTGCCTAAAGGAATGCTCCTTGTAGCATTCGATCGTTTGTTCCTGTTGCCGAAATGGTTCGCTGTCACATCCTGATCGTTTTCATTTTCTCTGCACAAAGCAATTCATAGAGCCCTCCCGATACTTCAGAGAAGTGAAGAATATGGATATCTCTGTTTTCCACTGAAGACATGGAGGCTCCTAGGAGCTGGGTCACGCACATCCTTGATTCTAGAGTCTGTGTTCTTAATCACGTCCACTGTGTTGCCTTCCAGCGGGAGGAGAAGGGGATGCAGGGAATAAGCAAATTGCCCAGTTTGCCCAGCAAGGATGTGACAGTGTCATCTCACCAGACATTAAGAGCTGGGTCTGGATTGCCCTTTGTGGCCTCTGGGGTCGTGCTCCACAGCCAGCTCAGGGCCAACTTCTCTATCAGGCTGCAGTGCCCGCACACTTTTAGGGGCCATGAAAATGATTTAATTTTAACTTCTTTTAAAATCAGAAGAAAAAAGATTTGTAACCATAATAATGATAATGAAGATCTAATTATAAATCCAGCTTGGATTATATTTGTCTTTGTACAATACAGCCATAAACTGTGAATTTAAAACCTTCTTTTGCACGGTGGAAAGGGCACACAGAGGCAAACATCCCGGGAGCCCAGGAGAGTCCTAATGCCCCTGAGCCAGCCCGGTGTCTTGCAGGAACCAGCTGTTGCAGTGCCAAGCAGCCGGCCACCCCCCCCCGGTGCCGAGGGACCTGGGAGAGGCTCAGGCAGCTCCAGGACTGTTCCTGCCCTGAGGTCCACAGCCTCATTTTCATCTAGCACCTGCCCGTGACCCCCTACCTGTCCAGATCCCCTCTTTCCAAAGCCTCCCTGGCTGGCAGGGAAACCCTCAGGGCTTGGGATCCCATAGGATGAGGGGGTGGGGAGAAGTATGCAAATGTGAGACTGGAGGAACAAGCCTTGTCCTTATGTTGACACTGAAAATAGCTTTATGCTTCCCCTCAGGGCGAGCTGAGTCATAGCCTTCCTGACATCTCCCGCTAGTTCAGGGCCTCCCAAAGTTCATCTTCTAAACATACTCGTGTGGCTTTTACGCTATTCTCCCTACCTGCAGACTCCCCCTGCCTTTTTTTTTCTTTTTTTACTCTCCACCCCTACTTTTTTTTTTTTTAAGATTTTATTTTTAAGCAGTCTTTACACCCAACATGGGGCTCGAACTCACAACCCCGAGATAAAAGGGCCACATGTCCCTCTGACTGCGTCAGCCAGGCGCCCCCACCTCTACCTCTTTTTACTTAAATAAATTTACTTTAAAAGGAAGCTTACACTTAAATACATGTGTTTAAAGAGGAACTGTTTTATCACAACTAGAAATAAAAATAAATAATAGTAGCCACTTTTTAAAAAGAATTACCATGTGCCAAAGACTGTCCCGACCCTTTGTACACATTGACTCATTGGATCCTGACTTAGGTGCAATTATTATCCCCATCTTACATGTGAGGATATTGAGGCACAGAGAGGATAAGCCACTTGTCCAAGGTCACACAGTTAGTGGCAGAGTGGGGGATTTGACCCCAAGAGCAACGTCTCCTGTTAAGATTCCCTGCGTGAGTAATACATCAGCTGCATGAGGGCAGGTTTTTTTCTCCTGTTCCCTGCTGTGACCCCCATATTTAGAACCTGCAGTAATGCTCAGTACATATTTGTTGAACAAATAAATGAATGAATGAAGAGATGAATGATCGGTTGCCATACTTTGAAGGCAATCAGAAAAATAAATATAATGGAAACCAAACAAGTCTGGGTAGATCTTTCCTGCCCAAGAACTGAGCATGAAGCCTGCTCTTGTCTCCTTCAAACAAGAAATTAGCATGTATCTGGGAGATGGTAAGGCAGCATTTGAGTCTGACGGAGACTCGTTCTTTGACAAATTGGAAGAATTATAAGGGACTTGAAAGAGGACTGATTTTCTCCATTTGGGAACTGACTGTTATTAATATATTTTTAAACACCTTCATTGAGATAAAATGCACATACCATACCAATCCCTCATTTCAAGTGTGCCATTCGGCCCTTTTCAGTATATTCATAAGGATTGTATAAACATCCAACGGTCTAATTTTAGAACATTTTTTGTCCCCTCCCTAAAATGAATCCCGTACCAGGTGCAGGTACTCCTCACTCATCAGACCCCTCCAGCCCTAAGCAACCACTAATCTACTTTTTGTTTCTATGAATTTGCCTATTCTGGACATTTCATATGAATAGAATCGTACAAATGGTCTTTTGTGTCTGGTTTCTTTCACGTAGCATCATGTTTTCAAGGTTCATCCATTTTGGAGCACGAATCCGTACTAGAACCAATTATTTAATGCCCCACCCTGGATTCCTGTAAAATCATCTCGACAATGGTCCCACTTTGGAAAGCACCCCTGCAATGGATACTGAATTTGCGTGAGTTACGGCTTGCCCCCTCTTGCTTGCTCCCTGCTCGACGTGGTCTGGTCCAGCTTTCCCTGCCTTTGAGCCCAGCAGCTCCAAGGATGGAGTTGGGGGAGGGGTGTATCTTTCAGCTGACCTTGGGTCTGGGCAGGAACTGGCCCACATGTTGCTGCTACTCAGCCCTCCTTCCTAAATCAGGACTCTGGGCACTCCTGGGAATCACTGTCTGTTCCCTCTGTCTGGGAGTGTGAATGAGTCACCCGGCAAGCGTTTGAGCAACACCTGCGTTTGCCGGTCTGGGGCCTGCAGGAGCTGGGGCAGCGGAGGGCAGAGAGGTGCAGACCAGCCAGGAGGCGAGGGAGGACATGGCTTGACTCACAACTAGGCCGGGCTTCCCAGAAGCAGGCTTTCCCTGCCTCTGCCCCTACACTTGTTTTCCCTGCAGGAGGCTGGTTTTTTGTTGCCCCCCCCCCCTTTTTTTTTGCGGAAATCCTTTTGTGTGTTTAGCTGCTGTCTTCCCAGGCCAGCTGTAAGTGCCTGAATTGCCCAAGTTCTGAAGTATATACTTTTTGGAGCTCCTCCTAGCTACCATTTTTGCAGCCCGCTAAGAGCGATGCTTGTTTTAATCCCCTCAAAGGCGCTTGTAAGTTAAGTGATCTTTCCCCATTTTCAGAAGAGGAAACTGAGGCTCAGGAGAGTCAGGTTACAAGATCTCATCAGAACAAGTCTCATGATTAGGAAATACTGGAGCTGGGATTCAAACTGGACTCAGAGCCTGTGCTCTTGACCGAACAGGAAGGCAGAAGCCATGGTGGTGGGCAGCTTGCTTACGGGTATCCAGAAGGCAGAGCCATCTCTTGGGGGTCGTAAAATGGGACATTTACCTACATCTCCCTCTGGAGAGTGTTGCTGGAGCTTGGGCAGAGTTGGGGAATCTGCTATGGAGGGAGAAATATCTCCATCCAGCCAATACTTAAAAAAGATCAGCAATGTGTTGAGGATAGAGGTGGGGGGGGGGGCGTCAAGCGGTATGGTGTTCCTGGAACCTTTGCCCCACAACTCAGGACCTCAAGTCAAGGGCCTTTGGGGGATGAGTGACCAAGCTCATCTCAACCAACTTTAACAAAAAAAGGGAAATTATTGGCTCATGCAATTAAAATATCCAGGATAGGTCTGCCTTCAGGTTTGGCTGGATCTAGGGTTTTAAAGGTTGAAGCTCTCGGATCATTTTCTTTTGGCCCTCTTCCTCTGTGTTGGCTTGATTCTTAGGCATCCCTCTTGTGGTGGCATAGATGGCTGCCGGGAGCTCTAGACTTTCTTCCTCCCAGTTCAGCATCTCCAAGGGGAGAAGCACTTCTCATTTCCAATGGCTTTATTCTTAGCTAAAGTCCTGGGGTGGCTGCTTATTTGCCTGGCTCATCTCACCTGCTCATCCCTGAACCAATCAGGCAGTAGGGAATGGACTGCTCTGGGTCCGTGCCAGGGGCACATCCCTGGAGTTAAGGGAGGGGTCAGTCCTTCTTGAACCATTTAGACCAAGAATGGGGAAGGGATGGATGGTTCCCCCAAAGGAAATGCAAGGTGCTGGTATCAAAAGCAGCAGGAATGGGAGCTGGGCAGGTCCCAAGACAACAGACGCCGTCCTCGTGGGAAGTAGAGGGGCTGCTATCCAGCTATCTGGCTTTGCCACCAACTTGCTGTGTGACCCTTTCTCCTTCCTGAGCCCCAATTTCCCCATCTGTATAGTGATTATCTTCGTGGATTCATGTAGCTCTGAACTGCTGAGGCCCATAGGCTTCATTTAGCCAATGGCCCTGCATCCCAGCTTAACAGGTGCAAGCTGTGACTTAGGAATGCATGGCCTTCACAAACCCTGAGACTGAACTTGGGACAGGACACCCAGACTCCTGTTCCTGCCCGTCCTGGCAGGGTACAGCCTGTGATGGTGGGAGGGAAGGGCTCCAAGGAGGTTTCTTTTCACATCTCCAGTGTTCTCCATCTATAATTGGCTCCGAATGAAATGATCTCATCCCTGAACACTGAGGAAGAAGGGTGGTGATTTGGCAGGGGGTGGGGGGGTGGGGGGGTGGGAACAGTTCGCTGGCAGCATCTGACATAATTTGTGACTAACCCGTTTCCCTCCGGAAAGAGAGATGGTCCGCTCGCTTGAAGAAGCAGTAAAAGTTTGAGAAAAATGTCTTGGTGATCCACTGAGGAGCATCCAGCTTTTGGGGGGCTTTTGAGAGGCCCAAGGCATTTCTCCACTCCGTCTAAACCACGTATCTTCTGACCTTTGCTCACAAGTCCACCTGACCACCTGTCATGTCAGCCACTGGCCGGGGAGGAGGTGAGCGTGGCCACTCCATCAAGCGATCTCTCTTGTATGGATTCTTGTTGGGGTTTTGTGGCCAGCTGAAACTCGTTTACATGCCCATACATTAATTTTGAAAGATGGGCTCCTAATCAACTCTGAAAAAGCTTGTCACAGCACCATCTGTTTGGCGTTTGTCACTATTGCATTACATAAGAGGAAAGACATTTTTAAAGAATGCGGCTGCATTTAGTAATTGGATCGCCGGAGAGGAGCCAAGCCGGGGCGGATGGCACCGTGATTCAGAAATGCCACAGGCCCTTCTCTAGGGCGGGGCGGCCTCCCCAGATTCCACTGGGTGTCATCAGAGCCCCGAGTGCAGCCCAGCTCAGGGGACACGCCTGAGATGGCTTCCTTTCTTCTTGTCTTTCTGTTCCTCTCCTGTTCTTCCCTTCCGCCCGTTTGTTCTCACTCACCTGCCATCTCAGATCAGTTCCACTACCTATTAGCAGTAACGAAATGACTTCACTTCCCTGAGCCCCGATTTCCTCATCTGGAAAATGGGGATGATGAGAGAGTGCGGCTGTGCAGTTTAAGTGCATTAATATGTCCCAGTTCACACCTTGGGCCTCCCTCCTTAGAGTCATAAACATCATTTTGAGGGAAGGGTCTTCTGTTCGTTCAATAGGGCCAAAGCACCCCTGCCTCAGGGCCTTTCATGCTGCTCTTTCTTTCTGGAATACTCTTTTCCTGTATCTTTGCATGGTCGTCTTCTTATTCTGGCCCAAACCGATGTCACCTCCTCAGAGAGGCCTTCCCCAACCACCTTAGGTATTCCCTGCCCTGGTCCCTCCGGTCATACACATTCATCTGTATTATTTTCTTCTCAGAACTTGTCACCTGTCTCCCTGAGGACCTGGTCTGTCTTGGTCGCTGCTGTATCCCCAGCACCTAGACCATTGCTTGGTCCATAATTATTTGTTGAATGAATGACCAAACTCGTTAACTCTTCATGACCATCCTTTAAGGCAGGGGCAGGAGGGAAGTGACTGCTCAGGGTCACATAGCCAGCAAAGGGAGGGAAGGGGAGGTGGGGACCCAGGTGCCCTGCTTCCAAGCTTCCTGTGGCCCTCAGGTGGGAACAGGATAGACATGTGGACCTCTGGGCCCACGCCGCCACCCTGAAGGGTTCAAGTGAGGAGTAAGCTCAGGGAGCAGCCTCTGAGAGTGGGAAGAGTGAGCCAGCTAGGCAGCCAGGAGGCAAAACTGTTTACAGGAGCTGGGGCCATCTCCATGACAACTGGTCAGCCTACAGCTTCCTGCTTCACTAGGGAGGAAGTTTACACTTGGCGGGGATGCAGTGAGGACAATGGGAACGAAGACTGGCAGAGGAGTAGGGACCCTAAACCCCCAGTATGGGGGAAGGAGGTCTTGTTTCTGAGAGTTGCCTAAAGGCTGGAAGAGCCTGATGATACTACATAAGTTTGTGTATGTGTGCGGGTGTGTGCGTGTACGTGTGTGTGTGTGTGTGTGTGTGTGTGTGTGTGTGTGTGTAGGGGAGAGTCTGGGCTGTGTGCAGCCAAGGTGCCTGGATTTGAAACCTTCTGCACTGTGACATTTTGTGCAAGTGAATTAACCTCTTGGTGTCTCAACTCCATCCAGTGTAAAGTGAACATAGACAGTAGTGCCTTATAGGGTCATTGGGATGATTAAATGGGAGAAGGGGCGCCTGGCTGGCTCAGTCAGAAGAGCACGTGACTCTTGATCTCGGGGTCATGAGTTTGAGCCCCATGTTGGATGTAGAGATGACTTAAATAAAAAAATATTATTTTTATTTTTTTTAAAGATTTTATTTATTTATTTGAGAGAGAGAATGAGAATGAGAGAGAGAGAGCATGAGAGGGGGGAGGGTCAGAGGGAGAGGCAGACTCCCTGCCGAGCAGGGGGCCCGATGAGGGACTCGATCCCGGGACTCCAGGATCATGACCTGAGCCGAAGGCAGTCGCTTAACCAACTGAGCCACCCAGGTGCCCCCCCCCCAAATTTTTTTAAAATGAGAGAATATTCTTAGAATATACCTGGCATCGTTACTTAGTTCTGGAAAGCAATTTACACGTGACTTCAGGTTGCCTTCCTCCTGTGGTTGTGGGGGATTTGGTCTCAGTCATTCTCAGGGATCTCCACTTCCCTGGCTTTTTTTTTTTTTTTGTTCATTTAACAAATATTTATTGAGCATCCAGTAGGGTGCCAGGCAATGTTCTAGAGGCTGGGAACACAGCAGGGAACAAAGCAGGCAAAAATCTCTGCTTGTGCAAAGCTGACATTCTAGCAGGGTAGATAGACATTAAATATGATACAAAGGAAACATAGTATGTTAGATGGTTCTAAGTGTTAAGGAGAAAAATAAAGCAAGGTTGGGGGATGTGGACTATTAAGTGGGGGGTTGCAATTTCAGACAGTGGTAGGATGGTGAGGGTGTCAGAGCCTCACTGAGAAAGTGACTTCTGGGCACAAGCTGAAGGAGGCAAAAGAGGGAGCTACATGGTTAACTGGGGCAAGAGCATCCTAGGCTTGGGGAATAGCCAGTGCAAAGGCCCTGAGGCAGGAAAGTGAGCATGTATGAGACTGTATTGTGTCATTGTATCTCCTGGCAGGTCTGTATGTGTGGTGTTATGTGGCACCCATTTAGTGTATATGGTTGGTTATGGATGGAGATGTTTGTACATGTTTGTTCATACATGGGACTGCTGAGTTCAGCCACAGAGGCTGTGCCTGCATAATTCAGGGGATGCCATCCATGTGGATTACAATGGAATGGGGCATCCTGGAGGTGTGCCGTGCAGTGGCCCTGTGCATATTTATAAGTAAATGTTATAAAAACATGTCTGTGAAAATGTCTATATGTGCATGAGTCTGGACGTTTGGTTATAAGTGATATATAAATGTGTGTATATGGATGTATCTTTACCTAAAATGCTAATATTTTGTTTATCATGGGTTTTTGTTTTAATATTGATTTTTAAAAATATGATTTATCTTAATTGAGAGGGAGACAAATCATAAGAGACGCTGAACTCTAGGAAACAAACAGGAGGTGGGTGGGGGGAAGAGATAATTGGGTAATGGGCATTGAGGAGGGCACTTGAGGGGTGCCTGGGTGGCTCAGTCGGTTAAGGGTCTGCCTTCAGCTCAGGTCATGATCTCAGGGTCCTGGGATCGAGCCCCATATTGGTTCCCTGCTCAGCGGGGAGTCTGCTTCTCCCTCTGCCTCTGCTCCTTCCCCTGCTCATTTTCTCTCTGTCTCTCAAATAAATAAATAAAATCTTTAAAAAAAAAAAAAAGGAGGGCACTTGATGTAATGAGCACTGGGTATTATATGCAACTGATGAATCACTAAATTCTACCTCTGAAACTAATAAAAAATATGATTTATCTTGATTACTGAGTGTTTTGTTGTCGTCCCCCCCCCCCCCCCATTTTATGCCACAGTGAGTGCCTCACTCTCCTCATTCCTGGTCCTGGCCTTTCTCTGCTCCAGGGATGGAAAATGAATGTGCAGGAGGCCTGGCTGAGGCAAGGGAAGCCTTTCCTTCCAGTTTCTTCTAGCGTTTGTGTTCATCAGTACATAACCAGAATCCAAACCCAGTTCAAGCTCCTCTTGTTCCTTGGAGATAAGATCTGCTGAGTGCTGACTGCTTGCGAGGGACTTGCATACATTAATTTGTTTTATCCTTACAAGCATCCTCTGGTGGAGATATTTGTTCATTTGATGGAATGTATCTTTATTTAGGGCCTACTATGCGCCAGGAGTACCATCTGGCATTCCTGCTGGTCTAGCATCTATTCCTTGTCTTTCCAGTAATGGCATCCCCAGTTTTCCTTCAGGGTACCTGGCCTGTCCCCCTCACAGTCCGGGCGGTTCAACCTGGGCTTTCTGTACCCTTCTCACTAGCTCAGGGGTGGACATGTGACTCGGGTGGCCCAATCAGCATAGTCCATCCCTCTGACTATAGAGATTGATTATGGGATGTGCACATGACCCACATTGTTCAAGAGTGAATTCTGGCTCTTTTGTTGCCTTTTTGGGAAAAAAGAGCTCTCTTTGCACCAAAATGTTTAGCTGTAAGAAAGATATAACCCTGGAGCTCCTAGTGAGGATCCACTACATGGAGAGAGAGAAAAAACTGAGTCCTTATGACACTTTTAGAGCCCCTAGATCCAGCCATACCTGAAGCCATTACCCTAAACTTCCTAGTTCTAAGAGTTTACTTTTTTAAAATTTTTAATTAAGTCAGTTTGAGAAGGCATCTGAAATCCTGTGCTTGGCATCTTTATATATTATCTCCTTTACTTCAGAGATGAACCCTGAAGAAAAGGGGCTATGATTACAAAGAAACAGCCTCAGGGAGATAAGTGGCTTGTCCAGGGTCACACAGCAGTTTGGTAGGTGGAACTCGGACTTGAACCCAGGCCTTTCTGACACCTGAGCCTTTCTTCCATTCCACATTGTCTGAGCTCTGGACAAGAGGGTCTGTGAGAGTAATAGACAAAAGGCCCGAGTCCCAAATTAGCTACCATTTTGCTCTGTGACCTTGATCAAGTCATTTCTCCAATATGAGCTTGTCTCCCCATCTGTAAAATGGGGAAAATAGTAGTGCTCATCCCATTAGGTTGTTGTGAGGGTTAAATGTGATAACCCGTGTGAGTCAAGTGTTTAGAAAACGGCTGGGCACGAAGCAGTGAATGTGAGCTATTATTATTGTGGCTCCTTTTTTGAGGGAAGGAAGTGGGTCTGGGGGCTTCACGCCTTGCCCGCAGCCAACACGTACCCTGCCTCCCGGCTGGTCACACACTCCTAGCAGCCCCAGGTGGTGCCTTCACCCATCTCCTGCCAGATGCGCAGACCTGGCTCACTTAGCCAGGAAGTAGGCACTTAAGGAGCCACTTCCCCAGTTTCTCTTTTAATTTTCGTTACATAAATTTCACATTTCCTGGAATAGAGATCTTGAACGGCTGGACTCATTTGGAAATCGAGTCTGCAAAGGACCTCATTTATATTAATGGGACCTCAAGTCTAGCTTGCAGGGAGGCTGAGACAAGGATGGATGGTAGGGACTCCCAGGCTGAGCAGCTCCAGGCTGAACCCAGACGCTGCCTTGGACAAGCAGATGCCTATAGATTTAGGCTGGGACCACTCTTGTTATGTGGGAGGCTCCTGGATGCAAGGATTGTGTTGCTGCCTGGCTTAACCACCCCCCAGTGGCTGCCCACTGCTCAAAGTAACCATGTTTGACAAGGTGCTGTGTAATGGGTGACCTCTTCCACCCCCTTCCTACCTCTCTTCTCGTATAGCCCTCTCCAGCCAAACCTCCTGAGAGTATTCCTGCCTCAGGGCCTTTGCACTATCTGTGCTCTCTGCCGAAACGCTGTTTTCCCAGCTCCGGTGTGGTTGGCTCTTTCCTGTTAATCAGATCTTGTCTTAAAATCACCACCTCTGGGAGGCCTTCCCTGACTGCCCATCCCTCTGGAGTAACAATCTTCAGTCACCCTATATCTTACAGCTTACAATCTGGTGCAGAGAGGGACAAGCTGCAGTAACAAACACACATGATCGACTACAACAAGAACTTTACAAGATACGTAACACGAATTCACAGAACAGCCCTGGGAACTAGCTGTTGCTAATACCAGTTCATGAAGTGCAGAGAGGTGAAATACCTTGCCCAGGGTTACTCAGCCAGAAGGGAGAGGAGTCCGAATTTGAACCCAGGCCATCTTGCTCCCACATTTGCTGGGTTAACCAGCTCACTGAAGTCACAGGAAGTTAGAGCTTACTGCCAAAAGGGCTGCAACAGTGCAGGCTCAGGAGGTTGTGGGAGGCCAGGAAAAGTCCCCCCACCTGATCCTGCCTTTGAAGGATCAACAAAACTCTCTAAAAAATGTAGTGCCTCAGCTGTGTCTAGAATTTATTTATTTTTAACTTTACATTATAGCTTAAGAATTTTTAACATCTCCACACTGTCCACAGTTAAATTTTTAAGTAATGCATATTATTCCAGGGACAGACAGTGCTATTCATCATTTTTGGGCAGTTGTGTGCTTGCAATTTTGATATTCTCCCAAATGCTGCAAAAGGACCTGAACTTTGTGAGGTAATGAAGGGCTTAAGAGCTTGGGCTCTGGACTTGGGTTCAAATCCCAGCTCCTCTCCTTGGCTCCAAGGATTCCACATGCTTTGGACAAGGGACATCTCCAAAGTCACCAAGGTGGTTAGATCACCAGTAACTAGAAGGCCCTGCCCCCCTCCACTGTCTATGCCTTGGTGCCAGGTGAGACCCAGGCTCCCCAGACCCAAGAGGGGCTGAGCTGACCTTCTCTCCTGCTTAGCATGTCCTTGGAAATTAGGTTGGTTTAAGAAAATAAAGCAATGTGATATTTCAACGAGAAACTAGTAGGAGTGGCTGTTCCTGGAAAGGGAAACTGGGTGGTGACCAGATGGGGTGAGAGAGAGATTTTCCTTGCATATCCTTTCATACCTTCCCAACTGACACCATGTGAGATTATTACCTAGTAAATAAGTGACATTCAACAAACAAAAAGAAGGGCATGTATTATTTTCACATCTCTCTGGGCATTAAGCTTTATATAGTATATTCATTTTCTTTATTCACCTCAACAACCTGGGGAGCGGTTATTGTGCCCCTGCCTGAAACTTCCGAAAACCGAGCCCTCGAGGGGGGCAGGGCCTCGCTTGGGCTCGCGTGGTGCGTTAGGGCCAGAACTGAGACCCCAGCCCAGGCTTCCTGACCTTCGGCTCAGGCAGTCTCTGCCCCACCAGGAGCCTCTTCCTTCCCCAGTGGAAGCCACGTTGAGGTGTGGATTGGGGAGTGCCAATACTATAGAGTGGTTATACATTGATGCCTGTCATGGGATCTGGGTTTAAATCCGGGTCTGCCACTTGCCTGTTGTGTGACCTTGGGTAAATCCACTAAACCTCTGGGGCCTCCATTCTGCAGTGGCCAGCCTGCAAGATGGCCTCCAGGGATTCTCATGGCCTTGTATTCACTCCTTCAGGTCATCCCCTGGCACAGTGAATAGGGCTGACCTGTGTGGCCTAGAGGGTATTGCAGAAGTGGCAGTGTGCGTGACTTCCAAGTTCTGGATAATAAAAACACATTGTGATGGTGGAGTATTATTCAGCCTTAAAAAGGAAGGGAATTCTGACATAGGCAAAAACATGGATGAAACTTGGGGACATGCTGGTGAGTGAAATAAGTCAGCCACACAAAAAACCCAAATGCTGTATGATTCTACTTATGGGAAGTACCTAGAGGAGTCAAACTCATAGAGACAGAAAGTACAATGGTGGTTGTCAGGGGCCGGAGGAAGGAGAGTGGGGAGTTATTATCTAATGCGTTTAGCGTTTTAGTTTTGCAAGATGAAAAAGTTCCGGGGATGGATGGTGGTGATGATTGCACAACAGTGTGAATATAATTAATGCCACTGAACGGTGCACTTAAAAATGGCTGGGAGGGCACCCGGCTGGCTTAGTTGGAGGAGCATGTGGCTCTTGATCTCAGGGGCATGAGTTTGAGCCCCATGTTGGGTGTAGAGATCACTTAAATATAAAATCTTCAAAAAAAAAAAATGGCTAGGGATGGTAAAATTCATGTGATGTGTACTTTGTCACAATAAAACAATGGGAGGGGGAAACACATTCATAGTTCTGTTTTTCTGTTGGATCGTTCACTCTGGGGAAGCCCTCAGTGGTATGTGAGGACATTCAAGGAACCCTGTGGACAAATTCAGGTGGTGAAGAACTGAGGCTTCCTGCCAACAGCTATGCATCAACCTGCCGACCTCTGTGAGGGCGCCATCTTGGAAGTCAGCCCTCAGGCCCAGTCACGCTTTCAGATGAAGGTCGTCTGGGCGACATCTGCAGTGCAACCTCATCAGAGAGTCCATTCCAGAGCCATGCAGCTAAGCCACTCCCAAATTCCTGAGCCACAGAAACTGTGTGAGATAATAAATATTTATTGTTGTTTTGAGCCACTAAGCGTTAGGATAATTTGTTACTTAGCAATAGATAACTGACGTATTTCCTCATCTGTAAAATAAGGATGATGATCATTTCACGGGGTTGTTGGCGATGATAATTTTATGATGATACCCATGATGATAATTTCATAGGTTGTATTTCATAGGGCTGTTGCTAAGAATTAATTAGCAAATCACATAAAGGGCTTGGAATAGGGCCTGCTGTGCAGTAAATGCTCAGTAAGTGTTAACTAGCATGATTTCATGTTCTCTGTGATTTCTGGCATTGGTAGGAGCTCAGCTAGACAATAGATCTCCATTAAGGAATGGATATAGGCTGCAGGTTGCAGTGGCAATAAAAATTATAGTGACAGTGAGAGCTACCGTTATTGAGTGCTCACTGTATGCCAAGCTTTGGGCTAAGCAATTTACATCTTTTCCTCCAGGCCCTCCAGCAGCCCCTTGAAGTGGAGGCTATTATTTTCCCGTCTTACAGACTAGAAAACCAAGGTCCAGAGAGGGAAAAGGACTGGCCCTAGGTCACACAGCAAAGCAGTTCTGTAGCCAGAATTTGAACTCAGATGCTTCAGACCCCAAGTGTTCTCTTCGGCACCACGAGACTGAGCTGCAGCTTGACGAACCCCCTCAAAGCCCATCTTTCTCCTCCAGTCAGTTCCTGCTTATTAACACAGAGGGGAAATTACCAACACATCTGACAAGCGGGTCCTTTGTTCCTGCATCTCCCTTCTGCAAGTGTCAGACTCCCTTCCGCTCGGGAGACCAGAGAGTAGGTTCCCTTAGAAATGTTTCTTTTTCTGATTGCAGTGTCCTCTCCCAAACTCTCTCCTTCCAGATCCAGGATTGGGAATAAGAAGAACACACACATCCAGGAAAAGCACAAAATGTCCTGCCCAGCCTTCTTCCCCTGTAGTGTCTCCTCTCGGGCAGTTTATTTAGCCCTGAAACTTTGCAGCCTGGCACCTTCAGACACGCCTCCAGCTGGCTCCTCACAAAAGCTCTCCTAATATTTGCTTTGGGGACATGTGGCCATCAGGAGGGACATGTTCCCAGACAGGCGATGAGCTCAGGGCATGGGCATTGCCACACCTGCTGCTCTCCCCGAGGAGGGGGGAAACAGTTGGGCAACTCCTGACAACACAGGCTTTTTGGAGCCTGTGTGTGTACTTGTGTGTGGGCAGGAGGGCAGATGGGGCCTGGGCGGAGGGACAAGGATGTTTGCACCTGCAGTGTGGCAGTGGCTGTGCTGGGCCTGCTTTCTCCCATGTCCTTGCTTCTCGGCTATTTCTGAATTGCAGGAAGAAGTACATTTTGCATCATGACCTGTAACACACACAATTGAAATGGAAATTGCATGAATCTGTACTCACATTATGAGCAATGCATTCTACTCTATTCTATTCTATTCTATTCTATATTTCTATTTCTATTCCAGCCAAATTGTTCTTTCATTTAAAAAGTACTAGTCATGACCCGTGAGATAAATTGAGAAGTTCTGTAATGCAGGTTCGTAATCTGGGTCTGTAAATTTGCATGAGACAAAACTCCCTCTCTTTATTTTCACTGACCTCCAGCTGACCTGTAACACTTCCTTCAGTTGTGAGCACAGGCAACAAATCATTGTAGTATTCGCAGTACTTGGCATGAATACTAGTCATAGATTATTTTGTATTCTATTATAGTTGTTGCAGATACCTTAAAACGGCATTTAATGCTCTTCCATCCCTCAACGTTTTGGTCATTACTAGACCCACTGTGAGATCTTGTTGTTTGTTAATGAAGAAGCACAGGTATTACATCACATAGTTAAAATATTTTGATAATTGCATTTCAATAGGATAGGTTTCCTTTGTAAACCTATGTCTCTTATTTCATGCACTTAAAATTATTTTTCGGAGAAGGTGTCCATGGGGTTCATCGACTGCCTAGGGGTCCAGGGCACACAAAGCTTAATAATCCCTGCACAAGTGGGTCCCAGCTCACAGTTTATGAAATGCTGTAAACTTCGGGGGAGCAGTGCCCTAGGGTCTCTAACCCCTGTGTGCCCCATGAGGCAGCACTGAAACCACACCAGTGGCCAATGTTTGTTTAACACTTACCTGTGCCCGCCTCTATACAAGGTGCTTTATATGGATCATTTGGTTTAATCTTTACGCCAGCCTTGTGAAGTGGGTGCTATTTTTTTGCCCCATCTCTCTCTCTCTTTACCCAATTTCATTTTTCTTCTTCGCACCAGTGTGTCAGACGTTTTAATCTGTTAATTGGCAGCCTTCCTCTGGAGGACATGTTACTCTTTTCACATTTCTTGTAAGACAGGTCAACTGGCAACAAATTCCTTCAATTTTTGTCTCAGAAAGTCATTATTTCTCTGGCACTTTTGTGTGGTAATTTTGCAGGGTATAGAATTCTAGGTTGGTGGGGTTTTTTCTCCCCCCTCTCAATACTTGCAGTCTGGTTTCTGAGAAGTCAGATGTAATTCTTATCTTTGGTCCTTTATAGGTGAGGTGTTTTTTCCTCTGGATTCTTCAGGATTTTTTTCTTATCTTTGATTTTTCTCTAGTTTGAAAATGACATGGCTGGTGGAGTTATTTTGGGGAAATTTATGCTTCTTGGTGCTTCTTGGATCTGTGATTTGGTCTGACATTAAGTTTTGGAAATTCTCAGTGATTATCATTTCAAATATTTCTTCTGTTCCTTTCTCTCTTCTCTTTCCGGTAGTCCCCTTAGGCAGATGTCACACCTTTTATAGTTGTCCCACAGTCCTTGGATCTTCTGTTTCTTTCAGTCTTCGTTCTCTTTGCTTTTAAGTTTTTGAATTTATGCTCTACTGGAGGGAGGAATTTATGATCTATTGGAGGGAGGTAAACAATAAAATATAGTGTGTCAGAGATGGTGTGATGGAGAACAATAAAGCAGAAGGGGACAGATTGTGAGAGGTATGTGTGTGGGGGGAGGGGAGGTTGCCATTATAACCAGGATTATCAGATAAAGGGGATGCTGAGAAGGTGACACCTGAAGGTGGTGAGGGAATGAGCCATGTGGCTAGCCTGGAAAAGATGTTCCAGGCATAGGGGACAGCCAGGGCAAAGGCCCTGGGGTGGAAGTGTGCTTGGCGTATTGGAAAATAGAATGGTGGCCAATGTGTCTGGAGGGGAGTGAGGGAAGGGGAGAGTAATAAGACAGGAGATCCAAGAGGATTGAGGGGTCAGGGAGGGGGCTGGAAAGAGGCAGCATCATCAGGTGAGTCCACTTTGGTCGTGTTTGAGGAACAGCAAGGAGGCCAGTGACAATGGAGCCAAACATCCTTAGGGGAGAGCAGGGCAGGTGGGGTGTGGGGAGTGAAATCAAAGAGACAGGTGGGGCCAGGGGGTGTATGGCCTTGCAAACAGCACCAAGGACTTTGGATTTTATTCAAAATGTGCTGAGAAGCCTCTGGAACGTTTTGACAGCGAAGTGACATGATCAGACTGACAGTTTGACAGGATCCCTCCAGCCACTGCGCTGAGAAGGGCTTGAACGCGATCAAGGGTGGAGGCGGGGAGCCTGGTCTGGAGGTCGGTGCAATCATGAGGCGGTACCAATGACGCCGTGGCCCCGAGCTGCGGAGGCTCAGGGGCGAGCAGCACAGACTCCAGATCTATTTTGGAGGCAGAGCCCACAGGAACCGCTGACAGGCCATTCATTTCAGCACTGTTTGTTATCACAAAAGTTTGGAAGCAACCTTAATGCTCAGCTGTAGGAGACTAGCAATTACTGTGTACAATAGAACACAACACAGGCTCCCGAGAGACTGAGGAAGCTCTTCGTGCATTAATACAGAAATACAGAATGATTTTCAAGATATATGAAATGACAAAAGCAATCTGCAGAGCCGTGTTTATGGTATGTTACTCTTTGTATGGGTAAAATAAAAAAAAAAAAACAAAGCAAAACACACAGACAGACAGATACACACATGGTCCTTGGATATTCTGTTCTGGGGTTTTTTGTTTTGTTTTTTTTTTCAGTCTTTATTCCCTTTGCTTTCCAGTTTTTGAATTCATGTTCTCTTGGAGGCAGGAATTTACTTTCTATTGAAGGGAGGTCAACAATAAACAAAATACATAAATAAAATAGAGTGTGTCAGAGGTGGTGTTATGGAGAACAATAAAGCAGAGAAGGGGGACAGATCTCCAGAGTCGCGTGTGCAACTCTCGTAGGCACCGTGAGACATTTTGATGAGAGAGAGGTAGTGAGGCCAAGAATGCCCAGGTACAGTTGACATGAGAGCCAAATAACCAGAATTTGGGCTTTGGTCCGTGAACACAGCACGGGGGCGGGGCGCGGGGGGGTGTTACCACTGCTTGCATATCGGGGCGCCAAGCCGGTTACATTTTCAGACCCTCTCTCTTACAGGTGGAGAAAAAGCTAGTGCTGCCCCTCCAGGTCCCCAGTTAACCACCCCCAGACCTTCACATCCCCATTTCCCTGTGCCCTCCAGAAAATAATACAAACTCCAGCAAGCTCTTTTTCTCCATACCTTTTTATTGAACTGTGCATACTTCATTAAAGGACCATTTGCTTAGAAATTCTTGAACGTTTGGACATATTTTACAGGACAGGACAGCAGCTGGAGGTCACAATTTCATCTCATCACATGCATAAAAAGACACAGGTTTTTTGTCGTTTGGTTTCTGTGTGTATGTGGTGTGTGTGTGTGTGTGTGTGTGCGCGCGTGTGTGCATGCACGTGCATACACACACACAATGCTCATTTTCACTTTTACAGGAAGGACTAGAGACATCAACTGACCAGAGATGAACAGGACCCACAAATGTGACCCCGAGAAAAGAGTGGCTAAGGACATTGGTCATTTATGGCTAATGTGATTGGCTTGGCCCCCATCATGGGTGGGGTGATCAGAATGGCTTTGCTGGCAGAAAAGCCTCAGCCTCACACCATGGTTCCTGGGAGAGACAGAGGGTCTTAGAGCTAATGGAATTGGGGCAACATGCTACCTTGGGGGACACTGGGGCTCAGAAAAAAGGAAGACCATTGGCTCTCAAAGTTGGAGGGAAGGTTGGCCCTCTTTTCCAGCTGGACTCCCATGGCTCAGGGAATGCAATCCAGTTTCCAGATGTCAGCTCCCAAATTCCTGCCCCCAGCAAATCCCTTCTTTGTGAGCTAAACTAGAACATGAGGCTGAAAATGCAGGATAGGAGAGTAGGAAGGAGCCTGGGGCTCCTTGTGGGGCCCCTCGAAGTGTTGCTCTGAGAAGACTGAGGACCTTAGGGCAGACAAGTGTCAAATTTGGACATCATCTTGGCCCCCAGTTGAGTCAAAGCCCAAATGGCATTGGTGGGGCTTACAGGCTTTAATGGGAGGGTCCCTCATTTCTCCTTCCTTCCCAGTTAGCAATACCTCAAGCCAGGCAAGAACTGATAAACTCCTGTATTCACTCACTCACAAGTCAATCATTTACACATTCACTCACTCAAAAGAACACAGGTTGGGTGCCCACTATGTGCCATGGGCATACAATGGGGGATAACCCCGAGTTCCTGGCACCTAAAATGATGTTGCCAGCCCTTGGCCTTGGACTGAAGCCTGGATAGGTCTGGAGAGCAAACAGGGCAGCTGCCCCCAGCCCAGCAGCTGCTGATCTTCCTCTTCCCCACCCATTAGGCACATGGAGCTTCAATGTCAAGCCTATCTAAGGGAGAGCCCAAAACCCTAGTGAAGACCAGGGGGCCACAAGCCAGAGCCATGGAGAAGTCTGAATCTCTTGGGCATCTTCTCCTGTGCTTCCCTCCTTGTTTTCCAAACCTGGATTAGTTCAGGGAGGCAAGAAGTGTGGGATGATCCATGCAAGACCCTTGAGAGCATCTTAATGAGACAGAATTGGGAGTGTCCTTCATTTTCCAGAATATGTCATGCCATTGTAGCCACTAACTTGAGATATTTCTGCAGGACAGAGCCTCTAAGGGGGGATCTTGGGAACTGGATTTTTGTTTCACTGTGTTTTTTGGGGATAGGAGCTGCTCAGTCTATCCATGCAATCCTATTGTCCTGCCTCACTTCATAATAAAACCACCTACAACTGCCTGGACTTGGGGTCGCCCTGAGGATGAAGCCCCGCCCCCTCCAATCCCACTATACACAATTAGGGGGAGGGGGATTTTAAATCCTCTTGTGTCAGATGCTCTCCTTGGAGGATGCAGTATCCAGACCACTCGGGAAGGGGCTATAGATGTGGGAGACTGGGCAGCCGAAGCCTTGTTTGGCTGTAAAATTGGATTCCAGCTGCCTCTCTCTTTTGGTCGTTCTGGACTTACTTCATTGGGTGGGGCTTTTCCAATGTCTTGAATGGGATTTTTCTGTTTTGTTTGCCAGAAGAAAAAAAAAAAAGCCCTTTTGGAATGGTGCCATTTGCTACTGCCTGGGCAGTTCGATGGCTGGCTAGTGGATAAAGATAATTGCATCTCTTGTACAGAAAGCCTCAGGCCTAGGAGGGCACAGGGTCTGGGCAGAAGAGCTGAAGCACCATGAGATGACCAGCCAGAGTTGGGACTGTTCCTTGGCTGGTCTGGGGAGGGTAGCATAAGCCTCATCCCACCCAGTGTGGTGCCTGTGAGGGCACTGGGGATGGGTTAGATGAGAGATTGGCAGGGTCATTAAAATTGCCCAAGATAGGAAGCAGAGGAGAAGCAGGGTATCCTGCTGCCACTTCCGTCCCTGGAAACCCACGGAAAACTCCAAATCCTAGAATTTGAGTTCCTGCTCGCTGTCCTCCCTGCTTTTGCCTCAATGCCTTGAGCCTGCGCCCAGATGTCCAAACCACATGCACACGTCCCTGGGGGAGGGGGGCGGATTTCCCTGGTTGTTCAGTCCAGTGGCCATGCAATGTGAGGGTCCCTCTGCAACATCCATTTTGTGCATCATCTAGCTTCTTTTTAAGCAGCTCATTCCCCAACCAGGCACCGAATTCCATGGTGAGGCAGCCCCGCCCATGAGAATCACTTCCTTAATTTGAGCTGAAATTGACCACTTTGTTCCTCTCAGGCAAGAGAGGCTTTCGGAGACTCACTTGCAGCCATCCTGCAGGCATATGGTTTCTTCTTCAGGAGAACGGCCCCTTTCCCCATCCTGGCCAGCCTTTAGAAGATCTTTTCAGGATCTTTGCAGAGAGGAATGGAGAGTTAGAACTGGAGGGGAAAAAAAGACGAGGGACCGCTAGATTCACCAGAGCCCCTTCCGAATCCATTTCCTTAAGTTGGCATTTGGGGACGTTCAGGAGAAATTCCAGGTTAAGACAAAAGCAGGGGCAGTGGATAGAAACCCAAACTTCCCAGTCTCTCTCTCTAGATGAAATCAGCCACAGAATAGAGTTATTTGCTTATCTGGGCATCAAACCTGGCAAACTACTGGGAGACAATTTTGTTTTGTTCTTGTGCAAAAGTTTTTTAAAAATCTAGTCTGAAGCTGATAGTGAGGCAGGTGGGGTATGAACACCTAGACATGAACGCAAGTCTGAAATCATCTGGCCTTTCTTCATCTTCCTGCATGAGGTGAAGAGTGGAGAATCACTTTCTGCTGAAGATTCTGCTTCATGAGATGTCCTCTGCCCATCTGAGGCTGAAAGCTGCCTAGTGGAATTAAGCAGGACAGTCCAGAAATTCCCCAGGGCCTGGATAGGTACAGCTGGATAAACACCATTGCCCTCGCCACAAGTCTCTGGTGCTATGGAGCCAGGCAGCTGGGAAAGGAGGGGGAGATGCAATGGCACATTCTAGGGGACACATCTTCTCAGGGTTTGGCTGCAAGCTTGTCTACTATGGGTTTTTTTTTTTGTTTTTTTGTTTTTTTTTTTTTTTGGTGAGGATGCTGCAAGTGGATTAAAATGAGGAACAGTTAAGAAGTTGATGAGATCCGAGGCCCAGTATGTTCTCTGAGGTTCGCAAGAACCTGAAAATGCTCTGGCCTTCGGATCCAATTGATGTTACAGGGGAGTGGGTCGCAGGACATGGTAACAGGTCAGCCAAGAGGGTGCTTGGGTGTGTTCTGGACCTCAGCAGGAGGTTTGCTTGCGTGAGATTGGCCCTCCCAAGACCTCCGGGGATGAGAAAATTCAGCCTCTTCAAAATGCCATCGGGGTGGGGGAGGAGGAGCTGAGCCAGCCCGCATGCCATTCTGATTTTGAGGGCCATCTGTAACCCTCCTTCTCCTGGTCTTACTCCCGCCTCCGTGCCCTGGAATCTTAAGAACAATAAATAGGAGAAACACACAGAACGAGGAAAGTACAGTGTCCACAGACTCTAGGTCAAGTGTCAGGAAATGCCTGCATGAGGAAGTCAGAGCCCGAAGTCTTTCCCCACCCCCCCAGAAAGTCAGGTCCAAAAGGAAGAAAGAGAACCCAAGGGGCAATGGGAGGAAATGAAAAAGACCAGAAAATATCAGCTATGATAATGACCAACCATAAAACTCCTAAGATGTTATTCTATATCACAAAACGGCAATGAGACTGAATGGCCCTATTACAAATTTGCTAACCACACACATATACCTATATACTTTTTATCTGAACAGAAAAATAGACTACTCTGAGATATGTGGATATCCTACGATATAGCCCTGCATCGGATACTTCTAGAGCCAGAAACATGGCAACAGAAAATGCAGAGGTAATTTTTATTCTGGGGGGCATAGCCAGGCTTGTTTGGGTCCCCCTGGCTGAGTGAAAGCATTTGCATGCTGTCATATAAGTGGTGAGAAACCGGAAGCAGGGGAAAATTGAGCTCAGGGCTGGAGGCTCTCCCCTGTCCCGCTGGGGGGGGGGGGGGCGCCGAGCTGACTCCTTCTTTCCTCTTGCCACTGGAAAAGGATCTCCCAAAGGCTCCCTCTCCCAAAGGATCATGCCCTAGAGTCATATCACTTCAATCTCATTGGATTCAAAATTACCTAACAGGAGGCTGAAGCCTGGGGTTATGTTACTTGGGACTACTTGGCAGAGAAATAAGGAAAGGGAGGTGAGGCAGAGAGAAAGAGAGAGAGAGAGAGAGAGAGGGAGACCTGGCTCTAGGGAACCTTGTCCATGGTGAAGTTTCAATTTCCCCTTGTCCGTGGACTAGACACTCCAGCCGTGACTTGGAGCAAGAGAGCAAGACAGAAATGTACAATAGTTACAAACATCAATACATCACAGTTTTAAAGAAGAGAATACTGTTGTTGTTTTTCTCCTCAGAAGAGTGGGTCTCATTAGGAGAAAGGTCAGGGGTGAAGCTACAGTCACTGAGACGTGGTAGAGGAGAGCTGGTCATCAGTTTGGCAAAGTTTGTTGTCACCAGCACTACTCGCGGGCAAGCCGGGGGAGTTGAAAGGAAAGGCCTCCTCAGAATTTTGCTGTTCCCCAGTCTTCGTCCTTCTTGATCCCCAGTGCTTTTAGAGAAAGGGACTTCATGGAGACAAATGTTCTGTCCTCTTTTATTCTTTCCCCATTAAGTGTGCTTAAGATAAAATTCCTAAAGAAGGCACTGAGAAATCTACTGCACCGAAGTCCTGTTGTTTTTCTTACCCCAAAGATAAAAAAAAAAAAAAAAAAAAAAAGTGAAAAAGCCGACTCCTCCAGAGCTCGCCCACCTCTCTCCACAGGTCGCAGACTACCCCGATCACACGGGGACCTGGTCCCTAGCCCTTACTGATAATGGTGGAAGTTGGAAGCCAAGGTCTGCTGGGTTCTTGACGAGTTTCACCAAATTCACCAAAGGGACCAGGCCTTCACCCGCTCCAGCCCCTAGTTTGGTTTCTTTGGGTTGACTTGTTTCGTTCGTTTGTTTGTTTGTTTCCCATTTTCATTGGTTCAGGAATGGGTGGGACATGGATCACCGAGTTAAAGTGGTATTTGCCTCCAAACCATGCTTTCCTCTCCTCTATGAGGATCTGTCAAGGTCAGCTTCTCAGTGGAGACTCTTAGGTAGATTTCCCAGTGCATGTACACAGGTATAGGTAGGGGTGTACACATATTAAAAATTGGGGTATGTTCATTTTTGGCAGGTGGGGCCTGGGAAAACTTACGATACTCTATTTTGAGTTGGGCACAGGATAAAAGCTATATTCCCACAATACATACACAAGTGAAAGAAAAAAACAAAACAAAATGCAATACTTTCTAAGCATAGTATATGCTGAGTTTCAATTATTCTGTTTCTATAAGAACTCTATAGGACTCTGGCTAGTAAGCCTGAAAAGGTAGGTTCTTAATGATACTTCTGAATTCGTCCTTCAAAAGTGACTCCATAAAATGCTACTTTAAGGTCAGACAAACTACATGGGGAAGGGAGGGCCAGGTCCTGTGTGACCACACAAGGCAGAAAGGGCCTTTGGTTACAAGGAGAGTTGCACCAATTGGTTATTAGTTTAAAAGAAAGAAAGAAGTCATATCCAATCTGTACACTTCTCATCTGCTTCAACCAACAAATGAAATGCCTTGATTTGAAGAAGGGGTGGTAAGTTCCTTCTCGCTATATATGGCTATATTTAAACATGTTCACTTTCCTGATATGTAAAATAGACTCTATTATTATTATTAATTTTTACAGATAGCATCAGCTCTAAAAATATCTGAATCGGAAATCACAACTATTTACTTTTATCAAAAAGCATTTGTTTTCCCTGAATTTTCACGTTTGTGCTGACGGCCGACGGAAATGGTGATAAAAACAAGGAAGAGACACGTGAGCTGACATGGCCCAGGGACAACTGTCCAGCGGCCGCTCCTCAGGAGGCCCCCAGCCCGCACTGTGTGCCCCAAAAAGGGCTCAGGGCCACTGCTGCCTCCTCTCTCTGGCGTGCCGCCAGCACAGGATGACCTCACACTTTCCCTGCCCCTTTGCCATTGCTGCCAGGGTGCTCTGAAGATACTTCGGAGCGTCAGGATACTTCGGCATCGTTTTGTTGGGTAATATGGCAAAGAACAGGACTGCACCTTCTTGAAGGGATCCACAGTCCTCGGAGACGCTGAGAAGCAATATGAACCAGGTACGGATTCAGCAGAGAACAGGTGTTTGTAAGGGCGGTGGAATGACTCTGTGTCATCATACCTGTGACAGGTGGTTCAACCTCATGCCACTGTTTGGAGGGCAGGCGGAACAACTCCGTGATATTTGTGAACTGACAGATGGATTCGTGCCATTATACTAACAGGCAGACCAGTAACACCTTGTATGAAGGACTGGCGAACCATGCCATGTTTGTTCCATCAGGAAGACGTATGCCTGTCACTGGATTGTGGATTGGCAGATCTACACTACTGTACGTGGGGCATCATCCATCAATGTTGTATTAAGAGAACGACATCGGTCCATTGTACTAAAGACAGGCAGATCAATGACAAGTCATCTTTACTGACAGATGGGCCAACAGCATGGCATCATGCTAACCAGTGGCTCAACCCAATGTTTCTGAACCGAGGAATGGCCAACAACTCCATCCTGTTGGACCCAATTCATGCAGGCCAACGCCAGGTCGTCAAACTAGAACAGGAAGACCAACACCAAGAAATACACCAGAACCGTTCACAATGCACACAAATACTTATTGCTTTTGTCTGTACTGGCTGCATTGATGGCTGCAGGAAGGAGAGCTGAGTTTTAGTACAGACAGTGACACTGAAAACACACCAACAGCTGGTTGACAAGAAAGAGAACAGAGTAAACACCCAATGCCCACCGTCTACTGTATTCTTCTGAGATGTGCATGCTTCCGGTACACGTGACTCTGTGAGAGGCCCCGCTCAAGGGCTCAAGTACCCTTCCTTGCAAGGGACCTAATGGGAAGCGTCAGAGGGGCAGGGAAGGAGCCCACAGACTTTGACATGGCAGACAGCAATACCAGCACAATATCCCCCACCGTGGCTGGACACAGGCATGTACCAACAACCCAACTGTAGTCCCGAAAAGTGGCCCACGGGAAATAGTGCTTGTTTTAAAGTGCAAGATGTTGACACTGTCCCTGGTAGAACCTATTTTTGAAAAACATAAAGTGCTTTTTATTTTAACTTTTTTTTAAAACTTGAATACCACAGGAAACAAAAAAGAATTTCTATTATAGTAGATGCTTTCCCTGCTGCAGCAGGAAGTATTCAAAAGTCTGAATTGGGCATTTCAATTGGGGATTTCTTTTTTCCTTCCATTTTTGCAGGTTAAAAAAAAAAAATCAGATTTTATTCTGTTCTTCAGTAACATACAGTCTCTTTGAATAAGCTATTTCTTTTGCATATTTGACACTTGCATATCTTTTGAGTCTACACTAGTGATGTACAGAAAGTGTTTTCCTTCTAACAACCCTAAAGCAATGCTCACCGTTCATACTGTTGGCTGAGTGCCTGCCGTCTGAACCCTTCCCAGATTGCCAGGGGGCAATTAGAATCAAGTACAAGTGGTGCAACTCACCCTGATGATATCTCAAAATAAAATCTCAGGTACTATGGAACACTGAAGTCAATGAAGACATTTGAGTAAGGGTTTTGCGCTGGGATCGTGGCTGATGGTGTGGAAATTTCCCCATGACACGAGTATCCTCTGTAGCTTTCTAACAGTGGGACCCATCCAGGAGGTGATGGACAGGAGTTCCAGGAGGTGGCCAGGTAACACCCAAAACCAAATTGGCCAACCCAGCCACTTGTTCCGGCATCCTTCTCCAGCTGAAGCCTGGAGGGATCGAGATGCTGCCCTCCCCCCCGAGGCTGTGATGGAGAGCCATGACAGACGAGTGGGGAGGAGGTGGCCTTGGTTAGGTCCAGCATGTGGTAGTGGTGGCTGTGAGTTCTGCCCATGTCATCTCCCAAAGAGGGCAGTGGACTTGGTACAAGGAGACGCCACATCCTGTGGCTTGGCCGACTTCACTCGGTCATACCTGTCATGGCTCTCAAGGCCCTAGGGAGCCTCCCCTGGAGTTTCGCTTCTGTCTGGGGGCTTTGCAGAGCCTTTCTGAGTTCGTGCGGAAAAGCTCTGCGGCAGGGAAGCTGAACGGCACACCTCTCAGGTCTTGCCACAAGTCTCTGTTGGACAGGTGGGGTAGCTCAGATGCTCTGATCCCGTGTGCTTCCATGGGCTCCTCCTCCCGGCAACACGCGGACGTCGGGGGAGATGTGGTTCTCGAGTTTGCACTTTTCCTGGCCACTGGGGCCTTTTCCAGTCAATGCTTCTGTTGAGTAAATACAGTTCTGCCTTAAGAACTTAGGGGAGGTGGGTAAGGGGGAGCTTTCAAAGTGGTTCTTCTCTGATCTTGTCCCGACGCTGAACTTGGGACTGGTGCTCATGTGGACGCTCTTGGGAGGGCTGGAATCTACACTGTAGAGCACCTGCCCCTCATCATCTGTGTCCGCATCAATGTACTGGTGGACACCTGCTTCGAAGTTGAATGCTATTGCTGTGTGTTTCTCAGGTGATCGGGGGGGCGTCCTAGCACTTGCTGTGGTGTAGATGGAGGACTCTGGACTCAGTACAGGCCTGTCCAAGAGTGTGGCACACTCCAGTCCAGCGACAGCAGCTGCAGCGCCCCCCCGATTCCTAAGAGGGTCGTGGTACATCCCCAGAACAGGGACTAATGGACTGGAATCCCCCTCCACGAAGTTGACTTTAAGTGCTCGGAGCTTCAGGGGGTTGTTCGTCTTCAGAGAACTCTTGGGGCTCTCAATGAAGAAGGTAGAGCGATGGCTAGCATCAGGGGTGGGGTTGGCCTCCACAAATCTACCACCACTGGCACCCAGAGCTCCCCGCCAGCCCATCTCTGGGGCCATGCTGCCCCCAGTCTTGCTGGGAAGTGATGCCAAAGGGCTGTGGGAGAATCTGGTGGCCTCGGGGAAGTCTGTGGCACAGCTAATGAAGCTATCGATGCTTGACATGCTTCGCATGTCTATGACCCCTTCCGTACGCGTGGGCAGAGGGGCTACAGGGCTGGGGATACTCTCCATTTCAAGTTCTTCCTTTGGTTTGCTCTGTGTTGTTGACTCCTTGGTATTGAGGATGGGTTGAGATTGGGTCTTGGCCATCTTATTGTACATGTCTTCCAACTGCTGGACATTCAGGTGCTGAGGACTAGAAGATGATCTGGCCTTCTCAGGGGATCCCTGCTCCTTGGTTTCAAAGGACTTACTTGAGCTAGTTTCAGACAGTGTCCTCTTTGTCCATTTCCATTTGTTGGGAGACAAGTGATTATCTTGCACTTTGTCCTTCTTACTCATATTGTCTCCATTTTTCTCAACCACGATGTCCATCATCTCGATGCTCCGGGCAAAAGCATCTTTCATGTTCATGGACACGATGCTGCCATTCCTCTTGGCTCTCTCCAGAGCCTCTCTCCGCTTGATTGCTTTCTCCTGCCTCTTCTGCTCCTTGTAGAACTCAGAGAAGTTATTGACAATGATGGGGATGGGAAGAGCAATCACCAGGACCCCTGCAATGCAGCAGAGCCCCCCAACAATCTTCCCCAGGAGAGTCTTGGGGTAGATGTCTCCATACCCAACGGTCGTCATGGTGATGGTGGCCCACCAGAAAGAGGCTGGGATGCTTTTGAACTTGGTGTCATCCTCATCCTTCTCAGCAAAGAAGACAAGGCTGGAGAAGATCATGATGCCCATGGCGAGGAAGAGGATGAGCAAGCCGAGCTCATTGTAGCTCCTCCGCAGGGTGAAGCCCAAGGACTGGAGGCCGGTGGAGTGGCGTGCGAGCTTAAGGATGCGGAGGATACGCATGATGCGGAATATCTGGACCACACGACGGACGTTCTGGAACTGCAGCACACTCTTGTTGGATTCGGTGAGGAAGATGGTGACATAGTATGGCAAGATGGCCAACAAGTCAATGGCATTGAGTGGGCCCTTGAAGAACTTCCACTTCTTGGGTGAGGACAGGAACCGCAGCAGGTACTCCATGGTGAACCATGCAATGCACACGGCCTCCACATGGGCCAGCTGGGGGTTGTCTGTGGTCTGGCCGAACTCGTCCAGGCTCTGCAGCTCGGGCAGCGTGTTGAGTGACAGGGCAATGGTGGAGAGGACGATGAACATGATGGAAATTATGGCAAGGATCTGCAAGGAGAAGAGAGTGGGATTTAGTTACCAACCACCCATAGGATGATCATCCTAACAACCGTGCGTCCGCAGAATGCTCCTCAACATTCAAGAGCATTTTCACATCTCAACAGTCACCTAATGCCTGGATGTTTGAGCTAAAAAGATCATTTATTTGAATCCATTTGTTGTACAGATGTACAAACCAAAGCCCAGAGACTGCAATGATTTAAAGCTAATTATTCCAGCCTCGGGGCGGCGGGGCGGGGGGAGTCAGCAGTGAGGACACAGGAGATCTGAAAGAGGGTATGGGGGCGGCAATTTGGAACCTGGGCTCTGGTGTCAGGCTGTTTTGGGTTCGAATCCCAGCTCTGCCACTTTCTTACCTTGAGCCAGTTGTTTACTCTAAGCCTCATTTTCCTCATCTGCAAAATGGGATGGTAAATAAATGTCTACCTCAGAGAGCTGCTGCAAGGGGTAAATGCATTAACACGTGCAAGGCATTTAGGAGAGCTTCCAGCTGTGCACACAGAGTGTCTGATGAACGCTAGCTGTCCTCACAGGGGAGGTCTCTCAGCCCACACCACCCCATCGGCCTAGCCCGCCCAGCCTCCGGGTGGTCCAGCTGGTCTTTGCTTCCTGCCCTGTCCCGAAATGGCCTGCTATATCCCATCGGCCAGTGCCCTTGCTGCCCGGGTGAGTTCGAGAGGCTTCCGTTTTTCTGTAATGAATCTCCACTCACCACATAGGGTTGTCAAGCCTACATTTTTACTCCGACCCCTCTCTTTGGGCCTCTCCTGCCACAGGTTCCCAAATGTCACACTTCTCTGGCCATACGTTTCCAACGAATCCTGTGTCCTTTAAACAAAAGCTTTTGGGGGCGCCTGGGTGGCTCAGTCGGTTAAGCAACTGCCTTCGGCTCAGGTCATGATCCCAGGGTCCTGGGACCGAGCCCCGCGTCGGGCTCCCTGCTCGGCGGGAAGCCTGCTTCTCCCTCTCCCACTCCCCCTGCTTGTGTTCCTGCTCTTGCTGTCTCTCTCTCTGTCAAATAAATAAATAAAATCTTAAAAAAATAATAAACAAAAGCTTTTGAGTTTTAATTCTTGATGTGCACTCATTGAAAAAGTAAAATTCTGTAATCACTTTATAAAAAGAAATATCCAATACATACAAAAGTAGATCAAATTTATGTATATTTACAAACCATAATCAGGTGAACGCCTGTGAACACACGACCCAGGTGAAGAAACAGTATGTGACAGTAATGCCAACATTTCCTGCAGGTCCTTCTCCACCCCCGGGTAACCACAATTTCTTCTCATCCCTTTTCTTTTCTGGAGAGTTTTTAATAGAGAGATATATGTCCCTAACAAATTGCTATTTTGTCTCGCTCAGGACTGACATCCTACTGTACGTGTTCTTTTGCTGCTTGTACTACTCTTCCCTCGGTAGTAAAACAACAACACACACTGCTCACCTTCTCCATTTTAGCCTTGTCCTAAGAAATGACATTTGCAAAGATGCTGGTTTTGTGTGCTAGGGAAAGATGTGTTAAATCTTCATTAAAATAAATGCGTGCTTATTCCGGCGGCATACTTTGGGAACTCCTGCACCGAGTTCGAAGTGTGGGCTCTAGAGGTAGAATCCAGCTCTGCCATTTACTGGCTGGATGGCCTTGGCATTGAAACTTCCCTTGCCTCAGTTTCCTTACTTGCGAAATGGGGATATTCCAGTCATTCATAACTGGGGATGATTTTGAACCCCCAGGGGTCAAAATTTGACAAATGCCACAGAAATTTTTGGTTGTCACGACCTGGGGGGGAGGGATGCCCCTGGCAGCCAGTGGGTGGAGGCCAGGGATGCTGCTGAATCCTACCATGCACAGGACAGGCCTGCAACGAAGAATGATCTGTCTCAAAATGTCTATAGTACCAAGGTTGAGAAACCCTGGGGTATACCAGTAGCTAGCCCCTCATAAATCATAGTGTGGGGGACGAGGAGATTATATAGGCAGGGTTACCAGCACAGGGCTAAACACAGGGTGGCTCTGATTTTCTGGGGCAGGCAGCCAGGGCCTTGGGCAGAGCCCTGCAGGTTGCTGCTCTAGGTAGGCACTGATCCCCAGCTAGGAGGAAGCCTGCTGGAGAAGGAGCAGATTCCTGGGGAGCCTGTTCCTTTAAGAGCTGGGCGGTCCCATTTCCCCCAGAGCCTGGCAAGGGAAGCCTGCTCCAGTTTCTAACCCCTAGACAACTCCAGGGAAGGCCCACATAATTGATGTTCTGCTGACAGAGGCATGAATTATGCACCCTGCATATTATGTCTGTATTATGTACAGTCCTTAGGGTTTGTTATTCTAAGGTAGGCACCACCTTTGTACCTGAGAATGAGAATGTGCCCTGCCCTCCCCACCTCCCAGCCCCAAGATGCCTAGAAAGGAAGAAAAGGGGGCAGAGTCCTCCCTGGCTCCCGAGGGAGGGCAGTCTGCTGCTCAGTGTTGTGTTGGGAGGGTCGGAGCACCTCAAGCCTCCTTCCCTGCATGCAGGCACCCCTCCGCACTCCGTCCTGGCCCTACCCATAAGATTGTTTTCTTTCCTAGACCCGCTGAAGCCTTCAGAGTCAGGGCCATTCTTCCTGGCTGGGGAACTTCCAAGTGGGAGTTAAACCCTCTGTGCCTCAGTTTCCTTATCCTTAAGATTTGGGGCGGGGGGGGGTGGAGGTGTCCAATGCAAGGCTGCAATGAGAGTTCAATGAATTCGTAAGGCCCTTAGATCAGCTTTTATCGCTGTTATTACTCTGCAGCCTTATACTTATTTATGAGCTGGTTTGGGAGCTGGGTTGGAGTCCTGAGACTATTCTCCCTGGCTGTGTGGCTTTGGACAAATCGTTTCCCCTCTCTGAGCCTCCATTTCTCCATTTTTTATCTCTAGAATGGAGATGGAAGTAATTGAGCACTTGTCACATAACAGCTACTTAATATATGTTACGTTATTAAACTATGATCCAGGTAATTTATCATCACGCCCCACTCCCAGCCCCTGGACTGGTTGCTGAGGTCTGTGGGTCCCATTGCCTGCTAAAGCAGCAGATATCCCACAAACAGCCTGAAACCCAAACAAACAGTTTTGACTTGGTCTCTGGGATGGACCCCAGGGGTGGGGCGGGGGGGGGGGGGGCGGTATGTGGACCAGCCAGCACCTGGAGTCCTCCCAGAACCGTGTTCAAACCCCTGTCTGGGCCTCTGCATTTCCAGCTTTGCTTTCCTGGGATCTGAGCCCAATCAGTTTTGGGCAGGACTCCAGGAACCCGGGGAGCAAAGGCAAAAGCCAGGACGAGGGACTAGGAGGCAGTCTTCAGATTCCCTCCCTGTGAGGAGATTCTGGATCCTGGAACCCACCTGTCTGCACCAAATGGGGGCAGAAGCTTTGGTCCTCTGGGTGAAGAGAGCAGCAGGTGGGAGTCCCCAGGGTGGGATCCAGGGGTGCTGGAGCCAGGCCCTCCTCCTAATTGTCGGCTCTGGTGGTTGATCACGGGGATGCCCACCTTTGGCTCCAGCAGCTATAAATACAAACTGTTTATCATTTCCTCCACACACTCCCCTGCTCTTCCAGGAATGTGAACGAGGCACAGAATATCTGTGCATAAAAGGGCACAGGCTCCTGTCTGGAAAGATGGGGAGACACAAGCAGAGAAGGGAAGGGTCTCATTCATGGGTACATAGCCCATTGGGGTCAAACCCATACAGGGATGCCAGAAGCTCTAGCAAGCTGAGAGATGTTCAGGGCTTGGAAAGTGCCTTTTTTTTTTTTTTTTTTTAAAAACAAGTGTCTGTCATAAATCATTTTTTAAATTTTAATTTTAATTCCAGTAGAGTTAACCTACAGTATTATATTAGTTTCAGTGTACAGTATAATAATTCAACAATTCTATACATCACTCGGGGCTTGTTGTGATAAGTGTACTTTTATTCGGAAACTGCTCTTCATGCACAAGCATCTTCATTAGCAGCTTTATCCGCAAATAAAAAAGTGGAATCAACCCAAATGTCCATCAGCTGATGACCGGATAAACGGGTATCTCCATGGAATGGAATATTACTTATCCATAAAAAGGGGTGGAGGACACACGCTACAACATGGATGAGCCTTGAAAACATGACGCGAAGCGAAAGAAGCCTGACACGAAAGGCCCCGTACTGTAGGATCCCATTTACATAAAGTGTCCAGATAAGGCACATCTTTAGAGATACAAAGCAGATTAGTGGCTGCCAGGGTGGGAATATGGATTAACAGTTGTTAATGGTTATGAGGGATCTCTTTGGGGTGATAAAAGTGTTCTAAAATTGATTTAGGGTGATGGTTGCACAACCTGGCAAATTCACTAAAAACTCAGTGGAGCTGCACACCAGAACCGGGTGAATTAGATGGTACGTAAAATAAGCCTTACTACGGTAATAGAATTTTTGCTTTCCATAAAGAGTATCCCACTGCTTTTAATCCTCACAACAGTATTGAAAGGTCATAGGAGAGAAGCAAAAATCCAAGCAAGCCATGGAGAGCCCTTCTGTGAACCCTGCAATGGCTCCATAAGCTCTCGGATAAAGTTCTAATTCTTCGCATTTTGTTGGCATGTTTTCATTACCAAATGCTCTGCTAGTTGCTGGGGATATGCAGCATGGATAAGAAAGACCACTTCTGTGGCTGCAAGGAGCTGGGAGAGAGACGTGGACAAAATAACACATAAACCCATAAAAGAACAAGATGATGCCAGAGAGTGCTAAGTGCTACATGTTACTGAGAAAAACAAACCAGTGGGATCGGTAGGGTAGCAAGGGGTGAGGGGTGTCCACATGAGGTTGGGTAGTCAGGGCAGACCTATTTCAGGAGATGCCCTGGTTGTTGAGACTTGAGGATGAGGAGTACGTCATCCGAAGATCTGAGCATTCCAGGCAGAAGGCATAGCATGTGCAAAGGCCCTGAGGTGGGAATGAGTTTGGCTTAATCAAGCAACAGAAAGCAACTCAGTGTAAGTGGGGCTGAGTATAGGGATAGTTGGAGGGGATGAGGTTGGAGTGGCAGGAAGAACTCATCAAGAATGATAGAGAGATTTGGATTTTTATATTAAGACTACCTTTCTTCTCTCTCTCCAGACTATTTCCTGAATCTCCCACTGCATATTCTGTACCGAATCCTGGTAAAAACCCTTATAGTTCCCAAGCCGCACTGCTGTGGTTGCTCACACCCCAAGATCCTCACCATGCTGTTCCCTCTGCCTTCAGCACCCTTCCTCCTCCACTTCTCTTGGCTGATTCCTATCAGCTCCCAACTCAGGGGCCATTGCTCCAGTGAGCCTGCTCTGACCCCCAGCTCTGGGTCGGGTGTGTCCATCCTCCGGAGTCCCACAGCCCCTAAGCTTCTCCCATGAGAGCACTGATCTTGCTGAGCTGGACTTTTCTCCTCTGGGTCCTGCAAAGGAATGTCAGCTCATGAGGACCCAGGCTGAGTCTGTCTTGGACTGCTGTGTCCTTAGCTCCTGAAACAGTGCCTGGCGCAGAGCAGGTGCTCCCTAAATGGATGATAAATGAATGAACAAGTAAATGAATGGAAGGGAGCCTCAGAGAATGAAGTGAGTTATCCAGGGCCACTCAACTTGGAAGAGGTAGTTCTGGGACTTGATCTCAGGTCTGTGGGTGTCCAGAAGACATGTTCAAGGACGTAAGAGGAGGCAGCTTCCGGACCCGGCAACCCTCTTGCTCCTTTTATGGTCCTTCCGCTTCCCTGGCTTTAAAGGGAGATTATAGCTGGGGAGTTTTAATTTGAAGGGTCACTGGCGCAGATCCGATTAAGGGGATTGGGAGCAGGCTGATGGTCTGCACGCACCCCTCTCCCCACTGGAGGTGGGGGGCCCACCGGTGGGGGACTGGTGAGAAACTGGAGTCAGGAACCTGCAGGTGGCGCTCCTGGGCACAAAGGGACAGAAATCCGGGGATAAAGGTGCTTGGACAACAAAGGATGAAGGCAGAGGCCTTGGCGTGAGCCCGCAACAGCGGCCTTCACCAACAGAGGGCAACCGAGTCACAAAGGTGGAAAAGAGGTGCCGTGGCATTGCTGGGGGTATCCTAGGCATTATAAATCAGAAGCCTTTGGGCTGAGAAATTTATTTTTACTTATTGGCCCAAGTTTCAAAATTGGAAGATTTCACATAAAAATCCAGATTTTCACATTCCCTTGGAAAATCAGATGATGGCTACACTCAACCTGCATTCCCGAGGGCAACTACTGCCTGGAGCGAAGGAGCAGCTGCCCCTTTAGACAGGCCCCTTTGCCCCTTCCGTTATCTGTCAGGTCACTGTAGGCGTTGGGTTTGCAATGCGGGACCCACTGATGAAATACTGAAGACTGCAACCGCTTACTGACTTCCTACTGTATATGAAGAACTTTCCAGATGAGATCTGCATCTAATTGCACAAGCCAGAAACCTAGGGGTCATCCTTGTCCCCATATCTAACCCATCACCAAGTCTTGCCAATTCTGGCTCACAGACATCTTTTCGTCTTTTCCATTCCCTCTCTACCTGCAAGCTACCACTCTTGCCCCAAGCCACGATCACCTCCCCCTGGGCCACTGCAAACAGACTTTCCAGCTTCCCTTACAATTAGATGAGGCCATGTGGGCCACGTGACTAGGTCTGGCCAATGAAATGTGAGCAGAAATGATGCTTGCCCGTTGTTTCCTTTTTCTTGGTGGCTGGTAGGCAGATGTGATGGGCAGAGCTGCTTGGATCTGAGATGAAAGTTAATCGCAGCCCGAGCCTGGCCCTTTAGTGAAAAAGTGTGCCAACTCCTGGTCTACCTTATAACATCTGTCTTAGTTAAGCCACTGGATTTTGCAGTCTTGTTGTTACAATCACTTAGTCTATACTCTCCTGAACCCTGCAGCATCATCCTGTACCAGGCTCCCCTTTGCTCTTTCACTTCAGATGAATTAGTCTTCCTTTGGTCCCTCACAGTTCTCATGATCCTTCTTGCCACAGGGCCTTTGCCCATGCTGTTCTTGCTGCCTGGAGTGCTTTTTCCTTCACTCTGCCTGGTCAGTTTCTCCTCATCCTTCTCAGCTCAGCTGAGGCATCACCTCCTCAGGGAAGCCATCCCTGACCCTGATTTGATCAGGTCAAATCTGTAATTGCAGGCTTTCAGAGTACATGTCTTTCTCTTCAGAATGCTGTCTAAGTCACCATTTTACAATAATGCCCACCTCTGTAGAATGTAATCGACTTGAGGGCAGAGGTTTGTGTCTGATTTTTCTCAATCTTGAGTCCTCAGAGCATACAGTAGGTGCTCAACACATATTTATGGAATGAAGAATCTCATTTCATCCTGAAAACCACCTGCAGGTTGTGCTGTATCCCTGGCCCTCATTTTATAATTGGGGCAACTGAGGCTTAGAAAGACAATAACCAAAGTGACAACAAGGGCAGTGGCCAAGACATGGGTTTGATCCTATGTCTACCAGGCACTGAAGCCCTTCTCTGTTTTAATACCTGAGCACCTTTTTTTTATCCCAGAATCCTGGGGTCTGAATTTTATATATATATATATTTTTTTTAAATTTTATTTATTTATTTGACAGAGAGGGAGGGAACACAAGCAGGGGGAGTGGGAGAGGGAAAAGCAGGTTCCCTGCTGAGCAGGGAGCCCAGTGGGGGCTTGATCCTAGGACTCTGGGATCATGACCTGAGCCGGAGGCAGATGCTTAATGGCTAAGCCACCCAGGCACCCCAAATTTTGGATTTTTGAGGGGTGAAACAGAAAGGAACATATTAGATAATTGAATTATGGTTTTTAACATATGTCCTCACTTGAACCATCTCTCTCAGGTGACCCGACTCTTCCCTACACGATCTGGGCTGGGCATCTACTCCTAACAGGTGAATTAAGTTCTCATGAGCCTTGTCAAAGCAGGGATTCTGGGAGCTGGTGAGATTACAACCTCCTGCCCATCTGAGGACAACGCCTCTGGTGGTGGTGGTGGTGGTGGTAACGGAGACTTGACTCTGGTCCCTGCAGAGTGGGGAGGGCATAGTGAGACACTTGATCGGAGCAGGGTTCTTCCTGCCTGAGTGATCGTCAGTTCCCTACATTTGCTGGGGGCGTGAGGAGCTGAGGAAGGGACTGTTGGTCTCAACAGTGATGAATGGTATGGGTCCATCCCTGCCGCAGGGAGCAGTGGATTGAATAAAAAAAAAAGGAGCACAGGAAATGTTAGGTAAGGACAGTGTCCACGGGTTCTGCTGAGCCACAAATCTGTCCCCTTGCCCCTGAATCTGCAGGGATGGGGAGGGTGGAGGGTACTCTTTGAGAGCCTGGTCAGGGCAGCTGGGGGTGCTAAAGGAAGCTAAATATGTTGGTCCGGATGTTGGGATTGGACACCACCCTGGCTAACATCAGAATGATGGCTCTGTGATTCTCGATAACAGCCAGATTTGCTGGTTAATGTCCAAGATACATTTAGAAGGAGACATTTGGGGGGCTTAACAACAGATCTTTTTCACGTAGCATTTTAGTCTCACTAGAGGTTCACGTTGAGGTGAATGCATGGGTAGTCAAGAGACCTACTTTCCAATTCTGGCTGGGCGTCTTTAGGCCAGTGTCTTCACGTCTCTGGTCTTTCTCATGGAACGGCCACTGAGAATCTGCTGGGTCTCCAGTGTAGTTCCTTTCCAAGCCGTGACTCAGGGAACCGGTGGCTCTATCGTCTCATTATGTGACTTCCATTCTTGCCAAGGCAGGGGCAGGAATAGCGTGGAGAAGTCACGCTTGCCTGTGCCCAGAAGTGATATGCGTCATTGCTTCCCCTGACAGCGAGGTCTGAGATCTACAGCCTGCCTCCCCATGGGGAGGCAGTTAGTGCTCTGAAACCTATAAAATGCTCACGAAGGCTAAGGAGATGGTCTCCAACGCAGGTGTGTACACCGTATGACATACTGGGGGAGGAGCAGAAAGAAGTGACTGGCATTTGATGGGTAAGTCCTGGAGACCTGCCATCCAACACTGTGCCCAGAGTCCCAATACCATATAGTACACTAAAAGTGTGAAGAGGGTAGGGGGCGCCTGGGTGGCTCAGCCAGTTAAGCCTCTGCCTTCAGCTCAAGTCATGATCCCAGGGTCCTGGGATGGAGCCCCGCATCGGGCTCCCTGCTCGGCGGGGAGCCTGCTTCTCCCTCTCCTCCCTGCTCATGCTCTCTCCCCCCGCTCATGCTCTCTCTCCCGCGCACTCTTGCTCTCTCTCTCTCAAATAAATAAATAAAATCTTTAAAAAAAATGTGAAGAGGGTAGATATATTAAGTAGTCCCACCATAATAAAAATAAAAATAACTGTGATAGATGCAATAAAAAATAATAGCACTGGGGGCAGATTTTTAAAAAGAGAGAAATTACCGGCATTTCTACTTTTAAACGAAAAGAAAAGAAGCAATCCCGTTTTACCAACGTTGAGCCCCTGAATCAACACTGGTGTCCTGCTCGCTGGGTATGTCAGACAGCCCTGGGGGGAACAGAAGTGCCCTGAAGGAGGAGGGGGCACCTCAACTCAGTGGGTTGGCAAAGAAACCCTCACATCTTTGACTGCAGCCCTGCAGTGTATGTATGCCTGGCGTGCAAGAGATTTCTAGCACTCACTCCTCTCTGGTTCTCGTCTTCTTCCTGGGCACACTGGAGGCCTCTATTTCCTCTGTGCAGAACTGTGTGACTCGCTGTGCACCGGGATGATGCAGATGGCTTCTGGGCTGAGGGTGAGTGGGTGTGAGCTCCCTCTCCTCAGCAACAATGGAGGTCTCATGTTGAGAGGACAGTGGATCCTGAGTCACCACGACTTGGAAGAGGGCCGTGCTGCACTCTTACTGGGTCCTTAGGGGGAATCACACAAGTGAGAAACAAAACTTTGATGTGTAAAGTCACCAGATTGTGGTTTCCTCACTACTGTTTCCTCACCTCTGTAATCTCGTGTATCCTGACTAATTCATCTAGTTGAGTTGGAGTGTAGATTCTATTCTCTGGTTTTAAGCAAACTAGTCCTTGCAGACAAAGACAAATGGTTTACAAAGATCCTCGTAAAGAAACAACAGCTTGGAGGTAGCTTTAGTAATGTCAGCCCAGGTAAGCATCAAGATAACAGCTAAACGGATACTTGTCCTGGTGTGATCCCATCACTGGTGACGACGCGAAGTTAAAAGCAATGATGAGCTCATCAGATCTGACAAAAAGTTAACTAAAAGGGTCAAAGTCATCAGGAAGTCTCTGTAGTATGAATTTTCATCCTTTTACTAGTGAGCCCTGTCTTCATTCATCATCAAACACAGGAAGAAGCATGACAAAGGAATAGAAAATGAATGAATAAACTTAAGGTCCGGCGGAAGAGAGGCACTAGAATGTATTGGTTAGGAACCTAGGCCTGCATTTTATTATTTTTTTTAAAGATTTTATTTATTTATTTGTCAGAGAGACAGCGAGAGAGGAAACAGAAGCAGGGGGAGTGTGAGAGGGAGAAGCAGGCTTCCTGCCGAGCAGGGAGCCCGATGCGGGGCTCGATCCCAGGACCCCTGGGATCATGATCTGAGCCAAAGGCAGACACTTAATGACTGAGCCACCCAGGCGCCCCAATTATTTTATTATTTTTAAAAAGATTTTATTTACTGGGGTGCCTGGGTGGCTCAGTTGGTTAAGCATCTGCCTTTGGCTCAGGTCATGATCTCAGGGTCCTGGGATCGAGCCCCACATTAGGGTGGGGGCGGGTGGAGAGCGAATGATCTCAGGACTCTGAGATCATGACCTGAGCCGAAATCAAGAGTTGGATGCTTAACCGACTGAGCCACCCAGGCACCCCAGAGACCTGCAACAGCTTTCTGATTTTCCAGTTGTGAGCCCTTGGAAAAGTTACTTAACCTCTCTGAGCCTCAATTTCTTCACCTGTGCAATGGGGATCACCACAGTTCCTACTTCATTAAGGATTCCATGCGATCATGCATGTGGTACCCAGCATACAGTCGGGGCCCAGGGAATGTTTGCTGTTCATTTGTTTTCAACTGGAAGGAAGATGTGAGCATCATATAAGACCATTCTAATGTGGGGTCTGTTATCATGAGCTATTATTACTATTCATCGGCGAGGGACTGAAGAAAAGAGCAGAATCAGTGAGACCTGGGTTCAAATCCCGCCCCTGGACAATGAATTTTCCCTGTGTGCCCCTTAGCACAGCTGTGTAAGTTCACACAAGGAACTTTGCCTCTCTGAACCTCAGTTTCTTCGTCTGTAAAAAGGGAATAATAATATCTACATGGTCAGGTTTTTATAAGGATTAACCTCATTCATTCATCCATCTGTCCATCCATCCATCCATCCATCCATCCATCCATCCATCCATCCACCCATCCACGTGTTCAATGATGCACCAGGCGCCATCTTAGCCTCAGGGTACAGCTGTGAACAAACCAGGCAGAAATCCCAGTTTGTGTGGAGCTGACCATCTTGTAGAGGGAAGGGGTATGCAGTGAACAATAACAGGGCAACAGGATAATTTTGGGTGATGGTAATTGCTTTGAAAAAATTAAGTCGGTTGTAGGAAAGGGGAATGACTAGGAGATGTGTTCACCTGAGGTGGTCAGGCAGGGCCTCTCGGTGGAGGTGACCTTTAAGCTGAGACCTGAATGATAAGGAAGAGCTGGCCCTGTGACCATCAGTGGGAAAAGCATTCCAGGCAGAGGGAACAGCAAGTGCAAAGGACCTGAGGTGGGGACATGTGGGGCCAGCATGGTTGAAGCAGGGCAACTGAAGGGAAGAGTAAGAGGGAATGAAGCGGGAGAGGGAACAGGGGCGGAAGTTCAAGGCGTCTTCAAGCCACACATGCAAAGTGCAGAACATGCTATGGTTCTTTTTTTTTTTTTTTAAAGATTTTATTTATTTATTTGAGAAGGAGAGAATGAGAGACAGAGAGCACAAGAGGGAAGAGGGTCAGAGGGAGAAGCAGACTCCCTGCCGAGCAGGGAGCCCGATGCGGGACTCGATCCCGGGACTCCAGGATCATGACCTGAGCCGAAGGCAGTCGCTTAACCAACTGAGCCACCCAGGCGCCCAAACATGCTATGGTTCTTATGAATATTCTTAGCAGCAGTCTTCCTTTGACTCCCTTCTTCATGCCCTGCTAAGGGCCTGCTTTGGAAAATGAGGGCGATCATTCTTGTGTCTCAGAAGAGTCCCTCAGATAGTCAGCGAGACTCCCCCAACCCACTGTTTCCTCTCAGTGATTTTCCAACCCCATAAGGCACGCTGCTCCTCAGCAGCAAATTCCCACTTGCCCAAGCTGTCCTGGGAGTCAAGCCCAGGCTCTCCTCCCACAGTCCCTGTGCCTGCTACAATGTCCTGAATGGAGTCCCCCTTAGCATCTATGACAAGTATCATTAGACACCTTTTCTTCAACACCTTTCTTGTCTGGGCCCTCAGGACCCTCTCGTCTTCCTGTTATAAAAGCGGAGTCAGCAGAGCCCTCAGCACCTCTCACTGGCTGTTCCTCGGGCCTGGAGAATCCTTTGCCCACTCCCTCTCGCACACACAGTGGGCTTTCTCACTTCTCTCAGGACTTGGCAGAAATGGCACCTTGGAGAAGCCTTTTCAACTTCTCCCAGATGGAAGCACATGCCCTTCTCTAAGGTAGGAACTAGGTCTTGTCACTCCCCTTCTTGAAGCCCTCCAGTGGCTTCCTACGGCACCCAAAACAAGGTCCAAACTCTTACGGGGCTTACAAGGCCTTGCCTGATCTGGTCCCCATGTCGGCCTCTTAAATCTCCTCTCCTCTGCTCTTTCCCACTCTCTTCCAGCCACACTGGCCATCTATATGCTCCTCAACATGCCAAGAGCATTCCTGCCTCAGGACATTTGCACTTGCTGTTTTCTCTACCTGTGATGCTCTCCCTCCAAATTTCTCTGTGACTGGCTTCTTCATACCCCACATATTCCCTCCTTAGAGGGGCTGTCCCTGACAACCTGATTCAAATAAATACCTCCTGGGGTGCCTGGTTGGCTCAGTTGGTGGAGCATTTGACTCTTGATCTTGGGGTTATAAGTTCAAGCGCCATGTTGGGCGTAGAGATTACTTAAAAATTAGTAAATCTTATGAAAACCCCACAAAACTCCTCCCCAGTTACTCATTCTTCCCCCACTGTTTTACCTCCTTGGTGACTTGCCACAATCTGCAGTCATCTTGTTTATTTATTTATTCACTCATTCATTTTCTGCTTCCCCACCTACCCAGATCATCACTTGTGAGGGCAGGGACTGTGTCTGTCTTGCAAAGCTGAGCCCCATGCCCCAGCACAGTTTGGTATGGTGTTGGCACTCCACAAATTCTGGTACAGTAAATGAAAAGTGAATGGGTAGATGGATGGATGATTGGTTGGTTGGTTGGATGGATGGGTTGAGAAGCCATGGCCCCAACTGGACCACCAAAATGCAATGCTCATTGAGTCCTTGCCCTGTGTCAGGCACTACAGGGAAATACAAGCTTGAATTAGCAGCTGAACATCTATTAACAATGACATAATAATAACAGCCAAAATGTATTGATTACTCAAGGCCAGGCACTGTGTCGACTGCTCTGCCTGCCTAGTCTCATTTACTCCTTCTATCAACCTGAAGAGGTAGATGCTCTCAAATCCTGGTTTACCGTCGGGAAAACCAAGGCTCACAGAAGTGAGGCTTCATGGAGGAGGAGTCATTTGGACTGGGCCTTGAAGGATGGACTCCTGCAGGAAGAGGTGTTCAGGCAGAGGTAAGCACAAGTACAAGGGCTTGAAGTGGGGAGTGATAGCCAGCCCCGTGTGGCTGGGGCAGGTGTGCACAGACAGGTTTAGTAGTGTGGATGTGACTCATACTGGCCAATCAAGTTTCATCTTGGGCTTCTTTTTTTCTGGAATTATTGGGGAAGAAGTGTTCTTTTTCATCAGGGGGTGCTGAGTTATTACGTTGTCAACCTGGAGAGGCCAGAGAGTCATCTTTGGACCTTTGGGAAGAATCTTCTAAACAATATAGCCAATGCCAAGGGAGTCTGTGCTAAGAGACATAGGCAGGTTGCTGATGACACTAGTTAAGTACCTGGATACAGCCATTCCTGAAGCCAATATCCCTGGACTTTCCATTAACGTGAACTGACCAATACCCTTTTTTAATTAGGCCAATTTGGGTTGGGTTCCTGACCCCTGCAAATAAAAAGTGACCTGGCCAACAAAATTCTCACCTTCCTTTAGCAGGTGAGATAACAGATTGATAGAGGTAAAGTGATTTGCCCAGGATCACACAGCCAGGAAGCGGCTGAATCACACTGAGATATCACATAGAAGGTACCTGGCATCTAACAGGTCCTCAACAGATACTGTTGTTGTTTTTTTTCCCCTTCACTGACCCACTGACCAAGAAATGGTGGAGCAAAGGACTAGAAGAGATATACCACGTGGAACTCCCTGAGCTCTAAGCTGCAGGGCAGATTCTGGATTCCTTTTGGAATCCTCTAAACTGTACTGGGGTCTGGCAGAAGCAGGACCCAAGGTTCAGGAGTTGGCAAGTAAAGTGAACCAGCTGTCAGGATGTCTGCATTTGAACAAAAGTCCTGAGGTTTCCATTCCCTCCAAAAAATGCCCTCTGAGGGTCCTGGCTATCACCCAGGGTTTCCAGGGAAGGACCTGAAGTCTTAGCACTTACTTATTTACTTACTTACTGATTTAAAATACAAGTGACCTTCCTTCCTTTTATTTCTTAATTGACCTAGCACTTCTTGGCGACTTACACTTAGAAGGTGCTTGCACAGCTAAGAGATTTGGTACTGCCAAAGACTCTGTGGTCATTGGAACTTTCTAAAGCTCCTTCACACTGGAGCTGAACGGAGAGTAAGGAGTTAGCCTGCCAACTCTGATGTTGGACTTGGCAATTGGGTTGCAATTCTGGCTCTTGCCAGCTTGGTGACCTCTGGTACATTTCGTAACCTCTCTGAGCCTTGGTTTCCCCTTGTGGGAGATAGGGCAGCTTTAGAAGAAGAAACAAGACAAACCGGATAGATTGCTCTTAGTACAGACATTGGAACCTATTTGGCTTTGGGGCTGTGCAAGGGAGTTCTACATAGAGGCCGGGCCCTGGCATGGGTCATTAAGTCAGTTCTCTGAGCCTCAGTTTTCTCATTTGTAAAATGGGCGCAGCAATGGAAATCATGGGTGGAAAATGCATACCACCCTCAGTGCCAGTGAAGGGCGAGTGGCCCAACTAGTATAAATTGAGGCCGCTCTGCTACCTGGAGGGCTCCAGCTACCTATGGGCAGGTCGCTTTGGCCCACGCGCTGAATTATTTGCCAACATTTATTTCCTCTACGAATCCAGATTTCCAGCTTCGAAAGAAAAGAAAGAAAGAAAGGAAGAAAGGAAGAAAGAAAGGAAGAAAGAAGAAAGAAAGAAGGAAGGAAGGAAGGAAGGAAGGAAGGAAGGAAGGAAGGAAGGAAGGAAGGAAGGAAGGAAGGAAGGAAGGAAGAAAGAAAGAAAGAAAGAAAGAAAGAAAGAAAGAAAGAAAGAAAGAAAGAAAGAAAGAAAGAAAGAAAGAAAGAAAGAAAGAAAGAAAGAAAGAAAGAAAGAAAGAAAGGAAGAAAAGAAAAAAAAAAATCTGAGGTTCTGGCTACTCTGGACATGTCCTCCTCTGGGGCAACCGGGCTGGATCTGAGCGCCAGCTAGTCCAGGCCTGTGTTTTTAAAATCTTCCACACGGCCCGCATGAGTTGTTTATGAGGCCTGCTTGGCCTCCGCCGGGATCTCGGTTTGTGAGTCGAGGAATAAATCATTGCAAGTGTGGCCGGTGATGAGGGTAAGGCTTCAGCATGGTCAGGGAAGCAGTCATGGCTTCCTCAGAATGCTGGGCCTGCAGCTGGGTCCACAGAGTGCTCTGACTCAGGGAGGTGTGGATGGGGTCCCTGTCTGCTCTAGCCCCTCACCCATCGGTACTGTGGCCTGATTGTCCTGGTCTGCAGGGAAGCCGCACTGTTGCTTCCTTCAAGTCCCTGGCTGCATTTTCTCCCCTGTCCCCCCTGCTTCCAGACTTCCTGAAGCTCCTTCCCATTCTCCACCACCTGGTCTGCCAATAAAACAAAATGATTGGAGAACAAACAGTAGGGTGCCTCAGGAGGGCCTCTCTGAGGACGTGACATTCGTGTGGGGATCTGAAGGATGCACAGGAGCCAGGCATGGCAAGATCTGAGGACAGGGTGTTCCAGGAAGAGGTAGCAGCAAGTGCAAAGGCCCTGAGGCAGAGAAGAGATTGACATATAAAAAAAAAGAGAAAGGAGAACAGTGTACTAGAGCTTGGAAGGAAGGCAATGGGTGTCAGAGATGAGACCGAGGAAAGAAGTGAGGAAGGCTTTAAGGCCCGATGAGACACTTTTATTCTGAGAACCACGGGAGCCACAGAGGGCTTCTTAGCAGGCCAGTGACATGGCCAAATGTGGGTTTAAAGAGCTTCTAGCTGTGTTTGGTAACAGCCTGTAGCTGGATTGGAATAGATGCAGGAATCTAAGTGAGGAGGACGGGCAGGTGTCCAGGTGAGGGATGGTGGCTGTTGAGAATAGAGAAGACAGACTCAAGGCATATTTTGGAGGTGAAACTAACCAATTTGCTGATGGCTCGAATGTGTGAGGTAAGGTAACGAAAAGCCAAGGAAGAGTCGCAGGTGTTGTCCTGAGCAATCAGGAGGATCATAGTGGCATTTCCTGAGATAAGAGGACAGGGGGAGCATCCTGGAGAGGCCGGAGGGGCGCCTGGGGTCAGATCATGACAGGTTGTGAATGCAGGCTGAGGGATCCAGATAAGACCCTGTAGGTCATGGGGAGCTACGGAAGGCTTTTGAAAAATAGCAGACTATTCATTCAATCATTTAACAAACATTTATGGAGATAGGTGGTCCACATTCTGCTCTCTTCCAGACAGCAACACTCCCCCAACCAGCTTTGGGTTAGGGGGCACAAGCCACCTTCCTGGAACCTGGGTGTGGATCAAGGGATCTCACCTGCTGATTCCTGGGTTCCCTTCCCCTCCTCTTCCATCCCCTGATGAAGGAGCTGAAGTGCATTTTAAAGATCTTTAATTACTGACTGCCTGTCTCCCATCTAAAAGCTCCACCAAAGTAGGGGCTGTCTTCATTACTTCTGTATCCCCAGTGCTCGACCTGTGCCTGGCACAAAGTTGGTGCTTGATGAACTATTTACTGAGGAACTGAATTAAGAAGAAAAAGCCCCAGTCTGTCATCTTTAAGGATCAACTGAGATACTATAGTGCCAGGCTCAGGGCCTGTTATACAGTAGGCATTCAATAAATGGTAATGAAAATGCGCAGAAAATACAGTCACGCTGTCTGCAGTCCTGGCCCAGTTTCTGGTGGGTCTGGATGTTTCTCCAGGCCAGGAGGGGCCTGAGGGGTGGGAGGGAGAGGAGACCTGTGACCCATACTCCTGGGCCCCTGTCTTGGGCCTGGACAGCATAGGCATGGTATCTGTACTAATCCGGCTAAGCAGCTGGATGTGTAAAGATGTGTAATCCCAAGGCCTCAGCATCCTGTCCTGCCGGCTTTAGCCTGACCTTGGCTGGGGATGACCCAAGTCAAGGTGGATACCCCGGCCTCCCAAGGCTCTCCAGAGTGAAGACCCTTTACACAGCCAGGGACAGAGACCAAAAGGGAGCCCTTCTTGGAGGGCAGAAGGTGGCAGGCTCATCCAGGCCTCCCCCACCCTCCACCCCTGCCAATCTGGGAAGCTGTATCTCTGCAACCCTCTCCTATTCCGGCATCTCTGTCCTACAGTCCTCCCTGTTGGGGGAAATGCTGTACAAAGACACTGCTTCATGGAGGAAAAGAGGAATCCATTCATTCATTCAGCAAACATTTATGGAGGCCAAACCATGGTGCCAGGCCCCGTTCTAGATTCTCAGGACACAGCAGTGACCGAAGTGGATCTCGTCTTCAGGAACCTGACATCTGGGTGGGGGGTGGGGGAGCAGATATTAAATGAGGAAACATGAATTAGCAAGGTCACTTTAGGCACTACAAAGACAGGCTACTGGGATGGAGAGTGACTGGGTGTAGGAGGGCATCATTAGCTATGGTGGTCAGGGAGGGCTTCTTTGAGGAGGTGACATATGAGCTGAGACCTGAAGGCGAAGGATCCAGCCATATGAAAACCCAGGCAGAGGGAAGAGATTTTAATCCTTACAAATCCTGTGATTTGGCACTATTATCTCCATTTATTGAGCACTTACTATGTGCCAGGCTCTGTTCTCAGAATACGCAATACATTGTTTGACATTCAAAAAATCCATGACTGTCATCCAATTTTACAGCTGAGGAAACTGACCCACAGGGAAGTTAAGTGCTCTGTCCGTGGCCACACAGATGGCAAGTAGCAGAGCTGGGATTTGAACCCAGGTCTGCTCCACCCTTCAGCTTATGCAGGTTATTCCCTATCCTCAGAGCACAGGGAGGAGAAAACTTAATTGTTGAGCACCTACCAAGCACCAGGCTGTTTGACTTCCGTCACCTTTACCTGCCCCTACCTCTGAAGGCCACCCACTGGTCCCCTGCCACCTACATCTCCTTCCTCTCTGTCACCACCGAGTCTACCTCCGGCTCCCAGAGTGGCCACGTGACCCAGGCTGATCCCACCCACGTGGTCCAACCCTCCTAGCCATGGTGATTGGCTGAGGGATGGGCATGTGATCACGATGGGCCAATGAGAGCGAATCCTGGGACTCTGGCTGACCGGCTAGGGAGGTGCAGTTCTTTCTTGGAGGGAGACTGTCTGGCTGGGAGATTGGAAGCCCGGAAAACCAGAGAGCTTGCCTGAGAGTGAAGCTCGCCCAAAGGGCAGGCAGAGACAAAAGATGGGGAGAGACTGAGCTGCAATGACAAGTCCTGACGATATGATCCGAGGGCTTGTGTATCTGGGGCCAGAAACCAGAGCTACTTCTGGATTGTCCAGTTGCTTGAGCCAATCAGTTCTTTCTCTTTTCTAGCGGAAGCCAATTTGAATTGGATTTCTGTCTCTTGCAACTGAAATTAGAACATTTTTCCCCCTCCTGGAATGTCCTCCCTTGTCTTCTCCCGTGCCACCAGTAGTATTATTCTTACTGCCACCAAGAAATAACCAGCACTGCCGTCACCAATACTGTTACCACTTCCATTAATGTCAAACTCTCCACCTGCAAACCTCTCCCCAGAAGGAGCAAGAAAACCGAAGTTTGCAAAGAAGATGGAATCTGCCTCCAGCCATAGGCCGCACTGCTCAGGCTTTCCTTCATTCACTCCCTCACCCGCTCATTCATTTATCACAGAAATGTCACTGATGGCCTTCCGCGGGGAGATGGGCTCACAGACCCGGTTCCTGCCCTCACTGAGCTGCCAGGCAGGTGGGCTCTAGGACATTCCAAGGAGCCTCCCTCCCAGGCCCCACAGGAAGCCTTGCCAGGATCATTCTCTCCTCCTTGGGGTTCTGAGGCTACGATGGAGAAGCCCAGTTTGTAGGCAGAAAGGAAGGACTGCTGTGATTTTTTCCCTCTCACCTGAGCTACCGTGGGCAATGGCTAGCCTCTGAATCTTCCTTGCAGACATGTGTGGGGTTGGGTAGGGATTCTCTACCGGCTTCACTTCTCTGTCTCTCTGCACAGTGCCTCGCATGGGGCACACAGTAGGCACTGGGTAAATGCTTATTCATGGACTGTTTCTCAGGGGCAGAACCAGTCCTCCTTCCTTCCATCCATCCAAGCATCCCTTTCCCTGCCCATCCTTTCTTCCCCTTTCCCGCTCTCCTCTCCCTCCCTTCATTCTGACCTCCTTCTACTATTTCTGCATCTTTGCTTCATCCACCTTCCATCTACTTAGCCAGCATCCAACACCCTTTAGTCTTCTACCATCCCTTCAGTCTTTTCCCTCTCCCTTCCTTTCCTATGTTTGTCTTTTAAATAATCCATTGCTTGAATCAATCCTTTATTCATCTCTCAAGCGCGTCAGGCCCTGCATCAGCTGCCCCCAGGTTAAGTGACCATCCCTCGATCTCTTCCTCAGAGAGAGGATACTTGAACCAGACCCTGTCCCTAAAGTCTGTCTCCTGAGCTCTTTGAGGGGCCCCAGCTCTCATCCTGGCACACGAAGCTCTTCAGCCTTTTTTTTTTTTTTAATCCTCTTGCCTGTGTTTGGAATCTTCCCTAGAGTTCCAGCCTGAAGACCAGGCAGAAGCTATAAACACAACCACTTTCTTTGGCTGTTCTGGGAGCTGTTCTTAAACCCTGCCTTTGGAGAACACAGCCCTGGGCAGGGCCAAATTGCTGCACAACTCTGCATACAAACACAGTACGGGACTGCTTAAGCACCCATTGTGTCCTGGCATCATGGAGAGCGTACTGAAGAAGACAACCTTCGAAATTTCTGAGCCTAGGGGCCCCTTCCTGGCTCAACCTTTCCCTTTTCTTTCACCGTTCTAGGGTTGGAGGCTCAGAGAGGGGGTGACTAACCAGGCAGGTCTGTGGCAGAACCAGGACTGGAGTACGGGGCTCCTGACTTGATGCTCTGTCCCTCACCTGACTGCCTCCCAGCCCCTGCCCATTCTCCTTGGGCAATGAGGGATGATTCCAGCCTCCAGGTTTTTGTTCCCGCTTTGCTTCTTCCCAGCCTCCTTTCCTAGAACGTTAACATTTTTCTAGCTCTTAGCAATTTGCAAGGAGCTTGAGAGACCGAATAAACAAACAAAAACCCTGATTCTCTCAGCCACTTTCTGAGGCACTCTGAATTCCTACAGGACTTCTCTTCTGTGACAACCCAGCCCCAATCCCAAGCTTCCTTTTAAAAAACCTTCCTTCCGGTTTCCTGAGTGGTGCTCGTCCGGTCGCCCTTGCAGCGGCCCCGGGGGTTGAACACATAGCCATCCAGAGGGGTCACCCCTCACCAGCTCCGGGAGGGGACGCAGATGGCGCCAAGGTGGCCTGATTTTCCAACTTCTCAAGAGAAACAAAAAAACGAGTTTTTCCTCATGAAATCTTCCAAATTGTTAATGCTGGCAACTAATCGAAATACATAAATGCTGTGCAGTTCAAACAGTACACATTAACTGGCTAGATCTGCTCCTTTCCCCTTGACAAGTCATCTGTTGAGGAGCTGCTTCCTCCTCCCCCCAATTGCCACCAGAGAGCCACTGCTCCAAGAAGAGCTCATCGCTTTGAATGCGAACGACGTAATCACCACAGTCGCAGCTACCACAAATTGGATATCTAAACCCTTCAATCACCCCTATGAGATACTGTTCCTGCCATCTTACAAATGAAGAAAACAAGAGGCTCAGAGAGGTTAAGGAACTTGCCCAAGGTCACACAGCTAAGTGATGACTTGGATTTGAGCCCCAGTCCGTGCGACTCCAAGACGGTGACCCAGCCCAGGGGTGGTGGCACTAAGCCCCCTGGGAGGTATTTTGGAAACATGAGGGTGGGCAGGCATTTCTGATTGTCACAGTGAGGGGATGGGGGTGCTGCTTGTCAGTGGGTGGGAGCCAGGGATGGGAGACGCCCGTGGTGCCCAAACAGCCCTGCGTCATGAGGTCTTGTCCCCATCCTGTCCCCATGCCAATAGTGCCCCCAGCTTTCTCTCTTCCCTGACCATGGCTGCCATTATTGAGTGCCAGCTGTATGCAAGAGAGTTTTAGATCCAGTAGCCCAGTGAAATAGGTATTATTAGTATCCCAGCTTAAAAGACAGAAAAACTGCTGTTTGGAGGTGGCGTGACTGGACAGAGGTTCCATGGAGTGGCAGCAGGGCCGAGAGGAAGGTGAAGAAATTGAAGGGAGTCACCAAAACTCAATAATCAAGGTGAGTCACCTTTTCATGCACTATTTTAGAAAATCGAACCTGATGCAAAAAAGTTCATGATGAACAAAATATCTAAATCTTGCATAAAGGCAGGCTCTGCCATGTTGAGCTATCCTGGAGTCTGAGAGAAAAGCACAAATCAATCAAGCTGACCCTGGGTTTCTGTGCCCAAAGTGAGTGCCTCACCCTAGTCCAGATTCTGAGCCACAGAGGCATGGTGTGAACCCAAGGCCAAGGCCGTAGGTACTAATGGTACCCCAGGGGACCTCTCTGTCACTAGCCGCAGTAAGACTGGGAGTCGGGCAGACAGTCTTCCACCCTTAACTCGCCAGGCCTTGATTGCAACTGGTTAAATTATAGGTCCCTGAAAGCCATGATTTGTAAAGCAGAAGACAGACAGGCCTTTAATTAGAGCCAGGCGGGTGGGTGGCTGGTTAATACTAAGTTCCGTAATAAGTGCTGTATTTTTGAATTTGTTGGCTTGATCACACACATGCTGGAGGCCTCTCTGGAAACCTGTTCATAGAAAATAGGGTAAACAGCTATTTCCACCCTGAGAGACGGAAAATGACTGTGCAGCAGGGTGACTGTCGTGAGGGTGGGTGCTGGGCCAGCAGCTCGCAGGGGACAAACCCCAGCCCTGGGGTGACCTGCCTTGCCTCGGGGCCTTGGACAGGCCCTCTCGGAGCTTCTGCAGCCTAAGGAAAGGAAGACCATCCTTCAGGTGGGCGGAGGATTAGAAAGAACGCGCAGTAGGGGCCCATGGCTCCGGGGCTTGGCCCCAAGGATAATCACTTAGGAGGAATATTCGCCATTTACTCTTGAAAATCCCTTTCAGTTGTGAGGACCCCAAACCTGGAAGTTCAAAAGGCCAGAAGTAATGTAATGAGCTTTATTTCAGATGTGGCCTCCTGACGCAGGATGTGCGTGACTAATGTGGGGGGCAGTTGGGGAAAGGGGAAAGAGTACATGACGAATTTCTCTCTTCCTTCTCAAATGAGACAAACTCGGTTCTCGTGCTGGGGTAAGAAACCCGGTTCTAGCTGAAAGTCTGGCATGTAGAAAAGCTCATTATGGTTTCAGTTCTAAGAAACAATCAGCAGGGGTTCCGGACCCCGCGAGCTCCCTGTTTCTGGCTATAAGCGCAGGCGGGAGCTGGGGAATGTGCACAGAGTTAGTCTGGTGTGGCCGAGAATTCTAGTGGATCCAGCGAGGGGCTGCGGACTTCCCTGGGAGGAGTAGCAAGGCTGGTGCGGACTGGTCAGGAGAATATGTGCTGGTTTCGCCTCCTTCACTTCCAAGGGTAATTACCAAGGATGTGCACAAATTGGATAAAAACACAAGCCACTCCCAGTGTGCAAAAACTCGAATGCAGTGTAAATAAACAAACCATTAGGTTGAGAAAGGACAGAACCACAGATAACAAACAGGGCCCTCTCCTCAGAGACTGGCGGGAGGTTGGATCCAGCAATTCACAAGGATGTCCCAAGGATGGGAGAGGCCGCCTCGGGCACTGAGTGGGTGGAGGCTGGCCCTCCAAGACACAGCAACGCTGCTTATAATTTCCTGAACCTGGACTCTGACTCCATTTTACATATAAACACTCCAACTATCTTCTGCCAAGGTTTTCATACACCCTGGACTTTCCAGAAATGCAACCAGTGGATAAAGCAGGGGAAGGACTGTACGGTGTTCTGTTCAGAACTTTACCAAGAGTTAGTCACCACATCAGAAAAATCACATGGCGGATGGCAAGGCCAGCTGTGGTGTTTGAGCTGCCAACACACCTGTGGCTCTCTGGTTTTGTCACGGTCACACTCACAGGGCTTCTATGTATAGTGAAGGCACCTGACACTTCCGTGGTGTTTTCTGGTATCTTTGTCTTGATCATGCATTTGTATATTGAAATGCGTACTGGTTTAATATAAATTACTTCCCTCGTAATTCTCCTGTCTATTAAAGGCAATGTGCCCCCTGGAGAAAGTTCCGGTTGTCACCCTGGGCATGGAGTGGGGTGGGGTGGGTGATGGTTGCTGGCATCTAGTGGGTAGAGGTCGGGGAGGCTGCTGAGCATCCTACGAAGCACAGGACAGCCCCACAGCAAAGAATTTTCCTGACCCAAACATCAACAGTACTGAAGTTGAGATGTCCTGCCTTAAAATCAAGTCCTTCTTCTGGGCCACATCAGCTCCTAGGAAGGTTCCATAGGATCTTACTGTCTTTCCACTTGGCGCTTAATTGTCAGCCTCTTCTTTTTCTTTCTTTTTTTATTTTATTTTATTTATTCATTTGACAGAGAGAGAGAGAGAGAGCGAGAGCAGGAACACAAGCAGGGGGAGTGGGAGAGGGAGAGGCAGGCTTCCCGCAGGGCAGGGAGCCCGATGCAGGGCTCGATCCCAGGACCCCGGGATCATGACCTAAGCCGAAGGCAGATGCTTAATGACTGAGCCACACAGGCACCCCAATTGTCAGCCTTTTCTAGTGTTGTCTGGAACTGTTCTCCACTGTTCTGTCACCATGCTTGCTCCCCACTAGGCTTGGGCTCCCCGTGAGACCCCAGTTGGCCAGCTCACACTTTGACTTCTCTGGTTCAAACCTCAAAGCACCCTGGACATAGGTGCCTGGCTGGTAAGACCCCTCTAAACACGGGCAGACAGAAACACACAAAGTGTCACCATCCTGACCAAAGTCACACAGAGAAGGAAGTGCTGGGGCTGGGATTTGAACTCAGGCACCCTAACCACCAGCCCATTCTCTGTTCTGAGAAGTGACTTCCTTTGGGGTTCAGGTTTTCTATGACCTCTCTGCTTACCACTTTCCATGCCTTTCTGGTTAGAAATGAGCCCTCAAGTTAGAGTGGAAACAGAAAGAGAAGCTGTCTTTGAATCCTCTCCCTCGGTGATGGGCTAAGGCTCTGAGCTAGATCTTGGAAGGACTTCCTGATGGTGGCAGGTTACCTATGGTGGGATGGGGGAGTAGGGTAGGGGTGTGAGATGGACGGTGGGGCCCAAGGTGGCAGCACAACATGGGGGCTGAGAAAACAGGCTCAGGGTCCAAACTGGGGTCTAGTTTCTGGCCTCCACCCCAGACCTTGGACAAATTCCCTCACCTTCCTGAATCTCAGTCTCTCCATCTGGGACATGGGGTGGTGATACTTCCTCAGTCGTTGAGTTGTGAGGATTTAATGAGAATATTCATGTGGAAGGCTGGTTCAAGGCTTGTTCAATGATGGGAGCTAGGTGGCCATTAGCTCCAGGGTCTGTGGAGGCAGGGGGAGAATTCTAGAAGGCGACAGTGTTTCCTTGTCTCCAGAGGGTAGAGGAAGGAAAAGGAGAACAGTTGCTTTGTTTTCTCCTTTAAGAATTCTCTCCAACACACCACTCTACCCACTTTCATGCCACAGTTATCACTCCAGACCCTTAACCAGCATCCCTTGGGGCACTGAGTGCTTAACCAAAAGGAGAGTCCGGAAGCTTGGCTCAGCCCTTCTCCGGCTTGGGCATGTTTCCCATTTTACGTCCATTCGGTCATCATATACTGAATACTTTCCATGTGCCAGGCACTGTGCTAGGCTCTGGGGGCAGAGCAGGGAATGAGGCAGGAAGTCATTGTCCTAAGGAAGAGGAAGACCCAACACACACACACACACACACAGCAGAGAGGGAGTTAACGGGTGATGGGGAAAAAGTGTCTGCGGGAGGGAGACAGCCGGTGGAGAAAGGGGCCCCTGAGGAGACCTGCTAAACTGTGGTCTGAGGATGAGCACAGCAAGATGGAGGAACAGCAAGTGCAAAGGCCCTGAGGCAGGAACAAGGTGTGTTCGAGGGCCAGAAAGAAGGCCAGTGTGGAAGAAGCAAGGGAAAGAGGACTCAGGGATGATGCGAGAGAGGCAAGCAGGAGCCAGATAATGCAGGGCTTTAGAGGCCACAGTGGGGAACTTCCAATTTATTCTAAGAACCCAGAGGAAGAGGAGGCTCTGGGCCCTGAGTGGAAGAGCTGCCTTATCTCTTGGGAGCACCAGGGCTCCTGGGGAAACCTGTCACCCCCACCCTGGAAATCTGGCTGTTTTGTGTGTAGCCTGCTCGAGGGTACGACCCCTCACTGCACATCCTGGCCTCATTCCTGCCTCTCTACCTTTGCTCTGGCAGGTGCCCCTGCCTGGAATGCCCTATCCTTTCCCCTCATTGGTGCAATTCCTCAGCACAGCCTTCCTGAGGAGGCCCTCCCTGACAGCTGTAGTCCATAGGGACCTCTGCTTCCCCCGACACCCCTCTGACATTGAAATCCCTTGGAGGATTTTGCTAGCAATGTAGATTCCTGGTCCTCCCCCGGGAGACTGATTCAGGAGGTTGTGGTGGGTCCCAGGAATCTGCATTTTAAACAAACTCTTCAACGTGGTCCCATTACGAGGCCTCGGAGAGACCCAGCTGCTGGCATTTTCCCAGAGCCACCTCAGGCAGCAGGGTGGGAAGTGTGTGTATGGAGTTAGTGGAACCAAAAGACTGTGGGTTCAGATCTCAACTCTGCCTCTTACCCAGCTGGGTGATTTTGGACCAATGCCATCAGCTCTTGGAGCCTCAGTGTCCTCATCTGTAAAATGGGGATAGTCACATCTAACTTGAAGTGCTGTGAAGGAGATGACAAATAAGATGCCCCTCACCCAGGGGTGGCCCACTGGCTTAAAGAACACAGTGTGGTCCCCACCCCGCGGCTGCTTCCCAAGGACCTGAATAAGAAAAGCTACCACACACTGAGGCTTGTTGTGTTCCCGGCAACGTTCTCTAGCCCCGGGGTCAGCACGCTCTTCCTGTAAAGGGCCAGACGATGACTATTTCAGGCTGTGGGCCATGTGTCTGTCACAACCACTGTACTTTGCCACCAGAGCACGGAGCGGAGACAAACAGGAGCAAACGCGGCTGTGTTCCGGGAAACCTTTGTGGACACTGAAATTGAAATTTCATGTCATTTTTGCTTGTTATGAAGTGGTATTCTTCTTTAGATAGTTTTCAGTGCCTTGGTAATGTAAAAGCCGTTTTTCACTTGCAGGCCAGACACACACAGGCAGTGCGCTAGATCTGGCCCGTGAGACCTGGTTTGCTGAGCCCTGCTCTAGATGCTTTGCAGGTATTCGCTCCTGGGACCCTCATGAGAGAATCTTCGTTTCGGATGGGGAAACAGAGGCTCAGAAAGACTGAGATCCGTGTGCGAGGTCCCCTGGGTCTGTGTTGCGAGAGACGGCCGTAAGGTCTGAAGTCGGGCAGGGCTGGATGCAGAGCCCATGCTGTTCTCCATTGTGCTCCCCTGCCTTGCTGAGGTTACACAAGCCTCAGATGCAGACACCCCATTTCAAGAACTAGTGACCTCTCCTTATTGAGAACGAACTTTGATATCATTTCAGCCGCTGCTATTTGAGTGTCTACCACAATAGCCAAATCTGTATCCTCCGTGATTCTGAGAATGCCTGGGGGGCATTATAAGTGGGGTGGCCAATAACAGCCTTTCTGAGAGGAGACATTTGAGCTAAGACCTGACTGTGAGAAGGAGCTGATTATGAGAAGAGCCTGAGGCAGAGAGCCCCAGGCAGAGACCAGTAAGTGCAAAGGCCCTGGGGTGGGAGGACCCCTCCCCCAGGGCTACCATAGGTTCCAATGCACATCCCACCAACAGGCTGTGTTATGATCATCCATGAGGTTCTTACTCCTGTGGAAGGTGGCTTGATTTCTCTGATCCATAGTGTTCTCATCTAAGAAATGGGATAAACAGTACTCTCTTCATAGGACTTTTGTGAGGACTGATTGAGTTAATGCATATAAAGTTCTTAGGATGGTGTCTGGTGCATAATGGGTGCTCAATAAACGGTGGATCCCTTCCCTGTCTTCTCTGAAAAGAGATGGAGTCCTAACAGCATGCTTCTCAAGGTCAGACAGAAGCCTCACTGGTGACTTAATGTAGAAGAACAGCTTTCTCAGATGGAAATTATCTCTCATACCACTTTTATTGCTTTTTCTACTCCATCCATCCATCCAACCACCCATCCATTCATCCATCTACTTATCCACCATCTGTCATTCATTTGTCCACCCATCCACATATCCATCCACCCACCCATCCAACCAGCCAGACATCCACCCATCCATCCATCCATCCATCCATCCAACCATCCATCCACCCACCCATCCTTCCAACCATCCAGGAAGCATTTATGGAGAGCCTGTGCCAGATTCAGGAGATGCAGAGATAAATAAACTCTATGCCCTTGAGGAGCCCAAAGGCCCTTAGGCAGGATAAGTACCTAAGTTGTCTTACAGAACATGACAGAAAGTGTAGAGTTTGAACCCCACTCTGCCACTTCTCTCAAATGGCTTCGAGATAGTGATTTCATCTCCCTCAACCTTATCAGTAAAACAGAGGTGATAATCTCTACCTCCAAAGATTAGGTGAGGTCAGCAAGTTAAATTACTTTTTACAGAGCTTGGCACATAGTAGGCATTCAAAATATGGTTGCCATTATTCTATTGGAAACCAGGGAAGGTTTCTTTTTTTTTTTTTTTTAAGATTTTTGTTTATTTATTTGACAAAGAGAGAGACAGCGAGAGAGGGAACACAAGCAGGGGGAGTGGGAGAGGGAGAAGCAGGCTTCCTGCGGAGCAGGGAGCCCGATGCAGGGCTCGATCCCAGGACCCTGGGATCATGACCTGCGCCGAAGGCCGTCGCTTAACCAACTGAGCCACCCAGGCACCCCCAGGGAAGGTTTCTTGGAGGCTTCTAGGCATAAAAGGATGGAAAGAATTTGGACATGTGAGAGTGACAGAAGGGACTCCCAGGCAGAGGGCACAGCAAGAGCAAAGGTAAAGAGGCAGAGAAATTCAGGGTTCATAGAGGGGGCAGTGGCAGAAGAATGTTCTGGTTTCCCTTCTTCAGTGTCCTCGGGGGCAGCAGGGTCCCCAGAACTGAGAAGGACAGGGCCTGAGGTAGGATAGGCTCTGAGGGGCGAGGACCTGTAGTCTAGGTGACCCAGATAGCCACCGCAGACAAAAGTGGGTCATGGGAATTCATCTCTGCCACAGGCAGGCTCCCCTCCACCCATCGTCTGGGCTGGTGGGGCCTGACTGGGGGGGGGAGAGATTTGTTTGGACACTTGGATGTCCCGTGGGCTTGTCAAACTTAACAAGGTCAAGTGGAAGGGCACCTGGCTGGCACAGTGGGAGAAGTATGTGACTCTTGATCTCAGGGTCATGAGTTCGAGCCCCACGTTGGTGTGGAGCCTGCTTAGAAAAAACAAAACAAAACCAGAAAACAAGGTCAAGTGGAGTTCTTGATCCCCTACCACCCGCTTCTTACTGGGTTTTTCCTGTTTGGGCAAATGGCAGCTCCCTCCTCCCAGATCCTCAGGCCACAAACCCCAGTGCCCTCCCTGACAGCTCCCTGTCCATCAGCAAGCCCTGTGGGCTCCACCTTCAAAACCCATCTGGAGTCTGATCACTTCTCACCTCACCACCACCGGCTCCAGGCCACGGACATACCCCACAAGGAGTATTTCGTTGGCCTCCTCACTGGTGTCCCCGCACCCTCCCCCACTGCCGTTCTCAGAATGATCTCTGTAAAACGTACATCAATCCCGTCACTGTCCTGCTCAAAGCTCCTGATGGCATCCCACTGCATCTGGAATAAAAGTCCAGGGGCCTCACCACGACCTCAAGGCCCTACCTGAGCTGGGCCTGACCACCTCTCCCACCTCACCTTGACCCCATCACTCACACTGTTTCAGCCACACTGGCCTCCTTGTGCTCCTCTGACACCCCAAACTCGCTCCAGCCTCAGGCCCTTTGCACTTGCAGTTCTCATTGGCTGGACTGCTCCTCCCCTGGATCTCTGCGGAGCTCGATCCTTCTCATCCTTCACGTATCAGCTTGGATGTCACCTCCACAGAGAGGCCTTCCTGACCGCCTTGGTGAAGTAGCCCCCTCACGTGCTATCCCAAGACCATCTTTCCCAGCTTTCCAAGCACTTAGTCATTTCCTTCTTGACTTGTTAATTGTCTCGTACACTAGAATGTAGTTCCCATGACGGGGCAGGGACTGTGTCTCTCTTGATCCCCTATGTATCCCCAGCTCTCTGGTATAGAGTAGGTGCCCCATAAATGTTTGTTGGATGAATGAATACATAAGACCTTCCCCGGTGGGGAAGTTGAGGAGACTTCTCAGAATGAGAATCATAGATTCATGGGAACATTTGTGAGACATCTGAGTGGTGAGCCTCCTAGATAGTCACAGCCAGCATGCCCATTGTACAGATGTGGAATCTGAAGCCCAGTGAGGGGAGAGAACTAGCCCCCAGGCACACAGCCCTGTTGGTGACAGAACACACCAGGCCTCCTGCCTCTCAGCTCTCAGCTAAGGGCTTGGTCTCGGTCATGGCCTCGTAGAATCCTCCGGATAGTCCCTGCTGTCTGCGGACCCTGCACCAGCTGCCCCATCTTCCCCTGCCCCATATAGGGAACTCTTCCAGACTTGCTGGCTTCTGGAAAGCCCAGCAGGAAGCCGAAAAACCACAGCCTTTTTCCCTCTGGGGTTTCCCTCAGTAACTGTAGAGGCAAGATCACTGGGCAAGGGGTCTGTGCTACCTCTGGGGTTCAGCCAAGGGTGGCCCAGCCCCAGAGGCATCTCCCCACCAGCCTCTGTCCTGAGTCCTGCTTCCGGGAGGGCGGGTGGTCCCCAGGCGGGGTCAGGCCAAGGTTTGCAGCTCAGCATGGTGGAGTGGCCTTGGGACAGCCTCTTCTTTCTCTGAGCCTCAGTCTCCCCACGTATAAAAGGGACAAAACCACCAACAGTGCAGTGAAATAAACAGAAAATCTTTCCTTGCTTCTGCAAGAAAATACCAGCAACCACAGTTTGAGCACCTACTATATGAACGTCTCTACATACTTTAATTGCAGCTTTCAAGCCTTCCAGAAGAGCAGCCAGGGTAAGAGAGACGTTCACAAAAGAACCCAGAGAGTACCCCTCCCTGACGTAAACACTCTGTGCCACATGGATCCTTACTATGATAATGCACTTGGGCATTTTTTTCTTGTTTTTTCAATAATTTTTTATTGTTATGTTAATCACCATGCATTACATCATTAGTTTTTGATGTAGTGTTCCATTCTTGTTTTTTCAATGGTGGTTGTGACTCACTAAATTGCTTTCTTGACCCTTGGTTTGAAAAGCACTGCGTTAACCCACTTAAACCTCACAAAACCCTATTAGAGAAGGACTATTAATACCCCCATTTTCTGGATTAGGAAAGGGCTTCAGAGAGTGGCAGCTGGCCCAAGTAAGTGACAGCTCTTAGTTGCCAAGCCAGACCCCAAACCAGGGATAGGGCCCTGCAAACCTTCCTGCCAACCTGGGCAACTTCCCTTCCTCGGCCCCAGCCAGCTCCTCTCTTGGTTTCTGTAAGCAAGATGTCAGGTTAGTAGAACAGATCCCAGGGATGAATTAAAATAATGAGCTGTGACAGAGGAAGGGTGCCAGGGCCAGCAAGAGGGGGAGAGAGGGGGGGAAGGGAGGGGGAGAAGGAGAGAGAGAAGAGAAAAAGAAGGAGGGGGGAGAGAGAAAGAAGGAGAGGGGGAGAGAAAAAGGGAGGAAGAAGGGGAGGGCGAGGGAGAGAGTCTGTCTGACCTGAGAAAGGCAATGATATTTTGATTGGCTCAGTTCCTACCCGGGCCTTCCCTAACCCCGCCTGCCAGAGAATCCCAAGTGTCTTTCTGCAGATCTGATCTTGTCACTCCTCTGCTTTAGAGCTCTCTATGGCTCCCCAGTGCCTTCAGGATAAATCCAGACTCCTGACTGTGGCTCTCCAGCCCTGCAGGATCTGGCTCCTCTCTTCTCCCCCACCTTCCTGGCCCCCCAGCCTGTGTTCTGTCCCCCTCTCTCGGACTAGGCTGTTCCAAGGGGCCGTGCATGGGCCATGCTCTCTCCCTATCCCTCTTGCCCACGATAACTCCAGCTCCTTCTTCAAGGTCTCTTTAAAAATTACTTGGGGGCACAGGGCTGAACCTGGCTGGCAACATCCCCTTCCTGAGCTGGGATGGGGAGGGGGAGTTGGGAGGGGGAGACTGACAACACTCAGTGAATAAAAGGACAGAGGATTTTTTTCTTTTTTTAAGATTTTATTTTTTTACGGGCCCCTCGGTGGCTGAGTCGGTTAAGTGTCCGCCTTCGGCTCAGGTCATGATCCCAGGGTCCTGGGATCGAGTCCTGCATCGGGCTCTAAACAGTAAGGACATGCGTGGGGTGGGTAGGTGCTCAAGGGCTAAGACGGGAAGGTAACTTCATATTCAGTGGCCTGAGAAGGTGATCTTTGAGCTGAGACTGACAGGGGCCTGGCCACCAAAAGATGGAGCAGAGTGTTCTAGGGTGGCTAGAGCAGTGGGATATGCTCAGCTCCATTCCAGCCCCCCATAAGTTCTCATCCTTCCTAAAGTGTGCGTGGCCCCAGGCCAGTGTGGGCAGTGGGTTGGGCCAGAGCCAAGTCTACTAAGGCCTCCTCTGTGGCAGAACACTGGGCTCTTTCCTTTCTGTGGGTGACCTTGGGGAAAGGTCTGAGAGGCCCGAGATAGGAAGGACCCCCAGTCTCTCCAGTAACCAGAGGTCAAGAGAGGGCCATGCCTATCTCCTGGAACATGATGTCTTTTCTGTTGTCATAGATGTGGCTGCATTTACTGACTCCCCCCCTCACCATGGCCCACTAGCTTGCCCCCACCACCCCCGGGGCCTCTTTAACCTCATCTCCTAGGGAGATGCTACTCCCTCATCTAGTGCTACTCGACCCCTCACGTGCTCCACTCCAGCCACAACGGCTTTCTTGCTTTCTCCTGCTGTATTGAGCTCATTTCTGCCCCAGGGCCTTTGCACTGCAGTCCCCTCTGCCTGGGATGTTCTTCCCCCATTTTGTGATGCTATCCTTAATCAAACCTCAGCTTCCTGGAAGGGATTGGGAGTGTGGAAAAGAGGGGTCACTCCTCTCAGACCTCGCAATCCCTAAGGGTCTTAAACAAGAGTTTTCATGATACGGACATAAGGTTGCTCACTGCACCACAGTTTACTAGATTAGAAAGTTTGGAAACAACCGCAGTGTCCATCAACAGGGGGAACAGTTAAATCAACAGTGGGCCATCCACACAAAGAAATATGAAGCAGCTGTGAAAGAGAACAAGGTGGCTCAATATGCAAAAATAGGGCATAATTCCCGAGATATGTGGTTAGCAGACAAAGCAAGATGAGAACATTATGTATCGCCAGCTCCCATTTCAATAAAACAAGGAAAAAAGACTATACACATAGAGGGATTTGGATTTGCTTATATATGGATAAATTATTCCTGGAAGGGGTCAGAAGAAACCGGGAACGGTGGCTGCCTCTGGGGGGGAGGACCGGGGACGGGGGCAGGAGGACCTTTCACGGTGTGCTCTTTTGAACCCTGTGCCTTTTAGACTCGGAAAATATATCACCTATTCAAAAACCTGACATCCCAATATTTTTAGGACTTTGACCTTATCTCTAAATGGGTTACACAAACAAACAGGGACATGGTGACGGGGATGAAGTTCATCAAACCACACCACCCTGGCATCCTCCTACTGGCTCGCTTTGAGAGAACACCATGAATCTCAAATATAAATATATGTACAAAGGGCACAGGGGTGGCTCAGTCGGTGAAGCAGCTGCCTTCAGCTCAGGTCACGATCCCGGAATCTCGGGATCAAGCCCCATGTCAGGCTCCCTGCTCGGCAGGGAGTCTGCTTCTCCCTCTTCCTCTCTCTGCCCCTCCCCCCTGCTCCTTCTCTCTGTCTCTTGCTCACTCTCTCTTTCTCGAATAAATAAATGAAATCTTAAATATATATACACAGATAGATAGATAAATAACACAAATCCCGTGGTAATCTTGTGCACCTCACACCTATATTCCGTTGTAATGGTGGGTCAAAAGCATGAATTTGTTCAATTTAATATTTTAAGGGTACCATAATTTCAGGGATGTCTTCTTTTTTTTTTTTTTAAGATTTTGTTTATTTATTTGACAGAGAGATAGAGAGAGAGCACAAGCAGGCAGAGAGGCAGGCAGAGGGAGAGGGAGAAGCTGACTCTCCACCGAGCAGGGAGCCTGACGTGGGGCTCGATCCCAGGCCCCTGGGATCATGACCCGAGCCGAAGGCTGACGCTTAACCGACTGAGCCACCCAGGCGCCCCTGGTTTTGTTTGTTTTTAAACAAATTAATATTCCAGGAGCCTCAAAAAATAGCAGTGTCCCAGGCTTCTCTTGGCCTGAGGGGAGCCCGTCCCAGTTCTCTTCGGGGAGAGAGTAGGGAGGCTCAGAGGAGAGGAAGAGCAAATCCACAGTTCCACATTTAGCTGCTCCTAGGGGACCGTGACGACTTCACCAGGGTGCAGAGGCAGGGCCGGGCCTGCCACTGGGAATGTGGGTCCTGCTGAATGTGGGCAAAAGGGAATTCCCAGCTTCTAAGGCTGGTCTTGCTACAGACTTGGGGGACTGCGTGTTGGTTTTTTAGCTGCCTCTTCTGGAAACAGCCCCTCACAGTATGGAGCCAGAAGCTCTACCAGTTCTGTCCAAATCCGAGGCCCAGACTTTTGAGCCACTACATCAAAGTGAGAGATGCTGATTTAGCCATGGCCGTGGCCTGACCTGAACCAAGGTCAAAGTTTCCCAGTGGAAATGATCAAATGGCCCTACTAATCATGTAGAAGACCTTGACCTGATATGAACGTCACCCTCTGCAGCCTTCAAAGCTCATGTCCAACCTTCATCTCACTTGATTCTCACGACTATTCTAGGAGGCTATAGGGTTGGCTTCATATTTCCCATTTTCCAGACAGGACAGCTGAGATCCAGAGTGGGAAAGGGACTTGGCTAAGGTCACACGGCGGGGGAATGTCATATATGGTAGGGTTTTCCAGTCCAGGGCTCCCTCGGAGACACTCCCTGGAGGAAACCAGGGCAGGCCTCACTTGGGGTCTTGGTCCCAGGGCACAGAGAGGCCCCTTCTTGCCAGGTGGGCAGAGACTAGATGTCTAGCCAGCTGTCCTGCTTAGCCTGGTGACAGGGGAAGCGTGATGAGCCACCGGCAACAGGGAATCACAGGATATCTCTAGGCTCGGCGAGACCCGTCAGATCTGCCTCCAAGCAGTATCTGACACATACGTGCCCACCTCTCCCCTCAGAGAGCCTGCGGGCCAGGCCGCCACCCTTTCGTCCCGGAGGAACACAATCACCTCTGCACAATAAAACACACTCCATTTTCCACATTCCTGCAGAGGGGTCTTCTAGAACCCAAGCCACATCATTTAACTGTTTTTTGTTCAAAACACCCCCATGTTTCCCAATGCACTCAGAACCAAAGCCGTAGCCCTAACAATGGCCATGAGGCCCTGTATGGCCTGGCCCCTCAACTCTTTGACCTACCTCTCTCCACCCCTCCTTTCCCTCACTCCGTTCCAGCTGCACTGGCCTTCTTGCTGCTCTTGAAACATTCTAGGCACTCTCCTGCCTCAGGTCCTTTGCACTTGCTTTTCTTCTATGCCTCTCTCTTTTCTTCACCTCTTTCAGGTCTCTGCTCAAGTGTCACATTCCCAATACAGCTTTCCTTGACCCCTCTATTTCAAATGGCACCTGCCCCAATGAATACCTATACCCCTACTTCTGACATATTACGTCTTTGGGTAGATATTATATATTTAATCTTATCTTATTGTTTATTGTTCTTCCCTCCCTTCTAGAATGCAAGCTTCATGAACTGTGGAGTCTTGGTCCTTTTTTCGACAGCTATATCCTCAGTGCCTAGCAAGGGGCTGGTGTACAGTAGATACTAAAGATTTGTTGGAAGAAAAAACATGTGGATTCCAGGTCTCCAGATGAACTCCACAGGGCTCTGACTGGGGCAACAGGCTCTGAAATGCCTAATGGATCTTTCTCTCCAAGAAATGCAAACCCAGCTCCCCACTGGGGTTGGGTGGTTTACCTGCTGGCCACATGACCAAGTCCTTGCAGTAGTTCCGGTCACTGTGTTTTTGTGACTGGAGGCAAAACACACTCTGCTTCCTCAAGACAGTCCAACAAACACAATGAGAACTTTCTGGAGCTCAAGGTAAAATTTGTAGAGCAAAATCCATCTCCAAATGCATGGTTTACAAGGAAGCAAAGGGGAACCAGGGAGTATTTCTTTGTAAATAGCAGATGAGATCTTATGTAAAGTTGGCTTCCCTTGGGGTGGCTCCCATTTCCAAAAAACTCATTATTATGCAGAAAATAATCATTCATGATGGTAGTTACCATTAACTGAGCAGCTATTATGGGGTGAGGCACTGTGGACTGCATTAGGTACATTGTCTCCTCAATCCTCAAGACATCCTTGAATACTCTCCCTGCTGGCGAGAAAAGGAAACCAAGGCTCAGAGAAGTGAAATGCCTTGCCTGATGTCCCACAGCCACTAAAAGGAGAAGTCGGCACTCAAACCCTGGTCTTCTCTCCCCAAATCCAAGACAAGATCCTCAAAGGACCCTGGTGCAGGTAATCTGCTGCTAAGACAGCCCATGCAGAGAAGCACAGGCCTGCTGACCAGGGCCTGAAAAAATAAGAATTCTAGGTCATCCAAACGGCAAAGCCAGCCAGTCTTGCAGCACTCTGAGTTCAGGCTGGGGTTACGACTCACTGTTGGTGTGTTCCTGGAAGATATCCAGACTGCTCTGGCCATTTTCTCCTAAAAGCTTTGGTGAAAGGCAAAGGAAATTGTGTTTGGAAAGCCTTCTCTGGATTCCATTAAAGCAGGTGCTTAGGGGCCTACAGCAACCACCTGAGCACTGTTCCAACTCACGCTGGGTCTTCCCTGTTCTGAGAAGACACTGTGACCCAAGGCTGGGCAAGAAATCCCTAGATTTCCAAGTACATGGCCCGTTGGGGGTGGGGAGCACGGACACTGGCCTGGGGGCATAGAACCGGCAGGGTAGGTTCTTGCTTCAGGCTTGGCCTGTGAGGCAAGATAAAATTTGGCCCAAACCAACTTTGGCCAATATGAAATGGTAAGGTATGTCTTGTTCTGGAATGGGCCCTTATGGTTTAATAGTCCTGGGCAGCATTTTCCTCCAAAACCTCTCGACCTACTGATAAAACTTTCCAGCCAGGTGGGTCTTAAAATACACTGTTCACCACTCCTCCATCAAGAGGCAAGCTTTATGCCCCTTCCTCTTGAATCTGGGCTCTGTAATTGCTTGTTCAGTAGACTATGGCAGAAACAATGTGGTGCCAGTTTCAGGGCCCAAACTTTGAGAATCTGGCATCTCTTACTTCCTGTATCTTGGGATGATCACACTTGGAACCCAGTTGCCATGCTGTGAGGAAGCTCAAGCTACCCCACGGAGAGAACAGACCACCAGGAACGACACTATGTCATGCAGGCGAGCCCCGGTTGAGCCGCCCCAGTGGACATCCTGTGTGGAGCAGAAATGAAATACTCCCTCCCTCCGCCTTGCACATGCTGCGTAAATAAAATGATTTTGTTTCAAGCCATTACATTTTGGAGGTGGCTTGTTACACAGTAATAGGTAACTAGATCACCTTCCCAAACTGGAAGGAATTCCTGGGTCTTACAGGAACCCCAAATCCAGATGTAGGATTTTAATAACAGAGAGGCCTGTCATTTGAAGAAAGGCTAATAAATCAGGCTGCAAAACTTCATCTGCTGACCGCCTGCCCCCCCCCCCCCACCCCAATCTCTCCCCAGTCTCATAACTGGAATAGTTAAGAATAGTCTTGGGCTCTTCCCTATTTGAGATGGAATCCTCCATCAGCCAAACACACCTCTAGATCCTCTGTGATCAGGGGTGAAGGGGACAAAGGTGGAGACTAGATGATTTCCCTTAATTCAGGATTTTAGATGTCTTTCATGGAGTTATCTGGTAGCTATCGTCCTATTTGGAATATCCAAGGAAACAAGGCCACTGTATAGGAAAGCACCAGAAACCTTTCCTTCTGCTCTTTTAATGATTGTGTGGGGCTGCCATGGAGATGAAACTGGGAAGAGGTGGAGAAAGGCAGCCTATAAAATCTCTGTGAATGCCTCTTTTTCTAGGGCTTGGCCTGGCTCCATGGAAGTGGGTTTGTCATGTGATTCAAAAAGTCTCTAAAACTCTGTCTGCCAAACTGTCCCTCTCTCTGATTTTCAGTTAGCTAGAACTCCCAAAAGGCCCACGGCAACAGGACAATGCCCAAGAAACACGAATAGAGGGATCTGAGCGACTGACAGTCATTGCCCTCTCCCTAACTGACAGTGCCCCGAAAGCCGTCATCAACATTATCTTGGAGAATTCTTTCAGGAACCCGGTGAAGGTGACTGGATGCAAACCGTGGTCTGTCTGGACAATACTACTCTGCATTAAGAAGGAGTAAGCTACTGATACACGCTACAGCACGGACGAACCTGCAGAACATGATGCTGAGTGAAAGAAGCCGGACACAAAGGGCCACATACTGTAGGACCCCATTTCTATGAGAAGTCCAGAAGAGGCAAATCCACAGAGACAGAACATAGATTGAGGGTGCTGGGGAGCGGGAATGGGGAGTGAATGGATATAGGCGTAACGTTTCTTTTGGAGATGTTCTGAAATTGGATTATAGTGATGGCTGCACAACTCTGTAAATTTACTAAAAAATACCGAATTACACGCTTAAAATGAATGGATTTTATGGTATAAAAATTATTCCCCAACAAAGCCATTTTCTTTATTTTTTTTAAAGATTTTATTTATTTGACAGAGAGAGACACAGCGAGAGAGGGAACAGAAGTAGGGGGAGTGGGAGAGGGAGAAGCAGGCTCCCCACCGAGCAGGGAGCCCGATGCGGGGCTCGATTCCAGGACCCAGGAATCATGACCTGAGCCGAAGGCAGACGCTTAACGACTGAGCCACCCAGGTGCCCCATTGAAGTCTGCATGTCTTCTGAGTAAGAGACACGGAGAGCTTTGTTCTGGACGATCTTCTCAAGACTGTCGTATAGCAAACAGCCTTAGAAGAGAAAAACTGTATCTCTCTCTGCAGCAGAGGGCAGAGTTGTTTCCTAACCAGTGTAATAAAGAATGTCTCTCTCCAGGGCAAAAGCTGGGCAGGTTTGCCAGGAGCCCTTTTATAAGACTGGGGGTTTCCTAAGCCTGAGGATCCCCAGTTGTGGCAAATCCAGGTGGTGCGGCATCTATATGAGCTGTTTTGCAGTGTCCCCATGGAACTTAGGGGCAGAGAGAACTCATGTGAACATGAACTCATGCCACCTGCTACGCTGTGAGTAATAAAGCCCTTTGTCTCTGACCCAAGAGTCTCGTGTTTTCTGCCAGCTCCCATGAAATAGGCAGGCTCACCCATTAGCTTGTAAGCAAAATAAAATCTCAGACCCTCTGCATTTCTTGACAGTGGGCACTCACATCACCCCCATTTTACAGATGAGGACTCTGAGGCCCAGAGAATGGAATGTTCTTATTCAAGGTCACATGGCTAGCAAGTGACAGAGCTGGGATCGAAACCCAGACAGATTGGGAAAGGCAGGAGATCCGAGGAGGGGGATTGGTGAAGACATCAGCTGAGAGTGATGAGAGCGGAAAGCTCCAAAGATACACAGAAGGTCGTACCTCTCAGCCTCCCAACCCCACACACCCCCAGATGCTGCCTGTCCCCACATCCGGCTGCTGGGGCTGAGCAGCCAATTTGGGACGGCCGTGATATATTTAACGGTGAGTCACGCTCTCCCCCAGCAATCAGAGTGGCAGGCTTGGAGGATGCAGGGAGCATCTCTGGGAATCCATGCCCGAGGGTCGCCATGGCAACCCCACCCGACTCGCTTGCCGGCAGCTGGGATGCCAGCGCCTGAATCGAGGCAGAAAATAGTCTCATGGCCGAGTATGGCCAAGGACAGTGGCAGGCCTGCCACATGCGATCACCAGCAGGTTCACCGGGGGTTGCTGTGGGGGTCGTGAGGACTTGGTGATAAGGAAGTCTCGTGGGCATGTTGGTGAGCTCAGAGTCCACCAATGGAGGCCTGATATCCCTGGCTTGCTGGGATGAGGGTACTTGACTTGAGGGTTATTTTGGTGAGTGCCAGCTCTTTTTGCCTTGGTTCCTCTTGGTTTGTCTGTCTCTCTCATACATACCCACTTTCACAAAGACCCCTCGCCACCTGAGGCTTCTAACCAAGCCCCATTATAACAGCTAAAGACTGAAGGCAGCTTGGGATGTTAACCACAGATCTGTCTTCCAGGATAATTCTGAAGCCTTCAGAACATGACCAATCAGCCACTCCCACACCCCCACAGCAAATATGCCAGTGAAAGCAGTTTGTAATTCATTCATTCATTCACTCACTCACTCATTCATTCATCAATTTGTCCTCTCAATTGTTCCTTCTGAATTAAATTCAGGGTCCTCTGGGCCCTATGGAAGAGCTGAACTTGGTTATCTCTTTATCCTCAACTCCTTCCACTCTCCCCTCTCTCACTCCACTCGAGCTCACTAGCCTTGCTGCTGTACCTTGAACATATCAGGCACTTCCTGCCCCAGGGCTTTTGCACTTGTTCTATCTGCCAGGACAATTCTTCCCCCAGGTAGCCACAGCCTGACTGCCTCACTCCCTTTAGGTCTCTACACACGTCTCAGAGAGATACCATCAAGACCAGCCTAGGAGAAAGCACCCAATCCAGCCCCAGGGATACAGCCAAATCTATACACCTATATATATATATATATATATATATATATATATATATACAGATCGTGACTTAGTTTCTTCCGTTGGTAACAAGGAGAGGGAAATTGAAAACTAGTGACTTATAAATTGAATATGGCCCACAGATATGTTTTGTTTTGTCTAAATAGTGCTTTTGAAAAAATTGAATTAGTTGCTAACATTTATAAAATTTGGGAGATTGCATTTTAAAATGCCTCTTTTCCACTTCTCTTGAAAAACTGGAGGAGCAAGCTCCACATTCGTGCCTATGTTAACAGCGACCAGGTGGGGCTGAGTAGTGGTCACCTGTCTTGACCCGGCCTGAGCATTCCGGCCTTTCACAGGCCCTATGTGGCCCTCTGCATTCATTTATGTGGCCACATACAGCCTCCAGGAGTCTGTGCTTACAATTCGGGCCTCGAATCTGAGGTCTTTCAGGTCTTTGGTTTGGGATGGAAGGAGTAGAGTGTAGCAACAATTTTGCTTCAATCAGAAGAACTGAGTTTCTGGACTCATCCAGGCATTCTAGGTGAAGGCACTGGAGAAACAAAAGCCCAGAGGTATGAAAATATCGGCGAGCTGAAGGACTGCCAGTATGTATTCTGGCATGGGAAGAAGCCAGCAAAGTCCTTTGGGACCAGAACCTGAAGGGCCCTTAATATCTTGATAAATCACTTCAACTTCTGAGGGTAACAGGGAGCCACAGAAGATTTTGGAGCAAGGGAAGAGACACGATCACAGTTAGCAGTGAGGTGGGGATGGGGGAGTGAGAATCACCCTTGATATCAAGTCTGGCTCCAGGTTCTCTCAGGACCTAACCCCAGGGTGGAGTGCGTCCGGGGTGAGAGTGCTGCTGTCTCCCACCAGCACCCTCGGCACCCAGCTCCCTCCTGGCTGTCTTATAATAACAGTGTTTTCAATACGGACGTTCTGGGACCCCTGTGGCGGATCTCTCAGTCATCCTTCCAGAGAGAAAACAAAAAGCACTGTTTTTCCACGTCTATTTTAGGATGCTGCCTACATCTTTGTTCTTCGTGAGGAACACACACTCCTGGGGGGCCCCTTTCTCAGCTGTGGCCCGGCAGCCAGGTCTGGACCACCAGGCTGGGTTCTGTTATAGGAAAGGACCACCAGATGTAATGGAATCATGCCAACGAGGCCGGTTGCTGCACGGGGATGATTGTGTCATTAAGGCCCAGAGACGTGGAGGTGAGGGGGAAGGTAGCTCATTCCCGTCCACGTGCTCATCCTAGACAGACTATCTTTGACTATTCTGAGCATCTAGGGAGAGGCCACCCTCATTGTCCCCCAAAGATGCTGCCTGGAGTTTGGAAATCTACATTGTCTCGTATGTTCATGCCCATGTTACTGAGCGGAGAAGCAGAGACTCGACCATACCTGGACGGATCCAGCTGACTCATTTTATAGAGGGTAAACTGAGGCCTGAAAAAGCAGCATGGTTTGCTTAAGACTGTAGAGCCGTTGGCCACAAGCTGCAACTGAAAAGACCAGAAGGTAAAATCTCGCAGGGCATGTACTTTGTCTGCCTTGGTCACACCTCCATGCCTGTCACATAACATAATGTTTGGCAAACAGTAGGCCCTCGATACATAACGTTTTGGATGAATAAACAACATCTCTGCAGCTCTTTTCAGCGTTTACAAATAATCCTCACACACATTCCCTGATTTTGACTGTCATGATTATCTTTCAAGCCAGGAATGGCATTTGTCCTCATTTTGCAGGTGAGGTTCAGAGAGGTTTAGTTGCCTACCCGAGATCACACAGCCTGGAAGTGGCAAGGGCGGGATCTGCACCCACAACATCTTACTGTGGGCTGGGCGTCCCTTAGAATCTTCAGGTAGAGGAAGAGACCTTGGAAACCCCGGCTAGGTGGTAGAAGCCTGAGCCCCAAGGACAGCTCCAGTCTGAATTCTACTATACAATCTCGGGGAGGTGAGGGGGGAGCGACTAAGAGAGCAGTTTCTCAAAATGTTAAACAGAGCTGCCCTCTGACCCAGCAATTCCACTCCTGGGCATGTACCCAAGATAGCCACACAAAATTGTATGTCCGCACAAAGACTTGTACATGACTGTTCCTAAGAGCATTATTCATTATCGCTGAAAAGTGGGGCAATCCAAATGTCCATCCACAGATGAAGAATAGACGAAGTGTGGTCTGTCCATATTATGGAATAGGATCCTGCCACGAAAAGGGATAAAGCGCTGACACACACTCACACACTATAACATGGAGGAACCTTGATAACACGACGCTGAGGCAAAGCAGCCAGACACAAAAGGCCACACAGTGCATGATTCCACTGATATGAAATGTCCAGAAAAAGCCAATCTATAGAGACAGAAAGTAAATCAGTGGTTGCCAGGGGCTGAGGCAAAGCGGGAATGGGGTATGACAGCTAATGGGTATGGGGTTTCTTTTTGGGGTGATAAAAATGCTCTAAAATTAGATTGTGGTGATGGCTGGGCAACCCCGTGACTCCATTAAAAACTATTGAATTATACATTTTAAACAGGGGAATTTTATGCCATGTGAATTATATCCCAACCAAACCAGTTTTTAAAGAGACCAAGAGAAGCATTTCCATGACAACGGAGTTTTAGAAGGGGGAACACACAAATGAGCAAACGTCCCCAGCATGGGCCGTCCCGTGCTGTCGTCCTACATGTCTTGGGCAGGATTCCAACCCCAAGCCCCAAAGATTCACCTGAGGGCTTGCTCCTAGAGAAATGAGAATCTGCAAGGCACCTCTTCCAGGCAACCCTCCCAGATACCCCAACCAGGGACGAGAAAAGAGACCCAGTATGAGGACTGGGCATTACTCCATGTCCGGGTGCTCTGTTTGTGATAGTTCACGGAAGCCATGCAACAGCCTTGCTGTGTGCAAGGGACAGCATCGCCCCCATTAACCAGGCAAAGAAACGGAGGCTCAGAGAGAGGAAGTGACTTGCCCAAGGTCCCCCCCGCTGTGACCTTCACTGTCCTGGTGGAGGCTTCAGCCAGGGCATCCCTATCCGCTGCTGATAGAGTGATTCTCCACATTTCATCAGATTTCATTTGAACAAAGCCAAACATCTTTCTTAGGGACCCACCTGCCAGGGACTCTAGGCTAGACTGGGGCTGTATTTCTGGCCTCCATCCTGCTAATGCATGGTGTGTTGCTATGCACCATGGACTCTGTAACCACTTCTCAAATAACCCTGATGTTGGGGTTCAAGGAAGACAAGGTTGCTGCTTCGTGAAGCATTTGCATAATGTAATTTCACAGATTTTCTCTCCTCGGCACTAAATGAAATGAAAGGCTCTCCCTTCTTCTGAAGCTTTAGGTTCAGCCCTGGAGTTTATAGGTCAGAGAAGAACTTCCCACCAAGGCGCACAGGCACAGCTGCAAAGACACACCCTTTTGTGTCTCCATCTGTCTGTCCATCTGTCCATCCGTCCATCCATCCATCCATCCTATCCCCATTTATTTCATAACCTCACTAATTCAACAACTATTTATTGAAGGCCTACTATGTGCCAGGCACTGGGTTAGTAGCTGGGTACAGTGGAAGAAAAGGTAAAACAAACTCCTTGTCCTCATGGAGCTCACAGTCTAGTGGAGGAAGACAGGCCTTAGTACACACACAAAATGTTGACATATACTGGGATGAATGTCACCAAAGAAAAGTTCAGAATAATAAGGGGGACCTAATTTCTTTTGAGGAACAGGAGAGGACTCTATGAGGAAGTTGATAATGTGGGATAAGTATGACTTATGATGTATCAGCGAGGAATGCTCTTGGTTTAAGAAGTAGAAAATGCTTACTAAAAGAGGTTCAAGCAAGCAGGGGATTTATTATCCCACATAACAAAAGGTCCTGAAATAGGGTTACCCCACCATCAAGTAGCTCAACAATACCATCAAGGGTCCAAGTTCTCTACTATCTGCTCTACCATCCTCAGAGAACTGGTTCCATTCCTAGGCTGGCTCACCTCATGGACTCAAGGTGGCAGCCATTGCTCTAGCCAGACATCACATGAAGACATGACTACACCGAAGAGCAGGGGAAAAAAAATCCTCTCATTCTATCATTTCCTGAGATAGAGGAACACTTTCCCAGAAACTTCCTGGCAGACTTGGTGGGTGGTATCAGATATCCATGCATAAACCATCACTGATAAAAGGGATGGGGCCACCATGATTGTCTCAAACAAGCATTCTTACCCAGGGGTGATTTTTCCCTCCAGGGGACACCAGGAAACATTTTTGGTTGTAATAATTGTGCATCGTGTGTGTACGTGTGTGTGCGCACAGGGTGGGGGTGGTGCTATTGGCATCTACTAGATAGAGGCCAGGGATGCTACTAAATATCTTACAGTGCACAAGACAGCTCCCACAACACAGAATGACCCAGACATTAACAGTGCCAAGGTTGAGAAACCCTGCCTTGGACCAATCAGAATCAAATCCTGAGTCATGGGGGCACCAGGTGGAAACTGGTGCAGGAATTGGTTGGGAAAGGCTTCCTTACAGGGTATAATAGCTCAGCTGAGTCTAGAAAGATGGACATTGGCTAAAGCAATCCAGGGAATGAGTCAAGCCTACCATCTGGCCATGTGGATGAGCAGAAATGCAGACAACCTCCTCCATCTTTGCCTGCCTCTTCCAGTGGGATGTGAGCCCACATGGCAGGGACCTCGCCTGTCCCTCCCACTTCTTTATCCCCATCCCAGTTCAGTATCTGCCACAGGAGTTGTTCAACACTCTGATGTTAAAGAATAAGTGAATGGGATGGAGGACACTCACTCTTGACAGTGAAACCCCAACTCAGGAAATTCCCAGGTGTCACATAGGTGAACACATTCAGGAATAAGCATGGGGGGGGGGCAGTCAGTCAGCACCAGCAAGACCCCATCATTATACAGATGGGGAGACCAAGGCACAGAGAAGGGGAGATCATAGTCCAAGGTCACTCAGCAAGTTGGGGGCAGATGCAGGCCAGAATCCATGTGCTCCTTTCCTAAACCTGGATCAACACCAACTGGTAGATCTGGGAATGATCATTTGGAGACACATGATTTGGCTAATCAGTTATAGTTGCTAAATCTGAGTCTATTTTGGGTCCCACCTCCTTACAAAGCTGTCTTTCTGGATTGCCTTCCCTCATGACCCCAAAAGGATGCTGAGTGGGCCGCCATTTTGTCAGTGACATGCCCTGCTCAGATTGCAAAATGGAAGCCAAAATGGCCGTCCACGAACATGTTTTGTTTGGCCCACTCAGTTCTTTGAAAAAAAATGTATTATTTGCCTTCTTTGCCGACAATAAAAACAATTGGGACAATGTGCTTATTATCCAAATTTCCCATGTCTCTTGGGTAATCAGAAGGTTTGGCGACATTGTACCCATTTTTCTGCATGGCAGCCATTCACCAGAGCTGGCTGGCGACTGTCCCTTCGGTAGGGATACCAGGGCTCCATTCCACCCCAGGGCCCTCACGTACAGGCCTGCCTAGCCCCAAAGGCGTTCTGAGACTGCAACCCAGACCCAGTCGATGGGGCATGAGGTGAGTGGGCAGGGCCACGCAGGGACCCCAGGCAGGGCACCTCCCCCTCTCTCAGAAAGAAGCCCTCGGTGGCCATGGCAACCCATTGCCATTTGTAAACAGATCTTCCACCTGAAACGCAGAGATGACAAGTACATCTCCTTTCTCAGCTCAGGCAACATCAGCTTCCGGCACCCCCAAACCTAAGGCAAGAAGGGGGAGGAGTGTGATCTGCCTTCTCCAATCTGGCCCCCAAAGGCAGATGCCCCAAACACCCCCGTGTGTTCAACCAAACCAGAGATGGGGCCTTGGGGGTGGGGGGTTGGTTTAGATTCCATCTTATGTAAAAAGACCAGAAAATGTTTGATTAGAGACAGAGGAAGGCGTGGGTGTCTGAGCGGGGCTCCGATTCTGGGCAAATGTACACATTCCCCAGCGCCCGCCTTCCCCTTCACTTCCTCTGGGCAAAAGCAGACTCTCCCTGCAGCTTACGCAGCCAGCTTCCCCTCAGCCATGACCCAGCCTTTTGTCAGTATCCTGGAGTCCCCAGCGCATCCGCATGTTTCTAGGCTGCTTACACAATCCGGAGGAAATAAAGCAATGAAATGAGAATCAGCCAGAAATAAGGAAATGCCCCACGCAACATTTCCCGTTGAAACTGAGAGGCTAAAACCCAGAACAGCGCAGAAATTGGAAGCCTCATTGAGAAAAGACGCACAGAGAGGAGTGCCAATTAGCACCCAGGTCCCCTTCTGGGAGTGTCAACCATAAATATTAAGGGCCATAATCATCTGGTGTTAGTCATAATGCCTTGTAAATTAAGGTCACTTTACTGGGGGTAAATAGCTGCATTAATGGCAGCAAAAGGTAACGGTGCCCATCATTTTTCATTACAGCCCTGATGGCTTTGACATGTGATACAGTCCCTTGTCTTCCTCCTCTGCCTTCTTCCTCCTTCCCTACCTCTCCCCGTTAGGCACAGGAGACACTGAGCCTAGAACTCACAGATGCCCGGGGGCCCCTCCCCAATGTTTTCATATCTTTTATAATTAGAAGGGGGGGAATGAACTTTTAGACTGCAGAAAATGTTTTAATAGGTAGTATGTATATATTTGTCTTTATACCAATGCAGCTATAAAATATAAGCTTAAATATTTCTTATAGAGAAAAACAAAAGTGCCCCAGGGCCCAGGAAATCATCCCATGGCCCTGCGCTCTGCTGCCGCCCCCTCCTCTGCCATGCCTCCATCCCTTCTCTCTTTCTCTATCTCCTCCCCCTCCGCCCCTAACCGTGGCATCTTAAGGAATCAGCCCTGCTTTATGGAGTCTTAGTTTCATCCTGTTCAAAAAAGGTGAACAATAATAATAATAGTGACATTTAAGTGAAATAACATCGGTGGAAGCTTTTGACACAAAGTGGTAAACAGGGGTGTTACTTCCCTTCCTTTGCAGGAGTTTCTGGGCTCCTGGGAGTCCGAAGCATGATTTATTTGAAAATCTCAGGGGAGACAGAGTAACACGACCTCCTCAGCTCCCCCTGCCAAATGCACCATCAGCCCACGCCCCCCCCCCCCCCCCCCCCCGCCCCTTGCTGGGCTTTCCCATTCCTCTAAAGGATAAATGCTTTTCTTGACCTGAGAAAACTCACGAGGCACTTGATGAGGCTAGCTAGATCAAATAATGTCCTTAAATTCCATCAGAAAGAAAGCATCCATTAGGGCTGGCTCTGGCCAGGGAGGGGGGCTGCCCAGCTTCTGTCAGCCAGGACTGGATATATTGTTGGCAGAACCCTGTACAAAATGAAAATGCAGGGCCCCGTGTTCAGCAATTATCGAGTTTCAAGACAGTGACAGCAGAGTATTAAACAAAGCGTGGGGCCCTTCTGAGCAGGGAGCCCAGTGTTACTGCAGAAGTCCCACGTCCTTGGCCAAGGCTGACAGTGGGTGTGGCAGCGGTGGGGGGGAGCTGCCCTGATGTGCGACCCCTCTGGTCTACCGCTGTCCCTGGCACGTAGCAGGTGCCCATCAAGCCCACCCACTCAGGGTTCGCTCGCTCATTGCTCTAGTGTCTGGTCTGCAATATCAGAGGACCCCTGGCTCTCCCAGCGGACATCTGGGCCAGGCTGGCCACCCGGTGGGTGGGCTGACTCCCTCCCCAGGGGCTGTGCCCTGGACCCTTTCCCTGTTCCCTCCTCCAACTTCCCCTGGACACAGTGACCCCTGCCTCCAAGTTATGCTGACCATCAGCTCCCCCACCCCTGCCAACTGCAAACATCACAGGTCAAAAGTAAAAACAAACCGGAATCATAACAGTCAAAATAATAAAATCCCCAAATTTCTCAAGTACCTGCTAGGTGCTGGTCTAAGCACTTGATATATCCTGGCCTATTTTAATGCTCACACCAATCTTCTGAGGTCGGTTCCAGAATTATCTCCTCAGGCAGAGGAGGAGACTGAGGCACAGAGAGGTAAAGTCACTTGCCTAAGGCCACACAGCCAGGCAGTGGCAGAAGAGGCAGAGTGGGGCTTCAGTGAAGGCTGATGTTGGACCAGAGCAGGGAAGGGAAAGGTGGGTCCTATTGCCTCTTCCCAGCCTCTAGGCAGAAGGCCCACAGACCCCTAGGATGTCTTCTCCTGTGAATGGAATAGAGAGCGCGGGTGACAGAAGAGGAGAGTATGGCCCCGGTAGAGTGCTGGGCTGAGTCCCGAGGCTTGTGTTAGAACCTGAGTTCTGCCACTATTCAACCTGGAAGGTCATGCACCCTGATCTGTGCCTCCTCCAACTTTGCTGACTTCACCTCCTACACCCTCCCTTCACTCACTCCAGGCCAGCACACTGGTCTCCCTAGTGTTCCCAGAATCTGTCAAAGGCATTCCCACCTCAGGGCCTTTGCACTTGCTGCTTCTACTTCCAGAGCACCCTCATGCAGCTATTTACGTGGCTACTTGTTTTTCTGGTTTAAATTCAAGGACCACAAAGCATGTGTGTGTTGAGGCAGCATGATGTGTCTTCCCTGTAACAGAGAGGCCTTCTCTGACTGCCTCACCTGGTAAGATCTGGAAAGTGCTTCCAACAGCGCCTGACACTCAGTAAACACCGCAAAAGTGACCAGCACTCTTACTACCATCTAAACTGGCAGCCCCTCCACGTGCCACTCGGATCCCCTTTCCTTTGTTTTTCTTCATTGCACTCACCCCTTCCTGAAATTATCTTGCATGTTTGTCTACCTGGTGCTGCCCGTCTCTCCCACTAGAGGGTGAGCTCCATTGGGCTGGCCCCTTGTCTCAGTCACCTTGGACCCCAGAGTTAGCACAGGGCTCAGCTGGTGTGCAGGGGGCCCGGAGATCACCTCTCTGAGCCTTGCTTTCCTCACCTGTACAAAGGAGGTATGGCAGCCCCCGCAGAAGCTGGGGAGCAGAAGGAAGGAGGGGAGTCCCTCCCAGAGTTCTGTGATGCTGGTGAGGGAACCATAGTGATGTCACAGTTCCTAGAGCTGAGCCCTGAAATGGGGGGCCACAGCTGCCGGTCAGTGGCCCAGACCCGCCCAGGGTGGCAGGCTTGGCGCCCCCCAGGGCTCTTCCCACCCAGCTGGCCACCAGCCAACTGAGTCAGCATGGAGGGCTGGCCTGGCCTGACCTAGGAGGCTGCCCGGCCTTAAACAACAGCCTGAGGGTCACCCGGGCTCCAGGTTTCAGGCCTGCCTTGGCCTGGAGGGGAGCTGACCCCTGTATGGAGCCCTCACCTCACAGCACGTCATTGGATTCACAGGGAAATGCAAATCAAAAGCACTAGGAGCTTCACACCCAGTCGGATGGCTAGCGTAAAAAACCGGACGACAGCAAGTGTTGGCCAGGATGCAGAACTCCAAGATGGTGCAGCCACTTCGGAAGAGTCTGTCAGTCCCTCAAAAGGTCAGACACAGAGTTACCGTATGACCCAGCAATTCCACTCCTAGGTAGATACCCAAGAGAAATAAAAGCCTATGTCTACACAAAAACCGGATACAAGTGTTCACAGCAACATTATAATAACCCAAAGTGGAAACAACCCAAATATCCATCAAGTGATGAAGGAGAATCAAAAAGTGTGCTATCCATACAAGTGGAATATTATTCAGCCATAAAAAAGAAGCAAAGTACTGATACATGATGAACCCTGAGAACGTTATGCTAAGTGGAAGGAGCCAGATGCAAAAGGCTGCATATTATATGACTCATTTATATGAAATGTCCAGAAGAGGTAAGTCCAAGAGACAGAAAAAATGTTAGTGGTTGCCTAGAGCAGGGATATCTGCTGGCGGGGAAATGTGGAGTGATTACTAATGGATACTGGGGTTCCTTTCTGGGGGTGATAAAAATGTTCCAAATTGATTATGGTGATGGCTGGACACTCTGTATATACTAAAAAGCATTGAATTGTACACTTTTTTAAAAAAGGATTTTATTTATTTGACAGAGAGAGACACAGCGAGAGAGGGAACACAAGCAGGGGGCGTGGGAGAGGGAGAAGCAGGCTTCCCGCGGAGCAGGGAGCCCGATGCGGGGGCTCGATCCCAGGACCCCGGGATCATGACCCGAGCCGAAGGCAGCCACTTAACAACTGAGCCACCCAGGTACCCGAATTGTAGACTTTAAATGGGTGAATTATACATCCCCCCCCCGTAATATCTCAACAAAGCTGTTGCATGTATGTATAAGTAGAGAGAATATGTTTGTAAAGTGTCTTTTATGAGCCAAGTGAGCCAAAAAAAAAAAAAAAAAAAAAAAAATTCTACCTTGTCAGGAAGTTAACAAGGAGGAGACAAGAGAACATATAAAAGTGTAATTTGACTCATGATGATAAGAATAATAAAGCAGGAAGGGAATAGTGTAGTGGATGGGGATGGAGCTGCTTTAGATGGCAGAGGAGAGGCACCATGGCCCAGGAAGACCACTCTGAGGAGGTGACATTTGAAGAGAGATCTGAATAAAGAGGTAGGGGGAGCCACAGATGCTTAGTGGAAGAGCACCAGGAGAAGCAGCAAGAGCAAAGGCCCTGAGGTGAGAGCAATAGGCCAGTGGGGCTGGAGCATAAGGAGCCAGAGGGAGGGTGGTAGGAGATGGGGTCAGAGAATTGGCAGGGGCTGGATCATGGAAGGCCTGGTAGGCTGTGGTAGGAACTGCTACTCTATTCTGAGCGAGGTGGGAGCCACGGGAGGGTTTTAAGCAGAACAGGGACGTGTTCTCACTACAGTCTTCGCGGGATCCCTCTGGCTGCGAATGGAGAATGGACTTCAGGGGGAGCATGGGCAGGATGGAAGATGGGAGACCGGGAGGGAGGCTCCCGCAACAGACCAGGTGAGAGATGATGGGGGCTCGGCCCAGGGGGCGGAAGTGGAGCTGGAGGGGTGGAGAAGTGGTCAGCGGACAATCGCATCTGCGGTCTTGCCCCATCCACACCACAGCCCTGACATTTGCAGGCATACCGATTGCCATGTAACGTGAACTAGCTGTCAGCTGGGAGTGGGCCTTCCTCGAACAGTCTGAACTCCTCACATTCTCCCAGGTCAATCCTGCATCCACCTGCCCAGAACTCTGAAAAATCCCATAGCCTTGTAGACTCCAGGTCCTTGCTGCTTCGATCCCCTGAGTCCAACTGTCCTGACCCCGTCCGGGCCCTGGTTCAGCCCCTGCTATCAATTTCCATGAGAAACCCCACCCCACCCAACTCATCATCATTCTGGCAGACTCAACAAGTCAGTTTCAACATCTAGACGATGGGGATAATAATAGTAGTTGCTTCCAATGACTGTTGCCAGGGTTAAATGAATTAATGTATGTAAAAGCACTTAGAACATTGCCTGGCGCTCCATACGTATTGGCTGTTACTATTATTGTGTGGCTGCATTCCAGTCAGTGGTGAGGGGTATTTGGTGGGTCCCTAGGGGAGGGGTGTCATGTTGGAAAGGACACCCACCCAGAGCTGACTCTCTTCCCTCACCCTACTCCCACCACCAAATTCCCCTCATTGTCTCCTGTAGCACAATCCCACCCCCTTTCTGGGAAGCCCAGGCCCCAGCCCTCCACCCCCCACAGAGGCTCGCGCATTTCAAGAGGTCTTGAGAAGCCATCTCCCCAACTGCACTGGGCTCCTGGGAGGAATTCTCCTGCCAGCCGCTGAAAGAATATATTATCTGTATCTTGTTCAAGGAGGTGGAAGCACAGAAAGAGGGAGAAATATGCCCAAAGTCACAAAACTTAGCTGCGACAGAGCTGGGAATGTAATCTACATCTGATGCGAAGTGATTAAAGACGGAAAGCTGGTCTTATTACGTGCTTATTACTATGTGCCAGGCATTTTGTATGCACTGCCTTTTAAAAAATTGTATTTTTCACCCAAATTGTTTTTTTGAAAAGGTAATACATGCCTACGGTTTGAAAATCAGAAAGGTACAAAGGGATATCCAGTTACAAGGGGGATCACTCTTCTGTCCCCATCCATTGTCATTCAGCTTCCCTCCCCCTCCCCCAGGCGATTACCGTTCCCACTTTCTCATGGCTCCTCCCAGTGATGGACTGTGAGTGGCAGTCCCTACTTGCCGACCCAATGTCCATTCTCCACCTAGGAGAACCCTAATTTTGTTCAGGTGGCAATGTGTCCAGATAAAAATACTCATGTTCCTAGACTCCCTTGCAACTAGGAGCAGCCATGGGACCCAGTTCTGTACAGTAAAATGTAGGTACAAGTCCCTAAGCAGGGCATCCTTTTCAAGCCCTCCCACCCCCACGAGACAAGGCAACTGGAAGAGAAGATTTTTGTCTTTTTATTTTCCTTTTGCCCTTCCTTTTTCTTCCTGCCTGGAATGTGGGCTTGATGCCTGGAGACAGAGCAGCCATCTTGAGAGCAGGAGGATCAAAGCCACATGCTCAGAATGGGGCAGTGGGAAGGAGGAGGGTGCCCGAGGCCTTGAGCAGCTGTGGACTTGTGTTTGTTCAAGCCATCACTCGTTGAATTTTCTGCCCCTTGCAGCTACATGCCTTCCTAACTGGATGTGCTGTGCATGCAGAAGCATTTATATTTATCTGTATTCTTTCTTCCCCACAATCATGGTAGCATACACTATGCCCACCCTTCGGGATCTTACTGCTTCACTTAATGATGTATGTTGGAGGTTGTTACAAATCAGTACACACAGAGCTGCCCAAGCTTTTTAATTCATGTGTCAAAACTTTGTACAGATGCCCCAAAGAGCCTTCAGCCAGTCCCCTCTTGGGCTACATGTGGATTGTTCTCAAATTTGCAAAGATTATCCAGGTACCTATTTCATTCCCCACATGTGAGGGTATATCTAAAGGAGTAGGATTGCTGAATGAAAGAGGTTTGGCCGACTTGCTTTCTACCAGCAACGTGCTAGTCTACCTAACACACTGTCTCCAATCCCTTCAACAACAAAATATGATAACGCTCAGGGAAGTGTACGTGGCCTTCCCAAGGGCATTGCAGGTAATGGTCAAACTGGGATTCAAACCAGGCTCTGTCTGATACCGCAGCTGTGCTTAGAAATACTTCTATGACATTGCTTTCTATGTAGGGTGGAGTCCAGGGCCTCTCAGCAGAGAGGGAAGGAGTGAATATGACCGGGTACTGGTCTGTGCCTGAGAGGGGCCTTTAGAGTGGAGCTGTGGAGAAACCCACATGTGTCTGAGGCTGGCTTCCAGCTCACATCTGCCACTGCCTTGCTGTGTGAGCAAGTCCTGCCTCCTTGCTGGGCTTCAGTTTCCCCATCTGTAAAATGGACAGCTTGGAGCTGTTGATCTCTAGGACCTTTGAGTGCTCAGCTCCTGGAAAATCGCCATGTCTGAGGGTCTCCTGGGAGCTGCTTTTCAGCCCCTAAAATGGAAACAGTCTTCTGAGCGATTTTTCCTCCATTCCTGACCAATCAGAGGTCAACCGCATCCAGGGGGTTCTATTTCTATCTGTGGACTATGGTCACAATCCCTGGGGGAGGCCACGCTGAGGGAACAGGCCGGTTGCCCTGCTTTCTCTGTGGATCACATCTTCCTCCAGCTCTCTGACACCCAGATTCTCAGGGCAATGATTCCAATTATGGTTTCATATATTGAGAGCTTACATTGGTCAGGCTCTTGACAAAGTGCTTTACAAATACAATATATACAAATCTGGAAGAGAGGGACTATTCTTATCCCCAATATACAGAGGAGGCAAGAGAGGTTAAACAATTTGGCTAAGCTCACTCAGCCGCTAAGTGGCAGGACAGGGACTGGACCCCGGAAAGTCTGGTGCCCTTCACACAGGATTTCTCTACCACGGCACTGTAGACATTTGCGGCTGGATCGTTCTTTGTTGTGGGGGGTTGTCTTGTGCACTGTAGGATGTGTAGCAACATTCCTGCCGTCTACCCACTAGATGCCAGTAATACCCATTCCCCTGATGTGACAACCAAAAATGTCCCAGACATTGCCAAGTCTCCCAAATTGCCCTTGGCTGAGAACGGCTGCCTAACCACAGCTCTGGAGGAATGGATTCTGGGTCCATCTGGGGACTGCTAGCCTCCTGAGCCCAGCTTTGGCTCCTGGGAGGCACTGCCAAAGGCTGAGAGAACTTTGTGGGGGGAACCATGCCTGTCACTTGATGGAAGTGTCACCGGGCAGCCTTCTCTGAGTTGTGAATCCTTACAACAACCCTATGAAGTAAATACTACTTCAGCGAGGGTCACTGGTGGGCAGCAGAGAAAAGATGCAGGTCGTAGGGTGGGTTTGGAGGTCAGCTGTGTGCCCTGGACAAGCGTCTTACCCTCTCTGAGATGCAGTCTTCGCAGCCAAAATCAGAGATAACTGCTTGCAGAATGGAGGCGCGAAGCTGAAGTAAAGTGTCATCGTCACGGGTAAGGAAAAATGAAAACCAGAAACTGCTTCAATGCAGGGTCTAGTTAAATAAATTACGGTACAGCCCCAGCATGGAAGATTATGTCGCTCTTAAAACAAATGAGCTTAATGTGTTTTTGCTGATGTGGAAAGATCTCTAAGATTTATTAACTTATTTATAGTTACAAAGCAAGGTACGGAGCAGCATATATGACGTAATCCCACTGGTATTAGAAAAAAAAAATTGAACTTTCAACATATCCTTATCGAAAGCCTACTACTTGCCAGACACTGTTCTAAGCAGTGGGAGGACAGCATGGACAAACCAGACTCAAATCCCCATTTCCGGGGACCCGGTGGAACGTGCATATGAACATACAAACACGTGAGGATTTTATAAGGCTGCACAAGAAAGGCTCCGCTTCTGAAACTGGAGAGGTGGGGTGAGATTCCTATCCTTCCGCGGCAGACCCTTCAGGAGCGTTTAATTAAATCAGTCTTCACTATCTGGATGCATCGCTTTTAATTCTCAGTTTTTAAAAGACTGAACCAAAAAATTAGAGGGAAGGCCAAGTGCAGTGCCTGGTCCATTGTAAATGGTTGCTTTTAGTATGATCACATATTCAGGAACTGTTTCCTGAGCACCTGCTATGTGTAAGTACTGTGCTGGGTGCTGAGGACACAGTGGTGAAGCAAAAAAGATAAGAAACCGCCCTCGTTGGCAGCGGGGGGCGGGGGGGGGGAAGACAGCCGTTAGAGAAGTAACTACAGGTGCATTAGTGTTACAATGGAGGGGACTCTGGAGGCATCCGAACCTAACAGAGGGGTGGCCTACAGATCTGGGGAGCTGGAGCCTGGGCTCTCGCCCTCTCTCGCTGACGTGACTTCTACCTGGACTATTCACAGAGTGTGGCCCCTGCGGGGTTCTGGGGCTAATAAGAACAGCTAAAACTGATTGAGAACTTCCAACCAACCAGGCACTCTGTAGGGACTTTACATGTGTTAGCTTCTTTAATCCTTACAACAACCCTATGAAGTAAATACTACTTTTGTCCCCATTCTACAGAGAAGAACTCGAAGGCACAGAAGGGATGAGTAGCTTACTCAGGATCACACAGCTAGTAAGTGGCAGACCAGAACTGAGACCCAGGTAGTCTGCTTCAGGCCCCACACTGTAACTACTTCCTTTCATGACTTTCTTCCCCTTTTCCTCCTCTTCCCTGCTCATCAGAAGCAGTCCTCGGTCCCCACAACCTCCCCCAGACGTGAGGGATGGCCTTCTGCCCCCACCTCCAGCGGAACACGCGAGGACTGGAGAACAACCCTCTGCGCCCTCACCTGTCCTTGGGGCTTGCGAAGCATCTCGGCTATGCCCTCAGAGCCTGGGGGGAAGAGGGATAGGGGTGGGCAGGAACCAGCAGGGGCATACCGGCCCCTCTGCCCTTCTGTCCTTTGGGGTTAAGGACCTCAGTTCACTCTTACAGCCAAGGATCCAGACTGAATATAATCCCAGCCCCTGAATGAGCCCTGACCTGTGTCTTTATTCTGACTGAACCCTGACTCTGGTCACAGATTCCCTCATGACCCTGGTCACAACAGAGCCCTGACTTTGGTCACAGTCTGAGCTCTGGATCAGATCACAGACCTGATCCTAGGCTGAGCCATGACCCAGGTCACACACTAAATACTGACCCTTTTCATTGGTTGAGCCCTGATCCTGGTCACACATTGAGTTTTACTTTGATCTCAGATACGCAGCCATCTCCCAATGCTACTGTCCACCGTCCACTGTCCAGGGGTCTGGAGAACTCCTGGAATGCCCTCTTTCCCCCAGAGCTGGGACCAGTCATCCCTTCGACCTGTGCAAGGAATGTCAGGCCTGCTGTCTCCAAGGGCCAATCTGGGGGGTGCAGGGAGCCCTAAGAAAGACAAGGACACGAGTTGAGGCAGAGCTAAATTCTTGGGAGTTCCCTTCCTGTCCAGAGGCTCTCAGACTCCTCCTATTTCTCCCTGCCCATCTTCTTCTCCCATGTTCATGCAAATATTTATCCCCGAATAAAATTCATCAGCAGAGTTCCGTCTTTAAGGAAGGGAGGTCAGACAGCAGCCCGCCCAGCAGCTGGGCAGAATTCTATTATCAGGAGGAAGTGCCCCCAGCAGGGAAGGACTGTGCCTTCTCCCTCCCAGCAAAGCCTTACTCACTCTGCCCTGGCTCAGCTTCATTCTGAGGGGCCGTGGAGCTCCTGACGCCGGAGCCATGCTGACCCAGGGAGCCTGTCCTCCCAGGGGGCCCTCTGCCCCCGATCCTGGGAATCAGTCCCAATGTCTAAACAAGACTGTCAAGATTTGTAATGGGGGCCCCCCAAGGTGCCTCCAAGGTTGGCAGGGCTTGACACGTCAGGAGAATGTCCTTGTGGCCTCCTCGAGGAACGAAATTGCCTCCTTAAGACCCCCGGGGCGGGGGGGGTTCCCTGAAAATGGGGCTGGGGAATGGGGTGAGAAACACACATCCATCATGCCTTCCTTACTCATAGAGTGCAAACATTTGAAATCGAGGACACTGAGCAGATGCTAAGTTTTCTGGCCAGTTCCCCTCCCATCTCTGTAAAAGACTTTAGTTCCTCTGGTTTGAGAGTGGAGGGCTGGGGAGCCATAGAGGGAAGGAGAGAAGCGTGGGGGTGTCCTAGCTGTGCATTATCCAAACCCTACCACTACCTACAGCCCATGAATTGCATCCTCCTTGGAGAGTCAGGAGTCAAATACCCAGTGAGCCAGTCAGGGGGACAAAGAGGTGGAAAAACAGCTGGTCAGCCTGTCAGCCATCTTGTCAGTCGGCTACAGAGAGAGGCGATGGGCAGTCAGTCATCCACTTGATCAGACACATGGTCAGACAGACAAGGAGATGGACAGACTTTCTGTCATCATCCTTAGATACAACAGACCCCTAGCAGAGAGACAGTCAGACAATCAGGCTTTCAGTCATCCTGTCAGTCAGACATGGAGATGGCTAGCAGGCAGTCAGTCAGTCAGACCAGGAGATGGAGAAACAGACTGAGTCATTCATCTAAGTACAGATAGACTGTCAGCCAGTTGGACAGACAGAGACAGGCAGATCATCTGTCAGTCATTCAGTCACTGGGTCTGACACCCAAGCAGACAGACAGATGGCCAATCAGACATTCAGAAAGGCATTTAAACGAGGAAATGGACCAGAGAGGCAATTTGTTGTGCATCTAATTAGTTAGATACAACAGCGAGTCAGATAGGTAGCCAGTCGGCCAGTCAGATAAGCAGCCAGTCAGCCAGTCAGATAGGCAGACAGACCGCCCGTCAGATAGGCAGACAGACCGCCGGTCAGGCACCCATGTGGTCGGAGCGCCGACAACGCAGGCAGATGGGGAGCTAGTCAGTTTTGCATCCATTCGGTCAGACATGAAGACAAACAGACGAACAGCCAATCACCGGTTCAGTCAGATGCATGGCAGTCAGCCAGACACCTATGTGGACAGAAAGACACAGCCAGACAGCCGTTCGTCCAGTCAACCAAACACCCAGGCAGAAGGACAGACAGACAATGATCTAGACATGTGATCAGTTTGTTAGTTGGACAGATCATCAGGCAGGCAGGCAGCTGCCTAGCCAGTCATTTGGACACTCTGTCAGTCAGTGGTGTGGGGACAAATCCGATGTCCGACACTGTCAGGCAGACCCACCCTGCCCCCTGGCCAGTGACCCAGCTGGTCATTATAGTGACATCCAGGCTGAGCAGAGCGGTCACTGGACCCGTGAAAGATGCTGCGAAATAGGACAGGTGGTCCTGAGCTCACCAATAACTGGGGTCAGAACATGCCTCAAAAGACCCTGACCCAGCCCTGTAGGCAGTCAGGGAAAGCTTCCTAGAAGAGGAGGGAAGAGGACCAGGCTCTGGGGCCAAGAACAAAGCATTCTGGATGGGCTAACTGCCCATCCCCCAGGCAGGACTTGAGGCAGTTTTCCCGTGTGTGTCCTCCTTTCCTTAACCCAAGTGTTCTTTGAGCTATGGAGATGGGGTCCACACACATTCCCCCACCTCTTCATCCGCACTACACTGTGCCCCTCCCCAGAGCCACCCCTTCTCCCTCTGAAGCGCACTGAACACACTGCCCCAAAGGCTTACTGTTTTTCTAGGCCGCAGGGCTAGAAAGGGGCTGCAGTATGTGTGTCGGTGTCTGCTGGGGGGCATGTGTGGAGTCATCTGTCGGGCCCCCTCCTTCCTCCTTGCTCCGCCAAGTTCTCCCTTCCTCCCTCCTCCCCTGGAGCTGGGGGTTGGGAGGCCCTCCCAGGCCACTTCCCATTTTGGGAATTGGGCTGAGAACTATGCAAGGAGACCGAAATAATTCCTTTTTCGAGCCTGGCCAGGGCCCTAGCAGCCCAAACATTGGCACAAAACCAGTGCGGGGATGGGGGTGAGCTATTAAGGGGGGGTAGGGGAGGGGGGAGGGGGCGGGGCTGAGCCCTGGGGCCCAGGGAGACAAAGGCCTGGGTGTCTGCAGCAAAACTTCCTCACCCAGCCCCAGGGCTGGTTACCAGGAACCTGGAAATCTTAGAAGCTCCCAGTGGGGAGCTGCCAGGCCAGAAAAGGGGGGGGTATGTGGGGGGATGGGGAGCAGGAGACAGAAAGAGCAGAAAAGGAGTCACACAGGCCCCGTTGGCAAAGACAATTTGAAAAACAGACCGTTTCTAGCAGCCAAGAAGGAATCTCTGATATCTTCTGAGAACATGCCACCCTCCTAGGGGCAGATGGGGCATCTGCAAAATGGGGCCAACCCACTGACCCTCTTTCTCAAGTAAGAGATGGTTGCGGGGTGGGGCGGGGGGAGCACTTAGCACACAGTAGATACACACTAAACGCAAGTGGCCCTATCAGAATCCAAACACACGTAGCTTCGCACCCCTGCGGCACAGCCTCCTAGCCTGTAACCCGAGCCATCTCTGCCCGCTTGGTCTCCATGCCTCCCGTCTAAAACGGAAGCAATGCCAGAAGCCTCTCCAAGGTGGCTACGGGAGTAAACGACGTGAAGGTGCACAAAATCTAGCACATGGTAGGTGTGCAAGGCATTTTAGTCTTTCCTCCTTCCTTTCCCTTCTCAAAGTGGTATTATTATTTCAGTGGGGATTTACAGCAACCCGGCCAAAGGCAGATATCAGTCTACATTTTCTAGGTGACACCCATCTGGAGCCAGCCTCTTCTGAGCCTCAGTTTCCCCCTTGCGTTAAATGACAGTGAAGGACAAGAAGCAGACGTCCCTGAGAGCTCTTTCATCACTGTCATCACCAGATACGTCACGTCTGGTAAGCTTAATTTCCAGCATGCATTTTCCCCTCCCAAGGTCTCCCGGCTTGGCTGGGGATCCAGCTGGTCTTGAAGAAGCCAACTCCCCTCTGCCAGGGATAAGCCGATCAGCGCATTCCTTTCCAGAGTAAACCGATCAGTGCATTGCATCCCCAGGATACGCACATTGCGCCCTCCAGCCATAGAGATTGGTCCGAGTGGAGCACGTGACTTAAACTCGTCCAATCGGATTGGCTTCTGAGACCACAGGAATGCTGGGAGTTCTCTTTTCTTCTGGATGACACGGTGTGCAACTGGGATTCCTGGACTTACCTTTGGGGCTCCCAGGAGGGCACCCGGCCCAAGGACAAAACTGACAGAGAAGGGCATAGCAGAGTGGATCGTAGACATTGTGAAGACATCCTGACCCCCTCCGCCACCTGGATCAAACCTCACTGGGCCTTTTCAGTTACTCCATCCAATAAATGCCCTAATATTGTCTATGTCGGTTTGATTGGACTTACTGTTTCTTGCACCCAAAGTCACCCCTGCAGACATATTTCCTTTATCAAAGTGATTTGTTGTTGTTGTTGTTGTTGTTGTTGTTGTTTATTTTGGCCAATTTTAACCTTCATCACTGCCTTTCTAAATAGATGCTATTGTTCTCCCCATCTGAGAGATGAGGAAGCTAAGGCTCAGAGAAGTGAAGTGACTTGCCCCCAGTATGAACCTGGAAATGTCTTATGCTCCTTTCATGACCTCCCATTTCTCATCCAACTCTGAGCAAGTGAGAGGGAGAAAGACAGTAACAACCAGCACCAAACTCCAATAATGATTGTTCCAAGGAAGACAAATCTCCTAATGTCAAGCCTGGAAGATGCTTAGGGATCACCCAGTTGAACTGTCCTCAACCCTCCCACTTCAGAGATGGGGAGACTGAGGGAGGCAGACTGAGAGCCAGGGCCTGCGAGGGCAGAGGGGTCATCTGCTGTTTCAGGCCTGTCTGGTGGCTTCCTTCTGGTAAAAATTCCTCACAGGTTTTTGGGAAATCGTGCCTCCACTCTGGAGCCACCTGGCTTATGTGAGGCTGACCCACCAGCCCTGGCCAATCAGAGCTGTGCATTCCCCTGGCAATGACGATCGGCTCAGATTGGGCACTAACTCAAGCCAATCAGAGTGAGCGCTGGGGCTGAGACTACAGGCAAAGAGATGCTCCCAGTCCTAACCAAACTCCGTGTTTTTTTGTTTTTTAAGATTTTATTTATTTATTCATGACAGAGAGAGAGAGAGAAGCAGAGGGAGAAGCAGGCTCCCAAGGAGCAGGGAGCCCGATGCGGGACTCGATCCCAGGACCCTGGGATCATGACCTGAGCCGAAGGCAGATGCTTAACCATCTGAGCCACCCAGGCGCCCCCAAACTCCGTTTTTAGCACAGAGAACAGGCCCCAGGTTCAGAGCCTGTGGCGGGCTGCAACGGCCACTTTACAGTTTAATGATCTAGTTCATTTTCATGTTATTCATTTTTAAACTTGTCTTCCATTTAGGTTGACCAACTCAACCTGGTTTGCTAGGACCATCCTGATTTTAAAACGGAAACGTTCCATGCCCAGGGAACAGCCTCAGTCCCAGGCAAATGGGGATAGGGACAGTTGGTCCCTACTTCACTTTATGGGTATCAGATACTAGCTTTCCACTAAAGGCAGGTTCCTTTTATAATAAACTTACATAAATTTAAAAATTGAGCCAGTTAAGGGAAAAATACTAACAAAATAGTGTACCTTTAGTGAAAAGGAAATGGCAGAAAATCATGAAAGCTGCCTGTGGGTGTGAGTCCTCGTTGGGAGATACACAATGCCTGCAAAGTTGGAAACCCATGCTCAGTCCCTGGGTTACTGGCCTACTGGCTGTTTAATCTGGATAACTTGCTCACCCTCTCTGAGCCTTCAGGTCCTCTGCAGAAGCAGGAATGGTGTGGGCAGGCAGGCTCTGTTAACTCGCTTAGCATGTGGGCTCCTCCCTGAGCAAAACCTGCCGCCAAGAGCAGCTCACAAATCCTTGGGGAGGCCCGTCATCTCCCTACTGTGCTTGGCTGATGGGGCCATATCTGCAAATTAGCTACCATTCAGCCGAGATGCCCTTTAGAGACGCTAATTGCCCGGTGCCTAGGAGTCCCCACTCCTTCCTGGCACAGGCGGCTGGCTGTCAATCCCCTGCCATTATTGTCTGCTAACAGTGCTTGATTTGTCTACATAGACCAGGGTACGGGCATGCCATTCGCATCCAACTACAGCACAGCGCACAGAGCATGGCTCACCGATGCGGGTGCATGTAGCACACAGGTGCCAGCAAGCATCTATTCCTGTGGACAGATCTGTGGACACACGTGCACCCTCATGCGTGCCTGCCTAGGCCCCCGAGTGTGGAAGTGAATCAATGTCTATGTGTGCTCTGTGAGCCACTCATAAGCCTGCACAGAAAGAGCTCCAGACAGGTAGATGCAGGACCACGCACATGTGTGTGCAGACAGGCACGCTACATGGGGTTGCTGCCAGGATTAAATGACAGACGCCTGGTGGTGCCAAGAACAGTGCCCGGCGTGTGGTTGGTTAGCACTCCATAAATGAAATCTCTTACTGATCATTTTCCCCCCTATACTCTATTTGTTGAGGTATGATTTACACACAATAAAATATACAAGTTTTCTGCATTCAGTGCAATGCCTTTTGATAAATGGATACACCAGTGTAACCACCACCCCAATTAAGTATAGGGCATTTCCACCACCCAGAAAGCTCCCTCAGGCCCCCTTCCGGTCAATATCCCCAAAGGCAGCCACTGTTCTGATTTCTTGCACTAGAGTTCAGTTTTGCCTACTCTTGGAGCCCACATAAATGGAATCGTACTGTGTGTTCTTCTTGATGATAACTGTTCCGCCTGCTCAGGTGCGGGCAAACAAGCATGCACAGACACATACACCTGCACGCGTGTGCATGGGAGCTCACGGAGGCACCCAGGCGCCCACGTGGTATTTTGAAGCTGTAAATTTCTTGGCCTCAGTCGGCAGCTCAGCTTGGCCTTGCTAGGTCCAAGTGGCTAACGGAGGTGAAAGAGCTCCTGGCACTGGGGCCAGACCCTGGGGAGGCTCCTTCAACATCTCCATCAGCTCCTTCTTGCTGGATGACCTCAGGCAAGTACTTAAAAATCTCAGTTTTCTCCTTTGTAAAATGGGATGATTGACACGCACCTCGTACTAACTCCCCTGGATTGACTGCTTACTATGTGCCAGGCAATGTTTTAAGGGCTGTACCAGTCCTAATCCAAGTCCATCCTTCCAGCAACCCGAGACTCTAGATACAATTATGACCTCTCTCTTATCGGTGAGGACGCTGAGGCACAGAGATGTCCAGCAGCTTGTCTGAGGTCACACAGCAGAGGAAATGGCCGAGTTGGATTTGAACCTGGTCTGGCTCCAGAGCCTCCACTTGCCACCATTACAGTACCGCTCCTCATGGAGAGAACTGTAAGGGCATTGTCTTTGTCCATATACCTGCCACAGGGTAGGTGCTTAATAAATGTTTGATGTGGTTACTACCAAGAACATTTGCATCCCCCATCTCAGTAATGCCTCAGAACAACCCCATTTGGCAGATCAGAAAACAGAGGCTCAAATAAGTCTGTTGCAAAAATCCCAGTTCTTCTAACTCTGAATCCCACATTCTTTCTATTCTCCCCACTTGGGCTGTTCTATCCCATGAGGGAGGGACTTTGCCTGTTTTGCCTATTGCTATGTTCCCAGCACCTAGAAGAGTGCCTGGCATATACTCAGTACTCCATAAATGTTCTTCCAATGAATGGGTACAGCAGGGAGCCCAATGCCCTCCTTTACAGTGTGAGGACCCCAGACCTGGAGACGGGTGTCACTTGTCCAAGGTCACACCATGCCTTAGCACCACTGACTCTAACATATTCTCCCTGCCTGGCTCACCCTCTCTACTTCCTGACCTGAGCAGCCCAAAAGATTTGGGAGCCCCTGAGGCATTCTCAAAGGCCACGTTAATGGGGAGCTGGCTGGGAGCCTCTCCCAACTTCGTTACACCGGCCAAGGTCAGCACGGAAGGCTGCCAGGCGAAACCTCAGAAAATGCTGGCCAAAGGGATACAAAGCCCCGGCTTGCCAGAGCTTCTGCACTGGGGAAGGGGAGCATTCCTGGCAGAGGGGGTGGGGAGGGAGGGCCAGGCCAGCCTGTAAACGCCCTCTGCAAACAGATGCTTGGTCTGCAGCCCACTCTGACCATCATCCCCACCAAGTCAGCAGAAGAAGCAAAACGCTTGAGCCGAGCATGACGCTGTGGTGTGGCCTAGGGTCTGTGCCTGTAGGTACCGGGTCCATGAGAGCCCCTCCTGAAGATGCAGGGGAGATGGGGGAAAGGTGGGACTTCTGGGGAGGGGACAGGCTGCCCTAGATGGAGGGTCATTCTTAGTTGTCAATCTCTAGCATTTGTCCGTGGATAGACGTTTTAAACACGCTGATCACTTCCTCTCAGGACTTAGGTGGGTGTCTCCTGAAGCAGAGTCTGAGGGGAGGATGGTTAGGTAGCAGGTGCATCAAGGGAGTGCCTTGAAGGGACAGCGAGAGTGCGGGAAGGAAGCCTGGCAGGGCAGGAGCTGTGCTGGACGGTGGTCTCAGCAGGCAGCTAGCCTTAGCCTGATCCCACAGGAAGCTCAGGAGTGTGAACGGCACCCAGAGTTGGTCTGGCCTTCGCGTAAGAAGGCCAAGCTTCTGCCTCCCTGACTCGGTGGGTCGTGGGCTGCAGGCTGCGTGCAGGGAAGGGGAAGGTTGTAGTTTGCAATCCCCCAGGCAGTCAGGGGGGGCTGTGGGGTATGCTAGCCAGGAAAGGGGATGTGGTTAAGGCCCCTTCATTGCATTAACTCATCAGGACCTACACTTCCCCCATGCAGGGCCAACCCTCAGAAGAAAGAAGGAGAGGCACAGAGGGGAGACTGTTTCCACCGCCCTCCAGGGCAGGTCACTGCATCCAGTATTTGAAAAACAAAAAAATCAGCCCGCCCCACCCCCCAAAAATGGCACGTCGCACATCAGGGCTGACAGGGCCTCTCTAACGTCTGCGGGACGCTGGGGTCTGTGAGGCGCCGCGGGTAGCGCAGGGGAACAGCAGTCTCTGGGTCCTCTGAGCGGATATGCCCGCTGGCCTGACCCAGGACAGGACGGGCCGGCTCCAGCAGCAGACGGCGCAGATGAAGTTACAAGGTGAAGAAGGACAAAGCAGCCTGGCTGGGCCTCGGGGGAGGCCCCGGGACAGGCCCTGGGAGGGTGGTGGTGAGATCTGACCCTGTGGGGAGGTGGTAGGACGGAGGAGGAGCAAGCGGGCGGAGGGTCCTTGGGAAGGTGAGGGCCTGGCCTGCGGCCCCCACCCCCACGGCAAAAGGCACCAGACCCTTCGGTCCTGAGCAGGGCCCCTCCTCACCTTCACCTCTGCCAAGCTAAACCCTCCTCCTCTAGGCACAGCACTTTATAGCGAGCAAAACACCTGTGCTTTGAGCTCAGCATGTTGAGGTGGGCGAGCCAAGGGCTCCATTCTACACAGGGGGAAACTGAGGCTTGGGGAGGTCCACAGTGACCCCTTCATTAAGCATCTACTGTGTACCAGGCACGAAGTCAGGTGCTTGTAGTACACAGACCAGAACCCCTGCTCCCGTGGAGCATATACTCACGTGGGCCAGGAGTGTGGAAAGCAAGAAGGTAACAATTACTACGGAGAAACAACAATACTAAAAGCAGGGAAGGGAGAAAGATGGCCACGGGTGAAAGTTGCCATTTAAAAACAGACAGTGAGAAACAGGAGAACACCAGCTTTGGAGTTTGGCAGGTTCGGCATTCAAATCCCAGCCCTGGCTGAGTCTTGGGCACATGACTCGGCCTCCCTGAGCCTGTTCCTCACCTGCAAAAAGGAGGCCGCTGTGCGGAGGCCGAGGCTCGTACGGGTGCATCTCTGGCTAAGGGGCTTGGACCCTAAGGCACAGGCAAGATGCTTTCAAAGTGTGCTTTGAGGGCTGCCTGCCTCGGCATCAACTGAGATCCTTGTCAGAATGTAGATCCTGAGCTGCCACGAGAGATCTCAATTCTGTGGTCTGGCGGACAGACCTGGGAATCTGAATTCTGCTAGGGCTTGGGAACCCCCAACCAAAGGTGTGGGTGTGGGGTTAGCCTGTGGCTGCCTCCCTGGTGAAAACTCACAGGTGCCCAAAGGGGAAATGCCCTTAAGGATCATAGGGCTCAGCAGTGTGCTCCCATTATGCAGATGAGGAACCTGAAGACCAGAGAAGCTGAATGACTTGTTCAAGGCCACACAGCTGATGAGCAGCAGAGCTGGGTCTGGGATGGTGGACAGATGGATGGAGAGAGGTAGCAGCCGGTTCAGGTAACAAGCAGTGGGTGCCAGATATAGCAGGGCTGGGATCAGGAGGAGAGCCGAATTTTGTCCCAAGAATGTAATCCTTCCAGACTGGGAGGACACGTGCTTCCTTCCCATTCGAGAGTGCTAAATGACCCTCCCTGGACTCCTGCTCAGTTCATTCCTTGGAGAAACAGGATCCTACTCTCTGTCACACCCTGACCAGCCCAGGGCACCGCAGTCTCCCAGGGAGCCCCTTCCTGCAGCCCAGTGGATCCCAGGCACGCCAGTGTGGGACACAGCACCAGTACTAGATGCATTGAAATCCGGATTTCTCAACCTCCCTGCACAGTAGAATCACCTTGGGAGCTTTGGAAAGTACCAGTCCCTGGGAGCCACGCCTCGAGATTCTGATTTAATCGGTCTGGTGGTGACCTGGCATTGGGACTTCCAAAGATCCTCAGATGATTTCCACGTGTAGCCAAGACTGGTGTAGCTGTACAGGGACAAGACATCAAATCACATTGATTCAGCATGACGAGTGCCTTTCCAATTCTCCTTCCGACCTTCGGACTCCCTGAAGGGGAAAGTGGAGTTTGAAGCTAATGGGATTTTAACGCCTCTCTAACACATGTACACCTTCCCTTTTGACCCAAAGAGAGCAGGTGTCAGGCTCCAGCATCTGGCTAGAATTTCACAACATGATTTATGGTGAATGGTACCATTTGTTCAGAATATCCAATTTCCAACTTAAAACAACTTGATTTAAGTAAAATAAGTGAATTAATCTAAAGAAGAATATTAAGCAAATCCTATCTTAGGTATTTCTCCCGGACCCAGTGGTGGTCTATGACCCAAGCAGGTCCCCCCACTTACGTTCTCCTCTGGCTACAGGAATCATTTCTGAAATGCACATCGCTAAAGTGTGTCCAGTCAGAGCCAATTCTGGAACTTTTGCTGGAGCAGCCAGGAAAAAGGTTTCTCTTTCTGCTGGTCTTGGTACTCACAGGATGGACTTTGGAGAAAATGTCAGTTCAGAGAAGGGAGTGGCCTTCCAAGGCCACTGGCACTAGTGGCACAACTGAGATCCGAACGATGTTCACTTGCCCCCAAATGTAGTACAGCTTCCAAATAAACCACATTTCTGGCAAATTCACTGGGATCCCTCAGAACTTCTGTTTCCTGGGTTTAGAGTCTCTATATACAGCATGTGCTTAAGGAAAATTCAATAGCACCCTTTAGAACCTAAGTAGGTGCCTTTAAAAAGCTCTTAAAAGACACTGTTATGATCATTTAACACATTTGGAGCACCAGAGAAGATCTGGCTATTTGTGAAGATATTTGGTGCCCTTGTTCCTTTCAGTTTGGGACAATAAGAAACTTCTGGTTGGAGTCTCAGCTAGACATTTCAGACTATCTCGCCCACTCCCCACTGAAAGGAGTGTGATGTCTGCTTTCTGCCTACTGTGATAACCTCTGAATTCACCCATCTATCCATCCATCCATGCATCCATTCACCCACCCCACCACACACATATCCAACACAATTTTACAGAACGCTTACAAGGAGGGAAGCACAATGCCAGGAGCAGGAGAGACAGACGAACACAGCAGACAAATCCTGCCATCAGAGAGCTCATAGTCCACTCTGAGTAGGGGAGGGCAGGTAGTAATCAGATAATTGCTTACATGGATGTGAAATTACAATGGGAACAAGGGACATCCAAGAGAGGCACATAGAACTCGGAAAACCATAACTGGGGATTTGACCTATTCAGAAATCAGAGAAGTCTTCCTGGAGATTCCGGAGCTTCAGGGTGAGCAGGCAATAAGTGGGTGAAGAAGAGAGGAAAAGCATTTCAGGCAGAGGGAACAGCATGTGCAAAGGCCCTGAGGCAGGAAGGAATTTAGTAAGTATGCAATCAGTATGGCTGCACACAGGAAGCTAGGAGATGAAGTCAGAGAGGTAGGGGGTCCTGCCCGCATGGAGCCTTTCAGGCCCCTGGGAGGAGATGTGCCTCCTCTCCTCAGCCCATCCTCCAGCAAATCAAATGGAAAACTCCCACCTTTCCCCTCCTCTCTCCCTTACATCATAAAGATGGGGAAAAAACAAAACACTGCCCTTACGATTTCTGGAACTTGAGGAATACAACAAAGCATCCACACAACAAGGAGAGTTTGGGTTACTTAGGTGAAAAGGGAGAAGAGCAAAAAGAAAGACAAGAAGCCTGGGAGTTAAATGAGGAAGTGAGGGAAGGGGGGGGTGCACTAGTGAAGGGACTGGGCTCAAACCTGCCTGCCGCCTTTTAGCTGCCTCCTTGCATGTCAACCTCCCGGGCTCAGTTTCCTCATCTGTAAAATGGGAATAATAACAGTACCTTCCCCAGAGGGTGCAGTGAGGGCTGAATGAGTTAATAATGTCTGTCTGTAAAGAGTGATGTATGAGTGGTATGTGGGTGTTACATGGGTGTTGTCAGAGAGAGAGACTGGGTTGCACCTCTAAACTCCTCTGAGTCCCCAGGGAGGCCCTGCTCTCAGCCTGGACAGCTGGAGGGTGAGAAGTTACTGAAGGGACCAAGAACCCATGGTGATGGGCTATATGGGACAGGCTTTGAAAGGCAGCTAAGAAATCTCCTTGGGAGACAAACTCCTCCCTTGATTGAGAACATCTCACATCTGGGAGGAGGGCCAGGTTCTACAGTTTTTTGAGTAAAAAGGAAGGGGCTCTGGCCACCTCCCTCATAAGAAACCTCCAGTTCAGATTATCTCCCAGTGTCGAATTCTGGAATCCAAAAGCACTGACCAAGGGGGTCTAATGACAAATTCTTAGAAGAAATGCCAGGGCCCATCATGAAGGAAATGACATCAAGTTTGGGAAGTCAAGAGAAAGATGCTTACTACACAGAGTCATCGAAGATGAGTTAAGGAGGCCAAGGGGGCCAGGGTGGGGGGTGTAAGATTGTTCTAGTTGGCATAGCATGTGCAAAGGTCCTGAGGTAAGACCCTGAATGGAGCCTGAGGATCTGAGAAAGGAGATATGATGTGTGTAATATGAAGGTGGGTAGTAGTTCTTATAGGCCTTTAGTGACCAGATAAGGGACTTGGAAATTATCCTGAGAGCAATAAGAAGTTATGGAGGAGTTAATGCCCCTCCCTACTGCCACTCTCCCTCACCCCCATCCAAAAACTCTGTATAGATAGAGTGGATAAGACCAGAGGCAGGCTCTGAGTGAAATGATATGAGGCCCGAAAAACTCTCTAAGACCATATCTGAAGGGGCAAATTCATTCCTTCATTCATTCACTCAATAAATTTTATTTCATAACTACTATTCTAGGCACAGATTTTTTTTTAAGATTTTATTTATTTATTTGACAGAGAGAGAGAGAGAGCACAAGCACGGGGAGCAACAGGCAGAGGGAGAGGGAGAAGCAGGCTCCCCGTAGAGCAGGGAGCCCCATGTGGACTCGAACCCAGGACCCCAGGATCATGACCTGAACCGGAGGCAGACGCTTAACCTACTGAGCCACCCAGGCGCCCTAGGCTCAGATTTAACCACGGAGAAAACAAGCAAAACCTGACCAAGTCCCTCTCTGATAGAGCTTATGATGTAGTGAGATGAACCAGATAAACATAATATACCAGGTGGTGAAAAGGACGAGGAACAAAATAAGGAAGGTAAAGGAATGGAGCGTGAAGGTGGGGGAGGGGGAGCGTGAAGGTGGGGGGAGGGGAGCTATAGTCATTTACTCGGGGATGAGACCTAGCGGCTGGTCCTTGCCAGCCACCTTAGCACTGAGTGCCCACCACGTGCTCACGCACATGGTAAGTAGAACTGAAAGGTGATCTTGCAGCAGCAGCCCCCTCCCACCGTCGATGAAGCTGCCCCCGCCAGCTGACACTAACAGTGCATTCGTGGTGCTCAAAGTGACCAGCACACTATTCCGCTTCCCCACAAGCTGCTGCCAGCCACACATCTCCCAGGGCCGGGAAGCCACAAGCCCTTGGCATCTTTTCACACCCTCGCCTGACCCCCTCTGCCTTTCTTTGGAGCGCAAGGAGGTGAGATCTGGGTTTGGTAGGGCTGCTTCCCCAGGGCCTGCTCCAGGTCAAACAGCAAGAAAAGGTAAATTAAATGGGGCTGACAACAGGTCAAGGGTCCTTGGCAGGCGTAGGGCAGGGGAGTCATTGTTCAGCTGCCTTCCTGAGGATGTCACTCCTGAGAGCACCTCCTGAGTGGATGGGCATCAGAAACAGTAAGAGAAAGAGGCATAAATAACAGAATCCCACCGGCTAAATGGAGGTTTGGGGACCTTCTGTGGTTTGCCTTTCTTCAGGAACTGCTGCCAGGGGGTAGACAATGAAGTATTAATGACACACATAAGGGATGAGACCCAAAACATAATGAGTCGGGGACAAGAGTTCCGACGCCAAACACCGAGGTTCTGAACATGCCCGCCAGAATTCCAATCACGAACACCACTGAAGTGTCCTGACCTTGACCCTCAAAACTCAGACTCTGAACATGACTTCCAGCCTGGAACATAAGCGTTCCGACCTTGCCCGCTAGAGTTTCAATCATGAGTAGCAGTACTCTAGCCCTGTACTCCTTGGGTCCAATTACAGATCTGAGGATTCTGACAATGGGTGGCAGCCTTCTAACCTTGAACCCCAGAACTGTGACCCTGAATGCCAGTGTCCCAACAACGAACATCACTGCTGTGATTTTGAGCAGTGTAATTCCAACCTTGAACATCAGAATTACCATCCTGGGCCCCCAATCTCTGCCAAAAATTCCTGAACACTCATGCTTCCCAGGCTGAATTTGTAGACCTGATACTACTTTGCAAGGATCTAAAGTTTAATTCTACACAACAAACTCTTCCATGGGCCCACAGCCCCTAGAAATAAGCCAAATGCTCCTATGGGGAGGAGAGGAAGATGAAAATAAAAATAACACCAGCTTCTATTTTTTGTGTATCAGACACTTCGCTGAGCACTTTACATGCTTCTTCTCATTCAGTCCTCTGGACAACCCTTGGGAACTTGCTATTCCCATTTTACAGATGAGAAACCTGAGACTCAGAACCAGTCCAGTTTGCTGACTCAATATCCACTGCTTTTTACAGCCTTACAGCAGCTTTTTCTTCCTGCTCTAGTTGGAGGCTGGGTAGGGGGACGTTGGTTCCTGTTAACTAATTAGTTAAGGATTTCCCTGACTTGTGTTGGCACCCGCTGGGGGTGCCTTGGGTTTGAAGCCAAGTCCCAGCTGGGTAGGACAGTCATTCACTCAACAAACACCTGTCACCCTGTCTTGTGCTTGCTGTCAGAGTAGGGAGAAGGGAGGGGGGGACCGGCTGCTTCTGTCACCCAACCCCTTCTAGATGGGAGGGCCTCAGAGACCAGAAATGATCCTTCTTCCCATTTCTAGCCATCAGAAGGCTCTGTGCCTCAAGAGTCAAAAAGTGGAGCCCTGAGGGCTGAAAGTGGTCCACAGGACTGTTCTGTTTGGCCCACCCAAATGTGTTTAATTTTTTAAAAAAATATTTGCCAATATTAATAACTTGGGATATCTCACATGAAAAAATTAAAATCTCTGGGGGGTGCCTGGGTGGCTCAGGCAGTTCACAGTCTGACTCTTGATCTCGGCTCAGGTCACGATCTCAGGGGTCCTGAGACTGAACCGTGTGTCAGGCTCCGTGGTCAGTGGGGAGTCTGCTTCTCTCTCTTCCCTCTGCCCTTCCCCCCCACCCAGTTGCACACGTGCACGCTCTCTGAAATAAATAAATAATTCTTCAGGGCGGGGGGCGGGGGAAGGAAACTCTCTGGCTGGGCCCAGAACCCAGCCTAGAGCTGAATAGCAGCTGCATCTTTCGATGGGCGTGTGTGTTCCAGTTCCCACCGCTCCCTTGCTGCCTCCTTGACACCAAGGCTGAGTGTTCACCGTCCTGCTCATTGACGTATTCTGGTTCTTCCAGCCAACGGCTTTGCTTGTTAACACTACCTCCCTGGCCCCTGTGGCCCTCTGAGTTCAAGGTGTCCGAAGAGGCACCTTTTCCTTGACAGATTCTCTGGGACTGAGGGACCTTCTACTCCTCACTCCCAGGACTTCTGAGTCTTCCTTCCTAGTGGGCAGGGCTGGCTTCGTGGGGGTGCAGCCTGCATGGTCCCACAGGGCCCTGTGATTTGATGGGCCCCAAGCTTGGTTGCTGGCTCTACTTCCACAGTCTTGAAATTCTTTTGAATTTTTGAATGAGGGGGACTGCGTTTTTGTTTGGCACTACACCCCATCAAAGTCTATAGCCAGCCCGACCGGGGCATCGCTCAGTAATTAGGGGCATCCAGCATGCATGCACCCACCAACGGATCTCTCCAGTCTGTCTGGAAAATGACCTCTTTGGATTGGTCTCTTCTCCCAGTCTTGAGGCCAGCAAGGGTCTGAAATGTTTACGTAGGGGTGGGGGGCTTGGGGGCAGCAATCTGGAAGGACCGAGAGCGGGACTAGGGGACTTGCCTTGGGTCGCATTTGCATAACGCTTTATGTAAGAGAAAGCTGCCTACCTTCCAGCCGCTCCTTGGCACAGTCATTGTATGAAGAATTCGAGCAGGCAACGTGTCATAGTTAGAGGCCAGATCATGGCAAGGTTTGGGGTAGACTATCTTTCCTCTCTCCCTCTTGAGAAAAGGAGGGGAAAAGGAAAACCAACAACTCGAACAAAGCCCTTGCACTTGGCTGGGCACCATGCTGGCCACTCCGGCGCACCGGTCCTTCCTGCTTGCCAGAACTACCACACCCATTTTTCAGCCGGGGAAGCTGAGGCCAGAGAGCTGAAGGGTCTGTCTGCCCAGGTTCTCATAGCTCATATATGTGGCTGTGTTGGGATTATGAACCCAAGTCTCCAGAGTTCCAAACCAGAGTTCTTTCCACTTATCCTACCAGCCGTGATGTAGGAGACAAGGGAAAGCTTTGGTAAAGAGGAGGGGAAGGGCGCCTGCCCCAGGTGGGCCTAACCTCAAAATAAACCGGAGAGACATTCCATCGCGGAAAGAGCGTAAATGCTGCCACATCCAAATTGGTCATTCAAGGTCAGGGAGGGCCTTTCGGAACAGGTGACATATGAGCCAAGATCTGAAGGATGAGAAGAGGCAGCTGGCTTTGCAAGATCTGGAGCCAGAAGTCCAGAGAGGTTAAGTAATCTGCTCAAGGTCACACAGCTAGCTTGTGCCGTCATTCCCTCCCTCTGGCCCTCTAACAAACCCTTCTAACGAAGCCCCTCCTCTGCATCGGGCCCTGGAGCGACGTTAGAATATAACTTTTCCTGGAAATGCTATCGTAACTCAGAGCGGCCTTGAAGAATAGGCAAATAAATGAACGTGGCAGACATTCCAATAGAACTTCATGAATGAATCGAGCAGCCCACCCACCCTGCCTTAGAACACAGAAACAAAGAAGATACAGTCCTAGACTTTGAGAACTTCCTGCTTTACTTGGGGAGATAAAACAAGTTCAGCAGACTATAGAATCCAATAGGGAGCACGTTAAAGGGCACAAGAGAGAAAGACAGAACTCATGGAAGAAAGGTCATTTCTGCAACTTGGGAAGGAGAGAAGTCAAGTTCAGGTTCTCAGAAAGGGCCACCTGCCCCGAGAGGACCTCCCTGACCATACCCTGTTGTTCTCTACCAAAACATCTTGCTTCTCTCCTTCACGGCATACAGATTACACTGTGTGATTATTGCCGTTTACTTTTTTATTTGGTTAATGCCCATCTCCCTCCAGGAGCCTAGAAGCTCCATGATGGCTATGGATTATTTTTACAGGTTACATTTATTCCCCCCGCTCTTGGTAGCAGCCCTCAGTCTCTCCCTGGGGTGCCACCTGTTTTGCTTCCATCTCTTGGTCTCTTCCCAGCTCCAGTCACTAAGATGTGATCCAGACCTGTTTAAAGTGATTGGCTTAGGGATGGGCCAATGAAAATTAGTCCCAGGCTTTTGTTGGCTCTATTTGAAAAGAAACTTGCTTTCCCCACAGGATAGAAGCCTGGAGTTGCTGGAGATTATCTTTCCAGCCATGTTGGCAGAGCCTGCTGAAAGGCCAGAACTTAGAGATATTAGACACCAGGTACTGATGACGTATTTGAGCCCCTGGATCCAGCCCTGCCTGAAGCCATCCCTAACCCAGGACTTTTCAGTTACATTTTCTGCTTAGGTCTGTTTGAGCTGTATATTTGTTACCTGCAACCAAAAGAATCCTAACTAATAGATACACAAGTGCTTCTCAAGCACCCAGCACAGTGCATAGAATACAGTAATAAGCAATGGATATTTGTCGCACAAACAACAGGTGGCACTGAAGTGGGAGCTCAAAACATGCACATACACCCACATGAAGTTATAAGGTCCAGAGGAGCGCAGAATGGAAGCCAACTTTGAAACCAAAAGGATTGTCCCAGGAAGAGGGGAGGATGCCTGAATGAAATTGTGGTCACCAATTCAAGGGATAATAAATGATGTGTAAACATATCCATGGCACAGGAGATAAAGGAAAATCGATCCCTTCAAAGAGAGTGGGGATTCCAGGCACGATGAACAAATGGAAGGCAGGTTCAATACCATCATCTTAGCTCTCCCTTCATTTTGCTTCCCACACACCCCTGGCAGGGCAATCGTGGGCTGCCTCATTGGCACACTTGGGTCCACAGGGACTCTAAGAGGCAGAGCTGACCAAGGTCAAGGGCCTCAAAGATCACACGGGCCTTGAAAGACTCAAGGATGGGCCCTGGGCAGGAATTAGTGAAATATGATGGTCTATTTTTAGAAGCCATTTGATTCCCGGTCCACTACCTGGTGGCTATGAGTGATGGCGTGGAATTGTCGAATGTAACATTATTCTCTCAGACAGTGTCCGCTTGACAGGCCACATTGGGCAATTATGGTGGAGACCAGTTTTGTTGCAGAGCAAAAATGGAACAGTCAGGGCATGAGGAAAACATCTCAAGTGTCTATTTTAATTGTGTCTTCTTATTATGAATGGAAGGCCAGAGGTCACTTCTTCCTGGCCCAGGAAGTGTGGGCAGAGGAGTGGGTAGGTAGAGACAAGGATGGTGGGAGGGGAGGGGGTACACCTGGGAGACCCTTGCTTTGTAGGGGAGATCACTCTGATCAATCAACACACAATCGTGCAAGTTTGCTCACTCATTCACTCAATAAACGTTTACTAGGGCGCCTGGGTGCCTCAGATGGTTAAGCGTCTGCCTTCGGCTCAGGTCATGATCCCAGGGTCCTGGGATCGAGTCCCGCATCGGGCTCCCTGCTCCTTGGGAGCCTGCTTCTCCCTCTGCCTCTCTCTCTCTCTCTCTCTCTCTGTCTCTCATGAATAAATAAACAAAATCTTTAAAAAAAAATAAAAATAAACATTTACTAACACTTAAGCAAAAATAATAACAATAGTTAACTTGTCCTGAACACTCGCTGAGTGCCCGGGACTGCACTGAGTGCTTCGTATAGAACCATCACCCCAGCTGTTGTGAGACTCCCCAGATTACGGATCAGGAAGTCAAAGCCCAGAGAAGTGAAGTCATCCCACCAAGGACACACAGCTTGAATCATCCCTGAGCTGGGATCTGAATCCAAGCAGTCAGGTTGCTAAGCCTGCTTTTTAAAGCATCCCTGTCTCTCTGTGGGCCAGGCCTGGCATCCACAGAACAGCCCATAAGCTACTCTTCACAGTGTTTTGTGTGAGGAAGGTATGAACAACAGGCTTTCCGAGCACAGAGGAGGGAGCAGCCAGGGCTGCCTGAAGAGGATGTGGGTGGTGAAGGGAGGAAAGAGAGACTGCAGGGAGACAAGAGGAAGAAGGAGGTGCAAGGCAGAACAATCAGTCTGGGCAAAGGTGTAGAGCAGGACTAGGGAAGGATGGAGTAGTCCGGGAATGCCAGAGGTGGGTGTGGAATGAGCAGAGGGGTCGGGGAGAAGGTATGGAAGGAAGTGAGGGTGGAGAGGTTGGCTGGAGCCTTGAGGGTCAACTAAGGAGTTTGGACTTTATCCTGGGAACAGTGAGAACCTTAGAAGGGTTTCTGGAAGGGGATGATGTGAGCAGATTATACTTGAGAAAGATGGCTCTGGTTCTCTGCAGAGGAAGGCTGGAGGCAGGGAGGCCTGTGTGGAGGCTCAGTAGAAAGGCCATGGTCCGACAGTGACAGACAAGTTCAGCCCTCTGATCTTATCTCCCCAACTCCCCTGCTGGCTCACTCTGCTCCAGCCACACTGGTCACCTGGCGCTGTTCCTTGACTGCCCCAGACTGCCCCAGGGCTTTAGCACATGCTGTCTTCTCCATCAGGAAGGATTCTGAGCAGGGTAGTGAGCAGATCTGACTCATAAAAGTCCCTCTGGTTCATTGTGGGGGACAGACTGTGGGGGTAGTATGAAGATGGAAGCACAGACAGGAAGAGGCTCCTGCAGTGGTTCAGATGGGAAAGGATGGGGGTCTGAGTCGGGGATGCAGCAGTGGGGCAGTGAGAAGTGGCCACATTCCAGACAGGTGTCACCCATGCTTGTGTTTGACTGTCTTTCCACAAAACTTTCATGAGTGGAAGAGGAATGGTGGAGCCATGCTGGGTGTTTCAGGGACTGTCCCTTATCTCTGTCGACAATTACCCAGACAGCAATCTCCCTATGTCCCCAGCACTGTGCACAGAGCTCTATGCCTGTTAGGACCTCTGAGTCTCCCTACCCCAGGGCTCTCCCCAAGAGTCAAAGTCATCCAGAGCAGCAAATGGTGCTGGGAAAACTGGGTGCCCACATGTGAAATGATAAAGTTGGTCCCTTACCTCACACCACACACAAAAATTAGCGCAAAATGTTTCAAAGACCTCAATGTAAGATCTAAAAGTATAAAATTCTTAGAAGAAAAGATAGGAGGAGAGCTTCATGATATTGGATTAGGCAATGACTTCTTGAATATGACACCAAAACAGGCAACCAAAGAAAAAAGAGACAAATAGGTCTTCATCAAAATTAAAAACTTAGATGCAACAAAGACACAATCACCCAAGTGATAAGGCAACCTACAGAATGGGGAAAAAATGTGTGCAGATCATAGATCTGATAAGGGGTTAATATCCAGAATATATAAAGAACTCTACAACTCAACAACAAAAAAACAAACAACTTGATTAGAAAACAGGGAAATTACTTGAATAGACATTTCTCTAACGGATACGTACAAATGGCCAGCAAGCACATGAAAAGATGCTCGACATCACTTGTCATTAGTGAAATGCAAATCAAGACCACAATGAGACGCCACGTCACACCCAGAAGAATGGCTATTATCAAAAGAACAGAAAATACCAAGTGTTGGTGAGGATGTGGAGAAATTGGAAATTTGTGCCCTGTTGGTGGGAATGCAAGATGGTGCAGCTGCTGGGGAAAATAGTATGGCAGTTCCTCAAAAAAGCAAAAAAAGAATTACCATGTGATCCAGCCATTCCACTACCGGATATACACCCAAAAGAATGAAAAGAAGGTCTGGAGGAGATATCTGTACACCCCAGGTTCATAGCAACGTTATTCGCAGCGGTCAAAATGTGGAAGCAAGCCAAACATCCATGGATGGATGAATGGCTAAACAGAGTGTGGTAAACACGTACAATGGAGTATTATTCAGCCTTAAAAAAGGAAGGAAATCCTGGCATAGGCTATTACATGGATGAACCTTGAGGACATTACGCTAAGTAAAATAAACCAGTCACAAAAAGACAAATACTATATGATTCCATTTATATGAGGCACCTAGAGCAGTCAAATTCATAGAGACAGAAAGCGGAATGGTGGTTGCCAGGGGCTGAGGGGTGAGGAAAGGAATGCTATTGTTTAATAGATACAGAGTTTCAGTTTTGCAAGATGAACAATTTCTGGAGACTGGTTGCACAACAATGTGCATATACTTAACGGTATTCAATGATATACCTAAAAACAGTTAAGATGGTGAATTTTATGTTTTATGTATTTTGCCAGAAATAAAACAAGAACACATCTGGGGGGTTGTGTTCCAATTGTGGGGCTCAGGCATAAGTGTTTTTCAAAGCTCAAGGGATCTGAAGGTACCGCCAGGCTTGAATAGCACCGCTCTGTGGAGTATGTCCTATTTATCATGTCTACTTCCCAGTCTTACAGAGGTGAGGCGCCCCATGCGCTGGCACTGCCAGGAAGTGATGGAGGTGGGATTTGAACCCAGGCCCTTAGGAATATGTCTTGTGTGGTGACATTATATCTTATTCGTTATTTATGTCACCGGAGAAACATTTTAAGGAGAACTGTGCCCTGGACATCAACATGTGAATTCTGGCTGGTCATGCTCACCTTTACCAGAGGCACCGAAACCAAGAATCTCTCTCTCCCTCGGGAAGAAGGTTGAGCCTTATCTATTAAATTACCTATTAAAATAACGCCCAGTGCTAATCCTGTGTCTCAGTAGTCCCATCCAGTAGCCTTTGGGGGCACGGTCCTGACGGATCAGGCGCCAGGAACACTCCCAAGTCAGGTGGGAGATGCCGAACCCATCTCTCCCCTCAAAGCCTGCTCCCCAGGGTGAGAAGGGCAAGGTGGGGATGGCTCCTGGAGCTTTCCTCTCACTTCCTGAAGGCTCTTCACACAGCCCAGAGGCCAGACCATGGGCTCAAAGTCAGGGAGCCCTCCCATTCCCTGTGTGACTGTGGGCCAGCCCCTTCACCTCTCTGGGCCTCCGTTTCCATGGCTATGAGTAGAGATAACTGTCCCTCCCTCACAGGGTGGCCTGGGCGTCAGATCCGGGGGGCCGTAAAGCTCCTTGCGTCTGCACCACTCCATAAGCACTGGGTGGTAGCTACTGTCATTGTCAGTTCTTATTTTATCCAGGAGACAGAGGTGAGGCTGACTGAGCCCACCAGCCCTGGATTCTCTTCTTTTAGGAGGATCTCTGGTATGGGTTTTGTTGTAAGATGCTTTTTTAGCCCACAAGACAATCAGGACTGAAGACGTGACATGTCCCACAGATCTGTGGTTCGTTCCACCAGAACCAGACCCCAAGACAAGGATCCAAGTACAAGTAGCTTATGTGGGAAGTCATCCCAGAAAACACTGGTAGGGGAGAGGGGCCGTGAGACAGGGAAGGGAAAGAAGCCAAACAGTGTTTATTATCAAGCAAGGAAATACTGTGGGCACCAGGAACTCTGGGGCACCTCTGAGTTACCCTGCCCCCATCCAGGGGTGAGGGAGCCAGGGTGTTTATACAGCTTCCCCCATCAGTCAGCAGTGGAGGGCTGCTCTGGGTGGGGCATTACGTCCTTGTCGTTACTGGACTCACAGGCCAAAGGGAGCCTCTAAGGCAAAGCACTGCAGGTGCTGGGCAGCTGGGATTTGGGCTGGTGGCACAGAAATGGTAAGAGCTAAAAGGATCTGGGTGGGACACGGCCTCTCCTCTCTTGAGGCTGAGTCCCCGTTCTGCCCCAACTGTCCCTGCGATGGTGAGCAAGTTATATAACCTCACCTTACAATGAACATGTCTCATTTTAGAAGACAACGGCTTTTTTTTTTTTTGAAAAGGAGCTTATTTATCTGGCAGGATCATCAGGAGGATTAAATGAGACAATGAGGATTAAAAACAAAACCCCTAAAAGTTACTGCAGGCTTTCTATGTGCCAGACCCTTTGCATACATTAACTCATTTAATGTGGTAGCAATTCCGTGAGACAGGCTTTGTCACTGCCCTCACTTGATGTGTGAAGGAACCAGGGCACGGAGAGGTACAGCGGTCTATCCCAAATCACATGGTTAGTGAGTAAAGGAACCAGACTTTGAACTTGGGCCATCCAGCTCTAAAATCAGGGCTCCCATCCATGCTACTATCAAGTCTAGGACATACACAAAGTGCTGGGTATGGAGTTGTGTTTACTACTAGCTTGTTCTCTTTCAATTAATGAAGCTTCGGCCAAACTCCTCATTTGGCCAACACCTTTCCTCCCTAAGAATTTTCACATTTTCACATTTTGTAGCCTTTCAAAACCCCCAAGAGACCAGCTGCCAAGGTATGATCCTGGTCAAGCATCCTAATGGAATGGAAAGATCTTTGAGCCTCGATGAGGGTACCAATGAGGTCAGAAAGGCCTAGAAATGGTCCCTGACCTGTCACCGACTTGCAGGGTGACCCAGGTAAGTCGCTGGAGCATCCTCCGTGTTTCCTTATATCAAATGGGGATCCTGGATTTCTGATGCCCGACTTTAGCGCCTTACATCCACCATCATACTTAATCCCTTGGCCAGCCCTGTGAGGTGGGGGGTCGAGGGGGTGGGGGTGTTTATTTTCTTCCTCATCTACAGATTTGGAAATGGAAGCTAGGGGAGGTGAAGCGATTTGCCCAAAGTGCAGAGCTAGGAAATGGCAGGGCTGGGATTCCAACCCAGGATGGTGTGACCCCACAGCCAGGATTCCAGATCTCTGCAATATCATCTCCAAGGAATAAACACAAACATCTAGGATGACCAACCTGGGGCTGGCAAGAGCCTCGGCCACAGATGACTCATAGCGCTGAAAAGGCCCCATAGATTCCACATTGGTTTCCCTCATTTTTTCGGTTCTCCCCCTCCCCACACACACCCCCGCCCTCATTTTTTCTTGATGACAATATATGAATCCCCCTGGCTCAGGTCAAGGAAGCAGAAGCATCATCACATTAGAGGCATGAAATCCTGAAGGGGCAGGCAGTGATCGGGCCACAGGAGATGTTGCCAACCAGGGGTGTAGCCAGCAGAGAGGAACCCCTGATAATGCTAATAATCGCTGTTGTCATTAATCGAATGCTGACCATGTGCCAGGCACTTTATGCAGATTATCTCCCTGTGGCCCTCTCAGGTGGGCTCCATTTTAATTCCCATTTCCTAGATGAAGACACTAAGACTCAGAGAAGGGAAGGAACTCACCCAAGGTCATATTCCTGGTAAGCCATGGACCTGAGAACTCAACCACATCTTCTAGACCCTGGAGATGATTCTTTTTTTTTTTTTTTTAAGATTTTATTTTTTAAGTAATCTCGATACCCAACATGGGGCTTGAACTCACGACCCCAAGATCAAAAGTCGCACACTCTACCGACTAAGCCAGGCAGGCTCCCCACCCCCACCCACAGATGATTCTCAATCAAATCTGTGGTGGGCAAAATACTGACCACTAACTTTAAATAAAGACCACTCCCACTTTTGAATATAATAATATGTAATTATTATGATTATTCACATTTATAAGGTACTTTCCATTTGCAAATTATATTCACACCTGAAATCTCGCTGAGTCATCAAAACCGCCCCAAGAGGTGGCCATTGCTCTGACATTTGGCCAATGAGCTCACTAAAGTGCAGACAGCTTGAATGATCTGCCCAAGATTCCAGGATTAAGAAACACAAGCTGGGAACTACACCAGCCTGGGTTCAGGCTCTAGCTCTGCCATTTTCATTCCTGCAACAAATATTTATTGAGCATTTAACTGTGGGAGTTCCAGCAAGTGATTTCACCTCCCAGAGCCTCAATTTTCTCTTTGTGAAAGAGTCTTAATACCACTCATTGAAGCCATTCCTTCCTGCATCTGAAAATGGCAGACGCTTGCCTTCCCTGGCTTCCCTGCTGTGAGAGCATGAGCATGTGACCTGATTCCGGCCAATGGGATTTGAAAAGAAGTCTGAGGGGGCTCCTGGGAAAGGTTTGCCTTTCAGGGAAAAAGGTGGCATACGGGATGAAATGTCCCTCTTCACTGGTTGGACCTCATGGGTCTACATTAGCCGTCTTGTGACATGAGGCATCAAGCCTGAGGGCCAAGCCACCTGCAGGAGCTGGAAGAGCAGAAAGATGGAACGATTCTAGAATCCTGATGGTATCATGGAGCCATTAGCCCAAAACCAGCTACCTTGGAATTTTTTGTTACGTGAGATGATGCATCTTCCTCCTTGTAGAGGCCACTTTTAGTTTTCTATTCTGTTACTTGCAGTCCAAATTGGCAGATTACCTGATAGGATTGTTGAAGGGATTTCAATGAGATAGGGGATATAAAGTACCACTAACTAGCGCCTGGCACAATCAACAGTAGCCAATCAGACTGAGATACATGCCCTGAGACTATTCCAGGGAAGGCAGATCCTCCTGGCCTGGCGAATTATTTCCCTCTCTCTCCTGCTAAGAAAAGCCTGGAGATTTTTCCAAGAAAGCAGAAACCCAGTGGTGGCCCAGGACCACAATCCTGCCGCTCGGACGGGGCTGACCCCAGCTTCCAAACAAGAATCATCACACTGCCTTTTGCCTAATGGATTTTGATTTTCACTCCCCTGACGGTGAAGGCTAGAGCCTGTACTTTGGTTTGTCTCCGTGTTGCCAGAACATCCCATCAATTATTAACAGCGTCAGCTCCGTCTCCCAGTACTGCTATCAGAAGGAAAGAGTTTGTCGCAACTCAGCCCACCCAGTCATAGAGAAAGGACTCTGCTCCTATTTATAGCAACGAGCCCCACCTACGCCCATGTGCTGGGCACCGTGCTAAATCTTCACAAACATGATTTCCATGATGACCCTGCAAGAAGGGCCTTGCATCTTCACCTTATAGGTGGAAGGCGAAGGCTTGCAGAGGTGAAGAACCTGCCTGAGGTCAGAAACTGGGGAGGTGGTGGGACTGGGCCTGGGACCCTGGTCTGTCCTTGCTCTAAACGTAGGAGATATGCTTGTTCCTGCATCTCACAACCACGGAGAAATGATCCTCCCTTTGACCATCTCATTCTGTGGCCTCTGAGAAATTTCCATAGGCTTTGCTGCTCTGATAAGCAAGGCATCTAACCTGGGGGATGGATGGGGTGGGGTGGGCAAAGTACACGTGACTTTGCAGGAGGCCAGGAAGCTGGGTTGCAGGCAGGTGGTGAGGAACAAGTGACAGAGCCCCAAAACCCAAGACACACTGACTGACTGATTGCTTGATTCATTCATTCAGTCCACATGTAGTTATTTGGAGCTCCTCTGGGCCAGCCACCTTGATGGGTGCTGGGAACAGAGCTGTGACTGTAACTCACGGAGCTCGTACTCTGGAGGGGGAGAAAGAAAAGGAAGCAAATAAAATTTCAGGTGGTGCTCAAAGCCTAGGCAGGAAAGACATTGAGTGTGGTTGCAGAGAGTAAGGGGAAGGAGAACATTTTAGACAGGGGTCAGGAAAGTCTCCTGGAGGAGGGGTTATTTGAGCAGGGACTTGCTCAAATGAGGAATGAAGAGAAGCAGCTGGAATGGGACAAGAGGGGGCAAAGCATTCCAGGTGGCAGGAATAGTAAGTGCAAAAGTCCTGGGGCAGGCTTTAGCCTGCCCTGGGTAGGGAACAGCAAGGAAGCCAATGGACTGGAGCCCAGTGAACCAGAGGAGAGTTGAATAGATGAACTCAGAGAGAGGACATGGCGACCGATTCGGTAGGGTCTGATATGCCATGGCGGAAGGTTTGGATTTTATTCTGAGTGTGGTGGGAAACCTCTGGAGGATTTTAAGCAGATGCATAATGTGATCCAGTCTCTATTTTGAAAAGCTCCCTCTGGCTGCGGTGAGGGCAATGGATTTGCAGGGGGCAAAAGTGGAAGCAGGGAGACTGGGGAGAAGTCTTTGGCACTTAATCACTATGGAAAGAACAACGTCTTCAAAATTACACTTGGGTTTGAATTTCTGGCTACTCTTACTTGCCTGCTGTGTGACCTTAGGCAAGTTACTCAACCTCTCCAAACCTCCCTATTTGCAAAAGGCGGGATAATAACAGAGAGCTGGTATAAGGACACAACACAACCCAGTTGTGTTGTTACATTTCATACAGTGAATGTTTGATCAATGGTCAGGATTTCTGTACTGGGGGACCAATGATCATGCTTGCCTGTGAGCCTCCCCATTTCAGCTCTAGCTGCAGAATGTCCTAGACCGTCCATCTGCCAGGAATGTGAACTGACAGCCTGAGCCTGGGATCACGGAGAGGTCATGAAGCTCGTCCCTGTGAGCGGATTAACCCGAGGGCAAGATGAGGCTGTTTATTACCAAACAGCGCCTTTTGCAAGCCTGAGCTCCCTCCCCTGTCTTGCTGCCGGACACCAACCCAAACACAGCCCTTTGCCGGCTTCTTCCTTGGGAGGGTGACTCGACCCTCCCCGGCCCCTCATTCTCATGTCTTAGGGACAGGACAGGGACGGGGAATAGTCATGTTTGGGCCTAACCAAGGTGTGTGTAGGAGGAACCCGTGTCAGGCCTGGAAATAGCAAAATAAGTCTGCTGATCCTAAGCCGGTTAAGGGTGAGTGGCTGTCTTAAGAAGGAAGCTTTCTGGACACGAAACCTAGGGCAGGATTATGGTCAGAGGCAGCCCACAGAAGAGGGAACCAGGCCTAGAAATCTCTGCATTCTCTTTGGGGTTGCCAGGGAAGAGAGAAAACGTTTAGGCCTCCCTCCACCTTCTTCCCAGCCACCCCCTCCTGCAACTACTCTCAGAGGCCTCTCCCCAAGCCACCAGATCTGGGGAAAGGACCCCACAGTGTCCCCTTCAGACCCAGCCTTGCAGGTGGACCTTCAGTGAGGGGCCAACTAAGCCAGGGGGATCCCACAAGGAGAGGCCAGGTGGGACATGAGGCAGCCCGAGCACATACATGATGCTTCCTCCTGCCTTTTTCCTTTTGTCGCGAACACATTTACCTACCTGTCCCCCACCTCCAACCCCTCCTGGCCCCACTCTTTGAGAGTGTTCTGCATGTCTTTCCCAATGTGGTAGTCCTGGATTTCGACATCAACACTTCTTATTTCTGGCTCCCCCTGGGCCTCACACAACCTCTTCTAGAGCACTGAACACACTGTGTTGTCATTTACTCCCAACACCCAGCACGTTGGCCACCTGAAGACAGGCCCCATCTCTCCAAGGCATTCCTGGAACCCAGCCTAACACAAAGAAGCAGCTCATCAGCACTGACCCCCTTCTCTGGCCTGGCCCCCCACCCCAAGTCTGTCTCAGGCTGGCATACCCTCTGCCGTTACCCAGCAGCACACTGGTCCACTTCGTGTGATCTAAGCCTTTCTGCCTCCTTCTGCTTCATTTTTCACATTTTGCCTAATTTTTCTCTCTTATTTCAAAATTTACATCCTCTTCCAACAGCCAAAGCATCTTTACAAGCTGCACCAAATCATTCTTGGAATAAACTCACCAAATAAATAAAGAACAAACCAGGGGTGACCCTTCGCCCACAAGCATCCACAGGCAGCTGCGTGCGTCATGCATGCACATACCTACCCCTCAGAGTCCCTTTGCCTCATTTTTCTTACTTATGTTAAAACTGCCTGACAGTATCTCAATGTCCTCCAAGCACATCTGTAAGCTGCTTTCATTCCTTCCTTGGGGCGAAGTGGGGTTATAAATAGAGGGGTAAGTATTAGAATCGCAGGTGACCCCCCCCCAACTCCCGCCTGGGTCTAGGACTCCACAAGGGAGCATTATGTATATAGACCAAACTCAACTCCATCCCAGCAAGGCTTTACCGTCCCTCTGTGCCTTCTTATTTACAGTGTCCACCCTCTGGCTGTGGGAGTTTACATCACCGCAAATCCTCTTCTCCAACAGAGTCGAGGTATAAAGTATTGGATGATCAGGGGATGAGGTGACCAATGCAAACAGGAACAGTTGGAAGGTGTTGGTCCTCACCTCTGAGGTCTGGGCCACAGCCCCTACCCCTTCCTGGTGTTCTTTGGGAACGAAGCCAGAGACACCCCCCCCTCCAGCGGCGGTCCTCCAGCCGGGGACCCAGGCAGAGCCCCCAGTGCAATTGCCCGCAGACCCCGGACTCACCTTGGCAGCCACGGAGGAATTGGGCTTCTCCAGGAGGTCCCAGAGCTTTTTCCTTTTCTCTGCACAGCACGTGTTATCGAACTCCTCCCCCTCTCGCTCCCGCAGGGTCTCGGCCTCCCGCTTGAGCTCCTCGTTCATCTGCTCCTTCTTCTGGTGGTAACGGGCTTGGCAGCAGGACTCCAGGTAGATTTCGTCGATGCCCCAGTAGTCAAGCTCTTGGCTGAAGCTCAGCGCGCACATCTCCTCCATCATGTGCAGCCGCCCAGTGCGGTAGAAGTTGAGGATGGAGGTGAAGGCGCCTGGATGGCGGTCGAAGAAGTACTCGTTGTCGTCGAGGCTGTAGTCGTCACACACCTCGAGCAGCGAGTCGTGCGTGTTGCAGTCGCGTAGCTTGCCCAGCCGCGTGCGGGGCAGGCGGTCCAGGGTGCGCCAGAGCACCTCGTGTGCCAGACCCCCGACGTTGAGGCGGACGCGCCTCGAGCACGCCTTGCTGCGCACGATCTCCATGGGCTCGGGCGGCAGCGAGCTGGTGGAGCGGGAGCCATGCTTCGTCATGCCCGCCGGCATCGCTGGTCCGGCCTCCCCCGCCCCCCCTGCCCCCCCCAGGCCGCTGTCACTGGACGGCAAGGCCGGCCGCTGCGGGGGAGGGGGGCAGGGAGCGCTGTGGGCTGCTGGGGGTGCAGGGGACGGCGCGGGCGCGCGTCAAGGCCGGCTTCTCACCTCCATCCCGACCGCTGAAAGGCAGGAAGCGGACGCGGGTCAGGAAACAGGGAGCTGGGTGCGGCCCCTCCCCACCTCTCCACCGGGGCCCCAACCGGCCTTGACCTTCCCGGTGCCTAAGCGGCTCAGGACTGGGGGGCGGGGGCTGGGGGGGGGTTGTTGCTGAATGGCTTGGCGCTGTCCCTCCCGCCAGTGCTGAAGTCCGCCCCACCCCATGGGTGGAGGGAGGGGCGGCTCTTCGGGGCGGGGAGAGGGCCCCCAAGAGGCGCTTCGGGGATCCGGGAGGCCCCACCCCGGGTTTCTGCCGCCCAGGCCAGACCCAGCCGCCCGGGGCGCTGTCCTCCCCTTCGAGTGCTGAAACTCGCTTCTTTCTGGGTCTCCCCGTCGAGTCCCGAACCAGCCCCACAATGGGCAAAAGGGGCGCTGCATGAAAAACTTTTTTTTTTTTTTGAGATTTCTCATCTTTTCCTTCCCCCTGCTCCGAAATAATTCGAATTTGAGCTCTAGGGGGTGGCAGTGGGTTGGCTTTTTCTAAACCTTAAAAGACTTGGGGGAAATTCTGGGGGGATTTCAGCTACCCACCTGTCGGAGGTCATAACTGACGGGGTGGTCAAAGACAGCCTCGCTGTTCCGGAGCGACCCCTCTCCCTAAAGCACGGGAGCATCTCTTGAGGTCGCTCCGGTAACTAAGTGAGCCCTGAAAGACGCAAAGCCAAGATCTGTGCGGAGTCCTGCCCCTCCCCCTGTGCCCCCTACCCCACCGCAGGAGGGGCGCGCAGAGTCCTGCAGATCCACCTGCTCCATCCTTCCTTCTCTCCTTCCCCGCCCCCGCCCCCCCCCTCTCGCTCCTCTCCTGCGATGGCTTTTTATAACTCCGGGTTCTGCGCCTTTCCCGGGGCTTGGAAGGGAAGGGGTGGGGGAGGTGGGAGGCGGGGAAAGGAGCTGAATTTTCTGGCCTTTTCAAAACGTGCCTTCCTCCCGCCGCGCGCTGGTGATTTCGGGGGCTGCCCTGAGCCCCCAAGAATGTGATCCTGACGCCCTCTCCCCTCGCGCCTCCCCAGGCCCCAACCCTTGCCGAAGAACCCCCAATAATACCCCCGCCGGCCTGAAGCCGCGGAGCCCAGGTAGACCAACAGGCCGAACCGCGGCAGGCGAGCCCCTTTCCTCTGTCCCCTTGTGTCCCCGCCGCTGGCCGCGCGCCTCAACACTCACCCCCAGGGCGGCCGCTTCCCGGGGCCAGGGAACGCGCATCGCCCCGGCAGCCCGGGCGCCCCCGCCCGCGGGCAGCGGCGGACCCGGGGCCGGGCTGGGCCCGGCCTACGCCGGCCAGGCAGGCGACGCGCTAGGGCTGCAGGCGCCGCGGAGCCGGGGCTCCCTCTCCGAGGCTGGGGGCGCGGGCGAGCGCTGGGGGCGCGGGTGGCAGGTCCGCGATCGGGCGGCGCCTCCTGCTCCACCTCCTCCAGCTCCTGCTCCTGCTCCTGCTCCCGCGGCGGCGGCGGCGGCGGCGGCGGCGGCGGCTGCTTGAGCGAGATCAACAAGTCGGGGCTGAGCTTAGGCTCTGCGCTGGCTGCGATTCTGTCCCGCACTTCGGAGCGCCCGGAGTCGGGCACCGAGGCGGGACGGCGCCACCTGCGGGTCGGAAGCGTGCGCGCCGCTTAACTCCTGCCTGCCCGGCCCAGCCTCCAGGTGAGGCTGGGGGCGGGCTAGGGCTTTGCGCGAAAGAGATGCACCTGGCGGCCCGGCCCTTCCCACCTGGGCTCCCTTTCCTGGCTGCCTAGCAATCCTGCCTTCTTTTGTCAGGTGAAGAACTTGGGGGTGAGCGCCTACTCTGTGTGAGGCACTAGGATAAGCGGCTGAGAAACAGCTGTGAATCAAACACAAACGTTCAGCCCTTGGAGAGCTGGCTGGAGACAGACAAAAAACAAGAAAGTAAAAAAATATGTCAGACGGTGGTAAGCGCTGGGGGGATAAGGAAGTAGAGAGGGATAGAGGCAGGGGGGGGTAGGGGCAGATTGCAATTTCAAATAGCCCTTGCTTTCATGAGCTTCCATGCTAGATTCTAAAACCTAATTCTAGGATGGAATTCTTGATTCTAGTGGAGGAAGGTAGACAATGAAGTAGATCAACAGATAAATATGCAATGTGGCAGCTGGTGGCAACAGCAAAGATGAAAAATAAAGTAAGGTGAGGGGAAGAGAGAGTGAGGGGTCAGCTGGTTTATAGAGCCTGGCGATTCATTATTCATTCATTCATGTTACCTTGGGCAGCTGGTTATTGAGAGCTTACTGGGTGCCTGGCCCTGTGCCAGGCTGGGCAAAGGAACCATCCTCCCCTGGAACTCTTGTCCAGTGGAGGAGACAGAATCCATCAAATAATCTCCAGAAATGAATATAGAACCAAAGGATTTACCTGAAGAGGTGAGCAAGGCTTCCCTAAGGATACCATAGTTGGACCTCATGTTTATTCATTTATTCTTCCAAATACATATTTACTGCATGACAAGTAAATAGGAGCTAGGGATACACAGTAAGCCCCCTGCTTTGGAAGAGAAAGCTGTGACTAAGCCACAGGGCCCCTTCCCCTCTCTGGCCCTTTTCTTCATTTATAAAATGAGGAGATTCATTTCCATAGTGTTGTACCTAATATTATATATATAGTATAATATTATATATAATATATAGTATAATATATAATATATAGTATAATATATAATATAATGAAAATATAACATTTTATATATATATATATACACACATACATATATACATATGTTTAAAGTAGGCTCCACAGCCAGCATGGAGCCCAACACATGGCTTGAACTCATGACCCTGAGATCAAGACCTGAGACGAAATCAAGAGTTGGACCCTTAACAGACTGAGCCACCCAGGTGCCCCAATATTACTATATTTTTTAAATCTGTTTACTTTCATCACCTCCATCATTATGGTCCTTTTCCAAGATGTCATCTTCTTGTGGGTAGAAGCCAGTGATGCTGCTAAACGTCCTCCAGTGCACAGGATGGGCACTCACAATAAATAATTCTCCAGGTCTGAATGTCAATAATGCCAAGGTTGAAAAACCCTAGATTAATTTAATAGAAGGCAAAGGTATTTGCTAGTCTGGAAATGCTATTCTCTCAACCACTAATTGGTGAGCACCTACTATATGCCAAACACTACTCTAGACACTGGAGATCCAGTGAGAAGGATAAAACAAGCAATCCCTATGCTTTTGGACTTACATTCTGGTGAGGAATACAGTTAATAAACAAGTTAAATAAATCAGATCACTTGGATTGTGATAAATGCCATGAAGAAAAGTAAATAAGAGGAAGTGGTAAAGCATGTCTGAGAGGCACCAGCAACTTTAGATAAGGGTGTCAGGCAGGAAGTCTTCCAGGAGGAGGTGATATATCTAAGCTCAGAGCCTGAGGGCAGGAAGAAGACAACCATGTGAAATTCTGAGGAAGGGGTTACAGGCAGGGGAGCCAATAAAAGCAAAGGCCGTAAGGTGGAAATGACCTTGGGAAGGAAGGTTAGAGAGGTAGATGGGACTAGGCCACACAGAGCCTTGTTGGAATTTTATTCTCAAGGTTAAGGAATGAGTTTGAGTTGTTTCTGATCCTGATGGGAAGCCATGATAGCGTTTAAGCAGAGAAGTCCCATGTGCAGATATATTTTTGGAAGTGATTCTTCCAGCTGCTGTGTGCATTATGGAGTATTGGGGGACAAAGATGGCAGCAGGAAGACCCCTCATGAGGCATCTGCAATTGTCCGGGCCAGTGGTGAGGGGCTGGGACTGGAATGATGGTAGTGAAGATGGTTGGGCAATTTCACGGCCGTAAGGCTCTGGAAGGAGATTGATTCTTCCCCAAGCCCAAGGCTAGTGCTAGATACTCCATGTCATTCAGATTCTTCCCTCTGGGTGGCCCAAGTCCTGCAAAGTTTGGTTCCAGATTTGGATAAAGAACATCTAGATATACCTGGATCTTGGAAGTGCAGACAGTGGGAATAGCTCTGTCTCTGCTTCCCCAGGCTCTGCGCAGCCCACAGTTCAGAATTTTTCCTTTCTGAATGAAAAGACTAACTATTTGAAAACATCTGGCCTTCATTTCCTAGAATTTTCTGCCATCATGAGAGAGGAGACTGCCTAGAAATAAAGCCAATTCCGGGGAAAGTAGAGCCCAGAGGTTGAGATACTGAGTCCTGACAATGTCAGAGTTTCTGGATCCAGTCATGCCTGAAGGCATTGCCCCTGGATTTTCCAGCTGTGTGAGCTAGTAAATATTCCTTTTTTACCTAAACCAGACTGAGTTGTGATATTTTCCTTTATGTCCCAAAGAGTCCAACTGATACAATTCTTTCTCCACAAACCAAAAGTTTCCCATCTCCTTATAATGTACTTATAAGAAACAGAGGAAAAGAAAATGAACTTACAGGAAACAGGGCAAAAAGAATAATAAAATTCAGAATGTTTTACAGAAAAGGGACCCCTCCCCCGGAAAGAGTTCAAGTATAACCATGTCATTTTGCAGATGGGAAAAATTAAAAGCTCATCAAGGGGAACAGTATCCCAAAGGTCAACCAGAGAGTAGGCAGCTGAGTGCCCGCACCAGGTCACAAACTATATCTGCTCAGGCCTTCTTGGCAGACTTCCTGCTGAGAGGTGTTGAGATTTTTTACCTGAGGCTGAGTGATATCAAGTCAGCCCAATTCACCCCTGTAAATACAAGTGAATCCCTTGTAAACTGTAGTAGCAAGAGATGTATCCACTCAAAGTCTTTTTTTTTTCCTTCTTAAACCCCATAATACGGGGTACCTGGGTGGCTCAGTCATTAAGCGTCTGCCTTTGGCTCGGGTCATGATCTCAGGGTCCTGGGATCAAGCCCCACATTGGGCTCCCTGCTCAGCGGGAAGACTGCTTCTCCTTCTCCCGCTCCCCCTGCTTGTGTTCCCTCTTTTGCTATGTCTCTCTCTGTCGAATAAATAAAAAATCTTAAAAAAAAAAAAGAACCCATAATAACAGCCATCACTCTTTACAATCCCACTGAGTGGCCTCAGGTTTCTTGGAACTTCTGGGCACTGAATTAGATTAATGAGTCCCCTCTCCCCTCTCCCCCACAGACCTCTGGGAAGGAATAATTGCTTTATGAGGGTAGTTATGGAGGCACCCAAAGGCTCGAGGGAAATCATTGACATCTCTGCGTGGGTGTCACTCGGGACAACTGCTCTTTCTGTGGCCTTGCCCAAAGTTCCAGCAGCCCTGGGGGATTTTCCATCAGCTTGGACTCCAGGCTTCTCACCTGTTTCTCTTTCGTCACACCCAATAATAATAATCATAATCATGAGTAAAATGGGGCTAATGATAGAATCTACCCCCCAGAGTTGCAGGAGAGACTAATGAGATAATGCGTATGAAGTGCTTAGCACCCATGCCTAACACTAGTAAGTACACGTTAATATAACAGCATCAGCAACAACCATAATAGTAGCAGCTAACATTGAGCAGTTACTATATACCAGGTACTGTACTAAATGCTTTGCATGTATCTGACCTCATTTAAGATTCTTTCTGGCTCTCTCGCCCTTGGGCTGAATATTCTAATATAAAGACTTATTAGCTGTTGGATGATCCTTGAGTGACCAGATGTCTGATTCTAGTGTCCATCCCATTCTATGCTAGCCTGATTGATTTTATCAAGCCCTGGGTTTCCTGGCCCAGGTTCCTGGTAAAGGGTGAGCCTGGTTTTCTTACCAACCCATATATTTACCTATTCTTCTTCCGTCTTTTGCCTACCACCTACCCATTAACCCAGCCATCTAGTCAACCATCCATATACTATCCAACCATATAGCCACCAAGTTATCCAACTGTACACCCAACCAGTCATCTATCCACTTATCTATCAATCCCATGTACTCACACATCCATCTTCCTTTCCATTCATTCACATATTCTATCCACTACCCATCTTTCCACCCATTTATACACCCACCAACCATTTATCCATTCATCTACCCATTCATTTACTTACCCATTCACTTACCCACTCACCCATATATCCAATTACTTACCCACCTACTCACTCATCCACTTATCCATCCACCTATCCATGCATCTACTTACCTACTCATTCATCCCCCCACATAATCATCCAGCCCAAATATTCATGCATCTGTCCACCATTTACCTACCCCCTCATCCGTCTGTCCATCCATCCATCCTCCATCCACCCACCCACCCACTCACTTGGCCATCCCCACTCATCTACTACCTACCATTTTATAGTGTTTATTACATGTAACGCTCTGTGGTAAGCCCCGGCTCCCTCCCTGGGAGGAAATATGGGTGCCCCCAGAGGGTCCCACAGAAGGAGACAGGTAAACCTGCACATAGTCCATCAAACCCCTTTGTAGCCTGGACTTTGCCAAAGCCATTGACTCCCAGGGTCTGCAGCCAAAAAATGATGAAATACAGGGCATGGATGGATCGAGGCATGGGCTTCCAGCAAAGCAATTAAAGGTAAAGTAATATCTCTTCCCCGCAGATGGCCTGGGAACTCCAAGATGTGATGGAAAAGGAGCAAGTCAGCAAAAGGAGGAAATCAAAGCTACAGAGATCAAGAGCAAATTAACTGATTCTTGTAAGATAACATTTCATTGACATCCAGCTCCCCTGCCCTTTGGGAACGGATATCTTTTCTACCTTCTCTCCACTGTCCTTGTCCACCTCTTCCCAGTCTCATCTGCCTCCTCTCTGATCTTCATCTCCTAGTTTTATTCTTCCTCTAACCCAACCTCCCTGCAGCTACCAGGGTAGGCCTTTAAAAAGCAGAAGTCTGGCCATGTCACTCTCCTGCTGATAAACCTTCATAACTCCTCACCGTCCAGGATAAAGGACAAACTCTCCCACCATGAGGAAAAGACCACTTGTTCACTTAGTGCGTATTTCCTGAGCACCTACTATGTGTCAAGCTTATGTTGCATGCTGGGAATGCAGGAATGGTGAAGCATAAACAGAGACATTTAAAAATAATCTAATATTGATAATTGCTGAATAGGAAATAAGAAAAGTATGAATGTCAGAACAATGGGAAGGAGGGAGCGGTGATGCTGCAGGTGAATGGTAAACCAGAGTAATCAGCAAGCCATAAAAGAGCAGGGGGGAGGGCGTTCCAAGCTAAAGGTAGAAGGGAGAGCAGGTTCAAAGGCCCTGGGACAGGAGGGTTGAAGGAGATGGAAGATGGTGGATGTGGCCAGAGCAGAGTGAGTGAGGAGGGCCAGAGTGGTCCAAGAAGGCATAGGAGAGAAAAACAGAGAAGGAGAAAAATCATGTAGGTGAGGGCTGTGGGGAGATGTTTGGAGTTTATGTCAAGAGCCTTGGAGATTCTTAAGCAGAGAGTAGCTGATTTGATTTTTACTTTCAGGATGTAAAAGACTGTTTTAAAGACTTCTGAGATCTTGGTTTCTGCAGTGGCCTCAGAGTCTCCAAACTGAGGACAATCCCTGACAAGACGCCTCCCTCAAGGGAGAGTGCTGGCCCCTCTGACATAGGGCGGTCCTCGATGGGCTTTGCAGCCCTTGCCTGTCATCCCCCTCCACGGAGATGGGGAGACAACTGATGGCATTTTGGGTTTGGGGAGATGGTTGACAGAATTCTGAGTATTTCCTTCTTTCTCACAAAGTATGGGTGCTTCTCTTCCCCCACACACTTAGACACAGAAAGTTGTGTCTGACTCTTGCCTTCTCTGCTTTTCCAGCTTCCTCACTTACCACTACCTCCCCACATTTCAGGCAAACGCTTTCCAACCTCTGGCCCAGTGATAGCCACTTCCCAAACATGGCCCTCCATGGACCTGCCTCTGGGTTGGCACGCCTTGCCCCGTTCCAATCCACCTCGACTCTGGGCTTGGCCTTGTGACTCATCTTTGCCAGCAGAATATGGCAGAAGTGATGCCATTTCCAGACCAAAGCCTTAAAGAAGGCTTTTGTGCTCTCGAGAGCTCTGAGCCACAGAGTGAGAAGCCCTGAAATTACACAGGAGAGAGGGTCTCAGCCATTCTAATGTCTTAGCGGAGCACAGCCTGTCCGTTGTTCCTGCCAACGCACTTAGATGTTGCTGCCCCACCTGACATCTGCTTGCAGCTATGTGGGAGACCCCAAGTGAGACCTGCAGAAGAACCATCCAGCTAAGCCCCAGGCAACCCACAAAACCATGAGAAATAATAAAACAATTTCATTCTATTTAAATTTGTTTTGGGGGATAATCTCCACACCCAATGTGGGGCCCGAACTCAAACCCCAAGATCAAGAGTCACACGCCTTTCCAGCTGAGCCAGCCAGGTGCCCCAAAACAACTTTATTTTATTTTTTATTATTTATTGATTTGAGAGAGAGAGAGAGACAGAGCAAAAGAGAGACAGAGAGAGCAAGCATGAGCAGGGAGGAAGGGCAAAGGAAGAGGGAGAAGCAGGCCCCCCACTGAGCAGGAAGCCTGACATGGGGCTCCATCCCAGGACCCTGAGATCATGACCTGAGCTGAAGGCATTTGACTGACTGAGCTGGCCAGGTGCCCCAAACAATTTCATTTTAAATCACTACATTTGGGGGTTATTTGTTACACAGCCACAGATAACTGCTACAGGGCCTTTGTTCATTCTGTTTCTATTGCTTTAGAATGCTTCCCCAACTTCAACCATCAATTTTCCCACACAGTGGACCCTTACTCACCTTCCAAAATCCAGATCCAGTGTCACTTTCCCTGCCTCCTCACCATCTGGAGTAGTTTCTCTTTCCTCTGGGAAACTTCATTATGAGGCTGAGGATATGCATTCTTTGTCTCCTCCACTGGTCGTGAATGACAATATTAACTCACTTAATGCTCACAAAGCCTGATGTCATCATTATCCATTATCCTTATTTTACAGGTAAAGAAGCTGGGACATAGAGAGATGCCCCAAATCACCCCGGTATTAGGTGGCTCCACAGAGATTCAAACCTAGGCAGAGCCTGTGCTCTTAACCACTATAATATGTGGTCTCTGAGTAGAGCCTGAACAGTAATGACATCGATTATTCCAATTAACACAAAATCCAGAGGTAGGTGATGCTAGGGTCTATCACAGCAGCAACGAGAGGCCTCAGGATTCTTGGATTTCTCTGAGAGTCTCTTATCTTCATGATCACAAAATGGCTGCCAGGGCCATGTTCTCTCATGACAGCTCTAAGAGAGGGAGGAAGGAGGAACTTCCTCCACACTTATGAAGCTCCCCCACGGACTTTCCTGATCATCTCATTGGCCCGTACTGGATCACATGACAACTACTAGCCCAGTCACTAGAGGGGCCTGATACCTATATTTGGTTCAACCCGTTTTTTTTTTTTTTAATGCATAATTTTTAAAAGAAATTTTAGTTAGTGAACATATAGTACAATACTGGTTTCTGGAGTAGAATTCGGTGATTCATCACTTACCTACAACAAACCTCAAGTCTTGATTTGGAGGTTGGGCCCATTTTCTCTGAGCACATGGCTGCCTAATATGTGAAAGAAACCAGCGTTCTTTTAGCAGGGACACTGGGAGTTTGGCCCTTGGCCAAGGAATCAGTATTTCTCCCACAGTGGTCAGCCCTCAGAGCCCCAGAAATAAAGTCACACAGAGACTCTGTTCATCATAGGGATCCAGATGCCCCCAGGCCACTTTCTCGGGTTTGCCTAATGTGGGTACACTTGCCTTGTCTCTCCCCGGACACTCAGGCCACTCTGAGGTCCTAGGGGATGTCCCAGGGCAAGAGGACAGCATGCCACCAACTCCCCCCACTCTGCACCCTCTTTCCCACACACACAGATGCTGGAGTGACCAGAGGGGCTGGTGGTGGTGGAGCTGTTGGGTGGAAGGGAAAGAAGCATCTGCTGTGTTGAATATACACATCTTATATGTAAAATGTCACTGTCTTACTTGAGAGATCCATCACAGCCAAGTTCAATCCCACCGGACCTGCCTCCATGCCCCCCTGTAGATGAGGAACATGATGCAAGGGACATTTGCCTTGGGAAATTATTTTTTGCTCTAAGATTGGAGAGAAAAAAACAATTTTTTATCTTCCCCAAATCTAATTCATTTCACCTCTTCTTTTTTATATTAAAACAAATGCAGGGGCGCCTGGCTGGCTCAGTTGGTTGAGTGTCTGCCTTCGGCTCAGGTCACGATCCCAGGGTTCGGGGATGGAGCCCCAGGCATGCCACAGGTCACACCAGCCCCCACGCTCCCTGCTCAGTGGGGAGTCTGCTTCTCCCTCAGCCCCTCCCTCTACTCGTGTACTCTCTCTCAAATAAATAAAATCTTAAAAAAAACAACAAAAAACAAATGCATATGTTGTCGTGAAGGATAGAGAACATCCAGTGAATTTTAAGAGATTTTTTTTCTGCTTGTCTTACTTTGTGAGCCTCCTCCCCAAGGTCCTCTATGGGCATCCTGTCCCTCTTTTGCCGACAGGATTATTGATAGATCCTCAACATGGTCTCAGGAGGCAGAGAGGCCTGCACTCAACTCTTGTGGTTACTAGCCATGTGATCTTGGGCAAGCCACTTACCTCTCCGACCATCAGTTTCTCCATCTGTAAAAATGGACAATAATATACAGAGGGATGCTGGCGGCAGGACTGGATTCTAAAGGCCCTGTCCCGAAGTTGGCACACAGTAGGTCATCTGTGCCTCTCTTCCCAGAAACCACCCTTGCCATTCCGGACATGGCCAACTCTCAACCTAAAGCACACTCAGAGGCAGTTCCATAAACAAGGATGGTTTAATACATTTCAGCACATTTCCGCTCAACAAGATTATATGAAAATAGAATTCTTTATTAAAACAGCAAGGCATAATAATCACTGCTACTCCCCAGACACTGTGTTTACTAACACACACATACACACACACCAAGATCAAGGACTCTAGCAAGACACTTCAACTCCCAGAGCCTGTTTCTCCATCCGGAGAATGGGCAGGTGGGCCGTCCCCAGCTCACTGTGGGCGGGGCCGGCCGGCGGCAGGAGAATGGGCGGAGCTCGAGAATGGGCGGAGCTCCGGCATGCGCTGAGCAGCTTACTCCTCCTCCTGCCCCAGACGGTCAAGAAGAAAATCTCGAGGTGGTGCTGGCCTGGCTCTAACGGCCCCTGCATTGCTTGCTTGTCTCATTTTGTAACAGAGCAGAGACAGAGCTCAGGCTCTGAGCCTTGGCGACAGGGGCCCGGAGGCCCTCCCCCGGCAAATGTCTTTTTCACAGCCACTTTCTATTTTTGGCAGCGAGTGATGCACGTTGTCCCTTAATGACAGCGGTGGAATAAAGTTCCCCTTTTAAGCAAATTTAAAGTTTAAACGGTGAGTCTGTTTTAAAAGAAAATATCTGGTAAACAACAATACGAAATAGAGCACAAACAAAATAACAATAATGCCGACGGAGAGGAAACACTTCATTAGGTCGACCTAAGAGCATTTCTGACATGTGTCCTGCAATTTTGTGGTTCTAAAGCAAAGTATGAAGAAATACAACGATGTCCGGGTACCTTCTTTACTAACCTGCAGCAAGGAGCTAACACACTCATCTTTCCCTCTTTACTCTACCCTTATATTTATTATTTTTTTTTAAAGAAGGAAAGGGTGGGTGGGGGGAGGAAAAAAGAAAGATTAAAACAAGGGAGGGTTTAAAGCATCGTCCCCCAAGTTCTACTTCAAGATCTCTGGTACCAGCTGGGGCTGCCTGGTGGGAGAACCATCTCTTCCTAATGTCTGTGGTTCCAAGGAGGCGCCACCTGTTAGAGGAACTGGCCTTTTAGGGAGCATAGGTGAGAACCTAGTCCCAGTGACAGGGCAGCCCTGATTTGGAGGGGGGGCAAAGTCATAAGGGCTTTTTCCCCCGCACACCGGGGTACAGCCCTGCTCGAAGAGATCTTCCTGCATCTATTTCTGCCAGCCTTCTTCCTTCCCTTCCAAGCCAGGAGGAGGCAGCTACGGTTGCCATGGAAACAGGCTCCGTCCTCCCACAGAAGGCTGCCAACCCTGTTTTCCCGCAGAGTTAAGAAGCAGGCGGCAGCGGGGGTCACCCAGGCGTGAAGATGGGTTTCCCTGGGGATACCCTGCCTCCTGCCAATCACAGTGTCTGTCTGGGAATCCTGGGGGTGCCTGGAGGCTGGGGGCCAGGGAAGCCCCCAAGCCCTGGTGCTGCTCTGAGCAGAGACTGGCCCCTGGAACGTTCAGCGATCTCAGGTCCTCTCCTCCCTCCAGCTAAAGCTACAGGGACCGAGCTATGCGTGCATATGCATGTCTGTGTCTCGTGAGATGCAGCCAGCCATGGGTGCCTCTGGCTTTGTCAGCTCTCCGATGTGAAACAGAACTGACCCTCCACCACCCCCCTTGAGCCCAAGGAACACAGAGCTGCCCATCTACCATGTGCTACTGGGACAATAATTCTGCCAAATCCTACCAAGTCACGTTACCTCTCTGAGCCCATTTCCTCGTCTCTAAAGAAGGCATAACTGTCCTCTCTTCACAGAAATGCTGTGAGAAGCAGAAATACTGCATCCACTGTGCCCATCACAGGCATTTAGAGGGTCCTCAATAAACAGGGACTAATGTTAGTAATAGTACTTAACAAGAGAATAAAGGTTTCCATGCAGTTTTTCTCTTTGACCTGTTTTTTCTAAAGCTGACACAAAGGCAAGTTTTCATCCTTGATCTTTGTTCGAAGGACGGTGCATCCAGGATAGGGTGCACCACTGGTCCGAGGACCAATTAGTAGGTTCCTACCACCTCCTACAAGATTACTTCTAAGAGTTAGAACAGGGCTCTCAACTGGAATGCCTTCAAGGGCCAGGAGGGACTGTGAATGGAGAAGCAGAAAGAAAAATTTCCACCAAGTGGAAACCCTAGTGAGCCAGAATGCGCATGCCCTGGATAAGGGAGGGGGCAGCTGCTCAGCTCTGGCCAACAGTTGCCCTTGGGAATATGGGCCCAGTGTGGCCAGATCTTCCAAATTTTCAAGAGAAGCTGGACATTTTAAATGAACTCTCCCACAGATGACATGGTAACAACTAATGTATTTTTTCATAAGCGTAGGCCAAACAAAACAGGTCGGCCAATGGATCATATACCATAGCTGGAGCTTCCAAGCTAGGATGTAGAAAACCAACACCTCTGTTTTTGGCTTGATCATCCCAAGGAGCCCTGGCTGGTTCCTTCGATCGGGACCATCCTGTTGGACTGTCTTTCTTATTCCCTACTTGAGTCTCGACACTGGGAAGCTCTCTCATCTGGAGCCCATACGTCTAGAACAAAGAACTCTACTCCTCAGAGCCCAGTCTTTGGAGGGGGCTCATGATCTGCACCTTGAACGTATCAGCCTTTGGGAAAACCTTCCTGAATTTTCTCAAGCATCAGTGTGAATGGAGAGATGAGGGAGAGATGAGAAGAAGAGAATAGGGCACTTAGGGAGGAGAGATTCTAAGGGACTCCTTTGGTGTTGGCTAGTTTAATAATAATCTGGGGACACATTGGCCCTTTTATGGCCAGCATCTGGTTTGACTGGCTAAGGCCTGGACCACAGCCTTGGCAAGGACTTGGCCCCTTGGGGAGGTGGGGCACAGCAGAGCAGTAAGGACTCCTGCTTCTGCCCTGCCTGCCCCAGCTTTTGTGGATATCATGGGGGAGGGGGGGCGGGGAGAGCAAGGTGAGCTAGGAGCAGAGACTCATTTTGGAACTCAACCATAGCCGCAGACAATTCACAGAGCTTTGTGTCCGTTTCCATCCTCCTCCTGTCAGCTTGCTTTCATTTCCCTCCCCAGACACAGCCTTCTGGGAAAAAAAAAAAAATCAGCAAAGTGGTCATGCTTGCCCTGTTGGGCAGTCAAAGCTCCTGCACCCAGGGCAAACATAGACACAGGAAATTGGGTGATGGGGGGCAGGCTGGGTGGAGGCACGTGTGCAGAGCCCCGTCTGCTCCCAGAGCTCATGGCCGGACGCGGTAACGGACGGGCACGTCGTGTTCCGGCTGCATCAACCCGAAGCCGTACCTGCTGAGGTCGAACTCGGGGATCTCCACGTCTGGGTTGATCAGCTCCAGTTCAAAGTGCCCCAGCACAAGGAACACGAATCTGCAGAGAGATGGTGTTGAACGTGTGTGGCATTGGAAGACTAGGGGGCGCTTCTCTGGAATAAGGCAGGAAGGCAATGGCTTCCTCCTCAGTCTGACCCCAGCCCTCGCTTCGGGGAAAGTGGGAGAAGGAGAGGGCAAGAGCACAGAAGTCCACGAGCTCCTCCCCGTCCGCCAGCCCCTGTGGCTCGGAGGCCCACCCACCAGTTCTGCTGTGGGGCTGGAGCAGAAGTGACAAGGGCCGACTCCACACCAAAGGCTGCCCGGTCAGCATGAGGCCCTCGGCGTGCTCGCGGCCCGATGGCTGTGTGTACCTCGCGCTGGGGTGCTGGAGCAGGGAGATGGGTAGCTGAGTCTGTGTGTGGAAGGCAGGGGTCCTCCCACACCCACAACCCACTTTGTGAGTTGTCACAGGCCACTGAGATTTGGGGGTTGTTTGTTACAGCAGCATTGGCGACCCTTTCCGACTCCCCCAGAGTCCTCCCCACTCCCTGCGCCCCGCCCAACTCCTGGAACCCTTACTGTCTGCTCTGGTCAGGGCCGCTACGAAGCCAGCGGCTGCCTCTGAGACTGGGAAAAGGCGCCCCTGCCTCAAGGCGGGAAGGCGAGGGCAGAGAGAAGTCTACGCTCTTGATAGCGGAGCTGGGCAAACGCAGCTCTGCCTCTTGACCCTCATCAGGTTTCTTTCCCCACTCTGGGCCTCAGTTTCCCCACCTGGTCAAAGAGGTGGGATGGGTCCGTCCCAGCTCTGAAGCTCTAGGATGCTGGAGAGTGAGTTTATACAGGACAGGGCGGGGAGTTCTGTACCCACACCTGGATGTGGATCATGGCACCTCCCCTCACCCAGGTGCATGATCATGGTGGCAAATGATCTGACCTCTAGGGTCAGTAATGGACTGACCTCTACTGGGCAGGGTTGCATGAGAGTGAGCGGAGGTCAAATAACAAGAAATTGACGAATTTGTTGAACTGCTAGGTGCCAGGTGCTGTGCTAAGCATTTAGTATCCGAGATCTCTTTTTATCTGTCCAAAAACTTTATGAGGTAATACCCGCAGTGAGTTCTGCTGCAACACTTTTGAACACGTGAGTCTGTTCCAATGTGACTGATGTATTGGGGCACCAAGGAGGCCTCAGGCCGATTTCCCATTTGCTCACGTGTTTTGTGTGCGAGGAGCACGAGGAGAATGCAAAACCGCACCCAGCTGGACCCACTAAGCGGGAATCCACAAACCCACGCACGCGCACACCTAAACTCTAGCTACCAGCAAGCTCGGCTCATGGGGTGGCTCGTGCGCCCCCAGGGGACCCTCCTTCCACACTCCACAGCACAGCTGCAACCCACCCACCGCCCACTTCCACAAACAAACTTCAGGTGGTTTTCAAAGCGAAGCGCCATATTTACGGCAGCACCTAAGTATTTCTCAGCCACGAAACATGTGTAAGCCTGTACAACTATCTCCCCCCCTGGGTTCTTATCTTGCATGTGTCACTTAGGAGGATTTTTGTCTCTCAGGCCCCAGCCCCATTTCCCCCACAATCCCTGTGGATTTTATCATGTGGTTTCACATGGCCGTGATTTTTAGGAATGTCACCTGAAGCATTCAGGCAGAACTGGCTATATTAGGAGCTCCATTTCACTGCTGAGAAAACGGAGACCAATAGATTCATGTAATGTGCCCATTCACTTAGCACAATGCCTGCATATTAGTAATTACTAGTTATTAGTAATTACAGTAATAACTAGCACTTATTAGATATTTACAATGAGCCAGGCAGTGGGTTCGGTACTTTGCAAGCCTCAATTCCTTTGTTCTGACACCCCTGGGATACAGTATGATCAGTAACCCCAACTGGACAGTTGAGGACCCAGGCACAGCAGGTGACCCAGCTTACAATTACACGGGGGCAGGACAGAAGGACAGGTGGATGTCATAGCCCTGGCCCGATCTGTTTGTGGTCCGGGGGCCAAGGCTCTTGGGATCCAGGGAAGAGAATTTATAAGGCACTCAAGTCCACAGGCATTAAAATAACCAAGAGGGAACAATGACGTTTGGCCAGGTCCTGCTGAGGGGTTCTGAACGTGCCCGGCAGCTGCAGACAGACAGCAATGGTCAGCGGCACCAGATGTCCCGTGTTTAGTATTTGGACACCAGGTTTGGAGGGAAGAGCTCACTGCCAGATCTGATTATTTCAGAAGAGACCAGAAATCTGGCTTTTTTTAATGTGAGATCTTCTGATTCTTAAAAGTTAGCACACATTTTTAAACACACAAACAGACCTGTGGGCAGGAGATGGCTCATAGGCCGCTTGGAGCCTCTGCCCATTTTCCTGGCTGAGAACCCTTGGTCTCCAGAGAGGAGGGCGTGTGCCAACGGGCTGGAGCAGGTGTCTCCCCCACCAGCATCCCCCCCCGACCCCCACACTCACTGTTTGATGCTGTTAATGGCATAAGCCTTCCCCACGCACTGGTTGTGTCCAGCTCCCCACGGCAGGCTATAACTTTTCAGTCGTTTCCCATCCTTGTAAAAGTCTTTCTTCTCTGACCCATCAGAGTTCAGGAATCGGTTATATTTAAATACCTGAAACGGGAAGGAGGTCCATTTTCTGACTCCACGCCCAGAGCACGCAGGCCCGAAGAAAACCGTGTCAGGATGTCCCTTGAAGTCTTGTTTATAACAGGGAGAAACTGAAAACATTGTAAAGGCCAATCGATAGGGGATTGGTTAAAAAATTATGACAGCCATTTAGAAGGTTGAGCTTGCTCTTCGTGTGCTCACACAGAATTTTTTAGACTGGCTGTTGAGTGAAAAATGCAAGTTTCGGAATAGCATGTGTTGTGTGATCCTCTCCACACACCTATCTATTCATATGTGTGTGAGTCTGTTGTGTGTGTATCTGTAAAGGCATAAACCTAAATTAAAGGCTACCCTCCAAACCATTGTTAGGGAAGTCTGTGGAACTGGAGAGGAAAAGGAATAAAGGAAGATTTTTACTTTTAAACATATGTGTCTGTATATTTCTACTTTATAAGGATATATTAGGCAGTTTAAAATATAAAAATTAAAATGATTTTTAGAGGTGGCTGGCTGGCTCTGTCAATATAGCATGCAACTCTTGATCTCGGGATCATGAGTTCAAGCCCCATGTAGGGTATAGAGATTACTTTAAAAATTTATTTTTAAAAAAGAGGATGCCAATTTCCTTTGGCTACACTGTAGAATGGTAAGGGGGATTGTATCTGAGCACAGGGCTTGGCACAGAGGAGGAGGTGAATGAAAGATGGGTGGAAAGATAGGTGAATGGACCAGTGGATAGAGAGATGGAAGGGTGAGTTGATGGATGGATGGGTGGGTGGGTGGGTGGATGGATGGATGGGTGGTGGGTGGGTGGACAGATGGACGGATGGATGGATGGGGTGGATGGATGGATGGATGGGTGGATGGATGGATGGATGGATGGATGGATTCATGGATGGATGGATGGATGGGTGGGTGGATGGATGGATGGATGGGTGGATGGATGGATGGATGGGTGGATGGATGGATGGATGGATGGATGGATGGATTCATGGATGGATGGATGGATGGATGGGTGGATGGATGGATGGATGGATGGATGGATGGATGGATGGATGGGTGGATGGATGGATGGATGGATGGATGGATGGATGGATGGATGGATTCATGGATGGATGGATGGATGGATGGATGGATGGATGGATGGATGGATGGATGGATGGGTGGATGGATGGATGGATGGATGGATGGATGGATGGATGGATGGGTGGATGGATGGATGGATGGATGGATGGATGGATGGATGGATGGATGGGTGGATGGATGGATGGATGGATTCATGGATGGATGGATGGATTCATGGATGGATGGATGGATGGATGGGTGGATGGATGGATGGATGGATGGATGGGTGGATGGATGGATGGATGGGTGGATGGATGGATGGATTCATGGATGGATGGATGGATGGATGGGTGGGTGGGTGGATGGATGGATGGATGGGTGAATGGATAGGTAGGTGGGTGGAGGGGTCGATGGATGGGTGAGATGGATGGGTGAGTGGATGGATGGATATACAGCATAGATCCTGGCACAGGGTAAGCACCCAAATCTGTTAGAAATTGTGAAAGTTTGACCCATCTCAAAGTCCAGGGAGAGAGAAAAGTGTTGAGAAGCTGACATTGTAACATTCCAAAAAAAGGAAAATTGCTCAGCTACCGTTTACAAAGCACTCCATGTGTGCCAGGCACTGTGAAGGCCTTTCTTACATATTCTCATTTAATCTTCCTGACAACCCTGTGAGGCAGGTGCTATTATGAGGTCCATCTCACTGGTGAGAAAACAGACACAGAGAGGTGAAGGAATCTGGGCATGGTCACACAGAAAACAGAGAGCAGAAGTGGGCTGCCACTCAGATTTGTCCCAAAGCCTGATTTTTTTTCCCCATGGTCCCTAGTATGTAATTTACCTCTGGGTCTGTGTAGATATCCGGGTCTTTCTGGGGACTCAGGAAGGGAAAGAGGAGGAGGCGGTCTCCACGTCGCAGGCTGAATTCCCGCCCATCTGCCATGGGCAGGGCCAGGTCCACCACAACCTCCCGGGTAATGAAGGGCGCAGCGGTGAGCCTGAGGCTCTCACTCAGCACGCTATCTGCACACGCAGGTACCAGGAAGGGTCAGCAGCTGTCCCCTCACACACTAAAATGCCACCCCCAACCCTCATTTTATAGAGGAAGGTGAGCAGGCTCAGAGAGGGTATGTAACTTGCCTACCATCACACAGTGAGGCCACAAAAGGCCAAGTGATGAGATGTGATTACTATGGTCCTCAGACCTTGGATGTGAGGGTTTGGGTCTGACTCTAGGAGAAGCTGTGAGGGACTATGGGAGCCAGGGAGATATCAGAGGAGACTAGAGGGGAGCAGGGCCATCGATATTGGTTGTTTCCGTCTGCCCAGCTTACATTTCCCATCTGGAAATAGTTCCCTGGTTTTCTTCTGGGGACCACCCCTCCCCCACTCTCAGAGGTTGGGCTGTTGACTTCACTCCCAATTCCATGGGCTGTGTGTGACTGGCCAATCCAAGCATCCCAACCTTTTGAACCTCATAATTGGTTCAAGGTGGACATATAACTCAAAGAAAACCAATAAGACACATTCCTGGGACTTTGGGTAGGGATGTTGCAGAGAAGCGCACCCTTCCGGGGCTGACAGCATATCAGCCTGGACCCGCTGGTGGCCGTCCTGCAGGCCCAAAACTGGAGCCAACCCAGCAGAGCAGGGCTGAGAGTGCGAGTAGAGTCCTGATGATGTTGTTAAAGCACCTGGGTCCACCTGTGCCTGAAGCTAGATATCCTCTGAACTTTCTAGTTAATGCCCTCAAAAAAAGTCCTTTTTCTGCTTCAGCCAGCTTAAGTGAGGTTTTCTGCCGATGGCAACCACAAATCTACTGAGTCCACGAGTCCTGGGCAGCTGAGACAGGGGCATAGAGATGCCAGGTCTAAGAAGATAGGAGGTCTAGGGAGACCCTAGGTCAGAGGATGCCAAAGGACCCTGGACTTGTGGAAGCCCATGCTGGGAAGGCCTTAGGGTGCCCATGATGACTCAGTCTTTGGGGCTAATTTGAAGGGCCTGCCTCTCTCACCGAGCACAGGCATGGTGTCCAAAACCTTCTGGGGGAGGGTGGTCATCTGTGAAATGGGCTGCTCAGCTCTGGAGAGGAGCTGTTCGAGCTCTCCACGGACAGCCGCCAGGGCCTCAGGATTCTTGAGGAGGAAGAGCAGAAGCCAGAAGGCAGCAGGACCCATATTCCCCTGCAATGAGAAGGAGCCCCTGTTATACCACCAAGAAGGCAGGCCTGGGGCGAGAGCTGATCGGTCTGTGCCACGGACACAGCCCGGGCCAAGGCACAGAGGTTCCCACGCCTGCCAAATACCTAGGCATGACTCATGTTTATCTTCAGCTCAGGCCGTGGCCCAAATGTGCTCTGGGGATTTGGTGTAGCCCGATGCCCATTTCAGGGCTATTCTTGGCATCCCCGACCTTGAGCAAACTCATTGATCTGAGCTCGCACAGGTAATCTTCATAGCAAATGGGCAAAGAAGGGTCAGAAGTAGGAACAAGGTGTATCAGTTAAGATTATGGTTAACATCTGAGGATAACTGCATCCTTAGCTCCAATTCTCCACCCTTCCCTGTATCCACGCCCCTCACCATGGACTTGGCACTCCCTCCCATCTCAGAGGTGGAGGGTACTTCCCCAGCCCTGTGAATCTCTTAAGAGACCTGTGTGTTTCCACCTGCCTGGCTGGCTTGCTGGTCCCACGAGGAGGACGCAAGACACACGGGGCAGAGCTGGCTGTCCATCTGAGCCTAGTCTAGAGCAGCTGACTCCCAGCAGACCCACAGACACGTGAGGTAAATAAATGCCCCTCACTGTGTGCCACTGCGTTTCTGTGGTTGGCTGCTACACAGCAATAAAAAAACTGATGTGACACCTGGACATCTACTTTCAAATATTTGAGTATTCTGTATGTATGAAACAAAGAAGCCATAATCCATGGGGACTATGAGAGCTCAGAATTTCTTGAACAAAAATTACATAAAAATCCCCAATAGTTTAGTAATTAGGAAAATGGATAAAATTTCTTGCTCCCAGACTTCAGCCTTAGCTGAACTGTTTTAATATTCAGGTTTTTAGCATGTGGCTAAACTGTGTGTGGGGTTCCCTGAAACGAGCTCCAGGCATGGGTGGAATACCAACTCACCTCGACTGAGGGGGGAAGAGTTTTGTCCACCAGCCAATCTTGATAACGTTAACAGTCATTACATATCATATTTCCCCAATAACTCTATCACAGACATAACCGCATTCGCAGACATTTGCACAAGGATACTGATCGCAGGGCTGATGTAACAACAAAAGATTGGAAGCAATCTCAATGTCTATCAATAGATCAATGAGATAAAGGATGATCCATCCTCAGGATGATGATACAGGAAGTCGTTAAAAGGCAGGTGGCTGTGTGGCTGTATGAGTGCTGACGGGACTGTAGCCAAGATGCAGGGAAGCACGACGTGGAACAGGGGTTCACTATGCTCCCACTTCTGTGTACTTTTCAAGAGGGATCATATGAAGAAGCACAGACCAGCTCTTGAAGGAGCCTCTGGGACAGAAGCTGGGAGGACAGGGGGTGGGTACTGATTTTCACTGCATATGTCTTTTTAAACTGTTTGACTTTTTTTTCATGGATACAGTACTTTTTTTTAAAGATTTATTTATTTTTAGATAAAGGGAATGGGGAGGGGCAGAGGCCGAAGTACAGGGAGAATCCTCAAGCAATCTCCCCATTGAGCACAGATCCCGACACGGGGCTCAATCTCACGACCCCGAGATCATGACCTGAGCCGAAATCAAGAGTCAGACACTTCACCGACTGAGCCACCCAGGTGGCCCTGGATTCAGTATTTTTAAGCAAAACAAAAACAAGTATCTTTATAGTGATCTGCAATGACCAGGAGAAAGGCTCATGACACCATATTAAGTAAAATTAAAACGTGGATTTTAAAAACTGCATGATCTTCATCACAGAAGAAAACATACAGAAAAGGTAGTAAACAAGAGCACCAGAGCATCGATGATGTTGACACAAATTTTGGTTTTTTTCTTTAGCTACTGAGAACTCGGCACTAAGGAGGTGCCATGCTTCCTCGCTCAATCCTCCCTTCAAGCAGGCACCGTTATCACCCTTTTCACTGAAAAGGAAAACTAAGTACTCCCTAGTCTCTGCTCATGGCCCAGCACATAGCAGGGGCTCAATGGCATTTGTCAAATAAACATCTATGTCCCAAGGCAGCCCGGGAGGTGGGCTGGCAGAACTCTGGATTGGACCAGGCAGAGCTGGGTTCAAATCCCAACTCCCCTCTTTCTGTGATTCTGGATAAGTCACTTCTCACTCTCGGTCTCAGAACTGCCCTCTTGAGGGGCACCTGGGTGGTGCAGTTGGTTAAGCAACCAGTTCTTGATTTTGGCTCAGGTCATGCTCAGGGTTGTGAGATCAAGCCCCACGTTGGGCTCTGCGCTCAGTGTGGAGTCTGCTTAAGACTCTCTCCCTCTCCCTCTGTCCCTCCCCCTACTCTCTCTCTCTAAAATAAACAAATAAATCTTTAAAAAAAAGAACCTCCCTCTTGGTAAAATGGGGATAACATGCTCACTCCTGGGGTGTCCACGTGGGCCCCCTGAGACTGAGACTGGATACAAGCGACCTCCACATGTTGGGCACAGAGTAGATGCTCAGCAGTGGTTTCCCCCCCAGCACTCTTCCTCTCCCTCCCCCCACCCCGTTCGAGAACAAGGGGGAACTTGGACACTCTTGAGAGTTCCTCCAGCACCTCAGCTCCAGCAGAGACAAGCAAGGTCACTTGCTGTCCATCACTTAAATAGCCAGGGGAGTGTAGTGATAAATAATTCAGCCTTGCGTTAACTCAGTGCAAGGGCCATTTTATCTCAACCAGACAGTCTGATGGGGGCCACTACTGATTAATTACGAAGTGCGCGGGGAACTTGAGGCTGCTCAGTGATCTCTGCTTTCAGGAAAAAGCTGTGGCAAGTTAGGGAGGTGGCAAAGGCTGCCTTCCACACAACCACCCAGACGTGTGAGTGTGCATGTGTGTATGTGATTACACCACTACAAGAGATCTTGAATTCACTATCCTGGAAGCTGAGCCTCCCGTAGGGCCTTGCCTCAGTTTACCCAGGAGGACATGTCCCATCTAGCCTCATTCCCTGCCCCTGCAGCCAAAGTCCATTCACCCAGGAGCACCTGTTCTCTGCTCTACTTTTTCTGTGAATGGCGGTAGCTGGCCTCCAGGGGGCGCTCAAGGTGTGCGGGATGCAGGTCCCGGAGACTCCTGTGCGCCACTTTGTGGCCACCTCACCACACAGTCAGTAGGAGTGGGGGACACCTGCCGCCCTGCCTGCCCCGCATTCCCTCCCTTGCCTGTGGGTAACAGCACCCTTTTCCTTCGAAGAACTACCTCCACTTCACTCTGATCATCTGGGCTGACCCACCCCTCGAGACCGCAGGTGTGGCCACGTGACCCAGGCTGGGCCACTCTGAGTGATGCCCTCAGAGGGGACGTGTGACCCTGGCTGGGCCAGTGAGCACCACACTTGGGATCTCTGCGAGAATCCCAGGGAAGGAGAAGCCCTCCTCCGCACGGACTGCCCAAGGGCGGGAGCCGCTGGTGGCCTTCACCGCCACCATCTGGGGAAGCCCATCTGGGGCTGGAGCCTACGACGCAGAAGAAAGCAGAGCTGAAGGATGGGAGATGATAGATGATCTTTCTTTTCACTTTTTATGATTAAAAAAAATTTTTTTTTAGGGTCAACGTGGTCACCCACTGCCCAAAGGCTCAGAGCTGGGAGGGGAGCCTGGCCTGTTGTGGGGCTGCCAGGCAGGCCTTCATGAACTCCTCTCTCTGCCCACCTGGTCCCCTCAGAGCCAGCCTCTTCCCTGGCCTGGACCTTGGATCTCAGCCCACCAGGTGGCCCTCTAGGGCCCTGGATGCTGGAGCCTCCACTGACCCCTGCATTATCACTCCTGACTTCACTCTGACCGGACACTAGCAATCACAGCTTCATCATTTGCCACCTTGTGGAATTCTTTCTGCACCTGGCCTCTGAGTGGCCTCCCTCCCGGTTCCCCTCCCAGCTCCCTGGCCACTCCTCCTCAGTCTCCTGGGCAGGCTCCTCCCCATCTTCCCGACCCCCACAGCTGCAGAGGCCCAGGGCTTGGTCCCTTCTCCATCCACCCAAGCCCCCACTGTCTCCAGTCCGGTGGCTGGCAACTCCCAAATGCACATCTCCCCGCCTGGGCCTTAACCCTGAACTCCAGATTCTTCTCTACTCCAGCTGTACCCCCCCACCTCCCACCTAGTTCTCCATTTCAAACTCAGCACACCCAAAACCAACCCTCTGATTTTCTCCCCCCAGACTTGCCCCTTCCACCATCTTGCACATCTGTTAACATCTTCATCCTTCCTGTTGCTTAGACCAAAACCTGGAGGCATCCTCGTTGAAGCCCTCTCAGCATCCTGTCCAACAGCAAATCCTGTTGGTTAAACCTGGAAATGAGTCCAGAATGCACTCACTCACCCTCTGGGCCTCTGCGCTTACCCTGGTCCAGCACCATCCTCTCTTGCCTGGATCCTGCAGTGGCCTCATCTCTAGTCTCCCTGCCTCCACTTCTCTCACTACAGCCGAATCTCAGCAGTGTAGCCAGAATGATCTCCCTAAAGCAGATGTCAGGCCGTGTTGTTCCTCTGCTCAGAGCCCTCAAAGAATTCCTTAGAGTAAAATTCAAAGTTCTCCCCAAAGCCCACAGGGCCCCGCCTGGTCTGGCACCTGCTATCTCTCTCATCAACCTCATCCCCGCGCCTCAGGGCCTTTGCACTTGCAAAGGCTCTGTGCCCCCTGCTCAGATACCCTCATCCTATGTATCTATATGGCTCCCCCACTCCCTCCCTTCGAGTTTCTGCTCAGATGTCATCTTCTTGGTGAGGTCTTCCTTGGCCACCCTATAAAAAGCAGCCCCTCCTCATTCCCCTCTGCTTTTCCCTCCCCTGCTTTACCCTTTCTCTGCAGAACTTGACTATATTTTAATATGCTTACTTGTTTATCAATTGCTCTCTCCCAGAATATCAGCTCCATAAGAGCAGGGATCTTTGGTCTGCTCACTGCTCTATCTCCAGCTTCTAGAATGGTGCCCAGCACACAGTGGGCCCTCACTAAATATCTGTTGAACATGTCTCCTGAGCTCTAGTTATCTCCGAGCACGGTTACAGGCTTTGCATCATTCCTTCCTCTCTTCCTCATCAAAGCGCCTTGAGGAAGGGACTGCCATTTTCGTCTTATAGTTGAGTAAACTGAGGCACCAAGAACTTAAGTGACTGGTTGGCCAGGGAGTGGCAAAGTCAGGATTCAAGTCCAGGCAGGTTGATCATAGGGCCTGCGCCCGAAACCACTGGGCTACTCAGCATCTTGGCGCTGTTCTCAAGACTCGAGCTCTTGAAGTGTCTTCCCACTTGCCTGAATTCTGCAGGCTGCCAACGACTCGGGGTCAGAGGATGTCCTGTCCCCAATTCCTGCTCAGTCCTCCTGGCCCCGCCAAAGGCTGTTCCCCAGACTTTCTGCCACTCAAGCCCCCAAGCCAGCGTCCAGTTCTGCTGACAGAGGTCATTCAGCAAGGGATTCTGGGGGCAGTTTGGAACGCCAAGTCTCTGCCCATCAATATGTTATTAGACACTAATGGGGTCCCAACTGCTGATTAAACCCAGCCCTTGCCCCTTGTCAGCCTTCGCCTGCAAGGACAGTTACTGGCTCCGAGAGAAAACTAAAAATAAGCTGTAAGGGAATTACCCAGAAACGTCAGTCTGTGCAGCTGTCCCGGCTGAGGAGCAGCCAAGAGAAGGAGCGGGACTCTGGGGTCCGGGAGAGGACAGGAACCAGGTCTCGAGAGGCAGCATCCTGAGCCCCGCTTTCTCTCTCCCCAGTATCTGGTCTCTTACCACATCCATTGGCACTGTCTTCTCGGTTTCCAGAATCCATCCACTTCCTCATCACCTCCACGGCCACCACCTGGTCCTACCACCCCTGTCTCCTTCTTGGCGTCCCTGCTTCTGCCTTTGCTCCTCAGATCCCGTCCCGCCTCTGCTTAGAACGCTCCCAGGGCTCCCACCTCACCCAGAGAAAAATCCCAAGTCCTTACTTCCTGGGACCCACAGGTCCTCCATGATCTCTTCCCTCACTCCCAGCGCCACCCCCTCCCCACTCTGCTTCAGCCACACTCAACTCCTTGCCGTTGCTCAAACACTGGGTATGATCCAACCTCAGGGCCTTTGCACTTGTGGTTTTCCCCACTTGGAAGGTTCTATTCCCACATCCCTCCCAAGCTCCCAACTTCAGCTCTTTCTTATCAGCCAAACATCTCCTCAGAGAGGCCTCCCCGATCCCCTGTGCTACAGGAGACCCCCAGGATCTCTCTATTCATGACTCCATTTTACATCCTGCATATCCACATCTAAAATCACCCTATACATGTGTTTCTTTGATTGTCTGCCCCACCCCCACAGCCAGCGAAAACACAAGCAATGAAAGCAGGTCTTTGAGGCCTATGGGAAGTACTCAAAGGAGCTTTTATTTTATTTTATTTTTTTAAAGATCTTATTTATTTATTTGACAGAGAGAGAGCGAGAGAGAGGGAACACAAGCAGGGGGAGTGGGTGAGGGAGAAGCAGGCTCCCCACCGAGCAGGGAGCCCAATGCGGGGCTCGATCCCAGGACCCTGAGATCATGACCTGAGCCGAAGGCAGACGCTTAACGACTGAGCCCCTCAAAGGAACTTTTAAATAATTCTTCAAAATAACTGTTCTGTATATTCCAAAAATGTCAAGGTCATGAAAAACAATGAAAGGCACAGACACTGTTCCATATTAAAGAAAACTCAAAAGACAGAATGACTAAATGCACCATGTGGTCCTGGATTGGCTGTCAGACCAAGATGAGCCAGTATCTGGTCTATTACCACATCCATTGGCACTGTCTTCTCTGTTTCCAGAATCCATCCACTTCCTCATCACCTCCATGGCCACCACCTGGTCCTACCACCACTGTCTCCTTATTGGTGTCCCTGCTTCTGCCTTCTGTCCCTTACTGGGACAACTGGCCAAACTGGAATAGAGACTGCCTATTAATTAATGATCCTGTGTCGGGGTTAACTGTCCTGAATGTGATCATTGCACTGTGTCATGGAAGGGAAAATTCTTGCTCCAGGAATGTATGCTCAAGTAAATGAGGGGTAAAGAGCCATGATGTCTGCAACTTATTTGCAAATGGTTCAGTAAAATAATCAGGATGGAGGGAGGAGAAGGAGGGGAGAGGCAAAGGGAGAAAGTACATGCGATAAAATGTTCAAAATTGGGAAATCAAGGGGAGATGTATATAAGTGTCTATTAAGCTATTCACACAGCTTTTCTCTCAGTTTGACATTTTTCCAAATTAAAAAAACAACTGAATACTGAATGAACGATCCGGTTCGAGCTAACGGTCTGACAGTCTGGAAAGCCAGGGAACTGACCGCTGGGTCTGTGTTCACCTACCCACGCCCACACTCGTGCGGACAAACACTCCCCAACGCACACAGCCACGCACGCGCACTTGTATGCCGACGCCCAGGCGTGCGGGCGTGTGCCCGACAGCACCCATAGGCACTGACATGTGCAGCCACACCTGCACGCCCCTCCCCCCCACCCCCCGCACGGCCACGCCCACCTGTGTGGCCCAGAGCTGCAGCACCATGGCCCGGGCCTGCATGGCCTCCGCCACGCCTGTCTCCTCCAGGTGCAGCAGGTAACTCTCCAGCCAGCGGCTCCGGTGGGCCCGGGTAGCCAGCCGGGCCGGGGACAACAGCTTCCACAGGCGATGTTTGACTTGGCACGCGCGGTCCTTATCCCCTACAGGGCCAGAGCACAGAGGGTGGGGCTTACAGATCTCCCCCCCACCGCCCGCCCCAGCCCGGGGCCACCCAGCCGGATGTCCCTTGAGGCCAAGGGTCTGCTGGTGAGTGTCACTCCTTGCAGGGGGGTGGGGGGTGGAGAAAGAGGCTCCAGGGAGGGCCTTTGAATGCTGACCTGTTATTGCCTGTCCCCCCCCTGCCGCCAGGGGACAGGCATAAAGGGCCTCTTTGGTTTTATTCGTGTCTGTGTCTCCAGCACCTGGCCCACAGTCAGTGCCCCGTCAGTATGCCCTAAGTGAATGGTGCTTCTTATGCAGCAGGGGAAGGAACACAAAACACAGAGCGGCATTCTCCCTTCCCAGGGTCTGATCCCAAAGCAACGCCCCCCATGTGCCCTGGAGGACCCTACGAGCAGATTCAGCACAGTGGCATTCAGGAGACACCGGGAAATAACCTAACTGCCATCAAGTGGGGACAGATGCGCCTGGGGTCTCATACTCAACTACCTCCGGGGAAGGCAGGGAAGGTAAATGAGGGAGGAGGGCCAGGGAGGGGCCATGGAGAACAGGAGGGGTGGGGTGGCCTCGTCTCAGCACCACAGGCCTGACAGACCAACTTGGCCCCGCATGGCCAGGAGCCTGAGTTTTCAGAAGACGATGTAAATCCAGATGTTCATATGGAATCTCCCCGTTTTTTAAGGTTAGCATCTGAGCAAGAACTGTGCATTACTGCGCAGGCCACAAAAGCATCTCTGAAGGTCAGCTTTGGCCCTCTGATCGCCAGCTGATATCACCATGAAATAAACATCGGCAGGTCATGCTCGGGAGCACCGCGCTGCGGTGGAAACTGTATACAGATCCAAATGGGCCCATGAGGGCAGACCGTTGAGGGTGTGAAGCCAGGTGCTTATTATTTATACGGTGTGTTAACGCTACAAGATGGTGCTGTCGTTACAAACGCATGTACAAATAAAAGATTTGGTTCTTCCATAATCACCCCTTGGAAAAGCAGATGTTGCTTTGGGTTGTTACAAAGTTCCCAAACACTAGAAACTTTCTCCTTGCCTGTTTGGAACCACAAAGCAGTGTTTCAGGAAGACCCATCCATCCAATGGTTCTAAACTGGGCTGCATCTTACAGGGCATTTGAAAAGGTGGAAAATGTAGGCTAGGCTCATATTAAAATACACATATATTTTAAGCATCTTAGTTACATTTTCAAATTATATGCTCCATATGCTCTTCTTCAACCTCTAGACCCTTTGAGGTGATATCCTTCTCAATTTAAAGCAATGAGCCCAACTTTTCATCAACTACATTATCTTCCTGTGTTTCTTAATTCTGGGGGCACTGGAGAATCATCCAGAAGCTTTGAAATGTCTGGATGCCCAGGTCCCACCACAGAACAATCTTGCCAGAATCTCGGGGGGGTGGGACCTGGGCAAGTGGAAGGTTTCAGCAGGTGACTGGAGGATATAGGAATTGTTGAAGTGCCCCCGGTTGATGCTCATTCTGGATGCTAATAAGAATTATCTGGTGAAATAGCTAAAGGAAACAGAGAAATTGAACATGGATTTGGAAATGACTGGCATTCTTTGAGGCCTGATAGCACAGCTACAAACCTTGAATATCCCTGTCAACACAGCTTTTAAGGATGACTTTAAAAAGCAATGCAGTAGGGGGGCACCTGGGGGGCTCAGTCGTTAAGCGTCTGCCTTCGGCTCAGGTCATGATCCCAGGGTCCTGGGGTCGAGCCCCGCATCGGGCTCCCTGCTCAGCGGGAAGCCTGCTTCTCCCTCTCCCACTCCCCCTGCTTGTGTTCCCTCTCTCGCTGTGCCTCTCTCTGTCAAATAAATAAATAAAATCTTTAAAAAAATAAAAAATAAATAAAAAGCAATGCAGTATGAAAAGACAACCAGCAGAATGAGGGAAAATATTTGCATCACGCATCTGATAAGGGTCCAGTATCCAAAATATATAAAGAACTCCAACGATTCAACAACAACAAAAATCCACCCCACCTCTCAACTCCTCAGTTTTCACACTTGTAAACTGGGATAACATGAATTCCCATGCAAAGGGTTATGCAGGAATTGAATGTGTTAACCTATAGAGCACAGAGAGCAATGCCAGGCATAGACAGGCCTAGTAAACAGTAGCTATATTATTAAATAAAGCTAATGAATGTTAGCAAATTGTTAGTCCCTGGAGAATATATTCACGTACTCTTTCTCTAATTAGGAACTAATAATTTGTGAAATAAGGAACACAGAGTTCGCAGCCAGGGAGACCCAGGTAGAAATCCTAGCTCTGTTCCTTCTTAGAAAGATGATCTTGTGCAAATAATTTGGATCTCCAAGCCTCAGTTTCCCCATCTGTAAAATGGAGGCAACCTAGCTCATGGGATCATGAGTGCTGTGATTCAGAACTGCCAGGCACTTGTTTCAAATCCCAGACCTCCCCTGCTGTGTGGCCTTGGCTGAGGTCCTGTCTACCTCTGGGCCTCAGTGTCCCCATCTGTAAAACGAGGGGCTCAGACTACAGTACCTCTCAGGTTTTTCCTCAGAAGCCCATCTGTTCCCTAGGAACCTGGGGGCACAGTCCAGAGAGGGACATATCTTTAAAGTCTTGTGTTTTCCCTTTGAGATGTATTAGATTTTTGCATTAGACTCTGTGCCTTTAAAATACGAGTACCCTTCCCCCAAAAAAATATTCAAGGAAAAGAGGCCCCTCCCAAATAATCCAGCAAAATGAATGTTCCAGCATATTTAGCTTGGGGCTCTAGTTAACTGCTCCCAATTCCCTCCTGCATGAGAAGCATCAGACTCAGTGACCTAAGGGTCCCCCAAACGGTCAATTTTCTTTTAAAATATGTTTGTATTTTTAACAGTGCAGGGAGGAATACTGCATGCACCTGGTTAAAAAAAAAAAAAAAGAAAAAGCTAGCTGCTCTAAGAGTTCAAATGGGCATCTTCATCTCATCTCAGCCTCCTGAGAAGCAAAAATCTATACATGTTCCCACATTCTTACAAAACAGGGATGTTAACGAAACTTATTTTGGTGCTCATTTCACAATATATATAAGCCATTATGCTGTGCACCTCAGACTTGTACAGTGTCATGTGTCAATCATAGCTCAGTAAAATGGGGAAAAAATTAAAATAAAAAACCTCACAATATGCGCACTCTTCTGCACGTTTTTCATAAGAGATTTCATCCTATAACAGTATATCCCATTCTGCTTTAGGTTGCACAGTTTTCCTCTATGTGAATGCATAATTTACTTCATCAGTCCCTACTGGGGAACATTTAGGCTGTTTGCCGCATTTGCTGTTATGAGCAACGGGGCAATGAATATCTTTGTGCATCTCTAGACATGTGCTAGGATAATTCCTGGTAGTGGAAGTTCAGGATCAAAGGAATGGGCCTTTCTGTTTTGATAGGTTCTGCCAAATCACTCTTCCAAAGAGGCCGCACTCTTCACAAGCCCAACAAGGTCTGGGGAGCTTTGTCCCCCAGCCTCGGGCCCCAAGACGAGAAACCTTCCCCGACACTGCCACCTGCTGCCCGCACTGGAAAATGCAGCCTTCCTATACAGGGCCCAGAGCTGCTTCCTGAATGACCCAGGGTCCCTGGTAGTCTCTGTATGGAGGAAAGAGCAATGGAGAAACCACTCTTGCCTGGAGAAGCAACTGGTGCTGGGATGTGCCAGGTGCCTTGTCAGGTGCTTTACACACAGGATTTTGCAATCAGACCAAGTTTTCATTTTGCTGGCTCTGCGACCTCCCAGCTGTGTGTCCCTGACAAATGACTTCACCTCTCTGAGCCTTAGTTTCCCTACTTGCAAAATGGGTATAATAATGCCAACCTTTTAGCCTTGACGGCAGGATTCAATGAGACAAGGAGTTGTTTCTAAAAGGATGTGAAGAGGCAACTCACAGAGAGGAAAAGCAAATGGCTGGTGAAACACGAAAAGCTGTTTCATCACAGTGGTCAGGGAAATGCCCATAAAGCCAGATGCTCTTTTTTTGCCCATCAGATTGGTGAGGTTTTAAAGGCTGATAACTGCTTGTTGACAAGGTTGTGGGGAAATGCAAATTAAAACAACAAGTTACCCGCCTCTGCCCATCAGATTGGCAAACGAGTAGAAAGACTGATAACATCTGGTGGGGAATGAGCCGACTCTCTCCCTTCGGGCAGGCCTATTAATTGCTCCATGGTTTTGGAAATGATGTGGCAGCAGGGAACAAGAATTTTAATGTGTATGCCCTTTGACGTGGCAAACCCACTTCCAGGAAACTGTCAGAGAGGAATAAAATCACCAGATGGTAGAGAATATACAAGTACAATGAAACACAATACTAGCCATACGTAAACACACGCACGCACACACACACACACACGCACACACACACACACACACGGAAACAATTATAAATATCCATTGGAGGGGGATGGCTGCCTAAATACTGGCAAGCAAGAGCTGCAAAGATGTCTCAATTCTTCTGCATGTTGATTTTATATCCTTCTACTTTGTTAGAGTCTTTTTTGTTTGAGTTAGTTTTACCATAGATTTCCTGGGGTTTTCCCAGCATAGCGTCAGATCTTCTGCAAACAGGGAGAGTTTTACATCTTCTTTACCCATTCTTATAACCAGTAGTTGATTTCTCTTATCTAATTGCATTGGCTTACACCACTAGAAGATGTTTGTATTGACAGGGAAGAATACACAGCTATAGTGATAGGTTAAAAATAAAATCGAATTGCAGACAACAGATATAATCCCTTTCTAAAATACACAGTGACACTCTAGATACGTATATTTGTCTCTATCTGTAAAATACACTATTCCTATAAAACAGTGTGAAGGGATATATACCAGCATGTTAACATTGGTTTCCACAGGAAGCTGGGCTTGGAAAAGTATTATTACTCTTACTGTCTACATCTTTGAATTAACCACAAGAATGTTTCTTTCTTTTCTTTTCTTTTTTTTTAAAGATTTTATTTATTTGAGAGAGACAGAGAGAGCATGAGCGGGGTAGGGGGAGAGGGACAAGCAGACTCCCCACTGAGCCCAACATGGAGCTCCATCCCAGGACCTGAGCTGAAGTCAGAGGCTTAACTGACTGAGTCACCCAGGTGCCCCAAGAATGTTTCTTTCTTAATTTAAACAATCTAATGTGTTAAAGTTTGGTTTTTAAAAATTACATAAAGGAAATGGGGTGATGAGCTGTTGAGAGCACTGAATGAGACCATGCTTAACCTGGCATCTGGCTCATAGAAAGTGCTCAACACAAAAGTGTTTTTTCTTATTACCTCAGCCATTCCTAACAGTCACCCTGTAGGAAGACCCTATTGTTCTCCCCATTTTACAGATGAGATTGTTGAGGCACAGGGACAATATATAGGATCCAGTAAACCATCTCGAGCCATCTGAGCTGAGAGTCTGTCTCAATCACTCCCCTCAACTGCCCCCCAGAGAAAGGACCTGGGGCAAAAAGAAGTTAAGTAACTTGCCCAAAGTCATCAGTGCAGAAGCCCGACAGTAGGGATTTGAATCCAGGTTTTGCTGCAAGTGTCTGAGTCCAAGACGCACATTATTTCTCAACCTTCCTGTAGCACTTGTCATACATGCAGTTTCCTGGCCTCCCTGGAGACTTGGATTCAGCTGGACCGGGATGGAGCCTGGGGACTTGTATCATTAACGAGGGCCCCAGGGGATTCTTCTCACTAGGTAGTTTGAGACACAGTGGCCAGAAGACAGTGCAGCCCAGTGGTTCCCATGGCCCCATGTACTGAATCCTGCCAGAACCTCTTTACCAATACTGAGTCCCCTCTGGTGCCACAAAAATAAATGGGGTGGATTTTCACAAACCCAAGTGGAAATACTCATGGGGTTCCATGAACATGCTAAGTGGCAGAACAATTCCTTCAATGTGCAAGATCAATGTCCTAAGAGTGGAGGGCTGATAACTAAGAGAAATGAAGGCATGTGTGCCACAAAAGACACAGACAAGAACAGCCTAATTCACAACAGCCCCAAACTGGGAAAGACCCAGACATCCATCAACCAGGGGATGGACAAACAAATCGTGGTACATCACTCTAACAAAATGCTATGCTACAACGAAAACAGACTACTGATACATACGGCAACCAGGCCGAAGCTGACAGACAAGAAGTTGAGTGACAGAAGCCAGACACAGAAGGGCACACACTGTCTGATTCTATTTATGGGAAGTTCAAGAAAGGTAAAACTAATCCGAGGTGAGAGGAGCCCCTCCAGTGGCTCCCTCTGTGGGGTGGATATTGAGTGGGAAAGGACATGAAGCATTTAGATTTACCTCTCAGCTGTGCATTTAGGACCTGTGCGCTCTCCTCTATGAAAATTATGCCTCAGGGAAAAAAAGTATTAAAAACCTTTAAAAATAGAATAAATAAACCACACAATGAGGTCTCCAGGCCTTACTGCAGATGTGCTGTATCTACCAGGAACCCCAGCTCTGGCTCGAGCCCTGCCCCCCACCACTGTTCTTGCATATGCCCAGTGATAGAGATCTCACTGCTTCCCAGGGTGAGAGACTGTCCTTCCTCCTAGGTTGTCTGTGATCCTTCAGCTGGAGTGTGGGCTCCCCCTGAGTCCCTCTGTCTGCCACACCACCCACCATGGCCCCCCACGGTGCTTACCCACTGACAGGGAGCCACGTGCCAGTTTGGGGAGCAGCAGGTCGAGCTGGCGGAAGGTGTGGAAGACATCGGCTGAGTGGGCGCGGTCCTGGGCCTGGCTCTTCTGGGTACGTGGCAGAGCCTCGACTCCGTACAGAGTCAGGTAGCCAGCTCTGCGGGTGGCAAACAGTGGGTCAGGGGGTCTTCCTTGGACACACGTGGTGAAACCCTCCCACAGTGGCCTTACAAGCTTTTCTTCATGCATGCAGCTAATGAGCACCTGCTTTTCCTACTTTATGCCAGACTGTTCTGGGCCAGGGAGTCAGCAATGGAGAAAACAAAGCCCTCAAGCCCTCAGGGTGTGGCCCCTCTCGTGTGGGACACAGACAGCAGGTGATAGAGGAACCGGAACAAGTGACCTATCAGCCGATGCTCAGAATATGGGGAGGGGCTCAGAGTACGAAGAGTCGGGGGGAGGGGGTGTTGCGTGGGTTCAGGGCAACATCCTGAGCCAGGAAGGAGACGCAGGCAGGGTTGAAGAGCAGCGAGGAGGCTGATGAGGCGGGAACAGAGTGACTGAGGGGGCAGCAGGGCAAGACGGAGGCACCAGTCAGGAAAAGAGGCTACTGCCCCTGGAGGGGGAGTCAGGGCAGCCTCCCTGGAGGAGGCAGGGTCTGAGGTGAGCAGGGAGAAGGGGAGAGAGAAGAGGTGCGGGCCAAGGGCACAACCTGGGCCAAGGCTCAGAGCCGAGGGGGCAAAAGCATGGTCCGGTCAGAGAGCTGCCAGGTGTTGCTGGTCCAGGCACTGGAGCTGGAATATGAGGGGACGGAGCACAGCCGGGGGGTTGGCAAGGCCAGGGACGCAGGGCAGGGGCCTGGGTGGCCATGGGGAGAAGCTTGGGCTGCACCTGAAGGGCGCTGGGGGTCTGAGCGTGGGACGGGGCGTGGCGGGGTGTGGACAAAGGATGAGACACAAGAGGAAGCATGAGCCCTTGTGCACACGCACACACACACATACGCTGCCCACAGGGATGCTCTTAAAGAAAACGTTTACACCACCAGCCACTTGTAACTGCTCCAAAAGCCCAGCCCCACTGGCCTCAGTCCTGGGAGAAAAACCACAGGTTTTCACTTTTTCCATGTGGTGGGAGGGGCTGGACTTCTGCAGATATGCCACGGGAGCCCTGACCTGTCCCCCATCAGCTTCTCCTCGTCCCTGGATCTCCCAGGAGAGGGACTTTCCCGAGGAAAGGGCGGAAGCCGGAATGAGGGAGGGTGGGGGCCGAGAGAAGCCTGTCTAGTCCCACTCTGTCCCTCATCTGTGCAGTGCAGGCTCCTGCAGATCTTCAATCAATGTTCGATGGAGGGATAGGCGGAAGGATTGGAGAGTGTGTGGATAGATGGGTGCGTGGGTGGATGGATGGATGGAGGGAGGGAGGGAGGGACAGGAGAGAGGGAGGGTAGGTGGATGGATGATTAGAATCTGATCCTGAGAACACGGATCTTGGGAGAAACTATAGGCTCATCATGATTTCGAGCTCCGTCACCCAGGCTACTACTATGCCCCCTTTCCCCTGCATCCCTTTCCCTCATCCGGCCTGGCTTCCATGCCCCGCAGAGATGGAGAGTTCACGACCTGCCCATCCCACTGCATAGGCAGCAACTCTTCCCTCCGAACAGTGGACCCTCCCAGGGTCAGACCTGTGCCTCTGCATCGTCCTTGCCCCCTGCCCCGCCAGTCACGTGAGGCCCCGGGGCCCTGTTCTCCATACCAGTGCCCCCAGTTTCCTTACAGCAGAGTTGTAAAGGTGCAACTCACAAACTGGATTCAGTCCACCAACGTGTTTGGTTTGGTGAAGCGAGTTTTCCTATGAGCAAACTGAACGACTGGGAAAACCACACAAAATCTGGATGCCCCCTCATCTCATCTTGAAAAAGGAATCTCTCCCCCGCCCCGCCCCCCAGCCTGCAGTCCCACCTGGTAACCCTGGGCAGCCAGGGAGTCACAGCTGTCCCCCTTATCCAGGAACGATCTGGGTCGGCCAGCCCTGTGGTCGCTGGTCCCATTTACACCAGTGTTTTCCATAAGGCAGAGAACCATTTCCCTGTGTGTGTGTGTATACATACATACATATACATATATATATATATATTTCTATGAAAAATAAGCAATGAAAAATAAACCATATAAAACCCAAGAAGGCCATGAGGTTTTCCACTGTGGAAGTGAGGGTCCCTCCCGTGGCACCTGCACGTCAAAGTGACACGGGACAGGGCGGAAGACAGAATAAATCATGGTGCGTAAACACACATGACCTGTAGGTGGTGCTAGGAGCCAGGAAGAAAAATAAAGCTGGCATGGAGCTGGGTAAAGAGAGGGGGCCATCCTATTAACTGGGGTGTCAGGAGAGCCTCTCTGAGGTGGTTATCACTTGACAGGTGAATGAAGTGAGGCAAGACCCATGCAGACATGCAGGGAACAGCATTCTCAGGCAAGGGAACAGAAAGTGCAAAGACCTTGGGGCAGGAGTGTGCTGGGCTGGGGCCGATGAGGCAGGATCCTGTAGCCAGGGTTAGAACTTTGATGGGACGGTGAGTGAGGCAGGAGTGCCACAGGATGGGTTGGAAGGAGTAAGTGGTGGCATCTCATGGTTTGGGGGGACACAAGCCTGCACCTCCTGTCATCCAACTCACTCATTCCCTTCCTATCTCAGGGGCTGCAGACAGCACTAAAAAGGCCAAGTCCACCAGGCCAGGAAACAGAAGCTCCAGCCCAGGCCTCAGATCCTGAAGACACAGGGATCCATTTACACGTGACCCTCCCCAACCCCACATACACACATGGCTATTACCAAGGCTGTAAACGGACTCGGCTGCCACCACATCGCCCCCACTTCCCCCCAATGCCACAGCCTCCTCCCTGACTTCTTTTTCTCACACAAGGATATAGGGTGACAGGAGCCAGGGGACGTGGGAGACGCCCTGCTGTGAATTTGCTGTGTGGTTTTAGCTGCTCCTCTCTGGACCTCAGTCTCCCCGATCCCACAATGACGGAGTGGAGTGGACCAGCATCACCCAGATGAATTACAGCCCTGATGGTGTTTGCACCACTCCAGGGTGACAGGAGAAAAATGCAGACCGCTTACACAGCAAGGGTATGCTTGAAAGTGTAGGCTCTGCGGGGCCGCCCGAGTGGCTCAGTCGGCTGGGTGACTGACTCTTGATTTCAGCTTGTCATGATCTCGGGGTTGTGGGATCGAGCCTCATGTCGGGCTCCGTGCTGAGCGTGGAGTTGGCTTGGGATTCTTTCTCTCCCTCTGACCTTCCCCCCGCTTGCTTACTCTCCCTGCCTCACAAATCGATCAATAAATTTTTTTTGAAGATTTTATTTATTTATGTATTTATTTGACAGAGAGAGACACAGCGAGAGAGGGAACACAAGCAGGGGGAGTGGGAGAGGGAGAAGCAGGCTTCCTGCTGAGCAGGCAGCCCGATGTGGGGCTCGATCCCAGGACCCTGGGATCATGACCTGAGCTGAAGACAGACGCTTAACGACTGAGCCACCCAGGTGCCCCTAAATAAAATCTTTAAAAAAAAAAGCGTAGGCTCTACAGGCAGCCCCGCCATGACCCCAAATGATGCGACTCTGGGCAAATGCCTTAGGCTCTCCGGGCCTCAGTTTCTTCATCTGTCAAATGGGGTTTGTAAAGTTCCAGCCTCGTGGAGCTGTTGCGAGGGTGAGAAGTGTCAACGCACATTGAGCCTACATGTGAGCACATACGTAGGTGTCATAAACGTACCTGTGTGCCCATTTGTGTCAGCGAATGCCTGTCTTTTATTCTGAAACTCTGTCTCTAGTTTTTGTGAAGCAGTTGAAATGGCCTTCGGTTTCTGAAATGCTGGTCAGTTAACGGCACCACCAGAAGTCCGCGGGCTGTCCTTCCTGCTCTTTCCCGTCCCACTGTGCCCACGCTGCCCGCCCCTGCCCCATCAAATCCTCAGCAGGTCCTGCCAACTCCGCCCCCAGAGCTACCCCTTTGTCACCATCTCCCAGTCACCTCCGGGTCCAGGCTCCTGTTCTCTCACCCGGGCAAAGCCAACAGCCTCCTAACGAGTCCCCCGCCAAGGTTAGTCTCTGTCTGCAGCCAAAGAGAGCTTTAAACCCCAAGCCCAATCATGTCACGTCCCTGCCTAAACCCGCAGTGTCACTCATCTCACTTAGAATAAATTCCAAAGCCTTTCCCGGCCTTGAGGCGCTGTGAGACCCGGTTTCCAAAAGCCAAGTGCTCTGACCTCATCTCAACCCCACCGCCTCGGCTCGCTGGGCTCAGCCGCACTGGTCCTCTGGCCAAGCGTCCTCCTTCCTCTGCCACTCTGCCCCTGCAGGCTCCTATGTCTACAGTCTCGGCATGGGGGGCATTTGTAGCCAGCCCCCAAGTCTGGGGCCAGACCCTCGGGGAAGCCCTCCTTTTCAGTCTGGTTAGAAGAGCCCCGTAGGCGCTATTGCCCTGTCTGCTGATCTCCGCTGCCATATTCGCCACTCTTGGACATATCCACCTTTATTTATTGGTTTATGATCTGTCTCTCTGACTCGTGTTAGCTCTGTGAGTTTCGGGTCATTGTCTTTCCCCAGCTGTGTTCCCGGTGCTTGGAATCGTGTCTGCCGCTGCCAAAGGAAGGGACATTGGGTGGCGCGGTTTGTAATCTAAGTTTACAAGATCTGATAAAAAGTTCAAGTCCTGGGTTGGTCTCCCAAACATTGTGTTTTCCTGGTCTGTGAAGTCCAAGGCTTGGAAGCCACAGGACAAGATGGTCTCTAAAACTTCGTTCTGCTATCCCATCTCTGGACACCTGGCAAGGCCCCCCTCCCTGACACGTGCCTCCTTTACACCTCGTAGCCTGAGCCAGGCGAATACGCGGGGCCCCAGATACAACAGGTCATCTTGTAGTCTTTGCTTTGTGTGTCCCAAACTGTTTCCCCACCCACAAAGTCTTCATGGTTCCCGTGGCCACTGTTAGTGGCTGACCCAGGTCTGGAGAGCTGGGCGCCACTCCCGAGACGGGGAGCCACCCTGGCTCACCTGAGCAGGCAGCTGTAGGAGAAATCGAGGAGACCCATCTCACGCCAGCCACCGGCCTCTTCTGTGGTGTCGCCCAGCAGGACGGTGAGGAGGTTGGTATACATGGCGTCCGTGAGGGCTTGGAGGTCCCTGTGGAGGGTCCTAGGGCAGGGAACAAAGTAAGGGTACGGCCTCCAAAGGGAAACATATGCACACAGGCGCCCCCCATCCCTAAACCTCCCAGGGCTCCGGTCCCTCGTTGCCAATGGGAGCCTGTGGACAATTGGCCTAAACACGATAACATTATTATCATTACTATCATCATCAATGACAATGGCAGTTGCTCTTTATTGTGCCAAGCACCATGATCTCATTTCATCTTTTGACAACTCTAGGGATCACAGTTACTATCATGCCACCCATTTTACAGACAGAGAAACTCAGGGACAGAGAAGAACGTGACCTTCCCAAGGTCACACAGCCAGTAAGCGATGCAGCTGGGATTGAAACCCTGGTCCGCCCAACCCCAGAGTCTGAACCAGTCTGTCCCTCCTCAGGACACACAAGCTCGGATAAGGAACCCACACACTTCTGGAAGAGAGAGAACTAGCAAGCCAACTCTTTCTCCTTGAGACCCAAAGTTAGGGACATCTGTTTGGATAAAGCATCGCCCGACCACGGACTGCTAAGACGTGACCCTGAGTGAAGGCGACATGAGGAATGAGGTCATCTGGGCTGGTGACCTGGTGTCATTGTGTGTGCCTAGGAGTCTGGCAGTGTGTGTGGCTGAAGCAGAAGTCCCTCCATACTGAGCCTCCACAATACAGGGTCGACGCTGAGCCACGACTGAGCATGTGACTGGAAGCCCACAAAGGTGGGGTCTTGTATCTGAGGTGAAGGCCGCTTTGGAACACGTGCAGGGATGTAGACAAGGAAAAGCCCTGCGGCAGCAAGCACACGGTGTCCCCGCGCCACAGCGGAACCAACGTCCAACAGCGACACCTCGCGGCAGCACCGAGAACAGTGCTAGCCTGCCGACCCAGCTCTCTGTCTCCACCTGCTGTTTGGAAACAGAATGGACCCCTGTAGAGGAAGAAAACCACCGGGTTCTAGGATAACTCAAGAGGAGAAAGCCTCCAGAAGGGTTCCACGAACTCCCAGGAAATATAAGCTTTTGGATGTTCAAGTTGAAACGTTGTTGGGGAAACAAGAGACATGACCCACGTGAGATAATGGGTAAGTAAAAGGGCTTATCGCAGGGCCTGGCACATTGCAAGCGCTCAATAAATGGGAGCTAGTGTAGCGATTGACCCTGATCCAGCGGTTCCCCAGACCCCACTCCAAGCACTAGTCCTCGATGGAGACAGTAGCTCTTAACAGATGTGGGAGCCATGCCCAGAAGACCACATATTGGCTGATAGGAAATTCCCAGGAACTCTTAGGGCAGACACTGGAGGAAAGTGGAGTCCTCCCTGGGTAGGGGGGCAGAATGCAGTGACCTGGAGATTTTTATTGCTAATGGGACCTGATGGTCCCCCTAGAATGCCAGGACCCAGGACACTCGGGCTCAGATATCCTCCTAGAAGCCACCCCACAAAGCCAAGGTCAGACTGGGTGTTGCCTCTCATTGATGTTCACCTCATACTCTGGCCTTCCCTCAACTTTAGCAGCCCTGCAAAACCCAGTCTTCTAGATGCTTTTCCTAACCCCAGGAAGTTACCCTTCCTGGACACAGACCACTAAGAATTACCATCAGACTGTGTGAACTCTAGGAGCAGACCCAGAGTCTTATTTCTTCAGTACGTCAGCTGGAGGAGACTAGGCTGTGGAGTTTGCAGACCTGGGTTCAAATCTCAGGGGTGCCATCTACTAATGGTGGACGGTGGGTAAGTCACTTCACTTCCCTGAGTCTGTTTCCTCAACTGTAAAATAGGGATAAAAGTACCTACACGTCTTGAGGCAATGGCACAGATAGCAAAGTATTTCTATCAAATACCCGGCATATAGTAGGTGTCTTCAAATAGTGATTGGCATCATTCTGCACCCCCTGCATCTAGACGGTGACTAGTGTATAAGTAGGTCCCCTGATATTTACAGACGTACTGATTGCAGAATAAATGTGCTCACATATCCTCTTGCTGATATAATTCCTCCTTATGTGTCAGGACGTGCCTCAATTCCTTGCTGTGTGACCTAGGGCAAGTCACTGCTCTTCTCTGGGTCCCGGTGTCCTCAGCCATAAAGCAGAGCTGTGAGTAGCTTACCCTCCAGCATCGATGGGAAAACTAATGAGATCACAGAATACAGACTCAAAAATATTAACCACCCCACCCACTTCCCTTCCTTTTACACTTGAGGAAACAGAGGCTCAGGGAGGGCAAGGAACTTGCCCAAAGTCACACAGCTAGGAAGTGGTAGGGCTGGGATTTGAATCCAGGTCTGGCTGACCCAAGCCTTCGGTCTCCTCCTACTGAAATCAGACCTGCCTCCAAAAAGGAATAAAGATGAGAGGAACCTTTCTTCAGCCCAATTCTTTTGGGCTGTTTTTTGTTTTGTTTTTGTCTTCTCAAAACAAAATGCCTTTACTGGACCCTGTTGTGGAGACGAGCTCAGGCCACACGGCACCTGGGCGACACAGGCAGAAGCCCGTCAGCCCCTCCCCGGCCACCCTCAGGCACCGTCTCCAGCCACTCACGGTTTCATCTTGGCCTTTTCATCACCGGGGCTGTAATGTGGGAGCTGCACATCGAAAATCCTCTCCATGAGGAAGACAGCATACGTATGGAAGTCCAGCTTGGTGCGAGGCTCCCACACCACCGCGTCATAGGAGTGCGGGTCCAGGAGCACGGTGACATACCTGCCCCCCACCAGCACCTGCGGGAAGTCAGCAGGGACGGAGTGAGGAGAGCTGCTACAAAGGACAGCAGCTCTCAGGGGTCGGGGGCCCACCCTGTGCCAGACACTTAACAGACAATGTTCTCTCAGCCACCCCTCATGATGACCCTACGAGGGAGGGACCATTTATGGCTGCAAACGGAGGCTTAGAGAAGGCACGAGGTCACGCAGCAGAGATGCGGCAGAGTGAGGACTGGCGTTCGCTTTTCTGTGCCGAAGGTTGTGCTCTCAACCACCTCACTCTTAAGCACCTCCCATTGTTATCCTGGTTACTGCCTTCTCTCCAGCATCCAGGAGAGAGTCTGCCCACAGAAGGCAGCAGGTGGATGTTGTGTGCATCACGGGTGGGTGGATGGATGGACAGATGGACGCTGTTGGGTTAATGCTAGTGGCTGTACCAGCAATACCTGCTTCTGAGGGAGCCTGAGCTCTGAATATAACCTGCTGCCCAAGAAGGAAGGAAGCAGCCGTGGAGAGCCATAAGCCTGCAATTAGCAAAGGAATTTTCCCTCAAATGTCTGTTGCAGGGGGGGTCACACAATCCTAACCACCCACTGCCTTAGCCCCAAAGTGTGATCTGGGAGTCACATTAATCAAACTCTCATAAAATACAGGCTATTAGGTCATGATCTCAGGGTCGTGAGATCGAGCCCCTCATCGGGCTCCATGCTGATTCCCTCTCTCCCTCTCCTTCTGCCCCATCCCTACCTTCTAAAATAAATACATCTTTAAAATACAGGCCAATATCCAAGAAAAAAAATGTTACTGAACAGACTGTTGGATGGGTGGGTAAACAGAAGGAAATCATCAGCGAATGTAGGTTGGATGGAAAGATGAATGGACGAGGAGCTAAAGGTTAGTTGGAAACTAAAAGTATGGATGAATGTTGGGTACATGATGGCAGGATGCTCAGTGGGTAAGGGTAAAGGGATTGAAGGATGAATGTTGCATGGGTGGAACTTGAAAGGATACATGGAAGGCGGGTGGTTGTGGTGGTGGTTTGGAAGTTGAAGGGATGGATGGATGGAAATATACATGGATGCATACAGAGTGGACAGATATTGGATACTGAATGGATAGGTAACCGGGTGTTAGGTGCATAGTGGCAGAAGGATGGAAAGATGGGTAGATAAATGGAAGTTGGTAGAAACTGAACATATGGGAGTCCAGTCAGTTAAAAGCCCGACTCTTGATCTCAGCTCAGGTCTAGATCTCACAGTCATGAGTTCAAGCCCCGCACTGGTCTCCACACTGGGTATGGAGCCTAGTTTAAAAAAAAGATATTGAGGGCGCCTGGGTGGCTCAGGTGGTTAAGCCACTGCCTTCGGCTCAGGTCATGATCCTGGAGTCCCGGGATCGAGTCCCGCATCGGGCTCCCTGCTCGGCAGGGAGTCTGCTTCTCCCTCTGACCCTCTCCCCTCTCATGTGCTCTCTCTCTCTCTCATTCTTTCTCTCAAATAAATAAATAAAATCTTTAAAAAAAATAAAAAAAGATATTGAATATATGGGTAAAAACTGGATAGATGTTAGATCCATGAATGGAAGGATGCTGGATAAATGTGAGTAGACAAAGGGCTGGATGATGGATAAATGGATGGATGGACAGATGCTGGATAGATATATGGAATGATGGATGAGTGCACAGAGGTTTGATGGAAATGGAATGTATGAATGTGTGTTCGGCGGATATTAGGATGGAAGGATGCTGCTTCCATACTGAGTAGACAGGCAGAAGGATAAATGTCGGATGGACGGATGTTGGGTAGGTGGAAGTTGAATGGATCGATAGCGGTTGGCTAGATGGACATACAGGAACTGGACAGACAAGGATGGATGTTAGTTAAGTGCTGGCTGTAGAGCTGGGTGGAAAAATGGATAGAAAGTTGGCTGGACCCCTGGATGGGTGGGTTAGTGTATAACTAAAAGAAGGATATAGAAGGAATCTGTGAACACCAGGTATGACCGGCCCAGCTGCTCATCCCCTTCCCTCCTTAGAGGCACAGGATGCACTTACAGTAAAGATGTCACCATGCTTCTTTTTCATCCTCGTGAGGAAGCTGGCAGCATCTTTTCCAAACTCCAAGGCATGGCCCAACCAGGGGATACTGCCCAGGTCCAGGGGAGGCTCGCCAGGTCGCCTACAGAAGCCACAGTACTCATCACCATTTGATTAAGCAGGGAAGAAGACAAAAAGTATAGGGCATAGGGTGTAATTTTTTTTTTTTAGATTTTATTTATTTATTTGAGAGAGAGAGAGAATGAGAGAGAAAGCACATGAGAGGGGGGGAGGGTCAGAGGGAGAAGCAGACTCCCTGCCGAGCAGGGAGCCCGATGCGGGACTCGATCCAGGCACTCCAGGATCATGACCTGAGCCGAAGGCAGTCGCTTAACCAACTGAGCCACCCAGGCGCCCATAGGGTGTAATTTTTAAGTAGGGAGGACAGAGCAGACTTCCCCGAGATATTTGAGAAAGACCTGAAGGTGGTGAGGGAAGGAGCCACGTAGATATCTGGAAGAAGAGCCTTCCAGGCAGAAGGAACAGTGCAAAGGCCCTGAGGCGGCATCATGCCTGGTGTGTTCCTAGAACAATAAGGAGGCCAGTGTGGCTGGACTGGGGGGAGCAAGGAGAAACAGCAGAAGCTGAGGCCAGACTGGTAATGGATGCCAGACCATGCAGGGCCTTGGAGGCAGCTGTGAGGATGTTAGCCTCTCCCCTGAGTAAAGTGGGAGCCAGGGGAGTTTCGAGTAGCACAGGGACATGATTTGACTTAGGTTTTTTTTGTGTTTGTTTGTTTTTTTACAGGATCCTTTTGGCTGCTAAGTAGAAGATGGATTACAGGGGGCCAAGAGCAGAAGCTGGGTGACATGTTAGGGAGTCCAATCGTTTCCTTGTGGGTGGGAGAGCTTTCTAGAACTCAGTAGTACAAGGACACAGAGTTCTCTGCCTGAGCCAGCCTGGACAGGGTCACGCCCACCGGGGAAGGATGAGACTGGGAGAGCACGGTGCAGAGGCCGATGATCGTGGGAGGACTGGCCTCATCACTGAGCCCTGGCTGCCCTTGCCCCACAGTCCTCTGGGGGAGGGGCTGTTAGCTAGGGAGAGCTACCTCACCAACACGAAATGGGCCTCACAAAAGCGCAAGGCTGGTGCTCATGGTGGACCCCGTGGAGGTCCTTCAACCCAGCCTAGGACCAGTGTTTTCATCTTAGAATGATCAGAACCACAGGGATGCAGAGAGCTCCCGGTCTGCGGAATGAGCGAGTGAGTCATCACAGCTCTGCCCTGTGGAGTCACTCACGCTCTCAGCGAATATTAACTAGGAAGCAGGCACTGCTCTGTGTGCTGGAGATACAGCAGTGAACAGGGGAGGCGAGGTGCCTGACTTCCCGGGGCTTCCGTGCTCATAAGGGGAGGCAGACAAAACCCCCCAAAAAGCAAAATCATTCCAGGGAGTGGGAAGTGCGATAAAGAAGATAAAGGAGCTACAACTCAACAGTGAAAAGACAAATAACCCAGGGGCCCCTGGGTGGCTCAGTTAAGCATCCCACTCTTAATTTTGGCTCACGTCGTGACCTCAGGGTCATGAGACTGAACCCCACATCAGGCTCCACGCTGGGTGTGGAGCCTGCTTGGGATTCTCTCTCTCCCTCTCCCTCTGCCTCTCCCCCTGCTCACTCTCACTCTCTCTTAAAAAAAAAAAAAGAAAACCCAATTTTAAAATGCACAAAGGATTTGAATGGACAGTCCCCTAAAGAAGAGGTACGGATGGCCAGCAAGCATATGAAAAGATGCTCAACATCATGACGCACTGGGGAAATGCAAATCAAAACCACAGGGTGGTACCACTTCACACCAAGATGGCTAGCATCTAAAAAAAAAAACCTAGGAAAGTAACCATTGGCAAGGATGTGGAGAAACAGAAATCCTCCTGTATTTCTGGTGGGAAAGTAAAATGGTGCAGCTGTTTTGGAAACTAGCCTGGCAGTTCCTTGAAAGGTTAAAGAGAGTTACTTCACGACCCAGCAATGCAGCCCAAAGAGCTGAAAACATAAGTTCATGTACAAACCTGTACACTATCGTTGATTGTGGCATCCTTCATAGTGGTCAAAAGATGGAGCCAACCAAGTGTCCATTGACTGACGAATGGACAGACCAAATAGGGTATGCCCGAGCCATGGACCGTTCTTCAGCCACAAAGAAGAATGAAGTAATGATTCCTGCTACAGTGTGGATAGCCTCAGAACCATCATGCTAAGTAAAAGGAGCCAGACACTGAAGGTCACATATTGTGTGATCTATTTCTATGGAATGTCCAGAAAAGGCACTTCCATAGAGATGGAAAGTAGATTAGTGGTTGCCAGGGGCTGAGGGGAGGGGAGAATGCAGAGTGAGTGTTAACAGGGATGGAATTTCTTTGGGGGATGACGGAAAATATCCTGAAGTTAGGCGGTGGTAATGGTGGCACAAACCTGTGACTATTCTAAAACCCACTGAGCTGGATACTTTAAAAGGGGGAATGTTAGAGTATGCAAACTATAGGTCGGTAAAGAAAAAAGAAGGGTGACAGGACAGAGTGAGGGGGGCTGGTTTAGAGAAGGAGTCCGTGAAGGCCTCCCCATGGAGGAGCCACATGAGCAAAGACCAGCAGGAGAAGAAGGGAGTGCAATGGAAGCGGGGGGGGGGGGGGGGGGGGGGGGGGGGCGGGGGGGAGAAGAGGATTTCAGGCAGTGGGAACAGCAAGTGCAAAGGCCCTGGGGCAGGAGCATGCCTTCAAGGCTTTCAAGACAGCAGGAGCCAGCACAGCTGGAGTGGAGAGTGTGGGGGTGAGAGGCAAGACATGACCTGTGGCCAGGGTCAGGCTTCCACGCGGGGTGCCAGGGGGAGCCCCTGGAGGGTTGGAAGTGGGAGCTGGGAAGTGATGTAGTTATGCTTTTGAAAAGCCCCAGCAGAGACCACTGTGATCATCCAGGGGAGCAACAATGGAAGTGGATGCTAGCATCCGACCCCCCCACTTCCAGGACAGGGGGCTTTTTCCCCCTAAGACACCTTTGGCGGTATGGGCAGGACTAGAGCTTCCTTTCCTTGCTCTTTGTCCAGGTTATTGCCAGAACTCCCCAATGAGCCAGGTGTTATTTCTGGCAGCTTTCATCATTCCCCAGAAAAGTCCCAAGGAGGCTCAGACAAAGGCAGGAAGCTGGGAGCCCAGGCGTCTGACTCCTGATGTGGTCGCACTGGCTCTTGGAGGCTGGGCCCTGAACCCAGCTCCAGCCCAGGCCACATTCCAGGGTGACTCAGCCGTCAGCCAGCAGGGATGAAGGAGACTCTATTTTGGGGGCTGCGGTCTCCAGCCTCACCCGCTGACACTCTCACTGTTTTGAGGCACTGCCAGGTCCTGGGGGGGAGGAGGAGGGGAGGGCTGGAGCCTCTCATCCCCAGCTCCTGCCCATACAGCCTGCCCTTCCTGTTTTAGATTCCAGGACACCTTTTCTGATCCGCCCCCCCCCCCCCACCCCGGAGTTTTCATTCCCATCACATGGGTTCCTCCCCAAACTGCCCACTCCTCACTCACAGACTCCATCGCCAACTTCACCACCTGTCCCGTCTCTCTCCCACTCAATGCTCTGCAAATCGGGGGAGGGAGTTAAGGATGGGTATCACCCACCCCCTTGTGTCCTGAAATAGCACACCTACACGGGATGGAAGTTCCATGAATATAGGCACCTATTGTTGACCCCGACACTTACGACAGTGCCTGGCACGAGTAGGTGTTTAAGAAATACATGTCAGGGGCGCCTGGGTGGCTCAGTTGGTTAAGCGACTGCCTTCGGCTCAGGTCATGATCCTGGAGTCCCGGGATCGAGCCCCGCATCCGGCTCCCTGCTCGGCGGGGAGTCTGCTTCTCCCTCTGACCCTCCGCTCTCTCTCTCTCTCATTCTCTCTCAAATAAATAAAATCTTTAAAAAAATAAAAAAATAAAAAATAAAATTAATTAAAAAAAAAAGAAAGAAATACATGTCAGACGAATGAATCATGTATACAGTTGGTGCTCAAGGAGCAGCACCTGCCCCCCAGAGTTGCTGAGGGTGTTAAGGGACTCTGGATTGCCCAGGACAGAGGCTGCATCATCCAGCTGTGCAGTCCTGGTGGACTGCCTCTCTATCCAGTAGTTTTACCTCAATTCAGAGCCTTGGGTTCTCGAGGATTTCATGGGGGGACAACAGGGGGGCTTGTTTCAGCAACCTGAGCTTCCATTTAAAGTGCCAGACCCATCCTTTCCCAGGGCTCACCCACAAACTGTCTGCCATTAACACTCTGTCTTCCCACCCCCTGCCCCTCGCCTCCCACTGCGTAGAGAAATCATGTGGCCATTTTGCTCTGGTTTTTGTTTTCCTGTTTTTGTAACCGACACCAAAGGTTCAGAGAATTCTCAACATAATGAAGAACAGTCAGAGCAAGGACAGTAGATAGAACACAGGCACATCAGGGAGGCAACAAGGAGCGGTGGGGACTGTGGCCAGGCTGAGAGAGGGCTCTTCTACTGAGTCCCCCGCAGGTGCTGCTCCACTGTCCCATTTTTCATGAGAAGCCGGAAATGTGGAGTTTTATGTGTGGAACCCCCCCCCCCAATTTTCTCCTCTTGCTCCGTGTGGCACACAGCAGCCCTTCATTTGTGTTGAATCCAGCCGTGGACCACCATTTGGCAGTGCATGTTGGAATGAAATAGATCTAATTGTGCCTGGAAATTTTGTATCCCTCAAGGGCCCAGGTCAGCCCCTGGGCCACCAGGAACCTTCACCTGGTGCCACAGTGGCCCCTGGTGCTCCGGAACAGGGGCCTGCCACCTGGAGACCTCTTCCAAATGCTCCTAGAGTAGCAGACACACAAGCCCAAAAGAGGAAGAGAGATGTCCTCTACCCACATCTCGGGAGACCAGCTTCATGAGCCATCTCGGCATACACATGCAGAAACCAAGGCCCGAAAGGAAAGCAGGAAGAATGTTTCTGACACCCACATGCAGGTCATGAGCCCCAGTGGCCACAGAAATCAGACTCCTAATTCCCAACCCAAGGCCTCCTGATTCTGGCTCACAACCTCTCCCAGAAGACAGTCACAGTTACCAAGCTGGGTTTAAAAATCCTTGCTGTAACTGCAGAAATCTGGACTGGAGACTAGATGATATTAAGAAATTTTAGGACGCCTGAGTGGCTCAGTCGTTAAGCGTCTGCCTTCGGCTCGGGTCATGATCCCAGGGATCATGCCCTGCATCAGGCTCCCTGCTCAGCAGGAAGCCTGCTTCCCCCCCTCCCACTCCCCCTGCTTGTGTTCCCTCTCTCGCTGTCTCTGTCAAACAAATAAATAAAATCTTAAAAAAAAAATTTTATATTCTCAGGCAGAATAATAGAATCGTGGTTGTTTTTGACATGCATTCTTGAAATATTTCCTGCAGAGATATTGTAACATCTGTAATTTTTTGTAAAAATGCTGTCAACTCAAAAGGGGATCCATACATGGGGGTTCTTACACTATTCTTATTTTTCTGCATAGTTGAAATTTTTCATAATTACAAATTTTAACAAAAAAAGCTAGAGGTAAAGACAGCTGCCAGTTGACTGAAGTAGCTTTTTCTTTTTGCTTTTTACTGAGAAAAGCATGAATTTTGGAACTGGCTAGATGTGGAATATAATTTCTGGTGTGGCCCTGAGGAGGTCACCTCGCCCTTGTAGGTCTCAGCTGTAAAACGGAGTGATGAACAGTACCTCAAGGGTCAGTGAGCAGAAGGGAAGGTGCGGGGCCTTCCTTGTTTGACTCAGACTGGCTCACTGTCTACACAGCATCAGCATCCTCCACCTCTTTTCAAACACTTGATTATTTGTCCTTCCTTAGGAACTTTCTGGTTACAGCCACATCTTACTACCTTAACATCATGGGGTTCTAAGACTTTTGAGTGTTCAGATTACAAATAAACTGTGTGGGAAGCAAGGAAGTTCGTTTTTCCTGGGAATTAAAAATTCTTACAGGCCAGATCTGTAATCCAGGCAGACCCTGGACAAGTTGCTTAGCCTCTCTGAGCCTCAGTTTCCTCCGCCGTAAAATGGAAGGAACAAGAGTTCCCCCTGCTGAGTTGGGAGGAGAAAATGAGATTGGCGCCCAAATTGGGGTCCCCATGGGATCTCCCCAGGGCCCACCCAGCTGCCCCTGAGCTGTCAGCGACCCCTATACCCACACTTCTCCCCAGTACCCACTTGCTGACCCTCCTAAGCCACCAGGTACAAAAATCAAAAACTCACCCTCAAAGATAAATTCACTCTCCGGGTTATAGCAAGAATTTGCCATATGTTTAACTGGCATTTTTTTCTAACCCCGCAATTCCACTCTCTCCTATTCCCATCATCATCCCCATTCTAAAGAATGGGAAACTAAGGCAGAGAGAGGTTGCTCAGGTTGTTCTTATTCCTAGAAGCTGAGAATTTCCATATGCTGAGCAGCCAGGGACCCTGCCTCCCAGAATCCATGTAGTTCATGGCTGCCCAATCTACCCCAGAGTAAAGCACAGAGCAGCAGGTCTCATAGGAAGACCATAGCACTTTGTCCGAAACGGCAAAACCGCTGGAGACAACCTAAGAGTCCATCAATTGGGACAGGAATAAAAAGGAAAAAAAGAAACCTTCCATTTATTCATTCTACAGAATACTACACAGACGATCAAAAGAATGAATCAGATCCCCATATAGCAACATGGACGGTAATCAAAACTAAAATCTGGAGTGAAAAAAGCAAATGTACAATCTGAAAACATCTCCAGACTGAGTTTCCAAAAAGCCTGACCACATCCGAAGAATAATTCATTTCTCATAGAAAAACTTATGTGTGCCTTTTTCTTTTTCTTTTTTTTTTCAGGCAAATGAATGAATAGATAGTTTTAAATCTAACCTGAAAAGGTGTCCAGAGGTTGAAGAAAAATATCATGAGCTTATTGTTTGGAAATTTAACATATATTGTTTAAAAATAAAAAGTTCCCAGAAATGTCCTGGAATTTTTAGACACTCTCCTTTCATACCCTGTATTATCTACAGCCTCATGGAGGAGGTGTGATAACTAAAGGCAGTGTGGTACCCTGAATTGGATCCTGGAGGACATGATGGAAAAACTGATGAAGTTCAAATTAAATCTGGAGTTTGGATGATCGTAACAGACCAGCGTTGGTTTTTAGTTTTGACGAACCTACCACGCTAGTGTAAAGTGTTAACAACGGCAGAAACTGGATGAGGGGTATTTGGGAACTCTCTGTACAACCTCTGCAACTTTCCGGTAAATATAAAACCAGTCTAAAATAAAAAGTGTACTTTTTAAAAAATCTGGAAGTTTCCCCGCCAGGCTTGCTCTCAGGCAGCCCTATGAGGGAGCCTTGATCAACAAAAGAAGTTTGGAATTGCAGGAAGGGAAGGGAAGGGCTTCAGTCTTATCTATAACAGCACAAATATTTAAGTCAAACGTACTCAGCTATTCCATGTGCGATTCAAATTAATATTTTAAATATTTTATAAAAAGAAAGACCTACTGCCATGTCCCTGATTTGAGATATATGAGATTTACATCTCCTAAATAGTAGAGCAGGACAACCTTTGGGACGAGGAAGTTGAGAAGTTTGGCCCCGGTTCTGCCCTGCCAGGCTGTGGGATCTCAGGGGAGGGGAGACCCCGTTCTGGATCCGAGCCTACCGAGCTCCCTCGTCCTGGAAGGGGGATCCCATGGAAAGTGGTTCCAGGGCGGATAAGAGAGCATCCTTCAGGGCCTCTGCCTTCCCCAGCCTCAACTCGCGCATCTCTGCAATGGGGCGAAGAGCGAGGTTACCCCCCCACCCCACCCCCCCGCCCAGGAGCCGACAGAGGCTGGGGATTGGCTCGAGTAGTGCTGGATCCAGGCAGAGGCTGAAGAGCAGGAGGGGGCTTCTCGCACCCGCAGCCGCTCCCGAGCCTGTCCACGCACCCACTCCCCACCCGGAGACCCCGGGCTCTCTCCCCAGAAAGCCCTTCGCAAGTGCCGGCCGAGCGCTGTGCACCGAGAGCCATCGGCCGGGTCCCCCACCCCGTCGCCCCACTTCCCGCGTCTCGTCCCCACTTGGACCCTCCCGCGGCGGCGGTCCAGCCGGGTGCACTCCCCAAGGTGGGGCGGCGGAATTGGCCCCGAACCCCTTCGCCCCGACGGGCGCCGCCGGGGCCGGCGCGGCTCGGGAGCCCCGCAGGCGGCCCTTTGTGCGGGCGGCGGGGCGGGCGGGGGCACTCACCGCGTGCGCCGGCGGCTCAGCAGCAGCAGCAGCAGCAGCGCGCCCAGGAGCCCGAGGAGCAGGGCCCAGGACATGGCCGGGCCGCGCGCGGACGAGGCTGCGGCGGCGGGCTGGCTCCGGGGCGCCCAGGTGCCTCTCGGCCCGGCGACCCTCGCTCCCCGCTGGCCGGCCGCTGTGGGGCGGGGGCGGGGGCGGGCCCGCAGACAGCTCCGGGGTCCCGGGGAGGGGCGGGGCGCCCTCAGGGAGCTCCTCCCCCAGCTCGGCGGCGCGGCCCCCTCCCGGGGCCAGGAAAGGGGGTGGAAAATGCAGGCTGGAGCGGAGGGGTGGACGAGGTGGGACGGGAGGGGTGATGCTGGGAAGGGGAGGGGGGTGCTGAGCGGGAGGGGCTATTTGGAGGAGGGAAGGAGGGGAGGGGGAAGAGGAGGAGGAGACGGACTATGGGGAAACCCAGGGGTGATGGGGATAGGGAAGGGGGTACGCGGATGGGAGGGTGATGTGGGGACACGGTGGGTGGGGGGATGTGGTGGGAGGGGTGGGGGAGGCCCACATTCTACCTACAGTCTCCTCATCGCCCCCCCCCCCCGCCCCGCCCCGGACCTGGAGTTCTCTATCCTGTTTGGGCTAGGTGGGGTTGGCTGGATTACACAGCACCGTGTAGTCCCTTCAATAACTACAGTGAATAGGGCTGCCAGAGCAGCTCCGCGTTTAGCTGAGTCACCAAGTCCTCCACTGCTGTTAGAGACTGAGTGCAAAGCACCCAGACCCGTACTCGAACACGGTAGGGACTCAGAATGTGGTGGCCATCGCCACGATTACCTGATGCCTAGGGTGGGTACCAGCCTCCAGGTCTTGTGACTCTGTAAGAGACCACCCCTGGGTGCTCGGAGGAACCCAAGCTCGCCACTGACTCCTCCACCCATTTACACCCTCTCTGAGGCCAGTTCCTTCTCTGGGAACAGACAGGTCAAAGTCGTTGTGAGAAATTAATGAGAGCTCGTCGGTGAAAAGAGGTTGCAAACTACTGTGCTTGGCACAGGTGAGTGCTGTGAGTCAGTGGGTGGAGGTCTGATTCTAATCTGGTGTCTGTTTCTTACTGCTTGGGTGCCTTTTTTCTTTTTTTAAGATTTATTTATTTATTCGAGGGTAGGGGGTGGGCAGAGGGAGAGGGAGAATCCCAGGCAGACTCCCTGTTGAATGTGATCTCTTGACATTCAAGAGGGGTTTGATCTCACCACCGAGGAGATCATGACTGATGAGTTCATGGCCTGAGATGAAACCAAGAGCCAGAGGTTTAATGGAGTCTTAGGCTTATCGGACTGAGCCCCCCCACGCACTCCTGCTGGGTGCCTTTAGGCAGGTCTCCTTTCTGTCTTCGGTAGCCCCCGTGGAGGAGTTGTTAGTCCTCCTTGGTCTCCTTCCTGGCTTCAGCCCCCTCCTTCCAAAAACGGATCCTGGTAGATCCAAGTCAGATCCTGTAACTGAATCCTGCTCAGAATTCTCCGTGGCTCCACCTCACTCAGGGCACAGCTCCAAGTCCTTACAAGGTCCTGTAAGGACGAGCATGATCTGCCCCCTCCCACTTTTACCTCCCTAACCTCATGGCCCCCCACTCTCTGCCTCCCCAACTCTGCTGTGGCCACACTCATCTCTTGTCCTTCCCCAAATGTGCCAAACTCACTTCTACCTCAGGGCCTTTGCACTTGATATTCCCTCTTGTCTAGAACGATCTCTCAGAGACTTGCATAGCTGGCTCTTTCCATCACATCCCTCATCCCTCTGTCTCTGTTCGACCATCACCTCCTCCAAGAAGCCCTCCCTGAGCACCTGGTCTAAAGTGGTCACGCCATCATTCTCTATTGCTTTAACCTGTTTGGGTTTTTTCTTGACAGTACTTAACATTCCTGCTGTGATGTTAAAGATTCATTTATTTGCCTGTTTAATGTTCGCTGTCAGGGCAGCTGGATGACCCTCATGTGCCCTTCTGAATCCATGTGTCCCTGGATTCAGAACACCAAGAGGCAAAAGGAGTTTCCTGAACCTCTTGTTTATTTATCCAGCTTATCGGCCTACAAAGCCAACAATCCCAAAAAGGCCACAGAACAGGCCTGTAGGGTTTTCTCCAAATTTGGGGAGCATGATGGAGCGGCCTTCTGGCAGTGGGGTTCACAGCCCAGCTTGGCCAATGCTAAGCTGTGTGACTCTGAGCAGTCTGTTCCATCTCCCTGAGCCACGGTGCCTCGTCAGTGGGGTTGAGTAAATGACCTAATCCGAGGGACATGCCTTGGATGCCGGAAACACAGAGGAGTGTTAGTGAAAGTGAACTGCTGTCAGCACTATTCCAGTTCAGCCTCTCACCATATATGTGATCGGGGCTAGGTCTCAGTTTTGTCATCTGAAAAATGGGAAGAATAGTTCCTTCCTCACAGGTTTGTTGTGAGGACTGGATTAAATGATGAGAGAATGAAATCACCCAGCATGGGGCCTGGTATACAGTAGGTGCTCAATAAATGTTAACTCTTCCACTGCACATCCCAGGCTTGAGTGTAAACCAGCAGCTCCCCGATCCAAATCACTCCCAAATAGCATGTCTCTCCTCCTGCTCAATCTAGGGACAACCCCGCCCCGCAAGGAAGGAGACCAGTTGCTCCCACATCAAGAAGAGATGTGTTGGGGCCTCTACCCTTGTTAATGGAACCTGATTTTGTTCAGGAATGGGGCACATGTTTAGGAAGTTGGCCCCGCCTTCTTCCCATTGGTCTGAGCCAACCAGGGATATCCCTCTTTGCTAGGGATTAGTCTGGGAGAGGCCACGTGGGTGCCTTCTGGACCTCTGCTGGGGGCCTCTGGGAGATTTTTTTCCCTCCCTATTTGCCTCCTCTTCTCTGGGGGCCGTTGTGTGAGGACGTGATGGTGGGGTGTCATGAGGGGAGGCCAGGAAAATTGCAGAGCCCCAAACCCGAGCTAAGGAATAACCATCCCAGGAACCCCCTGTCTTCAGGCTTTTGTTTAAGAATTAATCAAATGTCTGTGTTGCCGAGGACACCATGAGTCAGAGTTTCTCTTACGTGGAGCCAAAAACATTTCTAGCTAAGACAACTAAGTCATGGCTATAGTGAGGACCCCGTGAGGTGAATGCATCCAAAGCGCCTCTCACAGTACCCGCCCACATGAACTTTCAAAAGTGTCACTTCATCTTATCATTCTCACTTGTATTACAGATCAGGCTTGCTAACCTGGTTAAGCTATACTAGGGTATCCTTTCCATAGCGGGCGTAACTCTCCAGCTATGGCGTCTTGCAGAACAGCCAGGCTCCTGCAAGAAGCAGAGATTCCAAACTCCCCTGACCCATGAGGCCTGACAGGGCCCTGCTGAGGGCTGGTATGTCCTCAAGACTGAAGATGAGGGAAAACTTCCTCAAGGGCCACCCCTCCAGCCTGTGGCAGAAGAGCTGGGACAAACAAGGCTTGAGAGCTAAGTTCAAATCCCATCATGGCCACTCGCTTGCTGCAGGACCCTAAGCAAATCACTTCATCTTGCTGAGCCTCAACTACTTCATCTGTATATTGGGCACGTTGCTGGTAGTGGTGATGGCAGGGAGTTACCCAGCACGGTTCCAACCCTGGCATCCAAACCTTCATCTGGGAAGTGAAGCCCACATGTCAGGTGGAGTCTCAGGAAATTCCTTCTTCCCTCCAGCTCTCCCAGGGGCTGTCACCCAGTGACAAGCATCTACACATTCCCCTGTAGGAGTCCTGTTTCGTCCAGATGTCCACTGTCTAGTAGAGACAAGACATCTGGGCAACTCTCTGATCCCGCCCGACCTCTGCTCTCTTAGCTGGCTGCAATAGGGTCATGAGGACAATGTCAAGACCCAAGTCCAGAAAATGGAGGACTCTGCTGGGAAAGGATGGCTTTCCTCCCACACCCCTGCTTTTTTCCAGGGACCAGATCCTGTTCATAGCTGCATCCCAAAGACCACAAACACATTACGTTTGGAAAGGAAAATATTTGGTGTGTTGCCTTTTTTTTTTTAAGATTGATTTATTTATTTGAGAGAGAGAGCATGAGAGGGGGGAGGGTCAGAGGGAGAAGCAGACTCCCTGCTGAGCAGCAAGCCTGATGCGGGACTCGATCCTGGGACTCGATCCTGGGACTCGATCCTGGGACTCCAGGATCATGACCTGAACCGAAGGCAGTCGCTTAACCAACTGAGCCACCCAGGCGCCCCAGTGTGTTGCCTTCTTCAAAGCTAAAATCTAGCCTCATCAGAGAAGGCCAGTTTTAAATATTTTTGTAATTATGGCTCTAACTTTAGTTGGTAATTTAGGCCATTCAAAATACTTTTTCATATTAACTTGTCTAATCCCCCACAAGACCCTGTAAATACCGTTCATATTCCCAGTTTGCAAATGGTGAAACCAAGGCCCCGAGAGACTCGGTAATTTACCCAAGGTCACACAGCACTTCTTTTGCTAGGCTATAGCATGGGGATTTGATGCCTTCTTAGGACAGGCTAATTTCCCCATGTGGTGTGAACACACGCTGGGCTTTGCTACCTCCACAACTTCATTCATGCGGTTTACCTGCCTGGAAGCCCTCTCTCCTTCTTTTAGTTTATCCAAATCTGTTATGGGAAGGGGTGATAGTCCAGGTCCTCTGAGACAGCCAATATGGAATGAAATATCCAAGAAAATGCTGGGGTGGGGGAGGGGTGGTGAGGAGGAGCCAGAGGAGGCCGGGAGGGAGGGAGGAAGGAAGATTCGGTGGTTGTAGACTGCAGTGCCATTCTGAGAAAGTTCCATAAGGCTGACAAAAAGTCCTTGTGCTTCCAGAGGAGCCCTGTGTCTCCTGGGAATAGGCCTACCTCCCTGCATCCCTCAGTGATGACCTGGGAGCAGCCCCCGGGAAGTGCGGTCTGGGCTCAACTGTTAGGATGAATCCACGGTCCATCCGTCAATTAGGCTCCACACAGGAGACCTGACAGGTGCATTTCATGGCTGCGGAGGTAAGGAAGTACATCTGCCATCTAAAACAAGAACGAAAATAATAATAATAATAATAAGCTGACTATATACGCTTCTATAGGCATGAGTCATATCAGTGCAAGAATACATTCGTCCATTTATAGACACTGGGCCAGGTTGAGAGGCCGGGGGGCAGGGGTAAAGAGAGACCCAAGCTGCAAAGTTTCTACTGTTTTCATGCTGCTAAAGAGAGGGTGGCAAAATCAAGTCTGTAAACAAGTCTGGTAAATGAATGAGGTGTGCTTGTCCTATCAGAGAGGTGATAGGGAGGGGTGGAGACGGGAAACTGGAGAGCCCTGCCCCATCCAAAAGGAGGATGGCTCTGCTCAGTTAAGCCAACTATGGCCATGTAGAACTATGTGTCCAGTGTGGCCAGGTCTTCTGATTCAAGAGAAGCCAGAAATAATAGCTCACATTATTTTAAACCACCACGGAGGCCAACAAAACACATCTGCCACCTGAGTTTGGCCCTGGAGTTTAACTGTGCCAAAGGCCAATGGCTAAGCCCTTTGGGGTATGCAAAATAGATCTGGAGAATCAAAGAAGGATAGTGGAATTTTAGAGGAGAGCGAGGATGTGAAGGCCAGGCTGACATGAGGGCAGGTTGGGGGCCTCTGCAGAAAATCTGCCAAGTGATATTCCCTGTGGAACTAGGAGTGGCCACACACCACTGCAATTGGAGGTATGTAATACTGAGTATTTATTCATTTGCTGTGTTGGGCTAAGGAATAGCAACACACACATTCACACACACACACACACACACACACACACGCACACACTCACGTGTCACCCCTAGTTGCCCGGAAATGTTCAGGAATAATCTACTACACATATAAGGTGACCCGACTCATCCTGGTTTGTCCAGACTTTCCCAGTTTTCGTTCTGAAAGCACCACATCCCACGAAATCACTCAGTCCTGGACAACCAAGAAGGTGGGTCACACCATCAATACACATGTGCGGTGTGTAAGTGGGTGAGACCGGCAGAGATTGGTTCAGAGCTGTGGCAGCCATCTTGGACCCTGAAGAGAGTCATGGCAAAGCCCCACAGCTAGGTTACCACCCTGGAACTGTCCTGTGGTAGATTAGACCATGGTGTCCAGTTCTTACATTTTGCCTCTATTGGAATTAGACATTCACAGCCTTTACCATATGCCTGCAGTGCCTCCCACTGTGGGCAGAGAATATCTCCCTGACCAGTGATGCTGGACTCAGGCGTGTGACATGGTCTTACCAGTGGGAGGTAGAGAAGTGATGGCGTGCCAGTTCTGAGTACAGATTTCAAGAGGAATTGTATATTTCCATTGACCTTCTTGGTTTCTGCCATCAGTCACGACACACAGAGAAACCTGAACTCAACCTGACGCCTGAAGCAGAGATTTCTCAGCAGACCTATGAGTAAGAAAAAAATGAAGATTTGTTATTCTAAATCATGGACATTCTGAGGTTTTTGTTACCAGCAAAAACTGACCAATGCATACCTTATCTCTGAACTTTTCTGTGCCATTTTGGCTAGATGTCATTTATATCAGTTACGTACAGAAGAGGCTGCTTTTTATGCTTGAAATCTTGGTTTTCTCATCTGTACAAGGGGATAATGACAGGGCCTCCTTCCCGGGGTGGATGGAAGGATTCAAGAAGATCGTGTGTCTAGCACATACAGTAAGCACTTAATAAAAGGGACATAGCGTAATTCTTTCGGCACACACTTGCCGAGTATTTCTTTGCCAGCACTGTGTAAGCCTCTTTATCGAGAATTTTAGAGGAAGTAGGAAAGAAGGCAAACCTTCCGTATTTGGTCATTTTCGTACAGGAGTAGAAAAAACATGTCCGGAATGGAGGCAGAGGAGGGCTGGAGCAAATGACCTGTTTTCTGACATCTAGGCCTTGCTGCTGATTGTCTCTATGATGGGGGCACATCCCTGGGTTAGGAGATTGGAAGTTCTCTGATGAACAAGGTTTTCCGCTGCCGTGAAGCTATCCTCCACCATCCTCCCCCAGGAGAACCAGGATTATGCAGGGAATGTAGTCGGCAAAGAGCCCAGAGGCTGGGGGCCGCTATCCGGACCAAGCAGGCTGAGCTGGGCAGCCTTCTGTGCAGCTTTCTCAGGCTCCTTCCCAGGCTGGGATATGGTCAAGAGGGGTCTCGTCCTGCTCCCCGCGCTATCTTCCAGAGGGGAAGGGTGCTGGAGGAGAGGGGCTACCGCGAGCCTCCCCTCCTTTGATTTTCCCCTGGACGGGGGTACAGGCGGCCCCATGGCTCCCAACCAGCTGCCTTGGCACTTCGGAGTGGAAAAACTGATACCACCAGAACTCAATCTCCTCCGCTCTGCGCTGTCCCGCCTGAGCATGAGTCTGATGCGGAGGACAAAGAGAGAACAGACCCATGTGGATCCAATCTGCAGACAGACTCCACAGGCTGCCACCCTGCCACCCTGCGGCACCCTGAGAGCCTTCCAGAACCTCTGCTTTCTCATGGAGAAACATGGGGACAGAAATCATTGCTGTTTGGTTATGTCTCAGAGTAGCTGAAGAGGACCCAGCGAGAAAATGGGGGTGGGAAAAGTGGCCGCATACAGCAACATTTTCCCCTTCTCCTTCTTGAACTTATACCAAAGCATCAAGGAGACTTAAAAAAAAAAAAGCCTCACAAACTCCATTTTTAGCAAAACCAGGAGAAGGATATAATCCATAAACTTCATAGTGTATGTGAAGTTTTCCAAAAGCAGCTTTAAAATAGGGCAGAAGCCACGCACAATGTAGTGAGTGGGCTCAGGGGTGCAAATCTCAGAAAGCAAGAGCAAAAATACTTTGTGGGGATGAGCACTTGCCCCGAGGTAAAAAGCTATCCTCCTTACTTATAAAAATGAGTGTAGGACCCGGGGTGAGTCGTGTTGTCAGCAGAAGCCCTCTTGGATCTGGTCTGGTTCAGAGAAACAGAGTAGAGCAGAGAATTACAGAGAGAAGACATTTACAGGAAGTAGTCTGTCTCTCTGGTGGTAGAGGGGAGAACCGTTCAGTTAGGAAGCCCGGCAACTGTCCTTCTTCCCCACACCCACGGGAACAATCAGCAAATAGGGGACCCAGGAAAAGCAAGCCCTTCCAATATTAAAAAATAAATGCAGAAGCCTCGATACAAAGATATTGTAATAAACCCTGCAGAAAAGAGCATAAACTCTACCAACAGATGGAAAAGGTTAACACAGAGAGGATGAAAATTGCATCCAAATAATTTTGGCATGAATAAAAACTGACTGAGCAGGGGCCTGGGTGGCTCAGTCGGTTAAGTGGCTGCCGTCAACTCAGGTCATGATCCCAGGGTCCTGGGATGGACCCCCGCATGGGGCTCCCTGCTCAGCGGGGAGCCTGCTTCTCCCTCTCCCTCTGCTGCTCCCCCCACTTATATGCTCCCTCTCCTCTCTCTTAAAAAAAAAAGTAAATGATAAAAATTCTTTTTTTAAAAAAGATTTTATTTATTTGACAGAGAGAGCACAAGCAGAGGGAGAGAGAGGGAGAAGCAGGTTCCCTGCTGAGCAAGGAGCCCGATGTGGGACTTGATCCCAGGACCCTGGGATCATGACCTGGGCTGAAGGCAGCTGCTTAACCGACAGCCACCCAGGCATCCCAGTAAATGATAAAAATTCTTGACTAAAATCAGGGAATGGAGGGAAAAGCAGGAAGGAAGGAGAAAATGCAATTTTATAAAAGGGAACTAATAGATGCTGTCTAAAGAAATAAGAGACTATGGATATCATATGTTATATGCACAAAGGAGCCATAGGAAAAGACTCCAAACTTCACTAAATATTGGAAGAAGCGCCTGTAAAAAAAACAAAACAAATTTTGAAGAAGCAGACTTCACAGTGGAAGACTTTTAACTCCCTCCCCACAAAACTCCCAAAATGACAGAATTAAGGGGCAGCCGCTGGCTCTGTCAGTGGAGCACGTGACTCTGGATCTCCAGGATGTGAATTCAAACCCCATGCTGGGCATAGAGATTACTTAAAAAATGAGATAAATAAAATAAAATGTTTTACGAAAAGGAATTACAGAAGAAAACAAACTGAAGGAAAGCAAAAGTTATTAATATGGATACAGCAGGAATCAATCTTTATCACATTAAAGAGTAAATATCTATTTCTGTTTTAATGAGTAGCCATGTAAAACAGAGCGGAGAAAAGAAGACTAATAAATAAATCCCCAAAGCTGGTTCTTTTGATGATGGCAGAGAGGGGGCATCAACAGTGAAACAGATAAACCACGAGTTAACACAATCCAGAAAAAACGGAGACAATGCAAGTGAGTATAATAAGAAAGCATAAGGAGAAAATTAAAAGGATCGCAAGGTTCTACTTTGTTCACCTCTCTGTAATGAAAATTGAAAATCTGGATGAAAAGAAGAATTCTCCAGCAAAATATAATTTACCATATTTGGCTTCAGAACAGAAGATAAAACAGGCTGATTCTCATAGAAAGGCTGCTCTCAGGAACACACAGACCACATGAAGATCTCGTTAAAATTGAGATTCTGGTTCTGGGGTTTTGCCCGAGACCCTCAATTCTGTAAAGCATCTCCCAGATGCTGTTGCTATGTCTGGATGAGGGTAAAGGTCATGGGAGAAATAGAGAAGGCTGTCGAAGTTCTGCACCCCCATCAACAAAAAAACCTAACTTAGGTAGCCTCACAGGGAAATCCTCTGAAACTTTTAAAGAGTAAACCATTCTAAGGTGTTTAATTTGTTTCAGAGCATAGGCAAAGAAAAAAACTTTGAAACTATTTTTACAAAGCAAGTGTGAGGTTGACATTGAAGCTTTGGCTGGCACAAAGAAAGTAACAACTTTCACTTGTAACTGCCCATGCAAAAATTCTCAATAACATGTTAGCAAACAGAACTGGAAGCCCAATAAAAGAATAACACACACGTGACACCTGGCTGGCTCAGTCAGTAGAACATGCACTCTTGATCTCAAGGTTGTGAGTTTAAGCCCCACGTGGGGCGCAGAGATTACTTAAAAAATAAAATCTAGGGGGGAAAAAGAATAGCACATCATAAAAAGTGGGTTTTATTCTAAGAATGCAAAGCTAGTTCAATATTGGGAAATCTGTTAATGTAATTTTTTTAAAGATTTATTTATTTATGAGGGAAAGAGAGAGAGAGCGCTCATGGGCAGGGGAGGGGCAGAGGAAAAGGGAGAGAGAAAATTCTCAAGCAGAGCGGGACACGGGGCTGGATCCCAGGACCCTAAGTTCATGACCTGAGCCAAAATCAAGAGTCGGCCACTTAACCAACTGAACCACCCAAGCGCCCCTGTTAATGTAATTTATGATATTAATAGATCTGAGGAGAATAGCCATGATTTTTTTTTTAAGATTTTATTTATTCATTTGACAGAGAGAGAGCGAGCTAGAGCAGGAACACAAGCAGGGGGAGTGGGAGAGGGAGAAGCAGGCTTCCCGAGGAGGAGGAAGCCCGATGTGGGGCTCGATCCCAGGACCTCGGGATCATGACCTGAGCCGAAGGCAGACACCCAATGACTGAACCACCCAGGCGCCCCAGAATAGCCATGATTCTTTTTAGGCACTAAAAAGGTATTTGAGAAAGTTCAACATCCATTCTTGATGAAAACACATACACACATGCATGCAATAAATAAGAATCCATAGATACTCAGTAAAGTATAAAGAGGTATTTGCCTCTTTAACATGATAAAATATATCTAAGTACATCATGCTTTTGGAGAAAACCTAGGGGCGTGTCCACTAAAGGACCAAGACAAAAATGTCCATTTTCACTGCTATAATTTAACATAGAACTGGATATTTAAGATAGCCCCGGTCAGTGCCAAATTAGATGGCAAAGAAAGGGGTTATAGAGACATAAAAACTGAACAGAAGAAGATAAAATTGCCAATATTGTGCATATGAAATGATCCTGTCTGTAGGAAACCCCGGATAATGCAGTAAGATGTCCATGATGCATGCATCAATCAATAGCTTCCCTATATTCAAACGTTCATCAAGTGGAAGATCTATTGAAAGAAAATTTCCCACTTACAGTAACAAAACCAAGATTGAATACCTAGGAGTAAATGTAACAAAAGATATGCAAGGCCTACACGAAGGAAACTTGAAGTCACTACTGAAGGGCACACAAGAAAACCTTGAACAAATGTATTAATTACACATTTCAAATACTTGAACAAAGGTACACCATGATTTTGGATGGCAAGTTTCGTCATTAAGGCAGTATCTGTTTTCCTTAAATTAATTTATAAGTTCAATGTTATCACTGTAAAATACCAACAGCTTTTTAACCAGATGAGCTAATTTAAAATTAATCATACAAAAAAATTAAACAAGCAAAAAAATCCAAGAGATCTCTGGAAGAGAAGGGCAATGCGGGGAGAAGAGCTCTATCTGATATTAGACCATATTATAAAGTCTTAATAAATTAAAACATTGTGGTACTGGTGCATATTAACAGATTAATGGAACAAAAACAAAAATAGATCAAAATGCACTCAGGAATTTAGTACATGACAAAGTTAACGTGGCCGGTTGTGTTTTCTAAAAATAGCCACGATGGTATTTCTGGTCCCACAAACTCTTCCAGACCTTGCCCCTCCCTTGAACCTGGGCAGGCCTCCGTGACCACCTTAATTAATAAAGTAGAGTGCAAGTGATTCTCTTTAGCTTAGGAGGCTAGGTCATAAAGACAATGCAGCCTCTGCCTGGCTTTCTCCCTCACTATGGAGAGGCTCTGCCCTTAGATCCAAGCCACCAGGTTGTGAGGAAGCCGGGGGCACCTGGGGAGGCCTGTGCGGAGACGTATCAAGGTCCCCAAATCTCAAACCCAGCTGAACTCTTAGCCAACAACCAGCACCAACTTGCCAGCCATGTTAGTGAGGCATCTGGAAAGTGGATCCTCCAGCCCTTGGTGGACCCAGCCCAGCTGATGTTAGATAGAACACAGTCTTCCCTACTGACCCCTACTCAAATTGAAGATCCATTAATGAAATGATTTTTTCAGCCACTTTGGAGGTAATTTTTCTGCAGCCATAGGTAACCGGAACAGTTAACATCTCAAATCAGTGGTGAGTTAGGAAGCCTTCAGGTGGCTGTTCAGTCATGCCTGTGGTCCACAGCTCCAAATTCTGATGCCCAGGCCATTGCGTAGCCCAGATGTCTATGGTTCTGCTTCCACAGAGGTGCTATAAGTGTAAAAGCTTGCACTCCAGAGCCAGGCTGAGTGGACTCAAAGCCTGGCACCTCCACTTAAAAGCTGTGTGGCCCCAGGCAAATTCTTAACCTCTCTGTGATTCAGTTCCCCATGTATCAAATGGGCATGGTCATAGAACCTACATCACAGGGTAGTTGAGAGGATGAAAGAGTTAGTATCTAGAAGTATTGGAAACATTCGATAAATACAACCTGATAAGCATACTTATCACAGCCTTCCAACCTTCCTCCATTGATAATAATGAAAAAAAAAAAAAAAACACAGAAGAGGAATAAAGGACAATCTATAGCTGTGTCCTTCACTTTGGTGAATGAAGATGTCTCCTTCCTTGGCAATCAGAAGGATTTCTGAGCTGGTGGGATATTGCAGCCATGTGTTTTATTCTCCTGAAGAGAAACTGTCTGAGCATGAAACCAATGCATAGGGAAGCACAGCCAAGAGATGGGGGAAAACTGATTTCTTTAGGCATAATCTGAACCTCTGGATCCAGCCATGCCTGAAGCTAGGACGCTCCTGACTACAGGAACCATTAAATTCTCTTTTTTTGCTTACGCTGGTTTGGGTTGGGTTTCTGTTACTTGCAATCACAAAAAGTTCTCCATTCTGAGGCCTGAATACAATAGCACATGAAAGTATCTGTTCCATATTTGGTGCTCAAGACAGGGGGTTGTAAGTAGCCCAAGGTCACACAGCAAGAAAGGGGTAAAACCAGGAATCTCATTCTGATTCCTAGGCCCAAGTGAATAAGATCTACATGCCAGTGCCTCGACAATTCCTCATGTTTTAGTGGCACTTTACAGTTTACTCCAGTGCATATGATGTGGCCGTCACACCAACTGTAGAAACAACAGCCGTCACCCTGGCATCAGGCAGAGTTCCTGGGTGCCAAGCAGCAGAAGCCAACCCTGGCTAATTTAAGCAAAAAAGGAGAAAGGAGGGTTATGGAAGCAGAAGTTGACCAGCTGGGACTTGGAAAGGACAGTAACAGGTCAGGTCCAGGGACACAGGAGGCGGGAGCCAGGGTTGTGGGGAATAGGAGCCAAAGGGCCAGGTCGTCCGGGCACCAACTGTCCCCATCTTAGCATTAATTTCCCCTTAGCGACTCTTCTTCCAAGAGAGAATCTGATTGGCTGAGTTTGGGTCATGTGCCCACCCAAAGCCGACCTTGATGGACAGCCAAACAAGGTGGGAAGAGTAGATCCCCCAAGGAGAACCAAACACTGGGGTGGGAAGGTGAGATGTTGGGCAGGAAGGCCACCAAGCCCTGGGATGGTGGGGTCTGGGCTCTGACCAGAGACCCTTTGCTTTCGTTTCCCTGCGGGTCTCCAGGCTGTCAGGGGAACAAGGGGGCCTTGTGCTCCTGGCAGGAATGAATGGCTGGCTCCTGGGGATGTGCCTGACCCAGACGAGACATCCTGGGCACAGGAAACCACCTCAGACTGAGCTGTATTCAGAGGGCTAGGCCTCCTCCGCTTTCTCCTCCTGCAGTGAACAGACCCCCCCTTCAGATCCAGCCTTGCCCCTCAGCTCCAGCCCTATGTTTTTTAAGAGAGGCCAGGGAAGTTGCAGGGGCGGGGGGCGGGGGGAGGCTTATTTTTGCAAGATGCAAAATACTTCATGGATCAAACAAAATCTGTGCACATTGGAGGCAGCCTAAGGATGGCCCACATGTAAGCTCTGGAATGCTCCTTTGTGCTCACAAAGATTAAGGCCCCACTATGAGGGCTTACACTGTTAGGGTTGCACTAGGTTGCAAATTTCCTTCCTTTGAAATTGGATATGCAAAGAAAACTAGCCTTTTATACCCTCCTTAGAGGTCATCTAGTGCAGTGATTAGGAGTGAGGGATGTTATGGAGCCAGAGGACCCGGGTCCAAATCCCGGCTCTGCCACTTACTGTGTGACCTCAGGCGAGTCACTTAACCTCTCTGGGCCTCAGTTTCCTTTGGAGGACACGTGTAACCAGAGCCTGGCATAGAGTAAGTACCACAAAAAGTTCTGCTTGGATCCCTAGCCTGATCTTGTCATGAGCCTTCATGTGATAAGAAATACAAAATCTTAAGCCAGGAAAATAATTTAAACTGTTTGTTCAGGTAAGACCGGTTTCACTTGGGTGCTTCAGGGACAAGTGTGGTTGTTTAGTTTTCTTTCCTCCCCTGCTTCTCTCCACAATGGCATCTGCCTGCACCCTGCCTTAGTCACAGGGAAACAGAGCTCCAAGAAGAAAAGTTGAGGTTCCTGAGTGCTATTTAGTGAGGATCCCCTCTGCACTAAGCAGGCCAGGTGCATGAGGTCCTCAAATCCTCATAACACCACCTCCCACGCCCACCCCCAGCCCCAGAAGGAGGACTCAAGGCTCCTTTAACCAGTGTTGGGAGCTTGCAAGTAATGGAGGTGGCATGAGACTCCAGAATGTTGGACTCCGAAGCCTGGCTTTCCTCTGCTCCCATCAACTGTGTTCCCATTCCAAGTGATGGAACAAGATTCAGAAGCTCCTGTGCCCCTAGTGGCCCATGTCACTTGATCCCTAAAGGGAAAACTCTCTACCTTACTGACAAAGTGTTCGGTATGAGAACCATTTGTCTATGTATGATAGTCGACAATGCTTTTGGTGGTAGGGGTTAGAAACTCAACTCATACTGGCTTAAGCAAAATAATAGTAATAATAATGATAATAACAATAATAATAATAACAATTTCTTGGCCCAAGCAGGGAAAGTCCAGCGGTAGAATCCTGCCTTCAGGGATCTGGGGAAAAACAGCTTCAGGTACAGCAGGATCCAAGAGCTCCAAGGACATTGTCAGAATTCATTCCTCTCCATCTCTCAGCTCGGCTTTTCTCTGTGCTGGCTTCCCCCTCAGGCCCCTCCCTGTCTTATGTCAAGGTGGCTGCAGGCAGGATGTCGGGCTGCTAGGGAATCCTAGCTGGCAGCCTGGCATCCTGCCAGCTCAGAAACCCTAGTAGAAGGAGAGTCTTTCTGTCAGCAGTCTTAGCGAAAGTCTGGGGCTAACTCAGCCTGGCGTTATTAGTCAGATGCAAATCCCTGTAGCCAGATGAGATGCTCAGGCTGGCCAGGCCTCCCTCTCCGGCCCACTTCCTGAGCTGGAGGTGGGGACTGGGGGAGTTTCACCGCCTTGATGCCCTGATTAGTGGCCTCCCTGGACGAGCCCTTTGCAATGTGACTTAACTCCACACGCTCTGAATCTGGGCTGACCATGAGACTAGCTCTGGCCAGTGGAACAGAAAGAAGGTGCTTCTAGAACGTTGAACGCTGGAAGGCTGCCAAGGTTTAAACATTGGTTGGGCCATTTATTAGCTGTATTTGTTTCCTATGGTTGCTGTAAGAAATTACCACAAACTTGGTGGCTCATGACAACAGAAGCTGACTCTGGCTCAGTTCTGGAGGGCAGATGGTCAACATCAGCTTCACTGGGTGGAAACCAAGGTGCTCCCTGCAGAGACTCTAGAGGAGATCATCCCTCGCCCCTTCCGGCCTCTGACGGCTGCTGACATCCCCTTGCCTGTTGACACGTTACCACAGTCCCTGCCTCTGCCTCCCCATCACCTTCTCCTCCGCTGTGTGTCGGTCTACTCTCCCCCCGATGATGACACGTGGGGTGGCACTGAGAGCCCAGCTGGATAATCCAGGTTCATCTCATCCCCAAATCCTTAATTTAGTCACATCTGCAAAGACTTTCCCATATTCGGTAACGTTCATGGGTGCCAGGGATTATGACCTGATTTGGTGGAGGTCCACCATTTAGCCCACTACACTAGCTGTGTGACCACGGGCAAGTGTCTTAACCTCACTGTGCCTCAGTTTCCTTACTGTCAAATGACAGCCACTACCTCACTGGGCTATGATGAGGGTTAAATCAAGTCATCACATAAAGCACTTGAAAGGGTGACCAGCACACGATAGAGCTTTATATGTGTTAGCTACTAATCCACTTGAGAGTCTTTGGCCATGGCTAAAATTCCTGCAAGGACAGTTCCCTGTCCTGTTTACCACTGTCTTCCCAGCACCTGCCACAGAGATTTGCACATGGTAGATAGTCAGAAAATATTTAATGCATGCATGCCGCTGGCTGGCTGTATGGCTTTAGGGAAGTCGGTTTCCCTCTGTGGGTCTCAGATTGCTCCTTCCACCGTGAAGCGCTGCTGGCGGGGAAAGTACATTTCTCTGTCGGAAGGGTGAGTCCCTGTTAGGGGCGGAGGGCTCCAGGATCAGGGGCTGGCCACAGCTGCTTTTTCTCTGAGTCACCAGATTTCTCAACTTAAGGCTAAATGTCTAAACATTATGAGCAAGTAGGTTGAAGATAAGGTGGGGAAACACTGCTTCGGCCAAAGCGGCTTCAGCCAAGGCTCTGGGGCTGGACTTCCCAGTAACACGACTTCCTGCTTAGCACTGCCAGGGAGTCAGGCTGCCCACCCACAACCAAGTGGGGCAGCCCAGATGCCCACCTTTGGTGGTTAGAACATGCTCTGGCTGACTGTTCCCACAGCCAATATCTAGTCAAATCCTCGTGACTTAAGTGGAGAAGCAGAGGTCCCCCAAAAGTGAAGGCATGTCCGAAGTTATACTGTGTAACTGCTTCTGGATGAGGCTAAGCCCCAGAAGTCCTCACTCCCAGCCCAGCACCTGCAGGAAGCACCCAGGCAAGGGGAGAGGGAAGGTGGCAGGCAGGGCTGCAACATGTGCAGATGCCCGGGGGCGAGAGGCATGACACAAACTCAAAAATTCAGCTGAATGAGAAAAAGAGGGCCCAGGCTTTTAGACTCAGTTCTGAGGCAACACGGAATCATTGATGGTTTTAGGAAAAGGAATAATAGAATCTGAGAGAGAGTCTTTTCCCAAGTGTGGTACATAGACCGTCAGCACGAGAATCACCGAGGGAGGGGGGTGGAGAGGAGATTGTCACAGCGCAGATCCCCGGGTCCACACTAGGGGGGGTTCTCTATTTCAACAGACCAGCCCCCTCCCTGCAGTGACTCTGGAGCTCCCCCTCGGTGCTTTAGTGAGTACAGAGATGCTGGGTACCATTCCAGTGAAAAGAGCAAGACTTAGCCAAACTTGGTTTCAAATCCCAGCTCTGTCATTTACTTATTGTGTGACCCTGGCCCGGTTACTACACTGAGCCTCAGTCTGCCCTCCTTTAAAATGGAGACAATCTTCGTGTTGGCCTCCCAGTTGTTCTAAGAATTAAGGAACATAATGCACATAAAGCGCTCAGTGATTAGATCGAGAACATCTTTAGCGCTCAGAACACGCTGGTTATTAGGGACTCACAGTGGTGGGGGTGTGGAGGAGGTGACAGACTCGGGGCAGGCGTGGAGGCCCACAGTCCAGTGAGGAGGCAGCTGTGGGAGTCCGGGGGAGAGGCCTGTGGCTGGGATGTGGAAATGCGGGTGGACAGGTGCCCTCTGCACTGTGAAAGGTGCCCCCAGGCATGGTGCTAAGAGATGGTCTGAGGCTGGAGAGAGAAGGATGAAGTCAACAGAGAGGATAATAACATGAACTACATTCACAGCCATGCATTGGACATTTAGCATGCGCTGGACCCTGTATCAGCAGCTTGGTGAACCTGATCCTCATAGCGACCTGACGATGTGGGGATCACCTTATCCAAGGGTTTCTCAACCTCAACACTATCGACATTTGTACTGGATAATTCTTTGTTGTGTGCGGCTGTGCCGTGCACTGCAGGGTAGTTAGCAACATCCCTGACCTCGGCCCACTAGAGGCCAATAGCTACCCCCACCCCCCAGCCCCCACCACCCTGCCAAGCTGTGACAACCAAAAATGTCTCCAGACTTTGCCCAATGTTTCCCAGCAGGCAACATCACCCCCCAGTTAAGAAGCACTGGCTTTATCTTCATTTTATTTTATTTTTTTAAAAGATTTTATTTATTTACTTGAGGGAGAGTGAGCTCAAGAGAGAGAGCGCAGAGGGAGAGGAAGAAGCAGACTCCCCGCTGAGCAAGGAGCCCAACGTGGGGCTTGATCCGAGGACCCTGAGATCATGACCTGAGCCGAAAGCAGACGCTTAACAGGCTGAGCCACCCATCGCCCCCTTTATCCTCATTTTACAAGTAAGAAATGAGAGGCTCAAAAAAACCAAAGTACCTTACTCACCGTCACCTGGCTAGGAAGCGGCAGATTTCAAACTCAGGTCTGGCTCAGAGCCCCAAATGTTAACTTCAGCTGTGAACGAGGTCAGATCTTTCTACGGCAGGCCCAGATTGTCTGTATGAGGAGCTGGGGGCCAGCGGTTGAGCTGCCTTGACCTAGATTGCATGTTCATTAGTGTGGCTTTGGGAGGGGTGATGGACGTTGCTGGGGAGCCGGACTCAAATGCCCCCCCCCCACCCGCTTCCTCTAGGGGCCTCCGGTTGCCTTGGATGGTGGGGCTGAGGGAGACGCATGTGGAGGGCAGGCAGGCAAGGGCAAGATGCGGCTGTGGGGTCAGCTGTGCTGGAACCCCGCTGCCAGGAGCCTCCCCAAAACACTCTCCAAGATCTTCAGGCTAAATATTTATGCTGTGAACTCTGTTTTCCCTCCTGTGTGGACAGATGGAGGCTCACAGATGGGTCCAGGCGATGTGGGGAGACAGAATGCAGAGACACGGGAAAGGTCGAGACTGGGGGCCAGAGGTCAGAGGTCAGGAGAGAGTCGTTGGAGGCTGGGAATAAACATCTGTCCCCTCAGCTTGACATCTAGAGCCTTCCAGGGCCGGGCGCAGTGCCAACACAGTCACCTCCCTCAGGGAGGAGTGGAATTTGAATGTGTTTTTGTTTTCTTAAGAGATGTGGACTAAAATGATATGTTTCTTTTGCCTAGTCTTGATCTTTTTAAGCATGGGAGCCAGAGGTGAGGGGACAATTAAGTCAAAAAGTCTTGCCCAGAGAAGAAACCACTCTTCTAGACCCAAAAATACTTTGTTTATACAGATGGCCGCTAGAAAAGGCCTGACTTTGAGCCCTTAAAGAAAGTGGACTTACGATGAGGGGCCTCCGGGCGAGCCGAGCATCAGAGCGAGGCCCTGGCAGCCATGTGGCTTCACCCCCTCCGCTCAGCCTCTCCACGAGCTCCTTGCCTTCTCAGGCAGGGTATCTTCTCCGGCGGTGATTGCTCCACGTTTAGCCTGAGGGAATGTCTGAGCCACAAGGGTCTTAGGGATAATCTTGTTCATCTCCCTTCAGAGTTCCCAGGGCTTTTGTGGCAAGAGCTAAAATCCCTGCTCAGTCTGGCTGAAGCAATAATAATCATAATAAATTAATAGTTTGTGTAAATGAACACCCCCAAATATTTATTGAAGCAACGTTTGTGGTAATCAAAAATTGCAAGCAATCCACATGCCAACATGGAGGAACATGGCCAGGAAAACTGTTGCTGCCTCCCACCCTGGAATGTCGTGCTGGTGTGAAAAAGGTTGGGGAGGTTTGCCTGTGCTAGCCTGAAGAATCTTCAGCACTTATGACTAAGAAAAGCAAGCTCAGAGTGATATATACGATACGATACCATTCCTTTAAAACACCCCCAAAAGATCTTTGTATTTTCTTTTTTTTTTTTTAAGATTGTATTTATTTATTTGACAGAGAGAGACACAGCAAGAGAGGGAACACAAGCAGGGGGAGTGGGAGAGGGAGAAGCAGGCTTCTTGCCGAACAGGGAAACTGATGAGGGACTCGATCCCAGGACCCTGGGATCATGACCTCAGCTGAAGGCAGAGGCTACGCTTAACAACTGAGCCACCCAGGCGCCCCAGATCTTTGTACTTCCAACAAGCATATCTTTGTGTGGCTGCATAGACTAAGGCAGGGTCTCTCAACCTCAGCACTGTTGACGTTTGGGGCAGGATCAATCTCTGCTGTGGGCACTGTTCTGTGCTGGGGTACCTGGGTGGATCAGTCGGTGAAGCATCTGACTCTTGATTTCAGCTCAGGTCATGATCTCAGGGTTGTGAGGTTGAGCCCCACGTCGGGATCTGCACTCAGTGGGGAGTCTGCATGAGATTCTCTCTCTCCCTCTCCCTCTGCCCCTCCCCATGCTCTCTCTCACTCAAATAAATAAATCTTAAAAAAAAAAAAAAAGAGGGCGCCTGGGTGGCTCAGTCGGTTAAGCGACTGCCTTCGGCTCAGGTCATGATCCTGGAGTCCCTGGATCGAGTCCCGCATTGGGCTCCCTGCTTGGCAGGGAGTCTGCTCCTCCCCCTGACCCTCCCCCCTCTCATATGCTCTCTCTCTTTCATTCTCTCTCTCTCAAATAAATAAATAAAATCTTTAAAAAAAAAAAAAAAGAATGTTTGGCAGCATCGTCCCTGGCCTCCATCCATGAGATGATGATGGCACCTCTCTCCTGGTTGCAACAACAAAAATGTCACCAGACATTGCCAACTGTGCCCTGGGAACAAAATCACCCTGTTTTAGAACCAGTGGAGTAAGATCTGGAAGAGAGAAGAGCAGTTACCCCTGGGACCAAGGTAGGGACCGGGATGGGGACGGAGTGTTTTCATTCATTCATACTATTTCATACATACTTGTTAAGCACCTACTATGTGCCAGACAGTGTGCGAGGCACCAGGGATGCTGCGGGGAAGAAAACAAACAAAAACCCCTGCCTTTGTGAGTATGACATTCTTGTAGGAGAGGCAGACAGGAAACATATGAATAAGACGTTAATACGAAAGATGGTGCTAACTGCTTGGGAGACAAATTAGACAGGGAAGGGGCAGGAGAGGGCTCAGGGCCAAGGTGGGGACGACACAGTCTCAGGATAATGTATGAATTTCTTAGAAGAAGGAATTCCATGTCTTGAGTGGTTTTAAAGCCTGGGTGGGCCTGGTTCCCTGCAGCTGTGACAGCCTTCAGGGGGTTGGACTCTGGTGCCTGGACCCCAGCCCTTCCTTCCTTCCCTAGATCCTCCCAGCTTCAGACAATAAACTCGACAGAGACCCTCAGCCGTGTACATATGACAGCTGGTAGGCCAGCCGTACGCATGGAGCCCTCATGGTGGCATAAAAATAACACTAATGGCTCTTGGAGCCCTGGCTGTCTGGTCCCTGTTACCCCTCTGATTTCATCTCCCACTTTTTCCACCGACTCACTACGATCCAGCCATGCTAACTTTCCTTCTGCTCCTTGAATATTCAAGCTCGGCCCTGCCTCTGGGCCTTTGCATTTGCTGTTTCTATTGCCTAGAACGCCTTCCCGGTGATCTCCCCATGACCTGCTGGTTCTTGTTAACCCGGTCTTGACTCCAATATGACCTTTGCAGAGAAGCCTTCTCCAACCACCCCAGCCAGAGGAGGCCCTTTCTCCAAATCTCTGCACACACCCCTCTTCCCAGGCATGTTGCCTTCACTGGACTTGTTACCTGATGACACGATTCTGTTTGATTATTTGCTGGATTGTTATTGTTGGTGTTTCCCACTAGAATGTCTGCCCCATAAGAAAACAATCTTGGGGCACCTGGGTGGCTCAGTCGTTAAGCGTCTGCCTTCGGCTCAGGTCATGGTCCCAAGGGCCTGGGATCGAGCCCCGCATCGGGCTCCCTGCTCGGCGGGAAGCCTGCTTCTCCCTCTCCCACTCCCCCTGCTTGTGTTCCTTCTCTTGCTCTGTCTCTTTCTGCCAGATAAATAAATAAATCTTTAAAAAAAAGAAAGAAGGGCGCCTGGGTGGCTCAGTTGGTTAAGCGACTGCCTTCGGCTCAGGTCATGATCCTGGAGTCCCGGGATCGAGTCCCGCATCGGGCTCCCTGCTCGGCGGGGAGCCTGCTTCTACCTCTGACCCTCTTCCCTCTCGTGCTCTCTATCTCTCATTCTCTCTCTCTCAAATAAATAAATAAAAATCTTTAAAAAAATTTAAAAAAAAATTAAAAAAGAAAGAAAACAATCTTGTCTCTTGATAAGGTACCCGAACAAGTACCTGGCACATAGTAGGTGTTTAATAAATGCTCATCGAACATATGAGTGAATGAATGAATGAACGAACAAGGAAGAGTCATCACAAGTATGACGACTGCCTATCAGATGCTCAGTAAACCTTTCTCCATTAAACTCTGGGTTCTTTCTGTTGTCTTGTCTTTCTCTCCATCTGTGTACTCTCTATCTTGTTTAGCATTTTTCTTTAGATCAGTTTCTTTATTTAAGGAAACTTATATAAAGGAATCTTTTTTGTGTTTTTCTTTTTTAAAAAGATTTATTTATTAATTTGAGAGACAGAGAGCAGGTGAGCAGGGGGAGGGGAAGAGAGGGAGAATCTCCAGCAGATCCTCCGCTGAGCGTGGAGCCTGATGTGGGGCTCGATCCCATGACCCTGAGATCATGACCTGAGCCGAAATCAAGAGTCAGACGCTTAACTGACTGCGCCGCCCAAGCGCCGCTGTGTAGAGGAATCTTGACAATAACACCATGTAGAGAGAATCACCATATACTCTCTCTTTTTTTAATGTTATTATGTTATGTTAGCCACCATACAGTACATCATTAGTTTCTGATGTGGTGATCCACGATTCATTGTCTTCGTAGAACACCCAGTGCTCCATGCAGTACGTGCCCTCCTTAATACCCATCACCGGGCTGACCCAGCCCCCCACCCCCTCCCCTCTAGAACCCTGTTTGTTTCTCAGAGTCCATAGTCTCTCATGGTTCATCTCTCCCTCCGATCTCCCCCCCTCTCATTTTTCCCTTCCTTCTCCTAGTGTCCTCCATGTTATTCCTTATGTTCCACAAATAAGTGAAACCATATGATAATTGGCTTTCTCTGCTTGACTTATTTCACTTAGCATCATCTCCTCCAGTCCCATCCATGTTGATGTAAAAGTTGGGTATTCATCCTTTCTGATGGCTGAGTAATGTTCCATTGTATATATGGACCACATCTTCCTTATCCATTCATCTGTTGAAGGGCATCTCGGCTCTTTCCACAGTTTGGCTATTGCGGACATTGCTGCTATGAACATTGGGGTGCATATGGCCCTTCTTTTCACTACATCTGTGCCTTTGGGGTAAATACCCAGGAGTGCAATTGCTGGGTCATAGGGTAGCTCTATTTTTAAATTTTTGAGGAAGCTCCACACTGTTTTCCAAAGTGGCTGTACCAACTTGCATTCCCACCAACACTGTAAGAGGGTTCCCCTTTCTCCACAACCTCTCCAACGTTTCTTGTTTCTTTCCCTGTCCATTTTTGCCATTCTAACTGGTGTAAGGTGGTATCTCAATGTGGTTTTGATTTGAATTTCCCTGATGGCTAATGATGATGAATATTTTTTCATGTGTCTGTTAGCCATTTGTATGTCTTCTTCAGAGAAGTGTCTTTTCATATCTTCTGCCCACTTTTTGACTTGATTATTTGTTTTTTGGGTGTTGAGATTGAGAAGTTCTTTATAGATCTTGGATACCAGCCCTTTATCTGTAGTGTTATTTGCAAATATCTTCTCCCATTCCGTGGGTTGCCTCTTTGTTTTGTTGACTGTTTCCTTTGCTGTGCAGAAGCTTTTTATCTTGATGAAGTCCCAAAAGTTCATTTTTGCTTTTGTTTCACTAGCTTTTGGAGGTGTATCTTGAAAGAAGTTGCTGTGGGCGATATCAAAGAGGTTACTTCCTATGTTCTCCTCTAGGATTTTGATGGATTCCTGTCTCACATTGAGGTCTTTCATCCACTTTGACTTTATCTTTGTGAATGGTCTTAGAGAATGGTCGAGTTTCATTCTTCTGCATGTGGCTGTCCAATTTTCCCAGCACCATTTATTGAAGAGACTGTCTTTTTTCCATTGCATGTTTTTTTCCTGCTTTGTCAAAGATTATTTGACCATAGAGTTGAGGGTCCATATCTGGGTTCTCAGTTCTGTTCCATTGGTCTATATGTCTGTTTTTGTGCCAGTACCATGCTGTCTTGGTGATCACAGCTTTGTAGTATAGCTTGAAATCGGGCAACGTGATGGCCCCAGCTTTGTTTTTCTTTTTCAACATTTCCTTGGCGATTCGGGGTCTTTTCTGATTCCATACAAATTTTAGGATTGTTTGTTCCAGCACTTGAAAAATGTCATTGGAATTTTGATCGGGATGGCATTGAAGGTATAGATTGCTCTGGGTAGCATAGACATTTTAACAATGTTTATTCTTCTGATCCACGAGCATGGAATATTTTTCCATCTTTTTGTGTCTTCTTCAATTTCTTTCATGAGTGTTCTGTGGTTCCTAGAGTATAGATCCTTTACCTCTTTGGTTAGGTTTATTCCGAGGTATCTTATGGTTTTTGGTGCTATTGTAAATGGAATTGTTTCTCTAATTTCTCTTTCTACAGTTGCGTTGTTAGTGTATAAGAAAGCAGCTGATTTCTGTGCATTGATTTTGTATCCTGCCACATTACTGAATTGCTGTATGAGTTCTAGTAATTTGGGGGTGGAGTCTTTTGGGTTTTCCACACAAAGTATCATGTCGTCTGGGGCGCCTGGGTGGCTCAGTCAGTTAAGCGTCTGCCTTCGGTTCAGGTCATGATCCTAAGGTCCTGGGATCGAGCCCCGCATCGGGCTCCCTGCTCTGCAGGGAATCTGCTTCTCCCTCTCCCTCTGCCTGATGCTCTGCCTACTTGTGCTCTCCCTCTCTCTCTGTCAAGTAAATAAGTAAAATCTTAAAAAAAAAAAGTATCATGTCATCTGCGAAAAGAGAGAGTTTGACTTCTTCTTTGCCAGTTTGAATACCTTTTATTTCTTTCTGTTGTCTGATTGCTGTTGCTAGGACTTCTAGTACTATGTTGAACAATAGTGGCGAGAGTGGGCATCCTTGACGTGTTCCTGATCTTAAGGGAAAGGCTCTCAGCTTTTCCCCATTGAGGATGATATTCGCTGTGGATTTTTCATAGATGGATTTTATGAACTTGAGGAATGTTCCCTCTATCCCTATACTCTGAAGAGTTTTAATCAGGAAAGGATGTTGTATTTTGTCAAATGCTTTTTCTGCATCAATTGAGAGGACCATATGGTCCTTCTCCCTCCTCTTATTAATGTGTTCTATCACATTGATTGATTTGCGAATGTTGAACCACCCTTGCATCCTGGGGATATATCTCACTTGGTCGTGGTGGATGATCCTTTTATTTATTTATTTTTAAAGATTTTATTTATTTACTTGACAGAGAGACACAGGGAGAGAGGGAACAGAAGCAGGGGGAGTGGGAGAGGGAGAAGCAGGCTTCCCACCGAGCAGGGAGTCCGATGCAGGGCTCGATCCCGGGACCCTGGGATCATGACCTGAGCCAAAGGCAGATGCTTAACGACTGAGCCACCCAGGCACCCCTGGATGATCCTTTTAATGTATTGCTGGATCCTATTAGGTAGGATTTTGTTGAAGATTTTGGAATCCATATTCATCAGGGATATCGGTCTGTAATTCTCCTTTTTGTTGGGGTCTTTGCCTGGTGGTTAAGGTAATGCTGGCCTCATAGAATGAGTTCGGAAGTTTTCCTTCTGTTTCTATTTTTTGAAACAGCTTCAGTAGAATAGATATTATTTCTTCTTTGAATGTTTGGTAGAATTCCCCAGGGAATCCATCAGGCCCTGGACTCTTGTTTTTTGGGAGGTTTTTGATCACTGCTTCAATCTCGTTACTGGTTATTGGCCTATCCAGGTTGTCAATTTCTTCCTGTTTCAGTCTTGGCAGTTTATAGGTCTCCAGGAAGGCCTCCATTTCATCCACATTATTCAGTTTATTGGCATATAGTTGTTGATAATAATTTCTTTTTTTTTTTAAGATTTTATTTATTTATTTGACAGGGAGAGACACAGCGAGAGCAGGAACACAAGCAGGGAGAGCGGGAGAGGGAGAAGCAGGCTTCCTGCAGAGCAGGGAGCCCGATGTGGGACTCGATCCCAGGACCCTGGGATCATCACCTGAGCCGAAGGCAGACGCTTAATGACTGAGCCACCCAGGTGCCCCGATAATAATTTCTAATAATTGTTTCTATTTCCTTGGTGTTAGTCGTGATCTCTCCCCTTTCATTCATAATTTTATTAATTTGGGTCCTTTCTCTTTTCTTTTGGATAAGTCTGGCCAGTGGTCTATCGATCTTATTAATTCTTTCAAAGAACCAACTTCTGGTTTCGTGGATCTGATCTAATGTGTTTCCGGTTTCTAATTCATTGATCTCTGCTTTAATTTTGATTATTTATCTTCTAATGCGTGGCTTAGGTATCATTTGTTGCTTTTTCTCTAGTTCTTTAAGGTGTAGAGTTAGTTGGTGAATTCGGGATTTTTCTATTTTTTTGAGTGAGGCTTGGATGGCTATGTATTTCCCCCTTGGGACCGCCTTTGCAGTATCCCATAGGTTTTGGACCGATGTGTTTTTGTTCTCATTGATTTCCATGAATTGTTTAAGTACTTCTTTGATTTCCTGGTTGACCCAAACATTCTTGAGCAGAGCCGTCTTTAGCTTCCAAGTGTTTGAATTTCTGCCAAATTTTTTCTTGTGATTGAGTTCCAGTTTTAAAGCACTGTGGTCTGAGAATATGCAGGGAATAATCTCAATCTTTTGGTATCGGTTGAGACCTGATTTGTGACCCAGTATGTGGTCTATTCTGGAGAAAGTTCCACGTGCGCTCGAGAAGAATGAGTATTCTGTTGTTTTAGAGTGGAATGTTCTGTAAATATCTATGAGGTCCATCTGATCCAGTGTATCATTCAAAGCTCTTGTTTCCTTGTTGATTTTCTGCTTAGATGATCTGTCCATTGCTGAGAGTGGAGTATTGAGGTCTCCTACAATTAACGTATTGTTATCAATATGACTCTTTATTTTGGTTAACAGTTGGCTTATGTAGATGGCTGCTCCCATGTTGGGGGCATAGATATTTACAATTGTTAGATCTTCTTGTTGGATAGACCCTTTAAGAATGATATAGTGTCCTTCTGTGTCTCTAATTACAGACTTTAGTTTAAAATCTAATTTGTCTGATATAAGAATTGCTACCCCAGCTTTCTTTTGAGGTCCACTGGCATGGAAGATGGATCTCCATCCCTTCACTTTCAGTCTGGATGTATTTTTAGGTTCAAAATGAGTCTCTTGTAGGCAGCATATGGATGGGTCCTGTCTTTTTATCCAATCTGCAACCCTGTGCCATTTTATGGGAGCATTTAGGCCATTCACGTTGAGAGTGATTATTGAAAGATATGAATTAATTGTCATCATGTTGCCTGTGAAGGTGTTGTTTTTATAGATTGTCCCTGTAAATTTCTGTTGTATATCACTCTTGGGGTCTTTCTCCTTTTATAGAACCCCCCTTAATATTTCTTGCAGGGCTGGCTTAGTGGTCACATATTCTTTCAGTTTCTGCCGGTTGTGGAAGCTCTGCATCTCCCCATCCATTCTAAATGAAAGCCTTGCTGGATAAAGTATTCTTGGCTGCATGTTCTTCTCACTTAGTACCCTGAATATGTCTTGCCAGGCCTTTCTGGCTTGCCAGGTCTCTGTGGATAGGTCTGACATTATTCTGATGTTCCTCCCTCTGTACGTAAGGAATCTCTTCCCCTTAACTGCCCTTAAGATGGTTACCTTGGTTCTAAGATTTGCAAGTTTTACTATTACATGCTGGGGTGTTGGCCTGTTTTCCTTGATCTTGGGAGGGGTCCTCTCTGCCTCTAGGATGCAAATTTTTTTTTCATTCCCCAGATTAAGGAAGTTCTCAGCTACGATTTGCTCAAATACATCTTCTAGTCCTCTCTCTCTCTACACTCCCTCTGGGATTCCAATTATTCTGACATTGGAACGCTTCATGGTGTCACTTATTTCTCTGATTCTATTTTCATGGATTCTGAGCTGTTTTTCCCTGGCCTCCTCTTTTCCCTTTTTATCTATTATATTGTCTTCCACGTCGCTTATTCGTTCTTCTGCCTCAGTTACCTTAGCTGTTAGATTATCTAGATTGGATTGGATCTCATTGATAGCATTTTTAAGTTCTGCCAATTCAGCTTTCATTTCTGCCCTTAGAGACTCTATGTTGCCCTTAATTGATTTCTCCATTCTAGCCATTGTCTTCACAATTGCTAGCCTGAATTCCATCTCCGACATCTTGGTTATATCTGCATCCATTTGTAAATCTGCAGCATAAGTCATGATCTCTGAGTCTTTTCTATTTTGGGGGCTCCTCCTCCTAGTCATTCTGTTGATGGGTGTTTGAGGGAATGTAGAGAGTCCAAATTATTGACCAGAACCCATGCAAGATGCACCTGTTTTCTAGGGACCTTAGGGTTGCTGGCCTCTTGTTCTCCCAGCCTGTCTTCTGGCGGAGGGGCCTGCCGCGCTGTTACTCAGGCAACCCTGTTTGGGCGGGGTTGCCCTGCCCCCCCTGTGGTGGGGGTTGGGCTCCGCGGGAATCAGTTTTTGGGGCTTTTGTTCTCTGGCGGCTTTCCGCCTCTCTTCCGCGAGTCAGAGCAGAAGAGACCATTTCCAACCCTCTGCCTCAGAGCAGAGAGACCGCAGTCTGTTCTTCAGTGAGCTCTCCAGGCCACACTATCTCCGTTTCTGTCGGTGCTGCTATAAACTTCAGCACCCCCAGTCCTGCCTCCAGGTCGGGGCACTTCTCTGCCCTTTGTGCTTCTAAAACCGCCAGCCGCCCCCAGATCGCACATGCTACCCCGCCGCTCCGGGTTTCTGCCCCGGGGGCTGCCCTAAAGTCCTTTCCCCGCCGCCACCGGTCTGCGAGTCTGTGCCCCGTCCCCAGCGCATGAGGCTGTCGCTCACCGGCGGTGTCGGATCCCCACGGCCAGGCTCCCTTCCGCTGCCGTTTTTCCTCCGATATCCGCCCGCCGAATCACGGCTCCCCCCTTCGTACCTTGAAACCAACCGCCTGCGATATTCTGTTTGTAGAGATCCAGATCTTCTTACACCTCAGGCTGGGTTCGTGGGTGCTCAGAGTGGTGTGGTAGATATCCAGCTCAATTCCGGGGACCAGTTGAAATAGGGTCCCCTACTCCTCCGCCATCTTTCCTCGACTCCTATATACTTTCTATAAATAGCAGGAAAACTACACAAATAAGTTCCATGGAGACACAATAACACTATCTGATGTGGGACACTGCTACCGCAGGTGTTAAGCCTGGGGCTGCTGTGTTTTGTTAGAAAGGAGATTGGCCAACATCAGAGAAGCGTTGGAGACGCGGTGGCTCCAATCTGCCGAGTCCTCCCGGCCACAGTCAGCAGGATTAAAGGAGACCTGAAATCAGACTAACGCTCTCACCATCACGTAGAGTCAAGTCCATAGTTGGCCTAAAGTCAGCCCAGGGACCACTGTGGTGCCCCCCAAACATCACGACATGCTGCGTTATCGTGCGTAAGCTGGCAGGTGGTAAAGCCAGGGTTCGAACCACTCGAGTCACACCCCAAGTTCTTTCCCTAATCTACAGAAAACATGGCCTCTGCTCTAAAGTGGGCTATTTCATTTCTGACCCCTGAGTCAGGCAGGTCCCCGCTCCCCTGGTGTAGGACTAAAAAGGGCTGCCAAGAATAACTGCGAGGCGGTAAGAACATAGGATCTGGGAGGTGTCCAGCCTTGCTGTGAACCTGGTTCTTTCCCTACCGGCTGTGGGGCCAAGAGCCAGGCCACTTCCACTTCACAAGCCTCAGCTTTCCCACCTTAAGTGGAAGCATGATCACTCTCCCCCCTACTCTCCAGGATCCAGCCATGCTAAATTTCCTTCCACTCCTTGAATATTCAAACTTGGCCCTGCCTCTGGGCCTTGGCACTTGCAGTTCCTATTGCCTAGAATGCCTTCCCCTCTATAAGCCTCAGTTTTCCCACCCTACATGGAAGCATTATCAGTACACGCCTTCTAGGCTTCTTGGGAGCAGGATGATCGGTTCTAGACTCATGCCCAGTTCATCAGCGAAACAGGGGCACAGATGGGGCTGCCGCAATCGTGTGCTGTAGATGTGATTAACATCTACAGTCATGGACTATATGTAGGGGAGATTATCCCAGAGCATCTGGGTGGGCCTGATCTAATCAGTTGAAAGGCCTTAAGAACAGAATGAGGTTTCCTTAAGAAAGAAGAAATCCCGCCTGTGAACAGGAGTATCTGTATCTGCTCCTGCCTGAATCTCTAGCCTGCCCTTCCTAATGGCCTGCACAGATTTGGACTTGCCTAACCAGACTCCCACCACATACATCAAGTCCTTACGATAGATCCCCCCCTCCCCCCCCCCCACCTCTCTCCTGGATCTGCTTCTTCGGCAGAACCTTGACTGATTCAGGAAGGATAAATGAGATAACACTTAGAAGGTCTAGCACAGAGTAAACGCTCACGAAATACTAGCGCCAGTATGGTTGCTCAGCCTGGCCCTCTTCCCTCATCTAAAAGAGCAGATCTCCTTGAGGCCATTCTGAGACCAGTGGATGTGGCTGAGAAGACACTGTCCTCGGAGTCAGAGGACATGCGCTCAGGCTTGGTGCCTCCCCTATCCCTTCTTGGCAGTGACCTCCTCTGAGCCTCAACATCCTCCACCTGTAGAATGACAACAAGCCTACCTCCCACAGGCTTGCTGTGGTTCGATGCCACCCTGACCATATACCACCCGGGACGCCAGAGATACTTGAGTAAGCCTCGTGGGCCTCCACACGCATTCATGTGCTCCATGTGTCACAGGCACAACTGCGTTGTGCTAGGCATTGTGGGGCATTATAACCCACATGGAATCCAGGGCATCACATGGCCCGTCTCTGAACAGAAACACACGCAGGTGTCTCTGAGCAAAGACACACCCTCTCCCTAGAGATACTTACACTTGAGGAGGCCAGCAGGGAGAGAGGTGGAGCTGGCCTGGGTGACTCAGAGGTTTGGATCATGGCCGAGTAATTTTCCTTCAAGATCAATGTTCTCAGGATTAAGTTCTAACCCCCCACCCAGGCAGCCAACCAGCCAGCTGCCCATTCATCAGACATTCATCGAGGGCCTACTGCGTGCCCGCAAGGTGCAGATGAGGGACAGAAGAGGGACTAGACAGGCCTCTCTTGGCCCCAGCTGTCGCTCATTTCTCCTTCCACCCTCTCCTTCCGGGGAAAATCCTTCTCCTGGGCCATCCACAGACTAGGACATTCAGAGGCTGGGAGGAGCTCAAGGGGAGTCTCTGCAGCCATCCGGGCCCCTCCCACCGTGTGGAAAAAGTGAAAACCTGCGGTTTCCCTCCAGGGACTGAGGCCAGGCCGCCTGTGGCTGGGACTGAACCCCTGGAGCATTCACAAACAGCTGGTGGTGAACATATTTCCCCTGAGAGCTTTCCAGTAGGAGCGGGGAGAAGTGGGGGGGGGGGTAGACGGGAGTTAGGCAGGAGCACTTGTGTCACCAGATTGGGGGTGGGGGAGATAGAAGCTGACAGACACACAGACGGAGATGGAGAGACAGAGATGGTCAGAGAGGGAAAGACAGACTCAGAAGGACAGATGGACGTAGAAACAGAGGTGGGGGGGGACCGAGGAGGGGAGACGAAGGAGAGGTGAGCCTCCGTGGATTGTGAGGTGGGTGCACCGGATTCTGTCCTTCCTGGTCTCAGGCCTCCTAGGACCCCACGGCCCTCGGGACAAACCCCACCGCTCCTCACCCCAGCTTGTGCCTCGGCCCCTCCAGACTCCCTCCTGCTCCAGCAGCTCACTGATCAGGCCCCCGTCTTTGCCCAGGCCGTGTTCTCTGCCTGGACCCCTCCGCCCCTCCCCTCCCCGCTGCTCCTCTTCCTCCCCCAGGAAGCCCACCGTCAATCCCTCTCCAGGTGCAGGTCCGCCCACCACACCACCGGTTCCCACAGCCCCTGGGCTTTCTTCCCCCATCCCCACCGGACAGCAGCTCCAGAGGACGGGCTCCGTGTCCATCCTGCTATGCCTCAGGGCCAGGCACACCGTGGAGGTGTTGGGCCTGTGGTCAGTATTCAACAAATTTTGGCCAGTTGTCAATTGGTCAGTCCACTGTGGCTCTGTGACCCTGGTGAACCAGGTCCCCTGGCTGAACCCTCCTCCCGCCATCTGTAAATGGGCATTATAAGGCTTAGCTCTTAGGTCCTACACCTGTTAACACTTGCGGACTAGCTTTTGTTTTTTTTTTCTTTTTTTAAGATTTTATTTATTTGAGAGAGAGAAAGCACAAGCCAGAGGGTGAGGCAGAGGCAGAGGGAGAAGCAGGCTCCCCGCTGAGCAGGGAGCCCGATGTGGGACTTGATCCCAGGACCCTGGGATCATGACCTGAGCCGAAGGCAGACGCTTAACTGGCTGAGCCACCCCAGTGGCCCCATGGGACTAGCTTTTGGATGAATGAATGAACTCAGAGCCGGCGGGGCCGTGGGAGTCCAGGGCCAGGAACTCAATCGCCCCTGACATTGCAGGATAAGAGTCAGAAATGGCCGAGTGGGCTGGGTGGGGACTGTGGTCACCACTACTCAGCTCCAATCACCAGCTGCCAGACCTCCCGATTTCTCAAGAGCAACCTTACAAATACAGCTTTACGAGAAGTTTCCCGACTTTTAAGTGGTGGCAACTACTGTAAAACATTTAAACACATCTGTGAGCAGGATGTAACTGCAGGCTGTGGGTTTGAGACTCTCGATAATCCAACCACTGTGGCACAGATGTGGAGATTGAGGCCCAGGGAGGGGGCTCAGAGTACAGGAACTGGAGGGAAAATAGCTATCTTTCTTCCCAGGCGTCAGCCCAGCTGCCCGAGCTCAGGACACAGGCCGGCCTGCTCGGCCACAATCCCAAGGAAGGCAGCTTAGCCTTCTGCACCAAGGTCTGGCAGTTCCGGGACGAGAGGGAGGTTGTACTACCTCCACCCCACCTAGACCAGGCTCTATCAGGCACTGAGATCCAGAGAATAAGGCTAAGCAACAAGCTGGCCTAAGAAGCAAGAGGGGGGGGTGGGTGGGGGGCGGGCACATTCCTTCCTCACTTCAGTACGCCTGCACAGAGCTGGGAAAGGGACAGATCTTGGTTCAATTCGTCCTCGGAGAAGCATGCTCTGCTTCTGAGACTGGGACCCCCGGCCCAGCACCACCTTTACAGATCTTGTTGAGGGGCTCCTATATGCCAGGCCCCTCTCACCCGAGCTCATTTGACCCCCACAGCCTCCCTGACCTCCCTCTCTCCATCTCCCCCACCTCTGCCCCAGTCACAGTGGCTGTCCAGATACACCCCCACCTCAGGGCCTTTGCATTTGCTGTTCTGTTCGCCTGGTACACTTCCCGCCATTATCCATATGGCACATGTCCTCACCTCCTTCAGGCCTCTGTTAAATGCGACCTTCTCAGTGAGGCCTTCCCAGCCTGTTCAGCCTGCTTGAAATCACAGACCAAGCCAATATCCCCGTCCCCCGTCTGGCTTTATTTTCCCCATAGCACTTCTCACCACCTCACCTATTATATGTTACACTTGTTTATTTGTACATTAGTTTCTTGTTGTGCTGTAACAAATCCCCACAACTTGGTAGCTTTTACAGCAATGCAAGCTTACCTCATGGTTGTGGAGATCAGAAGCTCAAGCTGGCTCTCATTGGGTGACACTCCAGGGGAAGGGCTGAGTTTCTTCTGGAGATTCAAAGACAGAATCTGTTTCTTTTCCTTGTCAGATGCTACAGGCCACCTGCCTTCCTTGGCTCCATCCTCCATCCTCGAGACCAGCAGTGGTGAGTCTGGTCTCTCTTGTGCTTCGTCCCTCTGGCTCTGACCCTCCCTGGCTGCCTCCCTCTTTCACTTAGAAGGACCCTTGTGATCCCACTGGGCCCACTGGATAGTCCAGGATCATCTCTCCAGCTCAAGGTCCATTGATTAGCCTCCTTGATTCCCCCTTGCCATGTAACCTAGCGTGTTCGAAGGTTCTAGGGATTAGGATGTGGATATTGTGGGGTGGGGGTTCACATTATTCTGCCTATCACACACACACACACACACACACACACACACACACACACACACACACACACAGAGTCAGCTCCAGGAATGCACAGATTATTGTCCATCAGGTCTACTACTAAGCCCAGTGCCTGGTGCTGAGTGGGTGCTCAATAAACATTTGGCTGGATGGGTGGATGGATTATACTGTGGTGGCCAAAGGAAAGGGAGGCACGAGGTGATTCGGACACCCCCAAATCACCCCTATCTGACGCACATGGAGACCTTGACTCAGAAAGACCCAACGTGCCAAAGGCTGGGGAGCTATGACTTAGGCCCTGGCCTCTCTACACCAGCCAGAGCGTGCCCACGCCATCAGGCCAAGCCCATAAAGAGAGGGTGGACGTGGGTGGTCTCACTCCCTTATCACTTAGCTCTGCCCATTCCAGGAAGGAACTGGGCTTCTTGTCCTCTGACAGGCCCTGGGCTGTGTGTGAGAGCCCCAGGGAGAAGGCCTGAGGCCTGGACAGCCCAGAGAGGGGAGAGTCCTGGCCTTGAGCCCACCCTCCAAGGGCCCCCACAACCCTCAAGCACTCTCCCGCCAAGGCCGTACCAGGCTACGCATGTAGGCAGCTGCCAGGGCCCAACCTGCCCAAGTGGGGGCCACGGCAGCAGGTCGGGTGGGGTGGGGGCCGCAGCAACCAGCATTAGTCATGTAGCAGCTGGGGCACTCTCCCTCCCAGCCCTGCATGTCTTTCCAACTTCAGAGGAGACAGGCTCAGGCCCAGGTTTGCTCATGACTGAAAAATGTTCTGCCCCAAAGGACGTGAACAAATGGCCTGCTGAAAAGGCAGCAGAAATACATGGCTTTTCAGCATGGTGAGAGATGCTCAGCCGCATACGGCAACATGCAGACATTGTGGAAACAGAACGCTGAGGGAGAGAAGTAAGAAACAGAAGGAGAACCTGGCTGTAAATTAAAAACTCTCATGCATAAAATACTATTACTTGTGGGGCGCCTGGCTGGCTCAGTCGGTTAAGGGTCCGACTCTTAGTTTCGGCTCGGGTCATGATCTCAGGGTCGTGAGATCGAGCCCCAAGTTGGGCTCTGTGCTCAGCGTGGAGTCTGCTTGAGATTCTCTCTCTCCCTCTGCACCTCCTCCTGCTTGTGCTCTCTCTCTCTCAAATAAATTTTTAAAAAAATACTACTACTTGTTTTACAAAAAACACATATACACCTAGGGACATATGTCATAGGCCTGGGCATCAAGGATGAAGAGAAAAATTAAATTAAATTAAATTAAATTAAATTAAATTAAATTAAATTAAAAACAGTGGAGCACAGACCAATGACGGCAGGTTTGACGCAACAGCCAAAAGGTGCTCTGCTTCACTCTCAGTTTAAAAACCGAAGTTTATGGGGCACCTGGGTGGCTCAGTCATTTGAATGTCTACCTTCGATTCAGGTCATGCATGATCCCAGGGTCCTGGGATCGAGCCCCGTGTTGGGTTCCCTGCTCCACAGGGAGTCTCCTTCTCCCGCTCCCACTCCCCCTGCTTGTGCTCTCTCTCTCTGTCAAATAATGAAATCTTTAAAAAATAAAAATAAAAACTGAAGTTTAGACTGAGATACCTGCTTTCACCTATAGAGCAACAAAAAATCCAAAAGTTCATAACACACAGTGCCGCCAAGCTTCTAGGGAGAAAGGCACGCTCACACATTGTTGTTGGGACAATAAATTGGTACAACCTCTCCAAAATGCAATTTTATCCTATGGATCTAAAGGTGAAACGTACAAATCTGTCGTAAGATCTGATTGCAGAGATTTTTCGCACAGATCTACTCACATGCATGCGCGATGGCATTAAGGAGAAAGACAATGACTCTACCATTGCGTGGAAACAGTAAGAAGCCAGAAATAACCTAATGGTCCAACAGCAAGGGAATGACTAAGTGGAACTTGGGCCAGCCCCACGGTGGAATACTACGCAGCTGTGAAAAGGGACGATGGCAGCACACACGTGCTAAATGAAGAAGATCAGCAAGACATGTCAAGTGAGAGCAAGCAAGATGTGAGACGCCGAGTGTGCCCTGCTTCTGTTTGTGTAACTAAAGAGCATCTGCAGTCACGTGTATTGGCACTCGCACACCTTCTCTGCGAGAGGCCGCAGGACACCGGGCACAGGGTTGCTGTGGAAAGGGGGACCTGCAGAGCCGGGGGCCAGGGCGGGGGGAAGACTCCATCCTCACTGCATACCTTTTTGTGCCGTCTGAATTTTTTTACCACCTACATGTCTTGCCAAGGTTTTGAGCAGAATTTTAAAAAAGAGAAAAGCAAACTCATTTCTCCCCCAAATTTCATGAAATGCAAATAACAGGAAACCAATTTTCTCTCACCCCTCCCCTGAGACCACTTCTCTCAACAGCTTTCCAGATTTCATAAGTGATCTGAAATGCTGGCATGCGGCATCTGTGCTGTTTGAACTTGAAGGACAGGCTGCATGACCTAAAATTGAGCATAAAACCTTTCTCTGGTTAAGTCAGAAGGAGCAGGAAGGTTGTTGTACGGAAGGTGAGCGGAGACGGTGGCCTGGACAAAGAAGGGGCGGGTTTTGGGAGACAAGCGTCAGGGACAGGAAGGTGGAGGCAGGAGGGAAGGGGAGCCACAGTGTCCAAGTCCACTCTGGGCGTGTGTTTCTGTCCTGGTCGGGATGGGGCTGAGTGCAGGGGACCTGGACAGGGGCCCAGGCAGGAGAAACGGGAGTCCGGATCAGAAACTCTGTGATGGGGGCTCTGGGGGCTCCAGGAAGGGGTACAAGAGTCCTGGATATTAGAGTCTGGGACCCTCAAGGTCAGAGCAAGATTAATGGGTAATGTACTCACTTGCTCCAGACTGTCTGCTGTGAAGCCTGGAGGGAGCCGGTGCTGACAGCAATATCACCAATAACCATGGTAACGACAGTGGCCCACACTTTGTAGTGCTAGCTAGAAGCCAAGTGCTTTAACCCCCACAACCACTCCCTAGATAGGTGCTGTCATCCCCATTTCACAGATGAGAACACGATGGCACAGAGAGGTAAAGCAACTTGCCTAAGGTCACACATCGTAGGTGACGTGGACACCACTCAGGGCACACCGCCGAGTAAAAAGGAGGTCCCTTCACCCCAGAGTCCCAAATCCAACCTTCCTCACTCCCTCTCCCTCTCCTGGCCACCACAGCCAGGGCCTTGGCTGCCCTGTTTCTGCGCTCACCCCCCCCACCCCATCCCACCCCCACACAGTCCCTTCTCAACCCAGCAACCAGAGAGATGGTTCTGAAGTTCACATCACATTGTCCCTTGGCCTAGGGTCTGGCAGGGCCAGGGATTCAGGTGAGGCAAGGTTCAGGGCACATAATGTCAGGAGACCCTCGCTCTCGGGTGAGACCCTGAGCCCGCCTGGCCCTGACGGCGACGGCCCCTGTAGTTCTCACCCGAGGCTTCTCACAGGCCCTAGGTCGGCTGTGGCTCCCCACTGCCTTCTAGCCATGTCCAAAGTTCTGAGCAGGCCTTGGAATTCCTGATCCAAACCTGCTGGCCTTCCATCTCCACTCCCCCGACCCAACTCTCCACTGGCCCAGCCCGCTGTGCCCCGAATCTCCCACGTTCTTCCCACCTCTGGGCCTTTGCTCAGGCTGTGCGCCCACCACTCCCCCTTTCCCCTGACAAAACACTGTTCAGTGACCAAATGTTCCTCACTTGCCGCCTCCCCCTTGAAATCCCACGGGCGTCCCCAGCCAGAACTGAATCTCTTCCTCCCCTTTGATTCTGAACCTCTCAGGTGCATGGATCCCCCGGGACCCCCATGGGGTCCGTTCCCTGGGGTCCTTCCAGAGCTTGAGTCCCATATCCGTCTGCACTCTCTCTCTCTGCCTCCCTGGGCCCTGCACAGGGCCTCAGCCTTAGTCACCACAGCAGGAGCAGACCCACATTTGACTTCCTCTCCCAGCAGAAGGGGCTCCTGAGGCAAACAGTCTTCAATTCAGGCTGGGGATGGAGGTCACGACAAAATCAGGAGAGGTTTCTGTGTCCCTGCAGTGGGTGTCAGGCAGTTACCAACCCCCCCGCCGCAGCCCTCTCCCCGCCATCACTTACACCCCCCACCCGCCCCCCTCAGCCCTCTCCCCGCCATCACTTACACCCCCCACCCGCCCCCCTCAGCCCTCTCCCCGCCATCACTTACACCCCCCCACCCGCCCCCCTCAGCCCTCTCCCCGCCATCACTTACACCCCCCCACCCGCCCCCCCAGCCCTCTCCCCGCCATCACTTACACCCCCCTCCCCCTCAGCCCTCTCCCCGCCATCACTTACACCCCCCCACCCGCCCCCCTCAGCCCTCTCCCCGCCATCACTTACACCCCCCACCCGCCCCCCTCAGCCCTCTCCCCGCCATCACTTACACCCCCCCCACCCGCCCCCCTCAGCCCTCTCCCCGCCATCACTTACACCCCCCCACCCGCCCCCCCAGCCCTCTCCCCGACATCACTTACACCCCCCCTCCCCCCTCAGCCCTCTCCCCGCCATCACTTACACCCCCCCACCCGCCCCCCTCAGCCCTCTCCCCGCCATCACTTACACCCCCCCACCCGCCCCCCTCAGCCCTCTCCCCGCCATCACTTACACCCCCCAACCCGCCCCCCTCAGCCCTCTCCCCGCCATCACTTACACCCCCTTCCCCCCCCAGCCCTCTCCCCGCCATCACTTACACCCCCCACCCGCCCCCCCACCAGGCCTCTCCCCTCCATCACTTGGCCCTGGGCTCTTTCTGTACCCTTCTCACTGACAGAAGCATCAGGAAGGAAGGAGCGGGCTTCCAAGGTTGTGCTGGGGAAACCCCGCACACCTTCTGTTGCTGGCACCCCTCCCTCTGGCTCCCTGAGGAGCTGTGCTGTGCCGGGTGGGGGAGGTAGGGAGGGTAGGGAGGAGGTGGGGGGTGGCTATCCGCACCTCCACCTGTATTCACTGGGCACTCCCCAGTGTGGAACATAGCCCAGTGTCCCACAGCTGGCCTGTGCTGTCTCTTGACCCAGGCATGAGGCCAGCAGCTCTCACAAACTAATGCAGTCTCTTCCTAGTCATCCAAAAAAGTCCCAGGAAAGAAGCTCATTGGCTTGGCTTGGGTCATTTTCCATGTGTTGCCAGTTGCTACGGCTACAGGATACTGAGTTCTGATTGGCCAAGCCTGGGTCACCTGCCCATCCCTGGATCGAGGGCTGGCGCCACCATCAACCTGGATCCCTTTTTCCTTGTCTAGTTATAAATTAAAATTCACAGCAAATGAAGGCAGGCCTGAAGCTATACAGTGTCAAGGGACACTTTTTCCAATCTAGAGCTCAACTTCTTACACAGGAGCTGGATTTTTTTTTCCCCCTAATTCCCCTTTCACTGAGACCGAGGCTCTTCAAGGTTTCCTCCCTATTCAGGACTCTTGGTTCTAATTCCTAAAGCTCAGTCTCCACTCCCTGCAGAGGCTATGAAAATAAAGCCCCCAAGTAATGATTAATTACAAAGGGAAATAGTAAATTACAGGAAAACTTTTGCTCAGCTTAGCCAAGAGATCAACGTGAACATCACCAATAAATGATAGTAATAATCGTCAATAATGGTTAATAATAATCAGTATCCTGTGCCTCCTGATAAGTTGTACCCAGAAGGTTACCACATCCATTCTGTGGCTCCTAACAAAAGTACGCCATCTGGAGGTACATTCTACAAACTGACCTGAATGGAATCTCAGATTCAGAGAGACTGGAGAGACATGATGGCCACATTAGAGAAAAAAAATTGCTATGAAGGACTTTACTGGCACAATTGGCAAAACATTTACAGACTTTAGATCGTATCTGTATTAAAGCTGCTGAATTTGATAGCTATGTGGTTGCCCAAGAGAACATCATGAGTCTTAGGAAATGCACACTAAAATATTTAGGAGCAAAGGAGCATCACGTCTGCAGCGTATTCCCAAATGATTCAGGGGGGAAATGATACCTCCGGAAGGAGAGAGAGAAGGAATGATTGAACAAATGCAGCGAAATTCATCATCCTATTCTTGCAACTTTTACTTATTTCAGAATTAAAAGTCTCTTCAAAAGGTCCTAGGATCCCTTCCATGGCATTAGCCCGGGCTGCAATTTTCTGCTCTTCTTTGCTTAAACACCTTCAGACTCCCCGTAAAGTCTGTGTCGTCCATTTACAAGGCTACTTGTCATGTTTTACCCAGAATCCCTCAGTGTCCTGGCAGGAGGGTTTCCCAGTTCTCTGTCCTGGCCCAAAGCCCAGCCCCTGGGCTCCCTGAGGGCAGGAATGAGTCTCTCTCATGCTGCTGTATCCCCCCAGGAGCCCAGACTCCCAGGCTCTGCAAATATTTGTTGAATGAATAAACAAGCCATGGGGGTTATAGGCTGGTTTCAAATCATAGCTCTGTGCTCACCCATAGGAAAGCCTCTTTACTCAGTGGAGCCTCCCCTTCTCCGTCTGCATGGATGATATTTCTGGGTTGTTTTTTTTTAATCTTTTTTCTTTTTTAAAATAAAACCCAGGTACAGAAAACCACGTGGCACAAAGAGATACCTTAATAACTCTGGTAAAAAAACAACAACAACAACAACAAAAAAACAAAAACCACACACACTTTCTTGTGACCACCTCCAGGTGCCAAACTCAGGCAGCTCCTCTCCAGCAGCCCTAGCAGGAGCCCCGTCCCCGAGCTCCTCCCTCCCCCACCATACCCACTACCAGGGTCATCACTTCTGTTTCTTTCTCATCTTATCACCTCCACGGGTGTCCCTAGAAAGGATACTTTGTCTTGCCCATTTTTTTAAAAATTCCATTTCTTTTAAGTCTCTTTCCCTTTCTGTTTCCTGCTCCATCTGTTTCTCTTCCTTGCAGTCTGTCTGCTGCAGATCCTGTGCCCTCTGACCTGCAGACTCCCCCTGCCGCCCCCCACCCCAGGGTTGCAGGGGGCATGGGGGAGGGGTGTTCCATGTGCTCTAGCTTTGGCCTTTCCTGCAAAATGGCAGCTGCATCCAGAGGCCTGAGCCAGGTATTTGCAAGGGATGAGGATGCCGGGGAGCGCCTGGCTTGGGTGGGCAGCCCCCAAACACAGGAGCCGAGACTATTTGGGGTGCCCACGTGGCCTGACTGCAGCTCAGCCAGGGGAGGCATCCATTCTCAAGTGCCCCTAGCGCCGTCCTGCCCACCCCAGCTTGGCAGGCCCATCCCTGTGGGAGCTGGTGGCCAGGCGCTGAGTCTCTGCAGCTCAGGCTGTGGAGAGGCCTGGCTGAGCACCAGCTGTATACCCTGCCCCAGGGGGCTCTGCCAGGGAGAAGCAGAAGATGAGAGAGACGGTCAGGGCTCTGTTGCCAGGATCCCCCCATCCGACCAGAACCTGGGCATGGTACACGCGGGGTCTGTGGACGCAGGGCCTGCGAGCACCAGAAGGAGTGGAGAAGCATCTGGTCTGGGGTGGAGTGGTCTGCTCCAGCTGCTGAGAGACTCGAGGACTCTGGATTGTTCCAGGTAATACAGGGCATCAGGTCACGGAGAGGCAGTTTTCCCTACAGGGATTCTCTCGCAGCTGCTCTGAGCATCTCAAGGGGAAAAGCTCCCTTTCTGCTGACATGTCCCTCACCACCTGGCTAGCTCTCTCTCGTGTCCGTTTCAAGCCCCAACAGGGCTCTGCTTCTGGGCGGGGCCCACAAGAGGATCTGGCAAGCATGTAATGACATTGTTCAGCTCTTATTGTATTTGTTTCCACCATTATCTTCGACTGGTGATAAAGACATAGGTTTTCCATTTCTGCTATGATATATAGTTTCCTTTGTGCAGAAACAGAGTCAGCTAAAAAAAAAAAAAAAGGTGGGTGGGGAGTCCATTTAAAATCTACATTCGGGAAGGCGGAGCACGGTTAGCCCAAAGCTCAGAGCCCACTAGAGATTGGGAGGCTCGGGGCTGTGGCTAAAAGGAGAGACTCCAGAGCCCGAGGGCCTGGGCTTAAATCCTGGTCTTCTGGGCAAGCTGCTCCCACCTCTCTGAGCCTCAGCTTCCCCATCTGTAAAAAGGGGGATGCTGCTAACCCTTTGAGGTTCCCGCAGGAGGGAGAGGGCCATTTCCCCGGACCCCCCACCCCCGGCTCCCTGTGCATCCTGGGTCTGGCCCCAGGGATCTGCCCCTGCCCCTCAGTCTCAGAGAACTGAGCCCCACGGTCCCTCTGCCTCGTCTTGCCTCCCTCCCATCTTTTTATGCCATTTTTACAGACTCGATTATTGGGGTTCCTCGAATCACCCCAGGGCTTTTGTATGCACTGTCCCCTCAGCCTGGAATGTCCTACCACTTCCGCATGGGAAGCTCCTGTTCCTCCCTGAAAAATCCAGTGAGCTCCCTCCCCTCCCCATGAAACATCCGCAGAGGCTGGTCCCTCCTCTCTGACATTTCCTGATTCCCTGACACGGAGCGTCCACGAATGTTTTAAACAAATGATTAAGCTCTGCTACACTCCACCCTCGTGAGCACAACTGTCTGCCTCCCTCCCTTTCGTCAGCACGCGGACCCACTCAGCCCCTCCTCAGAGGGGACCATGCAAATGTCTAATACAATCATGACACATATCCAACCAGAGGCCGGAGATCTGCCTCCGTACACCCGACACGCAATGTGGAAGAGCATTGCCTCTGGCTAGTGACCTCACCAGCCCAGCCTCAGTTGGCCCCTCTGAATAATGGGGGCAATAACAGTACCCGCCTCATTCTGGTTGTCCTGAAGACTAAATGGGTTAATCTATGTAGGAAGCCCTTACCACAGCCCCTTGGAGAGCATAAGCACTCGACGCAGAGCAGGAGAAAGGCATCTCCTGCTAGGACAGAGCCTCGAGACCAGGGCCTGGGCTAGCAAGAGGCAAGTGAAGTGCCCAGGGTGCAAAGGTTAAGGAGGCCCTCACTCCGGGTTCAGGGCTGGTCCGGCGAGCCACTCTCGTCCCAGGTCGCCGCTCGCCCCCTGCTGGCCACTCTGCAGAACGACAGCCCTTCCTTCAACCCATGGGTCTCTGACCCTCAAGCCAGGAGCTGGCCCGAAGGAGGGCGCTCACCAGCCTGGAGGGACAGGCCCTGCCTCTGTCCTGTGGGAGCCTCGGTTTCTTCACCTATAAACTAGGAGAGACTGCCCCACAGTGCATGGCAAACAGAAGGCATGCCTCAAACATTTATGTCCTTCCCTTCCCACAACACCAGTATTTAATGAGCACCTACTGTGTGCCGTGGAGTAAAGAACATGACTGAGACATAAATCTTCTCCTCCGGGGGTTTAGGGCATGGAAGGAAGGAGGAAGAAGTCCGGGAATGGTGACTGAAGCAAGGCACGGTCCCTGTTGTGCACACACTCGGTGCCCACACGGTTCTAAACACTTGTGGATTAATGCTCTCAGAAGACAATGAGGTGGGGACTCTTTTTATTCCTGTTAGGGAACTGAGGCCCAGAGGGGTTAACTAGCCTGCGCAACGTGGCACAGCCTCTGTGGTGGAAGCAAGACTAGAACCCACAAAGTTGCGTACCAGGCTGGGGTGGAGGGTAGGAGGATCCATCCACCCATCCATTCAGGACATGTTTGTTGAGCACCTGCTGTTCCCAGGGCCAGTGCTGGATGCTGGGGAAAGCGCAGTGACCCCACAGGCGCGCGCGCGCCCCCAGGGAGCTGTTCGCCGGGGCAGAGATTGGCAGGGAGGGAGATAAATAAGTAAAACCTGTCATTGGCGATTCCTGCTGTACATAAAAAATAAGAGAGCAGAGGGGAAGGAGGCAGGCTGGGGTGTGTTTCGATTTTAAATAGTGGGGTGGGGCCTTGTGGGCTGTTTGAGACTTTGGCTTTCACTGTGAATGAGGTGGGAGCCATGGGGGGGGGGGGTTCCGAGCAGGGAGGGACACGGGGAGACAGGAGTGGGGACGAGGGTGGAGCCGCCTCTGAGTGGGCGAAGGTGGAGGGTTCGGATTCAGACGTGTCCATTCGACCTGTTAGTGTGCATGTGGTCTGGGTTAATCCGAATAAAACACCTCGCAGGGACCTGGCAGGCACACCGGGAGCCACGGGCGAGCCGGGGTCGTCGCTACCGCTGCCGCTGGTACTGTTATTACCGGAACCCTGGAGGGATCGCTTCTACGTCTTGGCTCCTCCCCGGGCTGCTGCATTGTCACGTGCGGCCACCAGGTGGCGCCAGCGCACAGCGGGCGGGCTCGTCCCTCCCAACTAGCCCCGTTTGGAGGGGATCCCTATGTGTGTGTGGGGGGGGCTGTCCCGTGCGCTGTAGGTCCTATAGCAGCATCTCTGGCCTTCACTCACTCGAGGTCAGCAACATGCGCCCTCCTCCCCAGGGTGACAACTTAAACCACCTTCAGACATTGCCAATTATCCCCTGGAGGGAGAATTGCTCCGGAGCAGTCAGGGCCACTGCCTTGATCCCTTCTCCACTGCGTTCATTTACTGCTTGCCCTCTGTGTGCTGGACTCGGAGCCCAGAGGACCTCCCGCTGGCAGAGATCTCGCCCAGACAGAGCTGGCCCCCAGGGGCTGGTTAAGCATTCCAGATAGTGGAATACCAAGGGTCAAGTTCATCCCTCGCCCCCTCCAGGGGGAGAGGAGCCCTGGGTTCAACCCAGGTTTAGCCAGTTATTAGCTGTGTGACTTTGGGCAAGTCACAGTAGCTCTCTGAATTTCCCCATAGGTAGAATGAAGTAAGAGTCCATTTTGGAGCCAAGCCCCATGCTGGGGTCTAGGATCCAGCCACAGGAAGGCCACCGTCCCTCCGCAAGAGCTCACAGGCTTGGACGAGGTGTGGTGTCTGCAGGGTGCATGCTGCACATGCCCACACACTCCCCGACACTCCCGGATGCTTCCCTGCTTACATTTTCTCCACGCCATCACCTAACATACTTAATTATTATACTCACTCCTCTGGTTTATCATCAAGCTTCCATGTCAAGCATGTGAGCTCCCTGAGGGCAAAGGTTTTTGTTGAAGTGGTTCACTGCTGTATGTCCGGGGCCAGGACTATGCCTGGCACACAGTAGGGGCTCCATTTGGTTGGGTGAATAAATTCCCTTCTTCCATTTTGGCCCCATCTAGTCCATTCTCAACAAGGTAGCTTAGGGGAGCCCACGGAAACCCACCTCAGGTCATTCATGTCCCTTGAACTCTTCTCAGAGGGAAAGGCAATGTTCTCCCTGTGGCCCGTACAGCCCTGCATGACCTACCCCTCTCCCCCACCAATCTCATCTCCCGCCATCCTCTCAGTCACTCTGTGCCAGACACGCTGACCTCCTTGCTGCACCTCACACACATCGGCATACTCCTGCCTCAGGACCCTTGCGCTTGTTCCCTCTGTCTGGAACACTCCTTCCCCCAGATATTGGCATGGCTCCTTCCTTTCCTCCAGGTCTCTGCTCAAATGTCACTGCCTCAGAGGGGCCCCCTGCCCAGACACTTTCTATCCATCATCAGATTATTTTTACAAAATGTACCACTAACAGAAAGGATTTTATTGGACTGATAACTTCTTTATTGTTGGCCTCTCCCCCACAACCACACACACACAAAAGACAAACCTCTTCCCTCTTAGAGCTCATATTATAGTGAGCCTGATGGTCAGGAGGGACGCCTTTGAAATGGTGACATTTGAGTTGTGACTTGAAGGACGAGAAGGGACTGATCATGGGCAAAACTGAGCGAGGGTCTTTTCTGACAGAGAGAATAGCAAGTGCAAAGGCCCAGGGGCCGCTCAACCCTGACTGTCTAGGCAGGTCCTGTTCATTTGGGTGGTGGTTTCCCAGGCCATGCCCAGCTGCTGGCTGAGAGCCCTGAAGTCATCAGGAAGCTGTAGAGTGTAGCTGGGGGCTGGGCCAGACCTGCCCACACAAAGGCCCATTGATAGCCAGGCAGGAACGGCCTGAGATGGCCCAAGCAGTGGCTCCCTCTTGCCAGCTCCCAGGAAGCTCGGCTGGAACAATTGAAAGCCTGGAGCTCTCAGTAGACTCATGTTTGCCAGGGTAGGGGAGAGAGATGCAGGCACGCAGGGCAGGGGGGTGAGGGCTCTGAGGTCCCACAGCCTTGTTCTAAATCCAGCCCCGCCCCTGGCTAGCTGAGTTGACCTTGGCCACATAATCTCACTGTCTGAGCTTCAGCTCACCCCTAAAACAGGGTGAAAAACAGGACCAACACTACAAGGATGGTGGAGGCCATATATGAGAGCAGTGGGAACCTGACGTGACTTGGCAGGTGCCTGGTAGCAGGTGGCCAGCAGTGGTGTCGGTCATAGGGGTCCGCCGCGGGGGCCGGCTGTGGTGGCAGTTGTCGGGGAGGCTCTAGCGGGACTAAACATGAAGACCAGCAGGGGAACATGGCTTGGGTTTCTGGTTCAGACAAACCTGAGTTTGGCTCAGGTTTCCTGCTTTCTGGCTGGAGGCAGGTGGGACTCTCCCCAGGCCATGCCTCAGCTTCCCCAACTGTAAGGCAGGGATAACAACAGCCTTACAGGGGGAGATGACTGTGAAGGAGCCAGCATGGCTGACAGGCCGAGGGCTCAGTCTGATGACCGAGAACGGAGAAGGCCAAGCCACACTGGAGCCGGGAGGGGAAGGAGGTTGTGAGCAGGGCCTCGAGGCAGGTGGGCGCCCCCTGCAGGTGGTAAGCTGGGCCACATGTTAGGGTGGTTGAGCACATCTCAGGCTGGGGGGCGGGGGTGCAGCAAGAGCAGAGACCCTGGGAATGGAAAAACCACACAACGACCTTGGCCCCGGGCGTCTTGAGAGATCCTGCTAGAAAAGCTGGCTGGCCCCAGACTGGGGACAGCAGACCTGGAATGTGGACTTGGGCCCGGGGCGATGGGGAGGCTTGCAAGGCTTGGGAATTGAGGGCCACGCCATCGTGCCCTTGAGTGTTGGCATAGCGAGAACACCGCGCTCCATGGCTTTGTCCCCAGCACCCAGCTCGGGGCCTGCCACACGGCTGGTGCTCGGGGAGATGGTTTTGAATGAATCCATGAATGAATAGGGGAGTGAGAAACTGGCCACAGAAAGCTGGGCCTTCTCTGGCCCTTCTGCACCCATAGAGTGCTGGGGGCCTTAGAAAAAGCTATGATTTGTAGAGCCTTGTTTATTGTGCATCTACTATGGTCCTAGGTATTGGCATGAGCCAGGCACGAAGCAGATCTAGTCCCAGCATGCGTGGAGCTCACATTTTGGTGACAGGTGAGGGACAGGGAAACCAACAAATCAGATTCTTTCGGGTAGTGTTCCGTGCTAGGGAGGAAGCGGGATGGAAGTGTGAGGGAGCGAGCAGGGGGATCTGAGGAGAGAGCTGAAAGGGCTGGAGGAATAGCTGAGGGAAGGGCACACCAGGCAGAGGGACTGGAACAGGCCAAGGTCCTGAGGTGGGAATGGGCTCAGTGAGGTGGAGGAGCAGCTAGGAGGCCCGGGAGGCCAGGGCAGAGAGAACCAGGGTAGAGGCGCCCAGGCCCTGCAAGGCCTGTGTGGTGAGGAGTTAGGAGGGCACTTCTGGAAGGTTGATTGAGAATGGCTTGATTTTATCTGCATTTTAAATCCTCCTTTCAAAGGGCTTAATCATTGTTATCCCCATTTCACAGATGAGAAAGCTGAGGCTCCAGAGTTTTAATGATTTATCCTAGGTGCCACAACTACTAAGAGGCAGAGCGGGGGTCCAACCCCAGCCTGTCTGTCTCTGGGGTCTGCAGGGCTGGAAGGGATTGAAAGCTGCCTGCTGGACCCAACACAGGTCCTGAGTCGTTAGGGCTGGGCCCAGAGCTCACCTCTAGCAGCCAGGAAGTGCCCTGGGGAGGTGTCCCTCACCATGGCCCCAGGGACTGCCCCAGGGGGCATCCACACCCTTTTACTCTCTGGGCAGTTCCAGTCATCAGCACCAAGGCTGAAAGCTTTGTGGGAGACTGAATCCAAGCTGCCACCCGATCTGCCCTCCTGCTTTTGCTATGTGGCCTTCCATCAGCGCCCCACCCTCTCTGGGCCTGCTACGTGGTGCCTATTTCCTGGCCCAACCCTGGTGCACAGCCCCTCCCTTTGTCCTAAGAGTCCTGGGCAGGCAGATATAGGCAGCCCAGGTGCATGTGGGTGCAGCAGGGCTCAGGGCCCACCCAGATAACAGGACCGACGAGGAGGGAGACTCCTGCGCCAGAACCTGGCCACCCCGCCCCTCCGTCCCTCCCACATCAGGTTTCTGGGGGGCGGTGTCCACACTGCCTGACCCACTTCTCACTCTACCCCCTCCTCAGTGCCCTCTAACCAGGTTTCCACCCTCTGTGCCACCAAAATGGCTCTTGATGTCACAATTCTTGCTGCCAAGTCCAACTGTGGCACACCCTGTGCTCGTGGTTGCCTCTCAGCAACGTTCTTGCTGAGCTCTGTCTTTGGACACCGTTGTCACCGCCCCCCCAACCCCCGCTGGTCCCCGTCCTGGGTGACCTCCCTCTTCCCGCTGCTTTAAATGAACATGTGCGTGTGTGCGTGCGCGTGCGTGTGTGCGTGCGTGTGTGCGCGTGCGTGTGTGTGCGTGCGCGTGCGTGTGTGCGCGCGTGCGTGTGTGTGAGATGAATCATCTCGGACTCCCATCAGCATCCTAATCTCTCTCCTGCGCTCCGCACTTGAAACATCCTAAAAAGACATCTTGATTTCCCCAGACACATACCCCCCTCCAAGCCCACCCAGAACCTCCAGTCTTCGCTTTTCTTTTACTTCTGTCCAACTCCACTGCCACCACCCTGGTCCAAGCCACGTTTGCTCCCAACGGCAGCCGAAACAGGTCACTCCCCCGCTGAAGCTTTGCGTGGTCTCTGGCTGCTCTCCCCCAAACTCCGAAGTTCTCCCCACGGCCTACAGGACCCTACCTTGGCCTCCTCCCCTCCCTTTCAGCCAGACTGGCTTCCGTTCACTTTCTCCAGCAAGCTAAATTCTTTCCTGCCTCAGGGCCTTTGCACTTTGCCCGTCCTCACCCTGTAACCCTGTTCCGTGTTCTCTTCATAACTGCCTTGTTTCTTTTAAACGTCACCTGAATCATTACCTCCCTAGAGCTCTCCTCCCTGGCCGTCCAACAACCAAAGGAGCCGGACCCTGTCCCTGGTCACTCTCAACGCCATCACCCTGTTCATTTCCTTCACAGTGGTTAGCACGTCTGGAACCCACTTACTTACTTTTGTATTATCTCTCTACCCCTCCTCCCCAGAATGTTGGTTCCATGAAGGTGGGGATTTAGGTCTGTCTTGTTCGCCGCCAGAGATGGAAACCAGGAATGCAGCAGTGTCTGGCACATAGTAGGTGGTCAATAAATATCTGCTGGCCGCAAGGATGGCTGCATGGACAGCTGGCTAGGCAACCAGCTAAATGAACTTAAACTATACCTTTCATCATACCACTCTCCCACTCAAGAACCTTCCTTGGCTCCCCACTGCCTATAGAATAGACAGCAAATTCTTTGTGCCTTCAAAGCTTTCCGAACTGGTCCCAAATAGGATGGTGACTGGAGCCCCAGCAGATAAACAAATCATTCATGCTAAACCATTAGGAAGGGGGCCAGTTAGCGATCTGGCTCCCTGTCCCGGCCAGGAGCCATTTGAGAGCAGGGTCTCAGTCATCTTCATCCCTGTGTCTCAGCATGCAGCCCCTGGTCAGCAACATCAGAGAGGTTTGAAGAATAAATACAAGAATTAATGAGTGGCTGAGTGAGCGAGTGAAAGTAGCCCGCTGTGACCCGAGCGGCCAGCAAGTAGGAAGGCTCCGAAGCAGACGCTTCAGACCCAGACAGCTGACCTTTTCAAGTTTAGAAGATGGGAGTAGTTTTGCTGTTTCAGGTGACTGTTCCTGGTCAGGGTTTCAAAGTGTATAGAGCTGGAAAGTGTGGTGACACGGAAACTTTGAAGGCTGCCAGAAATGAGGCTGGCAGTGTCTCTCGGGAGGGGACGATTTGAATAACGACCCGATCCTCCCATTAGAAGAGCCCTGTGGCGACAGGTTAGTAAAAACACACTCCTATGCAGTTTGAGCGAAAGCCGCTAAGACCCACAGCATCAGGAGCGAAGGTTCTTGGGGCTTCTAGAAGCTCTTGCCGGCCCACTTCCGGTCTTTGCATCCCTCTAAGCCTTTCAAACTGGACTCTCTTGTTCCGCAGGCGGGATGGGAGCCTCGCGGTGATGGAAGCAAGGTGGCAGGGCTGCGGTGGGCGGGGCCCTCCTCTGAGTCACCAGCTCCGGAGAACGGACCTGGCCCCACAGAGCGACACAGCCTATTTTACGGCTCTTCGGATCAGTCCCTCTCTTTGGCTGGGGTTACTGGAAAGCAGACTCAGTGATGGGTGTGCACGCAGGCCATGTGTCGGGGCCTCACCGGCGAAGGAGTGAGGACAGCAACACGGGGCCCAGGGAGACACTGGGCTGCTCTCAAGTGGGGACAGCTCCTCTGCCCCCATCAGGGCAAGGGGACAGGGTCTTTGGACCAGACATTGGTCGCAGGCGCCCCTGAGGAGGGGGCATGGCCGCAGGCTGAGCGAGTCCTGGAGAAGGCCGACTTGGTCCTCCACGGGGAGCTGGGTGACATTCCAGTGTCCACTGTGGTCCACTTCTCTGTACCTTCACCACCTGGAGCCAACCCCCACCTGCCACCTGGACGGCTGTCGTAGGCTCCTCCCCACTGGTGTCTCAGCTCCTAACTCTTGACCCTCCACCAACACCAAGTCCATCACCAGGGACCTAAAGCCAGAGGAGCTCTCCCAGTGCATACATCAGACCGCTTCACCCTGGGACTTAAAGCCCTCCAGTGGCCTCTGGGGATACTCAGAGCAAAATCTCAATTCTTTGCCACAGTCTGCAAGACTCTGCCTGCATGAACCCTGCCTCTGCCGGTGACCCCTCTCTCCCTCCTCCACGGTGTGCCAACCCACAGCCTTCTCTTTTTCTGAAGGCAGTGTTCCACCTCAGGGCCTTTGCACATTCCCTCTGCCTAACACTCCTTCCTTCAGATCTCCTATGTCTGATTCTCTACCCTTTACTTCTCATCTGAAATGTCCCCTCCCTACAGCCCTGAGCCACCATCAGAAGGAGCACCCCTCAGGCCTGCTATGAGGCTCCTGCTGTGTGGCAGACACAGATGCTCCCTCCAAACCTGGCACCCATAATACTACAGTAGAATGGGGCTGAGCTGTCCCCCTAATGCCCGTGATCGCTGAGTCATGAGTCATACTTACCATCTCATGCGAATTCACTGTGAGGACAAATTGCTAAGGGTAATTTATGCCACTTATGCAATGAATTCTGCTTGTTGCTGGGAGAAAACTTGCCGGGGAGGGTATGAGCCATGCAGCTCCCTTCCAAGCACAGCCCTCCACCCTTCTCTGTCACCAGCAAAAGCAGACCTTTCCTCTCTGCCACCTCGCCCAGGCCCCTCCACGCCTCACTACTGCTCGCCAGGGCCGCACCACAGAAGCGGTGTGATTTATTTCCAGAACAGTGGTGGGTGGCTTAGCGAAGTAGCCAAATAGGAAAGAGGTCCCTGCTTTGTGGGGAGTCTGGGGGTAAGGAGTAGGGGAAGTCATGGAGTAAATCTGCTCCTAATTCTAGAAAGAGCAGGGCTGTGGGAAGATGCTCTATGGCCGGATCCCATGTCTACAACCAGAGCTTAGCAGCCTGGGGAAGTCAACTTCCCTTCTCTGGACTCCATTTCCTTAGCTGTCAGATAAAGAGAAATTAGATGAAACCAGGGGTGGCCCGTAGTTTTGTAAGAAGGACAAATGGAAAGGCCTAGGAGTCTGGGTAGGAACACCCGCCCCCCCACACACATACACACACATCCGGTCTCTCTCCATCTCTCTTTCATTCGACAAGTATCTTAACACCCTCTCCTGCCACAGGTGGCTGTGGGTGGTGGAGAGCTGAGAGTCTTTGCCTTCAGAAGTTTACAGTGTTGGGGGGAAGACAGCTCATAAACCAGGGGACAACCAAACGAACAAGGAGATTCACCTAGTGATGTGCTATGAAGAAAAAAATCACACGGGACTGGGACAGCCGGCTGCTTCCGACTGAGTGTTCAGGGAAGACGTCTACCATCTGAAATCAAAGAAGTGTCTCCAGCACAGGGAGAAGCAAGGGAAAACCCCCCGAGGCTAACGTCCCCAACGTCAGCTTTAAATGCACTCTATCCAGTTATTTACTTGCCACCCTGCATGCAAACTGCCAAGGCTCAAAGACAAAATTTAACCTTCTGTACATGAAATGAATTGGTGAGGCAAGAGGCTGGCAAACATTTCCTTGTGTCAAGGCCCAGAGAGTACACAGTTTCCATCTGGGGGCCACACATAGCCTGTCATGACTACTCAGCTCTGCCGCGGTCCACACGTCAACAAATGGGCATAGCTGTGTTTCAGTGAAGTTTTACTTACAAAGACCATCACTCGCTAAGCCCGGAGTTAGGCTAAACAACAAGAGAACTATGAGTGGAGAAGGAGGGATCACAGGACAAACAAGGAGTCCAGGAAAAATGAAACCAACAATGTGTACTGGTTGGTTCATCGCCATGTAACACATAATAGCAGTGACATGGAAGGAAATCAAACCACCCGACGAGGGAAGAAAAGACGATCGAGGCTCTGTCAATGCAAAGGAAAAGGGAGTGATAGTGAAGAGTGACAGATGACACAGAAACACGGAAGAGCCGGGCTGACAAATGCAGGAAGGACGTGCCGATTCCAACACTGAACTGTGTTTTCTTTGATCCTTGTCGTGGCTGCCGACAGAGCTCCTGGCGATGGAGGGCAATGCAGGACATGACGTTTCTGCGTCCATCATTCTGCCAGAACGGATGACCAAAACCAGCACACAGGCAAACCAGATTTTTAAAAAATTTACAAATTAATTCAGCAGATATTTAATAAGGGCCTACTACGTGAGGGGGTACCAAGGCTTCAAGTGGAGATCATGGAAGTTCCTACTGGATGAGGTTAATAAGTAGAATTTTTTTTTTAAAGACTTTATTTGATAGAGAGAGGGAGCACAAGCAGGGGGAGCAGCAGAGGGAGAGGGAGAAAGAAGCAGGCTCCCCACTGAGCAGGGAGCCCGATGCAGGACTTGATCCCAGGACCCTGGGATCATGACCTGAGTTGAAGGCAGACCCTTAACCAGCCAGCCAGATGCCCCTGGAATTTTTTTTTAAAGATCTCGCATGGGTGAGAGTGGGGGAGGGGCAGAGAAGCTCAAGTACTGAGCACGGGGCCTGACCTGGGGCTCAGTCTCGTGACCTTGAGATCATGACCTGAGCCAAAATCAAGAGCCAGACTCTCAACTGACCAAGCCACCGAGGCGCCCCTCATAAGTAGAATTTTATCATTTTTAAGATTGTGGTAAAAATATGCATCACATACAAGTTAAATCTTAAACCATTCTTTTTTTTTTTTCTAAAGATTTTATTTATTTATTTGAGAGAGAGAATGAGATAGAGAGAGAGCATGAGAGGGGAAAGGGTCAGAGGGAGAAGCAGACTTCCCGCTGAGCAGGGAGCCCGATGTGGGACTCGATCCCGGGACTCCAGGATCATGACCTGAGCCGAAGGCAGTCGCTTAACCAACTGAGCCACCCAGGCGCCCAAATCTTAAACCATTCTTACACGTCCAGCTCCGTATTGCTGGGTATATTCACACAGTTTTGCCACCAATCTCCAGAACGTCTTCATCTTGCAAAAATGGAATTGCACTATCGTCGACCACCAGCACTCCACAGCCCCTCCCTTCTGAGACTCAAGTCGACCTAGTTACATCCGGGCCCTCGGATTTGCACACAGCTGTTGTTCACTGAGGGGCATATGATGTGACAGTAGAAAACTGAGAACAACTTCCAGGTCCATCAGGAGGGAAGGAGCTATATAAAGGCCATCCGTCCATACAGGGGTTACCATGTGCGGCCGTTCAGAGGAAGAAGGCAGTTTCATTCAACAGAGATTCCTAAGAACCTACTCCGTGCTGGGGCCAGTTCTTGGCACCAGGGATAGAGCAAGAACAAAGCAGTCTCTACCTTCCTGGGGACGACATTTTAGTGGGGGTGACAGCCCATGAACAACAAACCAATAAAAATAACAGGATTCAGAGTAAGAAATCTTGTGGAACAAAATAAAGGAGACCATTTTAGCCTGGTGCTCACGCAACGCCTCTCTGAGGAGGGGACACTGAGCTTTCTTTGAGGAAGCCTTTCAATCACAGAGAAGACATCTCTGCGAAATATTAGGATAAAAACCCACAAGTAATTGCAAGACAATTTCTGTTGTTAAGGTAAACGTGTCTTTATTTTCCCATACGTGCCTGTAGGCAGACAGGCATCAATACCAGCCAAACTCCTACCATTCCAGGGGGAGGGATTTAAAACTTTTTCAATGAGCCTGTATTCACGTGTTACTTTTATTAATCAAACTATTTATGAACTGTCTGTAAACAAAAGGCATTTAAAAGCACATATACAAAAAAAAAAAGTAGAGTAGGGGTTCAGAGCATTTACCTCGGGGTAAAAACGACGGGTGTTCAAACCCCAGCTGTCTCTGTGTGCTGGTTCTGGGACCTCCAGCGAACACTGGCTTCCGTTCCTCAGCTCTAGAGCCACAGCCGCCACCGGGGGATTTTGCTCTCCCCAGGGTCATTTGGCCGTATCTGGTGACAATTTTCATCGTCACGACTGGGGAGCTAGGGGTGCTGCTACTGGCCTGTAGAGGGTGGAGGCCAACGGTACAGCTAAACACCCCCTCATGCCCCGTGCAGAGAGAGAATGATCCAGCCCTGAATTTTCAGAGCCAAAGGCTGAGCACCCTTGTTCTAGAAAGAGGGGCAATGTCTCCCTCACAGGGCTGAAGACGAATTGGCACAGCCTCTGGCACAAAACAAACATCAACAAATGGGAACTACTAATTTTAGGACTGTACTTCCCCCAAATTAAAAAAAAAAAATTTTTTTTTTTTGAGTGGGGAGGAAGTGGTAATGCCAGGAACCAGTTCTGCCTAATTCCAATTCTGGTGACTTATGACTGAAAGGGATCCTTGATTTTTTTGAACAGCCACATGGGTCTTCACAGGCCGTTTGGGTCTGCCAACACCCTAGGAAGGGCTCCTAATTCCTCCCGGCTCCCGTCTGGTCTCATCTGCTGCCAGGACTGCAGGAACATCCCTGCTAAATTAGCCTCTGTCTCTTGGATGTTCAGCTTTCTCTCTCTGGTCCCCATCTCCCTATGGTTCACACCACTCAGGTTTCTCTTGTTGGAAAATCAAAATCAAAAGCCTCCCTGAGCCTCACAGGCTTCGCTCGGCTCCCAGCCTTCTCTTCTTAGCCCTTCACATGGGATTCGAGGCGGCTGCCCCGACTGCTGCTCCTGCTTCGCGGCCCTTTCTCAGCCCCTCCCCTCTGGCCCGCCCCGAGACGGTGACCGCCTCCCCCTCCTCCCCTCCTCCCCTCCAACGTCTCTTCCCTTCACTTTCCTGTCCTGCCCACTGCGGCTTCCACCTACCACGGTCGGCCCTGCTCACTCCCACTCTGCTTCCATTAGAAAGGGAGCTCTGAGAGGCCTGGGCCAAGGCCACCTTCTCCCTCTAGGCGCCTGCTCTACGCAGCTCCAGAGCCCACTGCATTCACTCCTGGCTGTGCGCTCATCTAGCGACTCACGACCCACCCTGGTCCCCACTGTTCCCTGGAGTCCCCACACTGGACTATATCCAACTGTCTGTTTGCCATATCTGTTCGGCGGGGAAGCCACAAGCTAGGTGGACTCCTCCCTCCCAACAGCCAGCTGTTCCCTCAGCATCCCCCCAGGCCCTCCTCCATACTCTCCCCGCGGGACTGTGTGCACTTACCTGGTCCCCTACTTCTCCGTTGCTTCTCTATAGCCCCGTTCTCCCTGCAGCCCGAGCCATCCAGTAAGATTACGTCTAACGACATCACGCACAGCCCCACCTGCTGGGAACTCTCGAGGCCACTGCTCTAAGGCTAAAACCCAATATCCTTACCTCGGCTCACAAGGCCCCCACAAGGCATATTCCGGCCTCATACACCCCCCAGCCTAGCAGTCCCCGGTCAGCCCTTTGTCCTTTGCACCAGCCCGACAGAATTCTGTTCCTGCAGCTCAGTAGCTCACCCACCTCCCGCCAGGGACCCCTTCCACACCGTGCGCCTGAGGCCTGCAGCCACGTCCTTTGCAGCACTCCTTGTGGTTGTAATTTTTTTTTTTTTTTAAGATTTTATCTATTTTGGGGAGGGGGCAAGCAGACTCCTCGATGAGCATGGAGTCCGATGTGGGGGACTCAATCCCAGAACCCTGAGGCCATCACGTGAGCCAAAACCAAGAGTCAGACGCTTAACCAACTGAGCCACCCAGGCGTCCCGGTTGTAATTTTAATCATACCCTCCCCCCGGGGGTGTGGGGCAGGAGGACAGTGAGTTTTATGAGGCCACTGACCCTATCCTTTTTGCTCATCATTATATTCCTAGCACCTGGTCACAGAACTTGACACTCAATATCAGTGAGTGGTAAACGTTCAACAAATAGAAGCTTTGATTACAATCTCCAAGCGGAACCAGGCAGAAAGCAAACTCTCGACTGACCTCAGAGGACCTTCTTGATTCAAACTCCATCCACTCTCATCCTCTCGTTGCCCAGATGTCTTGTTTGACTCGGTGGGCATCACATGGGCCCATTCTGGAAAGAAAACCCAAGTGTGGGAGGATGCCTGGATCGTACGGTGGGGTTTAGTGCTTTTGCTCCATCAGCTGAGTTTTTCACTCATCTGGTCTGGTCGCCGGGTCAGGCGGGCAGTCTTTCTCGGGAGCACCCAGGGCTCAGCCGAGCAACCTGGAAGCCAAGCCACGTGAAGGAACACACGGGAGCTGAAGTCCCACGAGAAAAAGAGAGGAAAGGCCTCCAAGAAGCCAAACTGTTCTAGGCAAAGACAGACGACCACCAAGGTTTGGTTCTTGAATATGTATTTTTTACTGAAAAAATCATTCATAAATTAACATACAAAAATGTACAAACACATGAGTAAATAATGTAATGACAAAGGACTATTTTTGTGAAAAGTGTTTTTAAAACATCTTTAGATTTCAGTGCAAAAATGTACCCCTGGCACCTCTTACAACATAAGAGCAAGCTCAAAAAAAACATCGTGATGGAAGGAAGCTAGCTACGTTCAATGCCATTGTCAACGGTGAGTGGACACAATCAGTACATGCGGCTGGTGCTCAGCTATTCGTGACTGTGGTAGAGGAGCTCCAACAGGAGCCCATCATGTCAAAAGGAGGATTTTTGCAGTAACTCCTCACCCAGAAAAACAGTGTGAAAGGAGAAATGTTTCCCTGCACGCAGCTGAGACAAGACTGATTGAAGGGGTCACCCATCAGTAGCCTTAAAAGAATTTCAGCTGCCAAAATACACACAAGGTCACATTTGGTTCTTATTCTTTTTTTTTTTTTTTTAACATGAGACTCTCACACCATTAACAGCTCATGGGCCTGGCTGTATGTTTTCAACTTCTATTTTTCCCACACGATACTCAACTTGGTGGGTAAATGACTAAGCGGTGCGCAGTAAGAGATTTCACACTGATAAGACAAACTCACACATGATCGCAAAATGATTTCAGTGACCTTACTTCAAGCAGTGAAAAGACACCTTTCCTTTTGTCCTCAAATCAGCATTTTCTTTTTCAAATCAGCTGTTTAGCCTTTTGCCAACGTTTTGTTCTTGGTGGCAAGTATGTTCGTGAAAAGCTTTAAACGAGACCATTTTACAATACTGCCGTGTACCAAGGATCGGTCTGTTCTGGCAAATTCTTCCTAATGACATCATGGCTGTGTCCCACTGAAAGCCGCTCACGGCCTTCAGGGATGGGAGAGGACAGAAGGGGGGAGGAGGAGAGTCAAGGCCAGCACATAGGCCTGAGGGGAGGCGGGAGAAAAGGGGAAAGAAATCTTTATTGCTCTGTGCACCAGACTTCAAAGGAAAACCAAGTTAGCTCCTGTGTGTAATGTTCCCTCGTGAAAGTCTTTTAAAGCATGAGATGCTGAACATTCTTTTAAAACATATGATACAACTTACCAGCATTTTCAAGGGCAGCAGCCTGCTCTCTCATATGAGCCGATAAGAGCTTTGTAATGCAGTTGGTTTTCTACAATATCACTCTATTCTTCAAAAGAACAAAAGCATGAACAAAAAACAAGGCCTGGCCAATCACTCCCACAGCTTGTGGGGATCATACGTCCAAGGAACCAACACATGCAACGGAGAAAACCCCAACCCACACGTATATACACAAATATACCCCCTACACACACATCCATGTAAACCATGAAAATTAAGGAAGTTGAAGGCAAACAAGGCAATTAAAAAAAATATGAAGTACTTTTCAGAAAGTACTCCTAATCACAATATATAAATATGTTTTATGGAAAAGGAGAGGAAAAGACTGGCCTTTTTCAGAATCCTGCAGAAGCCAAGAGGGACTACAAATTGAGGGATTTGGCTCAGGGAAAAACAGAGAGGCACAACTTCAAGGGCAATTTAGACTCTAATTTCAAGAAGTGCATGGGGTGTGAACCCAGCATTCTTTTGGGCTTGGGTCCTGGCATCCGAGAGCTCCGTCCGTCTACCTGCGAAGCTCATGACGGGGTCCACCCCGGCCCCCAACTGACCCACAGCACATAAGTGTCACCTGCTCTCTGGCTGACTTCTTCAGTCCATCGCTCATTAGTTCTATGAACTAGTTCGTAATGTTGACAAAGAATCTTTCCGGAAACCAAAAAGGGAAAAATATTCAGAGGAATCACTGAAGCTAGTTGATAATTCAGGCACAGATTTCAGGAATTGTGGCCAAGTTCCACAAGAGCAAAAAAACAAAAAAGGAAAAAAAGAAGAGGCAGAAAACCCACCCAACCAACCCCACCACTCTTGGTGATGAGAGGACAAAGACTGAAGTCCAGAGATCCAGGGGCGTGTGCACAGGGAGACCCCCTGAAGGGGTCCACTTTGAGCAAGGAGGGCTCCTGTTTAGCAGGAGACCGGGATGACAGTGTATGTGCCCAACAGGGAAGAGAGAGTCCACAGCGAAAGTCAAGAGCAAGACTTCTGGAAGAAGATGGGAGGGGGCAGGAGTTAGCTACCACTGACAGACTGGACTGTCCCGATCTGTTTGTGACACGCCCTATCTCCACTCCCTTCCAAAGTGATAGCAATTCGGGAGGTGATACCCTTCTCCACTGCATTTTAACTGAGTTCCTGCATTTGCCAACCAAATAAGTGATCTAATATATAAATCCTCAGTTTGAACTGGAGCCAGCTATAAAATTAAATTTAAAAAAGGCATTTTACATGGCTTATTTACAATTATACTTCTTCAAGAAGTGATTGTTATAGGTCTATTTACCTTCCCCCGTCCCTCCCCCGCCCCACCCTCAATCCCCACCCAAAGCAGGTAATTAAAAAAAAAAAAAAAAAAAAACTAAACCAAAGAGAACACCAGAGATGGAGAAGAATGGTGTGTGGAGTTTCATTTGCTCTTCCTAAAAGAGCCCTGTGGTGGGGTTGCCTCTTTGCTCTGAAGGCCGAGAAGCTCCAAAGGCCATTCGTAGGAACGGGCTCGAAGCCAGGACCACAGGAGATGTCAGCTGCTGTTCTGGAGAGCCCGGCTGGGACGGGACGCTGGGGTTCGGGACCAGGGGGGAAAAGTGGCAGGACCGACGTCCGTCCTGTGGAAACAGACAGCCGGTCCTGACGAAGGATGTCCCTGGCCACAGCGAAGGCGTTCTGTGCGCGTACTCTGTTCAGGTTTTCTCCTCGAACCCTGTAATCCTTCATCAGACACCGTGTTTCTATTCTCTTCCTGTGTGGAGCCCCAAGACCTCTCCCCAGGTGGGCTTCCCTGGCGGCGGGGGGTAAAGCAAACCCAGCCTGTCTCCCCGGCTCAGTACTCGGTCACCTGAGCCAGCTCGGGTGTCAGGTTCACGGTAATGTTTTTATACAGGGCGTCGTGTGTGACGTTCGCAAAGTAGTTCAAGTTGTTGAGGCCGTCCAGCCCTTGCCGTTCTTTGGACTTGCGCAGCAGAGCGTACCTGTTTGAGCAGAGAGCAGAGGGGCGGCTCTGAGTGAGGGCCCGGCCGCCTCAGGGCAGAGGACAGAGCAGGGCAGCCCGCAGCAGGGGCCCCGACCCCGGGTGGCTCTCTGGCACCACAGGGCGGCTCTCCGGCACCACGGGGCGGAGGGGCTGGCCCACCCCGCCCAGCTGCTCCCTGCTGGGGCTTATTATTAGAAACATTTCCTGCCTCATGCCATTCATTTCACTGAATGCACCGCTCCTTAAGCAAATGAGGAAACCAAGGCCCCCCGGTGTTCCATGACTTGCTCAAGGTAAGGTCACGGAAGGGAGAAGTGGGAGGTAAGATATTAAAACTACATCAGATGAGCCAGGGCGGGGTCCGCACTCAGTGCCTTCTTACTCCCCGGATGACAGAGCTCATGCAATCAGACCTGGTGGTGTCCAGAGGGCCGTCCTCCCAGTTAACAAGACAAAAGGGCATTCCTGAAAACAGAGATGTCACTCCATCCACATGCCCCAATTAGTGCAGTACAGAACTTCCTTATCAAGGGCACCCGCACGAACAGAGGCTCGGGGGCACCCTTCCAGAACTGGAGCTCGCAGAAAGGGTGCCAACTCTGCTTTGTCCTGTCAGTGGAAGTTACACAGGGACCTTTGACCGAGTGGACCTCTCTCCAACTCCCTGAAGGCTACAGAGGAGACCATGAGGCTTAAGGGGCCAAATGAGTGATTTCCTTCAAAGATCTTCGATCAAAATTTTCACCGATAATCTGATTTCACACAAACGCCTGCCTCACAGGTAAATGAAAATCTATCTAGGAACTATAAAGCAGCCATAACAGGACCGTAGAGAGGAGGAGGGGAGTAAGCCGAGGGGTTGCAATATGATATGCTCTGGGACATCCGGAAATGCAAAGTATAAAGGCTATTTGCAAGAAGAATAAATAAATTGTGCCCACCTTCCAAGAAATTGGACTTCTCCTCGATGGTGATGAGGAATAGACTTGTACTTCCCTGTGTCACCTTCCGGCCGGCTCACAGAGTAGCCTGCGTTCTGTACTCTGTCCGAGACAAAGAGATTGGGCTTTCAGATAAAATGATCAAGTACCATAGATGACCACAGATGGCCAAGGTTGAGAACCCCAAGTTGAACAAGAGAACTTCTTCTGTGTCTGAATATTCAATTGCCCATTCCTCTGGATAAGTTCATGGCTTTAGAAAAGAGGTCTACAATACCAAAAAGTTTTGAAAAAGAAAAGGAATTCAAAATTCTTGAGAGTAAGGTGTGACACGGGTTCTCAGTGACAGGTTCAGCAGTGAGCATTCCCCAGGAGATAAGTGTGCACTCTCACTCTCTCTCCGCTGGCTGGTCTGGGTCCTATCAAAAAGGCTTTTCTCACCAGTGGACAGCACCTTTCCTGTCCACAACCTACTATAAAGCAAATCAGTACTCAGAGTTGCACTGTGTTTTCCCTGCTTATGAACTTAACCATTCTGCCCACCTCCCCCATGACCAGGGAGATGAACTAATTTGTATGATGTCCTCTGATCTCAATGTAAAATTTCACATCACTAGGAGGAAAGCAAAACTTAAGGAGGTGTTCGGTTATTTATCCTTAATGTGATAAAGACCAGAATTTCACAAGCTGGATTTACTGGAAACTTGATAGGGGTGTAAGAAATAATTAATACATGGAGGTAGACTTTGGATATCTATGTGAAATCTACGGTTGTCTTCATATTTTAAAAAACTTGGGGGGAGTATTATTTCAACATCCTCCTCTTGGCTCCAAATTATACTCTCCTTTTGATATTGGGAAATGTGTTCTCGCTCTGATTTGATAAATATATAGAGAACGCCTACTGTGCGCCTGGGAACTGTGCAGGGCACTGGGGAGAACCAGCTCCTGTTCTTGAGCCCAGGGGCTCCAGGTGAGCTGAGAATTACAACAGATATCCTGGGAGAGCTCAACTGGATTCAAGGACCAGTCAAACCAGTTATGCTACGGAAAAGCTGTTCATCCTCACTAGGTCCCTAAGAAACCCAAACTAAGAGGATGAGATGCCATTTTTACCTCTCAGATTGAGAAAAGAATTGTCTGGAGCTCCTTTGTCCAGTACAGGCAGCCTCGAGCCACACATGGCTGCTGAAGGGCTGAAATGTAGCAAAACGCAAAAGGTTGTCTATAACCAATGCTGGCGGTGATGTGAGAAAGCGGGAATGTTGATGCACCGCTGCTTGGAATCTTTCTGCGATCTCTTTTGGGGAGAAATCCTGATGATAACTATGCAAATTTAAAAGAACATTTACTTGACTTTGCAGTTCCACAACTAGGAATTCAATCTGAAGAGCTATTTGCACACATGAACAAGGATATTCAAAAATTGTAAACAATGTTCATTGACACGAGGGTTAAAATAAAATATCGTGTATCTCCATAAAGGAAAACCATGCAATTGTTAAAGATAATGAAGTGGCTCTCTCTGTATTAAAATGGTTGGGAGGGGAGAAGGGATGGGTCTGGGTTGTTTGTGTATGAATACAAAGCAGAGAAAGAAACAGCCCTGTTAAAATACTACTTCCTGGGAACAAGACAGCACAGCATTAAAGAATTATACCTTTTGGTTTATGCACTTTTTTTTTTTAAGATTTTATTTATTTGACAGAGAGAGGCACCACGAGAGAGGGAACACAAGCTGGGAGAGTGAGAGAGGGAGAAGCAGGCCTCCCACCGAGCAGGGAGCCCGATGCGGGGCTCGAACCCAGGACCCTGGGATCATGACCTGAGCCGAAGGCAGACGCTCAACGACTGAGCCGCCCAGGCGCCCCGGTTTATGCACCTTTATTCTGTGAATTTTTACCAGCAAGTATTACTTTGTAATTAATAAGCTACATGTAACTTTCTTTTTTAGAGCCCATCTAGAAAGTCAACAGATACAAGGTGGAGATTCTTTTGCTTATTTGCTCCTCATTAGGTTACTATTTCCTTAGTCTGTAAAAAGATTAGTTTACACTACTCAAATACAGCATCGTTCTCGCAAACTTGTGTAATACAAGCCTTATCCGATAGGATAGGTAAATCTGGGTACACCTATCACTAATACATGACCTCCTGTTTGGGGAGGTTTCAGTGAAATGCGCTATGAATGTAAAATAGTACCAGATTTCAAAGATATTGTAAGAGAAACAAATGTGAAGTATCTCATTAACATCTCATATTGATTATATGTTGGAATGATATTATTTTTGATATATTGTGATAAATATACTACTGGCATGTTTTATTACTACACTAAAATGAATTCCACCTCAAAAAGCCTTTTTTTAACCTTTTTAAACACGGCTACTAGGACGTTTCACATTACCTACATGGCTTGCACCCTATCCCTCCTGTGTGGCTCCGGTCTGGGGAGCCAAAGGTGGCATTTCTAGAAGGCCCCGGACCGGAAGAGGGGAGTACCTGTTCCACAGGTCGTCATCTTCTCCACCCCAACCCCAGAAAGCGTTCGGAAAGCCATTGATCTTCCGAAACTGCTCCACTGTTAAGCCGCTCACTCCACCAAAGAACTCGGCGTAAGGAAGCCTAGAAGGAGATGCACAGCTTGAATCATCTGGGAATCAAAGGATGGTTTCTTCCCCTGGGGAGGGCCACCGTGGCACTGGAGAACCGTGTCCTACACAGTACAGCACCTACTGCCCTCAACCACCCGCAACCGTTTCCTCACACTGGGACGCATCGACCTTTGCGGCGAACTGCATCTTTCTCAAATTGATTTGTTTCGTAACAGCTTTACTGAAACATAACTAACATTCCAAATGATTCACCCATTTATAAAGTGTGCAATTCCATCATTTTTAGGATATTCGCGGAGTTGTGCAACCATGAACCCCAATCCATTTTAATACCTTTCATCACCCCAAAAAGGAGCCTTGAATCCATCAGTCACTCCTCATTCCCACTCCGCAACCCGATGCAACCACTGTTCTGTCTCTATGGATTTGCCGATTCTGAACAAGTCATGGGAGCACAATCATGCAACATGTGGCCTTTGGTAACTAGCTTCTTTCACAAAGCAGTGTTTTCAAAGGTTCATCCCTCCGGCCACATGTAGCAGGACTCCATTCCTTTTTATTGCCTAACAGTGTTCCAAGCTGTGGTTGCACTCCATTTTATTTATCCATTCGCCAGAGGATGCACACTGGGGTGGAGCTAATTGGATTTTGCCATCTTTGCATCTCTCAGCATCCTTTTAGATTTAACCTTTTCCAGAGGAAATGATACTCACAGATACATATACTTGTCCAACTTAGTTGCAAAGTGCCTTGGCATCTGCCCACATCCATAGTAGTTCCGATCGCTTTCCGGTATATGATCCACATCGTGAAAAATAAGACAGTCCCAGTCCAGATCTTTCATTGCTTCTTGAAAACCGACATTGAAAAGCATGGCTCGATTAAAGGGTTGGGTGCCAACCTAAAAAAGAAGCAGAACTTTATTTTTAACAGGACTTGTGGAGCAACAGATTCGCTGCCTCAGCCCTGCCTAAAGGAGAGCTTTAATGAACCTGACTGGGACAGATCACCGAGCCAGAGGAGGGCTTGGCCAGCACGCTCTTCACTGCCTCGCAAGCCACTTGACATCTGGCCTCGATTTCCTTAGAAACAAGAAGGGTAACAAGCCCAAGCTCCTCTCTCCCAAGACTGTCATGAAAGCAGGCATCTGACCTATCACAGCATTTGGAGAAGTACCCAGCCCCATAAAGGGAAGACAGAACAAGAAGGGCCATTTCTACCCATGGCTTTTTTTTTTTTTTTTAAAGATTTTATTTATTTATTTGAGAGAGAGAGAATGAGAGAGAGAGAGCACGAGAGGGAAGAGGGTCAGAGGGAGAAGCAGACTCCCTGCTGAGCAGGGAGCCGGATGCGGGACTCGATCCCGGGACTCCAGGATCATGACCTGAGCCGAAGGCAGTCGCTTAACCAACTGAGCCACCCAGGCGCCCATACCCATGGCTTCTTATCTTAAGGGGAATTTCCTGGGTCTGGAGACCAAAGACACCACCCAAAGCACCTCTGGCTAAACCACCACACAAGGGGCCTTTATTCAAGGGTAAACAAAGTTCCATCCTGGACTCACTCCAGTCTGCCCGTGTTGAGTAACATCTCAAACCAGAAGCCCAGAACTGCTCTCTGCTCCTCCTTTCACCTCTGGGTAGCTCAGTCCTAAGATAGCAGTTTCACTGGCTCTGTACTCCAAAGGCGGATGGACGGGCTCAAAGCACTGTGAACTGCTGTCTCAGAACAGAAAGAACAGCAAAGGACAGGCCACTCACCTGCTCAACCACATAAAACGCGAACCGCAGGCGCTGGCGCTGAAGCATGGGAATCAGGTGTCTGAGCAGGACCGGGAGGTGCTCGTGGCGGTTCCGGAAAGGAATGAGGATCGCCACCTGGAGCAGGGCACAGCAGAGGAAGCCGCCCCGTTCATCCCCTCAACTTCCACTTTGTAGCAGGACACTGCCACAGAATTGTGACCAGCCTGCCCCTGGGGCGTTCTGGAAGGCTGCCTTGTCTTCGACCTCCACTAAATGAAAAGCTATGCTGGCAGGGAGACCCTTGGAAGTAAGCGGACTTTGTTCTTACACACACCATACTGTGCACACAGTCGACCCGCCGAATGAATTCACTCTAGACCACATCCCAGAGGAAGATACTCATTCTACACCATGACCCGCACACAAACACGTCCACAGATATAAGCACACAACTAAAACGCACTCCACAGAACAGTACACCCCTTAGGACATGCAGTGCACTTTGACATATGTGTATCTTTTATATATATACTTTTTTTTTTAAAATGCTGGTCACTGAATTGGTATGGCATCCCAGCGACGGGCTGGAAACGCCCACCTATTCCAGATCTGCCTTGCTCATTGCAGGCCTGGCACAGAATAAGCACTGGAGCAAGTAACTTGCTAAAAGAATGGACTTAAGCCAGTGTCAGGAGCCAGATCCACATACTGATGGCTTCGAGTCATGCAGGAAAACCAATAAGCAATTCTCAGTGTCGGGCTGGATAGCTCCCCTCTTTGTTGCACTAAACTCAGAGTAACAATGCCGAAAAAGGTACGAAGCAGTGAATTTGTGAAGGTGGCTTTTACAAATGTGGCACAAGAGACCTACGAAGCCTCCCCCTTGCTTAGCCAGATCCTATGAAGACGACAAAAAGGGTCCTGCTCAGTCATAGGAGCGATGCACGTTTCTGGGGCTACAGAATGTCCTTCGGGAAACCCATGCCTCCGACGTGTTTCCATCAAATGCAGATATTCTGCATCGGGTCATAGTGTGCAAATTACGAATTACCACAGTCTGTGAACCCCACGGTAGCTTGGAATGATAGCAAGGCCAGGTGGGCCTCCCAGCACCTCGGGCCTGACTCCACACCCTACCTTCCATCGAGGCACGCAATCTGAAGGCTTCCAGTGACCTCCGAGCTTGATGGCTGGGTCTTTAGAGAAGATTTCATGGATGTCATCCATTGCAATTTCACTCATGTTTATGTCTATTGGGCCCTCTGAACAGAGAGTTGGCAGTGGGGGGGGGGAGGAGAAAAAGTATTAAGAGTCCAGAAAGGGTCAGAATGCCTCCCCCTGCCCCAATGACCAGGGTTTCACTCTCTAGGGAGGTTCAATGCTTTTTTTTTCCAGCTGATTTGTTTTTCACAGAGATGGGAGGCGCTTCCTCTGCTTTGCAACTCCTTGCATTTCAGTTCATCACTAGTATTGGGTAAAGCAGCAAGTTGAGAAATTAAGACTGAGTGGAACGGCAGCTGAACTTCTCAAAGAGGAAGGAGGAAAGAGCGAGGCTAAGCTTGGAGCCTCTCTGCGTGCTCCAGAGGCAAGCAGACACAGGGTCCCAATTCACTCATCAGTGATCCCAAGTGATGCTGCCCAAACCCCAAACACTTGTCATCACTGACTTAAGTGAAGAAGGGGCCCTGTCCGAGAAGCCCGAAGGCACGGAAAAGGTACAAGGGCTTCCTGCCATTGCTTCAGATTACACATGAGACGCTAAGAATGGAGAGAGAAAAAGATCCCAGGATTCTTCTGAACCAGCACTTGGAGGGAGTCACGTTCGTCATATGATCAAACAAGTTATAATCAGCGTGGGATTTTATCTTTTGTACTAAAAGATAAAGCTGGTTGCCTGTACTTTTCTCTAGGACATCTTACAGACCCCAAGTCACCGAGCAGGGGGTACGTGCAAAGGAAAGACCGAAAAATACGGTAGAAAATGGCACCAGGAACATAGGCAACCTCGCAGAAGGGCTGAAGAAGGGTCAGGACACAAATAGCTTTTGTAATCCCTGTTTCCAGTTCCAAATCCCTGTTCTATTCTCCACATAGGGGAGGCATCCTGAGAAACTGAGAACACTCTCCCTTTCATTTTAATCAAAGAAACGGACACGTCAGTTTGAAAAGCAGGGAACGCACTACTCACTCATGGAAGGGAGCCTCTCGGGGCAGGTATGGTTTGCAAAGTAGGTGAAGTCTTCAGGAAGAAATGTTGTGGTTTGTAGGAAGGTTTCACTGTGGTTCAAGTCAAGAGGATAATCTAGAGAGGGAAGAAAATAGGCAGCTCAGACCGGCACAGGTCGTCAATTCTGCAATTCTCAGAGGCCTACCAAAGCATTTTTCTTAGGTATCATCTTTTGCAGAATCAGGACTCTGGACTAGCTCTTCACTGGAGCTAAAAATTTGAACCCATCAATAAAAAGGTTAACCAGATGATACCATTTTAACCAGTGTCTCTATTCTTACTGTTATCACAGCTTTATACGCACTCAGTGTCCCGTCGAAGAACTCTACGACGTAATTAAAAACCAACAAAAAAACAACCAGCACCCCCCTCCCCCCATGTCTTACTCTCTACAGGAACTAGTTTCGCTTCTTTTAGCCAACTACTTTAGTGTTTACTTCTTATACAACTGTTCGAGATGCTTCTTAAGTCTTACCCACTGACTTCCCACTGTGGGGCCTGCGGATTTTGCTTCCTTCCCTCCCCTGCCCCCACCCCCCACCGCACATACCCCCGCTTTGCCTTCCTGTCTCCCAACATCTATGGTCGCCGTGGTTCAGCCCATCTTTAGTATTTTTACACTGAAGTATTTATTCTATAGATACTATTCATAGCTGAGAAATGTGCAAAGTTATGATTCCTTTTCTTTTCCCACATAATTCGTTTTTTCCTGAAGGGACTGCTTTCTCTGTATGCTTAGTTTTATATGGCATCATGACTAACTCAACACCATGCCCTCTGCCACTACGGTCGCTCTCAGGATGTCCACCAGCATCAGGCATTCTCTCAACTTTGTCTTCCCAACTGGCTCTCCCCTGTGCCCGCTGTGCAGACGCCGCCCTGAGGTCTCCCCTCCTCTCAGCGTTCTAGAGACTCCCTTCACTTCTCACCAGGGTGAAACCTCACGGTGCCTGGCTTCAATGTCCCCCTTTTTCTTGCTGGAACACATCTTCCAAGTAGCTTCCTAAGCAGGGGGCAATGGGAAGTGGTTTTGAAATCTTGTACATCTCACTGTTTTTGTTCTTTCTCACTTGATTCATGGGGTGGCTGGGTTTACAGAATGCTCGGCTGGAAACAACTCCCCCTGAGGAGTGGGCAAGTGCTACCCACTGCCTTCTAGACTCTACCTACACCTGTTAATTCTGAAGCCATTCCAACTCCGGCTCTTTGTGAAGGTGACTGGGAATTTCTTTCTAAAAGTGTGATGAACTTCCTTTTGGTTCAGGAAATGTCACATTTCTATTTTGAGTTCTATTCTCACCCACTGTGTTGACCATTTGACCTTTACAGTCTAGAAATTCGTGTCCTCCTGTTCTAGAATTTGGGGGCAGGACTAGAGGTATCACTGTGGTGACGATCTCCCTCCCTTCTGTATTCTGCAACCTCCTTCGGGAGAACAGAAAACATGAGTTAGATGTTGGACCTCCTGGTCCTCTGATTTTCTCTTTTCAATCTTTTTTTTTTTTTAATCTTATTTATTTGAGAGAGAGAGAAAGAGAGCACGGGTGGAGGGAGGGGCAGAGGGAGGAGACGCAGACTCCCCAGAGCAGGGAGCTGGATGCGGGGCTCCATCCCAGGACCCCAGGATCATGACCTGAGCCTAAGGCAGCTGCTTAACCAACTGTGCCACCCAGGCGCCCCTGGCCATTCTTTTAATTTTCACTTATGCTATTTTTTTAATTTTAAAAAGTCCTTTTTATTTTCTGAATGTTCATTTCTTACAATATACTCTTTTTGCATGTTTGCGATCCCTTTCCCCTCACCCTTGAGAACGTGGGATAGCTCTTTTGCATTTTCTTCTCCCAGCATAACCTGTTCTGTTTGCTGCTGCTTGTTTGTTTTGATCCCTAGCACAGTGCTCCTTGGTCACCTACTAATATTTAAGAGTGGGGCACTTGGACGCCCGGGTGGCTCAGTCGTTAAGCGTCTGCCTTCGGCTCGGGTCATGATCCCAGGGTCCTGGATGGAGCCCCGCATCGGGCTCCCTGCTCGGCGGAGAGCCTGCTTCTCCCTCTCCCACTCCCCCTGCTTGTGTTCCCTCTCTCTGTCAAATAAATAAATAAAGTCTTAAAAAAAAAAAAAAAAAAACGAGTGGGACACTAACCAGCTAACTGGAAGGGCTTGGACTGAGGCTCTTCATTACAGAGTGTTCTGGCCAGAAGTCTGCTGTGGAAGCCTCTAGCGTCAGTATCTTAGGGTCTTCCTTCTTGGTCCAATCAGATTCCCCAGAGAACGCTATTCTTTTTTTTGTTTGTGTGTTTAAGTAATCTCTACCGCCAACGTGGGGCTTGAACTCACAACCCTTAGATCAAGAATTGCACGCTCTCTGATTGAGCCAGCCAGGTGCCCCCAGAGCACTCTATTCTAACCTCCTGCCAGAAGGTTGCAGTCCTTGCTACAAGCACATTGGGACAGAAGAGAAGAAAGGGGCTGGGGGCACCTAGGCCAAGCCAGGAGCCCCCAAGTTGAGGGGCCCCTGTTTCACCATCCCTGAGGGCGATCAAGTCTTCAGTCCTCTGCCAGGATGGGGAAAGGACCTGGATGTCCGACTGCTCTTTAAATAGCTTTCAACCAAATTTTATCTTAGTTGCCACTTTTATTCTTATCTGCAAAAGTACTTGACACTGCTAATTCCTGACCTTCTGGGGGATTCTGGGGTGGTAGCGGCTTTCCCTGCGGCCACATCAGCAGTCCATTTTCTTCGACCTGTTGAGCCCTGTATCACTCGTCGGTCTGCTTTCCGACTTCCTACTTCTGGTTCTCTTCATTCTCTGGGGTTTATGCCATTGAACACACACACATGCACACGTGCACGCGCACACACACCCTCTTTACTGTCATTTTAGTGGGACTTTAAGAGTGAGAAGTGGATGCCTTCTTCCTAGGGAAATCTGCATGAAGGGGGCCCTCCAACTTCTTTTTTTTTTTTTACAGATAAAGAAATCAAGGCACCGTATACACAACCGGTGTAAGGAGACTTGGCTACTGTACAACAGAGCCCCGACTAAACTCTGGGTTAGTGATCTTTCCGGTACGCTGTACTATTTTTTCAGAGTATTAAAATCTCTCTCACCAGTCCTCTTTGGGATTCATGCGGATTCTATGAAAATTAAAACTTCCTATTCAAACTCGTTTTTGCACTGGAGAATTCTACAATCTTCAACTCAGATATTTTTTAAGCAACACTGTGAGAAGGTTTCCAAGAATCCACAGGCACACGCTGTCTGCTCTACAAGTGCCCACAGGATACAACTCAGTCCGAGTCGACTGGAAGAGAATTAAGTCTCTTAACAGGGGAGGAGAGGAACAGAATGCTTTCTGTCCTTTTCAGTGGTAGCTTTCCTGAAAAAACACCAAGCCTGCATTATACAGACATAAACAGAGCCGGCATAAACTCCAAGGCAAAATTACATTTATGCAGAAATTAGCCCAAAAGTCCTCAGTTCGTACATGCAAACCTGTCCTACTAAATTGATCTTTCTTGAAGGTATTAACACTAGGTATAAAAACCTATGTCAAGAACCCCCAGTACTCATCATTACTCTGGATAATTCTAATTTTGCTTCTTAATTATATATGTGCGTGTGTGTGTATAAATATACAAATGATTCTCTTTAAGAAAAGTTTTCATGTGTACTAGAAAAGGTGTATTTTGAGATATGCACATGTGTGGAGGGAGAAGCTGCTCCAAAACAGCATCACAGTAACTACATTTGCCTCCGAAACAGAAGAAATTCCCAGAGGCATTATAATGGCATTTTCATAAGCAAAAAAAAAAAAAAAAAAAGCCACAGAAGAAGAGAATAGTAATTCTGGGTAATGACAGAACCAAGCCTTAGAACTACAACCTAAACAGGAAATAAGAAGTAAAAACAAAAACAGAAACAGGGCACCTGGACGGCTCAGTCGTTAAGCATCTGCCTTTTGGCTCAGGTTGTGATCCCAGGGTCCCGGGATTGAGCCCCACATCGGGCTCCATGCTCAGCGGGAAGCCTGCTTCTCCCTCTCCCACTCCCCCTGCTTGTGTTCCCTCTCTCGCTGTGTCTGTCAAATAAATAAAATCTTAAAAAAAAAAAAAACAGGGGCGCCCGGGTGGCTCAGTCATTAAGCGTCTGCCTTTGGCTCAGGTCCTGATCCCAGGGTCCTGGGGTCGAGCCCCGCATCAGGCTCCCTGCTCAGCGGGAAGCCTGCTTCTCCCTCTCCCACTCCCCCTGCTTGTGTTCCCTCTCTTGCTGTCTCTCTGTCAAATAAATAAAAATCTTAAAAAAAAAATAAAAACAAAAAACTAACATGTAGAAGAGACAAGACACTTTCCAGCCTTAATGATCCTACCTTTGGGGGTTTGCGTGAAGACACAGATAAACCCCTTTCTACTCCCTTCAAATATTAATAAGCCTAGTAAGCAACCAGCATAAAACAAAACGAGACAAAATCGGTACCACTTATTTTTCTTCTGATTACTAAATTAATGAAATCATTTTTTTTTTAAGATGTTATTTATTTGACAGAGAGAGACACAGCGAGAGAGGGAACACAAGCAGGGGGGAGTGGGAGAGGGAGAAGCAGGCTTCCTGCTGAGCAGGGAGCCCGACGCGGGGCTTGATCCCAGGACCCTGGAATCATGACCTGAGCCGAAGGCAGACACTTAACAACTGAGCCACCCAGGTGCCCCTGAAATCATTTTTTATAGAACCCACAAACACACAACTTCCAAGTGGCAGTAGCCCTGCCCTACACCTTGAGGCGAAACCCCCCCAACAAAAACCTTCATTTCCTCATTTCTAATTTTAAATTCTTTACATAAAAATGCAATTGAAATCTGCTTTCTCACCAGTAGAAACCTTTTAAAGAAGTGGAAGAGGCAGAGGAAATTAACTGCTCGTGACATGGTTAACGCTGCATGGTTTCTATGGGCTACCAGCTCTGCTCCCCAGCTGCCCAGAAATGGGCACATCTCAATGACAGCTTCTTCCTCTTCCTTTTTTTTTTTAGATTTTATTTATTTATTTGACAGAGACACAGCGAGAGAGGGAACACAAGCAGGGGGAGTGGGAGAAGGAGAAGCAGGCCTCTGCCGAGCAGGGAGCCCGATGCGGGGCTCGATCCCAGGACCCTGGGATCATGACCTGAGCTGAAGGCAGAGGCTTAACGACTGAGCCACCCAGGCGCCCCTAGATTTTATTTTTAAAGTAATCCCTACACCCAGCGTGGGAGCGGCTCGAACTCACAACCCGGAGATCAAGAGTCGCACGCTCCTCCCACAGAGCCGGCCAGGCAACCCTTCCTCTTCCCCTTCCTCAGCGTGTCCCTACTGAACGAGGGAGCAGCTGCAAGGATAAAGCGAGCCTACTGAATTTCTATGGCCATGGCTTTATTTTTTAAGTTAAGTGTAATCTATTTTATTTTTTTTTTAAAGATTTTATTTATTTATTTGACAGAAAGAGACACAATGAGAGAGGCAACACAAGCAGGGGGAGTGGGAGAGGGAGAAGCAGGCCTCTGCCGAGCAGGGAGCCCGATGCGGGGCTTGATCCCAGGAACCCGGGATCATGACCTGAGCTGAAGGCAGACGCTTAACGGCTGAGCTACCCAGGCGCCCCTAAGTGTAATCTATTTTAAATCAGGACATGTCCTCCCAGCAAGGGAGGTAGAAGGGCAAAGAAGGCACTGTTTCTACATTTATAAAATGGAAAAACAACAGACATCCTTCCTACCTACAAATTCAGATGGCCCTGATGATTCAACTTTGCTTTACACCAATGGTTCGGCAGCCACGCCTGCACATTAGATCATCTACGAGGCTTTTAAAAATCCTAATAATGCCCAGGCTTTTTCCCAGACTAATTAAATAAGAACCTCTGGGGGTGGGGTGCAGGCTTTGGTATTTTTTAAAGCCCCACCTTGGCAGGGGTTTTCAGATGCACTGGGGTTGACATGACTACCCCAATACACAGGGGTAGCAAAAATCTGCCTTCTCCCTTATCTTACCAGATCCAGTGGAGCAGGGACTGGGAAATGCTGACCAAGAGATTACAGGAAGAACCACCACCTTTCCCTTCCATTTGAGAAAAGACCAAATACTTCCCTCTCTGCTTGGAAAACGTACAAACTTATATATGCTAGAATGATGTCATCAGAACAAATATCTGTAAAATAGAATTAGCATTTTTCACAAGTTAGCACACCTAAGGATGACCCTGTACCTGCTGGGTGAGTAGACGTAGGAAGACTATGGACTAAGCGCCTAAAAACCAGAGAGAAAGAAGGTAAGAATATCCAGCTCATTGACTATATTACAAAGCGCCCTAGCAATGACTTTATTCACCTATGGCAACAATCCTGTTTCCAAGGATGTGGGCAAGAGAACATTTTTCTGAGTATTTGAACACAAAGAGGGTTGGGGCCGGAGGCGTGGGAAGGTTTGCATGCATGTGCGTGCACACGTGTGTACAGAGGTAAGAAATCTCCCTCTGGGTGAAAGTTACAGGTAGAAGGACACCTGTAAACTCATATTTAAGGACGAGAAAGGACAGGCCACCCAACCACTCGCCCTAACTATAAAACTAAGTGGCAGGAGGGTGCCTGGCTGGCTGAGTCACAGGAATGTTCAACACTTGATCTCAGGTGGGTTTGAGTCCCACTGTGGGGGTAGCGATTACTAAAAAACATAAATAAACATAATATAAAAAAAAACCTAAGTGGGAGTTTTCTTCTGATGCCAATGTTCTTTTGAGCATCTCCCCCACTGCTCACAGGAAGTTCTGCAGATTCCTGATCTCATACTCCACATGGCTTTCAGTGACAAGAAGCTTCTTCTCTAGCTTATCACATCAGGTGTATTTCCTGGCTCACAGTCCTCATACCCTAAAGCGCATTCTTTTTTTTTTTTTTTTAATTTTTTTAAGATTTTATTTATTTATTTGACAGAGAGAGAGACAGCGAGAGGGAACACAAGCAGGGGGAGTGGGAGAGGGAGAAACAGGCTCCCCACCAAGCAGGGAGCCCGATGCGGGGCTCGATCCCAGGACCCCGGGATCATGACCTGAGCCAAAGGCAGACGCTTAACGACTGAGCCACCCAGGCGCCCCACCTAAAGTGCATTCTTATTAGACAATTACCACTTTAACTTTCAAGGGTAAAGAAAGCTAGCATTACTTCTGTCACACAGAGCTTTTCAGCTACACTTGGCCTAATGAAGGCCACTGAATGTGGGTGTGTGCCCCCAGCACTGTGTCCAGGGTGGAGCAGCAGAGCTCACGGACCACCTCAGTCCTGCTATCCTTGTCAAGCCCCTGGTGGGAGTGGTCGGGTCAGAAATGACAGTCACCCAATTATCTCAGCAGCTTTAGGTCCAGAGTGCCCTCTCTGAGGGTGCCAGGCAGAGAACTGCTTTGAAATGAATAAAAATGGTGGGTTTTCACTGGATACACTGCCAATGAAATAACATTTCCTCTTTAATACCCACTCCCCATGGATGGGCCAACAACACAGAAGCCAATTAAGACAGTAATCTCGGAATTAGGTCACAACACTTAAAATGTTTTCTTGTTAAATCTATTCACTCACGCACTCAAAACCCACTTCCTGAGGGCCTACGTGCTAGGCAGTGTACAACGCACTGGGGCTACATAGACGGGAGAGACCATGAAGGCACTGCAAGGTTCCAGAGGTCAGCAGGCCCAACCCCACAGCCACACCCAGGCCGTGACTCCTGGGTGCCTCCACACTCTCATCCCTCAAGTGGGGACACCGCAGTTACCCTACTGAGTTCCTGACAAGTCCACGAGGCAATGCAAGTTAAGCATCCAGCACAGAGCAAATGTGATAGCAAAGACTTCCAATTTATAAGGGAAATAGACACCATGAACACAAAAAGGGTGATTATTCCAACCAGAGGGATGCTGGGAAAAATTATTTCAGTGTATGATAACCTGAAAATAAACACATGCTAAGTCAAATAATAACGGGTCCCTGGATATGCCTTCCAAGGGCACAACTCACTTGGTGCTTGGTTTTCAAGGACAACCACCCGTGGGGGAGTTAGTGAGAGCCTGTGCTTGTGGAGGGACGGGATTCTGTGTGTGCCCCTCTAACTTCTGGGAGAGGGCAGACTACTTCGCCAAATGCCCGGGTGGAAGTCCCAGCATCATCTGACCTTGGAGAGGCATGAACACTTGGACAGGATCAATGTCACGGCAGCACAAACGTTCCTTTTTCCTGACTCATCAGGGCAAAGAGCTCTGGAGAAGCAGTCAAAGGACTCCCTAGTTTCAGCACACGATGACCAGCAGGTTCGGGTGGGGTTCAGGAAACATCACACGACCCAGTCACTCCAAACCGCCCCCCCCCCCCCCCAGATTATTTGTACTACACCGAAGAAATGAAGTCACATACAATCCTGCCTACCTGACAGGGCCATGCTGGAGTCAAGGGAGACAACGTGTGAGGGGATTATTTGCAAAACCTAAAGCCACACACAATGAATGAGGAAACAAAAGTGTGCTCAGCCTTCTCCCACGACTTCAGGCGTTCATCCAGTTCCTCTTCCAGGTCTGAGTCAGAGCTCAGGTAATTGTCCCCTGAAGCCACAATTTGGCCGAAAAGCTCTGAAAAGTCAATAACTTGCTCTTTGCAAACAAGAAGAAAGGAAGTATTAAAGCTTCAGTTTGCTAACTATACTCCTTTGTTGCTAAGTTAGCCAGCAGGGCAGACTGAAGATAAACCAGGATGTGGTCAGTTCTTTTAAGGATTTCATTTCCCTTTGAGAGACAATGCTTTCTCCTGAGATCCCAAGCACCACAGAATTCTCATTTGCAATGTTTGCAAAGCAATTTCACATTCTATAGTGAGCTCTGGACAATTGCAGAACTTACTACAGAAGAAAAGAGGAAAGAATATTTCTTAAACTAGTACTCATTTTATAATACTGCACTAGGCTTGAGTGAAATCAGTAAGGAGCCCCAGGAAAGCACTCTAGTTCTCAGTTAAAGAAATAAAAGGCAAATCATAAATGCTTAGCAAAATAAAATCTCAGAATCTATTTTTTTTTAAGATTTTATTTTATTTATTTGAGAGAGAGAATGAGAGATAGCACGAGAGGGAAGAGGGTCAGAGGGAGAAGCAGACTCCCTGCTGAGCAGGGAGCCCCATGTGGGACTCAATCCCGGGACTCCAGGATCATGACCTGAGCCGAAGGCAGTTGCTTAACCAACTGAGCCACCCAGGCGCCCTCAGAATCTATTTTTTAAATAAAAATCATCCCTGGCCAGAGAGGAGAAGCCTCACGACTATCCCATTTAACCATGTGGAAATACTTCCTATGTTCAATTTTTGGAAGAGTTAAAAAGAGAGACAAAAAAGCTTTCAAAGGTGAAGCACTTGCCGTGTTTAGCCTTTATAAAAATAGAGTCAAAATCATGATTCTGGAACAAGTTCTTTTAACATAATGTTAGGCAAGTCACCTAAGCTCTGTGTTCTTTTTTCCTCTTTATATAATTAGTGCTTATAAGATAATAAAAGCCACAGGTAAAAGCTCCGAAGATTGAGAAGGCAGAAATGTTCACTCTTGTGTCTGTCATTGCCATCTTTAGCGAAATAGTCTGAAAAGCTTTCTGCAAAGCTGAATGATTCCAACCACCAAACTCAGTCACGTAGCTGGAATTAAACCACAGGATGAAAACCACACCTGATGAGGGAAAGTAAACCAGGTAAATGATTAAATTTTTTTTTTTTTTTTAAATTTGTGGATACTGTCTGAGATTACGTGATTACTATGAAGTAGAAATTTGTTAAGTCTCGAAGCATTCGTAAACGAGGTAAACAAATCCTCCTGGACTGACCAAATTCGAGGAGAGTCCGACAGGAAGAACAGAGTTGAAGCAACTCTTCTAGTGTGGCAACCAGGGCCAGACTTGCTTTGAAAACACTATGGACCACTACCACCACCACAGGCAACTAAACAAAACAAAACCAACCAACCAACCCCACAGTGTTGAACCCTAAAATAAGTAAGTAGAAGAAAGTCTGGTTGTGCGGAACACTTTTTTGAAATCAAAGTATTTCCAGAAACAGCTTTTGGTGCTCCTGTTCTGCTTGTGTCCTAAACACAAGCTTAATTTTGGTACCCTCTTGGAGGCTAGTGCACTGAAAAACAGGGTCTTAAAAGATATGTCTTACCTCCCTGACCCTGAAAAGTCTTAGGAGCAAACTGGAGTCATCCAGCCACCCTTAATATACTGTTAGCAAAACGAACAAAGATTCATTTTACAAGAATCTCTTTTTTAGTAATAAGGTAAGACTCAGCCAAACCTTCTTTTACAATGCACTTTTCTCCATCAAAAATAATTATTTGAACCAAATTTACCTCTGTGGGGAGTAGACATTCTTTTTTCTTTTTTTAAGATTTTATTTTATTTGACAGAGAGAGACACAGCGAGAGAGGGGACACAAGCAGGGGGAGTGGGGAGAGGGAGAAGCAGGCTCCCCGCCGAGCAGGGAGCCCGACGTGGGGCTCGATCCCAGGACCCTGGGATCATGACCTGAGCTGAAGTCAGACACCCAACGACTGACCCACCCAGGCGCCCCGGGAGTAGACATTCTAATCAGACCACCTCTTTACTAAAAATATACCTGAGTCATTCATGCTGCTATTCCTCTTGGCATAAGCACTCCGAACCACCTGCTCATAAACCTGAGCGCCAATTGTTCTCATGTTGTCCCGGATCAGAATGCCTTGAGCTTGCATCATGAAGAGGTAGGTGTTCACTGCAGAAAACAGAAGGGGAGAGAAAAAGAGGTGAATTCAAAAACAATCGTTAAAGCAAAACAAAACAAACACACATACTTGGGGTTTCTTTCTTTAAAAAAAAAAAAAAAAAACTTCTTTCAGTTCTAAAACCCCAAAATGCCTTAACTCTATTTTCCATTCTGGGCTCAATGTTTCCAGGTTACCAACATTTCTTGGGTAGCTCTGTAGGACTAAGGGGAATTTCTGTCAATATTCAGCAGTTTTAGAAAAAAAAACAAACCCATAAATTACAAAAGTTCTATTCCACCAGGTCTTCAAATATCCAATCTGTATTCTATCACTGTGATGATCACAAAACCTTTATGGATTAGATTAAAACACTTAAAAAAGATCTCATCTTGCTTTAAGGTGACCTTCTCAACACCCACTGGCTCTACTCAGAGAAAGGGAATCACTGTCCACTCTGCCTACTAGAAACATTTAGGTCCAGATCTGGTCTTGGCAACCTTTGAAAGTGGTGGACTAGGGCTCCAGCTACCTTTCTTCAGGGGATTTGGAGAGACAAGAAGATAATGAGAGACTGTCATCGGTCTGACTTACCCACCCACCTCAGCCCGAAAGCCCAAAGCAATGGGAAAAGAACACGCAACTTGATCCAAGTGTCAACTGAAACATATTCCCTTCATTATATATACAAATATTGAACTATTACATTGCACACCTGTGACCAATATGTCAACTATATTTTATTATTATTTTTTAAAGATTTTATTTATTTGACAGCGAGAGAGGGAACACAAGCAGGGAGAGCAGGGAGCCCAATGCAGGGCTCCATTCCAGGACCCTGGGATCATGACCTGAGCCGAAGGCAAACGCTTAACGACTGAGCCACTCAGGCGCCCCTCAACTATATTTTAATAAAAGCAAAACAAAACAAAAAATTTACTCTTAACAAATAATTATTCAGATTAACCGGTCATCATCTCTGGGAAATGATCTCCACTCATGTTTTTCTGAAGTATCTCTGAGACGGGAAACTAGGGAGTCACAAAGACGAGTTAGTACGGTTCTGGTATGCCCCTTTGCAATCTCAAACACCATGCCATTCATTTTCAAGAAATTATAAGGTTTCAAAACACAACTTTTTTTATTTTTATAATTTTTTTAAAAGATTGTATTTATTTGACAGAGAGGGAGAGAGAGCACAGGTAGGCAGAACGGCAGGCAGAGGGAGAGGGAGAAGCAGGCTCCCCGCTGAGCAGGGAGCCCGATGTGGGGCTCGATCCCAGGACCCCAGGATCATGACTTGAGCCGAAGGCAGACGCTTAACAGACTGAGCCACCCAGGCGCCCCGTCAAAACACAACTTCTTAACCAGCCATTCTAATCTAATCTCTTTTCTCTTCACCACTGTAAAAGAGGGGTGTCCCTCAGGGGTGACACATTTACACATCCAAACTCTGGTGTGTGCTGGAGATCATCTGAACACTTGGCTGCCGTCCAACCAGGCCCCAGGCAGGTATGCTACCAACCGCCTGGGCCACTCTGCCAGGCTCGATACACAAGGCCTCGGGCTGTCCTGGCTCTTCCACGAGGCATATTTTATTGACACCACTTCATCATTATTATCCACAGTGTCCTGCACACAATGGGCAGTAAATAATGACTAAATGGATGAAGCCTAGCCGTCAATTTACTTTATTTCAAGCTACTCTGTTTGGTGCTTATACTGTGACAGGGCTGGGGATGGGGACAGACCAACTGGCACAATTCTCCATGAAAACCCCAGGTGGCCCACATTAAACACGGACATAAAATCTTGCAAAGGATTTAAATGATGTCTAAGGTATGTCCTGAGCCATAAAATAATAAACAAAAAAATTAATGTCTATAATGCTTTCAGAAATGAAGTGGTTTCAAAGTAGGCCTTGCAGCGACCAAGTGGAAGACACCACACGTTAACCTCTGACCGCGGCAGAGAAGACATCAGAGAGAATATTTACTCTCTGTGGCCAGAAAAGTTATAGGAGAAGACAGCTTCAAGTCCTTCAAAAAGTGTAACTCTGTGAAGCCTCTGAAAGCAAGAGTCACATCGCAGTTTTTATCTATAGCAGATGGACAGCACAGGTCACAGGAGGTAGGCAGTCTAGAAGTATCCCTGAACAGAAGATTTAAACTCCATCCAATATCAAATTTCTAATGTGGTTTCATGGTATTTTTTCATCATTTGGGCTACAGAATATGTACATTATACATATTATATATAACTGCCCTGAAATGTTCCTTCCATCGCCAACGTAATACTAAACCAGCTGTCTTCAATAATATGAAAACAATGGGGCGCCTGGGTGGCTCAGTAGGTTAAGCGGCTGCTTTTGGCTCAGGTCATGATCCCAGGGTCCTGGGATCAGGCCCTGCGTCAGGCTCCCTGCTCCATGAGGAGCCTGCTTCTCCCTCTCCCTCTCCCTCTGCCCATGGGCTCTCTCCCTCTCGCTCACTCACTCTCTCAAATAAAATCTTAAAAAAAAAAATAAGAAAACAAATATTCATTAAACATTGCATGTAAGGCTGGGCCCTGCAAAAAACATACTACTTCCCTTCCCCTAAATTTCAGTCTTCTGGGTACTTTTATCTTCTGTAAGGACACTGTTGTTGGCCCCTCTTTTAAATTCTTCGCCCTCCCTTTCTAAAGATTTATTAATTTATTTTAGAGAGCAGGGGGAGGGGTAAAGGGAGAGGGAGACAAGCAGATGCCCCACTGAGCAGAGAGTGCAATATGGGGCTTGATCCCAGGACCCCAAGAGCCGGATGCTCAACCAACTGAGCCACCCAGGCGCCCCTCACCCTTTCTTTGATCTGGAATCCCAAGTGGGGCCCATGAATTTGCACTTGTAGCAAGCTCACAAGTGATACCAATGTGGGGAGTCTGAGAACATTTCCAGAACCATGGCTCTAGAGAACTTCAGCTACATAATAAACCGTGAGTAACATCCATTGAGCACTTAATTATTATCTCATTTAATTCTCATAATTATCCTAAGAGACAAGTAATACTATTCAACTCACAGTCCATTTCTAGGCTTCAGTTTCTCCATGCTGCTTCACCAAGGTCAGCTGAGAATGGACCCTACACCAGGTGTACCTGTGCTCAAAGGACTAAGCTTTAAGACCTTGCTCATCCGTGCTACAGCCACAGCGTCTCCCTCAAAGATTTCAGGAACCCACATGGCTTACACGATTACTGCTAAGGAGCCAGCTCTCCAATCTTTATCTCCTCCACAAAGCTGCCAGATGGATTTTCCTTAATTACAGATTTATCCACACTGCTCCTGCTCAAAAGCCTTCCACCTGGGGGCTTCTGCTCTCCTGTCTGCCATGCAAATCTCATTAAACTTTCAACCCCCAGTTTACATCCTTCTTCAGTCCTCCTCTTCTGGAATTTCTGTGGTACTGTTACAGATTATCAAAATTCTGCCTCGTTTATGTTTTGTCTTAGTTGGCTAACCACTGTCTCACATGTTGGTCTTGCCATTCAACTAACAATGTACACAAACCACCTATTAATGCTTTTTCTGATTATCTACAGGAATTAGCACAACGCTGAAAAAAATAAAAGGCTGAGGAAATAAATTTTGCCAAACAAAAGAAAATAATCACAAATTCACAGACTCAGCATTGGATGGGATTTAAAGAACACTTTTCATCACCATTTAATGCCTCCACACCAACCCCAAATCTTGCCTTCCAAGAAGACTGTGTCAGTATGTAAAACACAGCCATCTTCTTAGAAAATCCTCCTTTGGGTTCCGTCCAAAGTGTTTCCCAATCCCCTTTACCCACTGGTTCTCATTCCACCTCGTGACCGAACAGTCAAATCCCTTTCCCCCACCCAGGATAGCCAAGGACAGCATTTTCGATCTCCCTGCACCCTCACCTCGACCCACCTAACCTTCTCCCGTCCCTCAAGGCTAGGCAGCCCTACTTCCTTTGTGTGCCCTCTGCATCCTGGCTGCTGGCCTCTGGATACAGGCCCAGCAGTCTACACTTGACAAAGGGTGGTGCCATGCTGACAAAACGGTCCGGGTGCAGTCTGATGGGCTCAGAAACAAGCAGGAGCACCAGCAACCCTGTTCCATCTGTTACAAAGTGGTCCACTCGACCCACTCTTGGAGATTCACAATGCAGGATAACACAAGGCCAAAGAAATTCTACAACAATGTTCAATTATCTAAAACCGGCCACTTCCCAAACCAGCCCCATTTCCTCCAATGATAACTGGCAACAACAAGTGATTCTCTGCAGAACTCTGGGAAATTCTGTTTTACGTATTTCTATTAATAGAAATTAGAATTTTCCATTCCCGGCAGGTAATCACCTGGGAATTACTGAATTGTCATTGATAAACAGGAGTCACACCACACTGATTCATAGGAAGCTTGCTGGAGTCAAAAATCCTCAGTCTTTCCAGATATGGGCTGCTAAAGCCGCTCCCTTCCTGTCCTGTGCTCATGCAAGCTGGTTATATAGCTCAAACTACAGGACCTTACAAATGTCCCCATTAAAAGTCCTGTCACTAAATTATGCGTGTGGCTCTGGCCTAAACCAGGAAGTGCATATGCACACACACATTGCTTTCCATCTAAATTACCTCATCTAAAATTCACATCTTTGTGAGGTAGATATCATCTCAATTTTTTTATTTTAGATAAGGAAGGCACAGAAGTCATTTACCCAAGGTCACATGGTCAGCAAAGTCAAAAAAACCAGAGAGAGGTGAAATCAGGTGTTCCCTAACATTTCGATGAGCTTTTGGGAAAACAGTACTTTCCAATAATATGATCTTGATCAATGGTGGCTGAATCACAGCTAAAAAACCCTAATTTAAATTGGCACACAGTGGTTAAGTCCTGCATTGTGTCAACAAGTACCTACGGAGCACCTGCTTTCCTGGGTACTTTTTACAGGCAGTCCTAGGCCACAGGGGGCCAAAGATGAATAGGACAACACAGAGTAAGGTACAGACACAAACAAGGAATTATAATGCAGGGTGACAAACGCTAAAGTAACATTTACTACTAAGTCAGGCTTACTAATAACTTTTTTACACTTTCATGAGAAACCATAATTATTATGTACCGCCGGTATCTGGGCTGAGGGATCTCTTACGACCATAATGTAGTGGACAAGACTAAGCCCCACTCAGGTTTGCATAATTGGAAATTTCCATCCAGGTGCCAATGTAAGTAGCCCTGGGCCATGGCTTTAACTGGAGCATTTGTGGGAGCAAATCACTGGGTCTCCTAACCAGAAGACATACTCTCCTCTCCATTAGAATTCTGGTCAGCCTCCATATCCATATGAATCAGTAAATGATTTTCACTTGAACACACACATTAATAAATGACTCTGACTCATAAAAATTCCTCACAAGATAATGAGGTCTGACATCCCAGATGAGGAGCAAAATAATTTGAGGAAAAGACAAAATTACAAGATCCTATATACTTAAAGAGTTCATAATTTTTTATCCTAAACATGTGTATTCTTCATGTTTGTTACATCTGCCTTGGTAAACTACAAGGAGAAAAAGAAAAGACATTCTTTTCCTGACCACTCAGGAAGATCTGTGTCTTACCCCCAATACGCACACACCCCAACATGCACACATGCACATACACACGCAGCCCAATCTGCCTTCCCTGCTTTATTTTCCCATTTGACATACTACACATTTTCTTATTTGCCTTGTCTACTGTTACCACCCTTACAAGAATGTGAGCTCCATGAGGGCAAGGAGCTATACCCTGGTGGCTAGAAGAGTGTGTCTGGCACCCAGAAGATGCACAACCAATATGTGAGTAAGTCAGGACCCTAAACAATGGAATCTTCTGAACTAGGCTGTGCCCAAGGAAGCAGAGATATGGGATTCCAAGCCCCCCTCTTACATTAGCTCTCTCTCCTTTACGAGAGAAACCCCAAATGTTGTTCCCTGAACTAACCTGTTCCTAAGGAAAGTTCAGCAATTCCTTTTTACCAATTGAGCGTAACTGCCAAACAGATTATTTTTTTCCCCCCAAAATATGTTCTCTGGTACTCTCCCTCCTCACGAAGTTGTTTGGTTTTCTTTCATGTTCCTTAATATAATGCACAAGTTTATTCAAAACCTCATACAAAAGGGGCACCTGGGTGGCTCAGTCAGTTAAGCAACTGACTCTTGGTTTCAGCTCAGGTCATGATCTCATGGGTTATGAGATCAAGCCCCGCATCGGGCTCCCCACTCAGCGGGGAGTCTGCTTAAAGATTCTCCCTCTCCCTCTCTCCCCACCCTCTTGCATGCTCTCTCTCTCAAATAAATGAATAAATCTAAAAAAAAAAAAAAAAAGAAAGAAAGAAAGAAAGAAACAACCCAAAAACCTTGTACATTATTTGTAACAGAAAAACACTGGGAAAAACCTAAATGTCTATCCAAAAAAGACTAGTTGAATAAATTATTGTACATTCACATGGATGGAGTACTATGAGGCCGTAAAGAAGAGGGAGGAACCATTAATAATAGCCCCAAACTGGAAAGAACCCACAAGTCCATCTACAGTAAAACAGATTAAAAACTTGTAGCTTATCTGAATCTTGGAATACTATACAGCAACCAGAATGAACAAACTGTAACTATATGCAACCACACAAATGGATCTCTCGTACATGATGTGGAACAAGGACACCAAAGAGCACACGGTATCATTCCATGTACATAAAGTCTAAAACAGCCACAACCAGTCTATAGTATAAGAAGTTAGGAAAATAGGTATCCTTGGAGTGGGCAGTGGGGTTGGAAGGGGACTTCTGGTAATTGTTTTATTTCTTGAGCACACAAAGGTGTGTTCATTTTGTAAAAATTCACCAAGCTGTTCACTTACCTGTGAATACTTTAATAAGTATATTTCCATAAAATTTACCCCCCCAAAAGAATAAAGAAAATCTGTGAACTGAATTCCAGGATATCTTGTTAAATGAAAAAAAAAAAAGCCAGAGCCTTAACAGCGTGCACATGCACGCATGTGTGCTGTTTCAGCAATGAGATGAAATTTATACTCTCACACATTTTTATAAAAAGAAACATACAAAAGGCAAACCAGGTAAAAACACTCATTATACACGTATTATGTGCCAAGAACTGCCCTCTGCTCTGTGGATAAAAAGTTAATTATAAATAAGATACAGTCCTTGTGATTTTCTGCAGTGCAGGACCCAGACAAGGAAACCTGTAATTAGTCATGTTTCCAAGGGACAGCAGAGTGGCTCCTAAATCAGACTGTGAGGGCAGGGAAGGGAAAATACTCTCAAGGAGAGGCTGAGTCTAGGGGCGCCTGGTTGGCTCAGTCAGTTAAGCGTCTGCCTTCAGCTCAGGTCATGATACCAGGGTCCTGGGATCAAGCCCTGCATCGGGCTCCCCGCTTGACGGGGAGTCTGCTTCTCCCTCTCCCACTGCCTAGCTGTGCTCTCCCCCTCTCTTGTCAAATAAATTAAAATCTTAAAAAGAAAAAAAAAAAAGAAGTTGAGTCTATGGTTGGGTCTCGAAAGAAGAGTGCAGAATAGGCTGGGGAAGAGCACCCATGAAGACGAACGGATATCAAAGGAGAAAACATGTCTGAGGGTCGAAAAGCAGTTCGGTATGGCTGGACTGAAGGGTATGTATGGCAAAAACGAGAGGAGGCTAGAAAAACAGAGGGGGCGAGATCATAAAGGGCTTTATGTGCCATATTTAGGGGCCTGACACTGAAGAAATAGTCCAGGATCAGATTTCCAGTGGGCCAACTAGTAGGTATTAAAACAAGTAAATTCACTCCTACTTACATTCATGGCTCCAGATAAAGGGCTGATATTTTTAGCATCTAGACCTAAGTGCCTTAATCAAAGAAAGGAAGTTCTTTGGATGAACTGACTGAGGCTGTCTGTGCAGAATCCCACTTGGTTATTAAAAGCTGGGTGTCCAAATCTTACCAAAGGCCGTATTTGCCCTCGACGTGAAGCAGCAGGAGGAATCTCCTCTCTGCCAAATCTTGGAGCCAGCAGATGGAGAGAAGACGTCAAGATAGAAAGCTGGAGACTACTCATACTAACTACAGCTGGGGAGGGCTGGGGTGTGGCGCGGGCTTTTGACAGTCCGCAAAGGTGCTGCTTCGCATTGGAGTGGGCTGCCAGACTCCCTGTTCTTTCCCTGGATTTACTCACACCAGGCATCTCTGTTCTGTTCCCCCTACAGACCACAGAATGTGTGATTTATAACAGTGTCAAATACGTTCCAGGAAAACACTGTAACAAATCTTATGAACCAGGGTTATACCCCATTCGGATGTCCATACTCTCAAAATATAATAAAGGTTGGGGAAAGAGAGAATGTAAAGAGAACAGAAGAAGCAGAAAAGGAATAACTAGAGGAAAACAGGAAGGCTGCTCACTTTCTCTCCCGTCCCCCACATACAAGAGACACATAGAAGATACAATACAAATGAAGGGGAAACAAAGAACAGAGATGTGTCTTAGGAGTTTTGGACTTGAGTTTTGCCATGCGAGAGTCTATCTGCAAAACCTACACTACCTTTTTGACCAATCTTTTCTGAGAAAAGTAAGAACCAGAAAAAACTACTGATCTCTACAACCAAAAACAGAGATTATCAATGTTCGCTGCTCTACACGGAGGTGTTCTGTAAAGAATGCATTCACTTATTCTGCTTATAAGGAGATGGATTCCTGGGGGAAGTAATACATTTACTGAGCCCGTGTGTGCCAACACTTTCCCAAATACTTGTGTCGTCTCATTCTTTCCTTACACTAAATGAAGGTAGGTTACCCCCTCATTTTATAGATGCGGGGACTCAGGCCCAGAAAGGTAACTTGACTGTGTGTAACCAAGATTTATCTCCAGAACCCAAGTTTTTAACAAATACTATGTTCCATCATCTTCTCAGGTTCTCAAATGCCTAGAAATCCCTTGAACACACAGCTCTTGTTCCCACACTTTGCTTACAGATTCCTTTTATCTGGATCCTCAGTGTCAATATCTTATACCTGATTGGCTCCCAGCATCACACTTCAGTAGTGGATGCCAATGCTCATGATATATAGTATGGTGCGTCCCTAAAATTTTATTAAGTTTTATAAAAATGTAGTAAGTTTGAAGCTCTAATGTAAATCCTGATTTTTTACGTTTCAGATCTACTTAAAATGTTGGAGGCTCACACTATACACTGAGAAATATTAAGATCCAAGGTTGTGGGTGCACAGTGACACATATTTAAGAAAGAAAATAAACCTGTTTTTTGTTTTTTTTAAGATGCAAGGAATTTTTTCAGGGCACCTGGTGGCTCAGTCGGTTAAGCCTCCAATTCTTGATTTCCGCTCAGGTCTTGATCTCAAGGTCCTGAAATGGAGCCTGGCGTGGGCCTCTGCACTGGGGTGTGGAGCCTGCTTAATTAAGATTCTCTCTCTCCCCCCATCCCCCCACCCTCTCCTCCCTGCTCGGTCTAAAAAAAAAAAAAAATGCAAGGAATTTTTTGACAAGAAATTTACAGCCTTTGGCATATCTATTTTGACGTTCAAGAGCAACTGTGTAGCAATTTTCACACAAAAAGTATTTAAAGAAAACTGGGTGTTGGCAGGGGAGACATTAAGAGAGTAAGGAACCCCCAAAATTATTTTGGGGGAAAAATTTCACTTGACAAGTCTTTTGCTTTCCTAGTTCTCCCCATCTGAAGCAGAAAAACCACCAAGTCAATCACAGGTTCTATTTTCCACCCTCCCTAGTTTTTATTCCCAGCTATTAAAAAAAAAAGTGGTAAAAATTAACAACTATGAAATACTCTGTAAACATTTCTACAGACCTGTTAGTCTATTATCTGTTAAATTATTAAACTGTACATGAGATTAGAAATGAAAATTCTGCCTAAACCGGTATTAACTAGCCGAGCAGCCTAAGGCAGTCACTTTAGCTTTGTTTCCCCCCAAATTCTTAACAGCATGGTTACCAACCTCCACAAGTACATACCCACAAGGGGCTCGGCCAACATGGATGCCCCAATTTTGCACTGTGTAACCTGCATGGAACCCTGGGTCAAAGAAAACTAGAAATTACCTTTCTGTCACTGTTCCCATTGAATACCTGCAGGTACCCTGGCCCTGCCCTGGGCGGTAAAGTCTCAGAGAGGGTGGAGATGTCACTGTTGGAACCAACGAGCAACACGCTTTCCGCAGCTGACTCCAGACAAAGGCTCTGCCCACCTCTTGGGCCTCACCTCCCCACGGCCAGGCAGAACTGCTCCTCCGTCTGACTGTGCTCTGGCGATACCTGCTCATACTCATACTAAGCTTCCATGGCCCCTTTCATAGCTTTTCCTGATATTATCCCACCCCCCCTCCCCAGGATTAGAACGGTCCAGGCTCTTTTCCAATTGATACATAAACTCTTATCCATGATCCTATACATCTGAGCATGGTTCTTTCAGAAGCTGTGAGAGTGCAGAATGCCTTATTCTTTTTCTTTTTTAATCTGTAATGTCTGATAAATTGTAAACACTTAGCTATTTATTAAATTAATGAATTACAGCTCAGCACACAGCATGCTGTTATGGCCATTTGGTGGAGGTGACCTGTTTTCAAAAGCTCTAAGTATAGTGGCTTTTCTGCAACCACACCACAAAGATTCAGCCAGAAAAGGGCAGAGTGAAACATACACTTGATAATTTTGCTGGTTTACCAGTGTAAATTGGTATAACCCTTTGGAAAAACTGTTTGCAAATTCAACAAAGAGCCATAAAAATGCTCATATCCTCTGATCTGGCAATTTCAAGGAAACTATTCCAAATATGTAGACATTCTTTGCACAAAGTCTTTTATTAAATGATCTAGAAAAGCAAAAACTTGGAAAACAACTCAAAAGCAACAATAAGATAACAGATAAGTTAACTGTGATACATACACCTGACAGGATCTTACATAGCTTTAAAAAGCTATGAAACCTCATAAACGTAACAAATGTAGAACACCTGGCACAGACTACCACACTTAACATGAGAAAAGTTCTGTCATATTACGGTAACTAGTGCTAAAGAGTAAGTAAATGCATAAGGCAAAAGAAGACTAGAAGCAAGGTTACCCATGTGCTTAGGTGTTAACAGTATGTGAGTTGACTTCCTTCTGCTTCTACAACTTTTCTCTACAACAGTTTTTAAAAAAATAAATATGTAATACAGAAAAATAAATAAATAAACGATTCCTCCAGCCAGACTGAATTTATCTGACAATAGACATTAATAAACAAAACATTCGCAATTTCATTCTTTAGCTGTCAGACTGGGGGTGGGGAGAGGAGCAAGTATGTAAAGTATGCAGCTGTCATACTTGAATTATCTCCACATCAACATTCTGTTCTAGAAAGGTGGTCAATGACGGCCACTCCTCAAGTCCTCCCTACCCTGAAACCCAGGAAAGCTTCTTAGAACCAGAAATGTCTACAGAATCCAGGAATTTACGTACTGACAGGGAGTTCTAGTTTCCTGTCTTTGGGGAGCGTACATATACCGCACAAATGACAGGAAGAGTAAGAAACCCCTCATAAAAATCTGCCTTCTAAGGAAGATGGTGGAGAGGAAATTCCTTGACTGGGGAGGTCAACAACACTGGTTTTGAGTACTGTCCCTGGCTGGCTCTGTGGTCTCTGGACCTCGGCCGCCCCATCTTTACAACATTCATGTTGAACTGCATGTGGTTTTCTCAATCTTTCCAACCAAGCCTCAACCCCCATCACTGATACACAGGAGATCTGCAGATAAAATTACACTACATGCATTCAAAATATAAGGTTATATAAGTACTGAAACCTTCTGATTCTTCTCCCTTCCCTTTGGACCTTGAGGATCACTGAACTGCCAAGCCTCCTTACACTCAAAATCTCACAATTCTAAATGTGTTTTCTCCTTTCCTCGCTTTGGAAAAACTGGGTTGCATACACCTCAGATTTACGTTTGTCTGCCTTCTCTCCTCTCCTTTTCCATAGCTGGTTAGGGTTTGACTGTCCTACACTATTGGCCTTCATTTCTAGAACGACGGTGCTTCAGCCCCCTTCTTGATAAAGCTGGAGGGCACCTGAATGGATGGAAAAGCACATTCCCAGAGCCACCTCCTTCTCCAAACAAGTTGGTCAGGATATTATACTGGAGCTACCTACAATGAACAAGGGTCACAAAAGGGCTTCTAATTCTATTTCCTCTCTTATCATGCTAAAAAATTATAATTTAGTGATGATTTAAAAGAATGCAATTCTAGGGCGCCTGGGTGGTTCAGTTGGTTAAGCGACTGCCTTCAGCTCAGGTCATGATCCTGGAGTCCCGGGATCGAGTCCCGCATCTGGCTCCCTGCTCAGCGGGGAGTCTGCTTCTCCCTCTGACCCTCCCCCTTCTCATGCTCTCTCTCTCTCTCATTCTCTCTCTCAAATAAATAAAATCTTAAAAAAAAAAAACCTAAAAAACCTTTAAAAAAAAAAAAGAATGCAATTCTATAGCAAAGAGCTAAATCTCTCTACCTCTGAAATGCTATCTGGCTACAACTAAGTTTCTTCTATCCTTTTGCAAATATGAAACATAAGATTTTAGGATGAAGCTAGAAGTTGCTTGCATTTTCAAAAGACTGATAATAATGGGGGTGTCTGGATGGTTCAGTCAGTTAGGCTTCTGACTCTCCATTTCAGCTCAGGGTTGAGAGTTCAAGCCCCGTGTTGGGTTCCAGACTGGGCATGGAGCCTACTTAATAAAAAATAAAAAAAGGGACTGATAATAATGAATGTTGGTGAGGATGCAGGGAAATAGGTATCTCATGCCTGCTGAAAGGAACATAAATTGGGATAACCAACCCTTAGAGGGCCATCTGGCAATGTATATCAAAATGAAATGCTCACACTCTAACCCAACAGTTACCACTTTCAGATATTTGTCCTATAGAAATAATTGGATAGGGGCGCCTGGGTGGCTCGGTCGTTAAGAGTCTGCCTTCGGCTCAGGTCATGATCCCAGGGTCCTGGGATCGAGCCCCGCATCAGGCTCCCTGCTCCGCGGGAAGCCTGCTTCTCCCTCTCCCTCTCCCCCTGCTTGTGTTCCCTCTCTCGCTGTGTCCCTCTCTGTCAAATAAATAAATAAAATCTTTAAAAAAAAAAAAAAAGAAGTAACTGGATAAATAAGTGTGTTCAAGGATGTTTATCTCGGTACTATTTATAAAAGCAAAACCACACACCTACCTAAATGTGCAACAAAAGGGACTAGGGACAAAAATTATGGCAAAGTCATGCCATGGAAATCTAAGCAATCATTACTTCATCTAAAAAATCATCCTGTAGAACAATGTATATAGTATACCACATTTGGATTAAAGAAAAAGACACAGAGGAAAATACACGCATAAAACAATTTTTAAATGTTCAGTGCCATCTCTGCTTAGAATTATGGGGTCATCTGCACTTTCTTTTCTTTGTTGCAATGCAGCATTTCCATAGCCATCAGAAAAATCTTTGTATAATAAAGAAGTTCTCTGTTCCAATAGTGAAAGTTCTGGCAGTAACCAAATCTGTTTGAACTGACCCCAAATTTTGAAGTTTCCAGAGTTACTGAGAATGCCTTTTTCACATAGCACCCACTGAATATCTATGAACACACTCTAGGAATGATGCCTTCAAACATGGGTCTTTTTCTTTCTTTTCATTTTTTTTTTAAAGATTTATTTGAGAGAGAAAGACAGTGAGTGAGCGAACACGTGCTCAAGGGGTGAGGGGCAGAGAGGGAGAGGGAATCTCAAGCAGATTCTGTGCTGAGTGTGAGCTAAAGCAGGGCTCCAGCTCTGACCATGAGATCATGACCTGAGCCGAAACCAAGACTCGGAAGGAAGCTTAACCGACTGAACCACCCAGGCGCCCCTCTTTCTTTTCATTTTTTAAAACAATCATACATTTTAATGCCGGGGGGGGGGGGAGAAGCAGGCAGTACAAAAACACAACAGAGCTTTTGCCTTATTAGCCCCTCACTCTTTATTGCTCCAGATAATTTCCCCAATCTTGAACCATTATTCCACCTTCACCTACACCCAATGATTCATAATTATCCTAAAACTTCTGATCTTTCTAGTTAAAAGCTCACCAAGCAAGCTTCCTCTACCTAGCCCACAATCCCAAAGTATTTGTCCACTGACAGTTCTCTGGCCTCCCTCCTGATCCTCTTCTGGAAAGGAGATTATTCTCCATGTCCCATGGGGATAATATATTATAATCATATTACTGTTAGCCTGGAAGACTATAACAGACTAATAGGGTTATCTACTCTTTAGGAATTTGTTTCCAAAAGGCATCATTCTAGCTGAGATTAACACACTGTCAGACACATGAAATCAGAGCCATCATTTCCATAGAAAGGCAAAAATTACCAGAGAAAGCACTTGAAAATGTCCTGACTCTCGGCATAAACACTTAGCAAAGAAAGATCTTCCCTTGACACCCTATAGGTATGAACCCTTCCTTCAGACCAGATGGTTTGTCCTTAGCAGACATTGAAACTGTCCTAGAAATGGGTCCTCTGAGCCATGCAAAGTGCTGGACTCATTTTCTCTCATCTCTTATATTGCTTTGCCTTTCACTTGATCCAGAATGTTCAGACATTAGCATTTCTTTCTTTAGCTAAGTGATGTTCACATGTTTAAGCAATGCAAGACCAACAAGTCCACAGAAACAGAAGGACCAACCAAGAGAATCCTGGAAAGCATAAGGCATGGTCAAAACTTGTAAGACTATTCCTAAACATTAAAAAAAAATTCTTCCCACAGATTACTTGATTGCAAAGGGGAAAGTGTACGTTTACAATGGAGAATTCAGACAGGCACCCCTTGACCATGGGATCAAGCTGGGCATCCCTAACACTGGAACAAGCTGACATTACCTTCAGAATATTCTTGCCAGAAACTCATAACCTCAATCTAATCAAGCTTTCAGAACTGTCTCCCAGTTTAGAAAAATTCAGGGGATTAAAAAACACATCAAACTGACACCAAGCAATTCCAGAATGTAGAACATTATCTGTAAACAACTGGCCTGGTCTCTTCAAAAAGTTACTATAGGGGCGCTTGGGTAGCTCAGATGGTTAAGCGTCTGCCTTCGGCTCGGGTCATGATCCCAGAGTCCTGGGATCGAGTCCCACATTGGGCTCCCTGCTCCTTGGGAGCCTGCTTCTCCTTCTGCTTCTCTCTCTTTCTCTCTCTCTGTCTCTCATGAATAAATAAATAAAATCTTTAAAAAAACAAAAACAAAAAGTTACTATAATGAGGAGTATGGGTTGGGGCGGGAAGGCAGCTACAGACTGAGACCAAAGAGACACACTCAAATATAGTATGTGATTTGAGGGGAGGGCGGCTAAATACACTTTGAGCACCACTTGGGGAATTTGGATACGGTCTGGATATCAGAAGATATTTTCAAAGTACTGTTAATTTCAATAACAGTATTGTGGTTATATCTATCATTTTTTTAAAAGATTTTATTTTTAAGCAATTTCTACACCCAACGTGGGGGTTGAACTCACAACCCCAAGATCAAGAATTGCATGTTCCACTGACTGAGCCAGCCAGGCACCCCAATCCTTATCATTTTTAAGAGATGTGTGCTGATGTATTTAGAGGTTAAATGTCTTGCTGTGTCTACAGTTTAATTTCACATGGCTGGCGGGGGGAGCCAGAGTTAAAATAAATAAAGCAAAATGGTAATAATTGTTGACCCTAGATGAAGGGTAATGCGTACACTGTGTTATTCTTTTAACTTTTTCTGTAGGTTTAAATTCTTTTCATAATAAAAAGCTGGGAGAAGAGTTTGATTTTGGATGCTATCTAAATTGCCAACTAAATCTAAATTAAAGTATATTAATACCATACCAAGAATCCTGTAAGTGGATCACAAATTATAATACGGGGAGTAAATACCTAAGTAATGTTTACATAAGAAGTTAAAGCATTCGGTGGCTATTCTATGCCAACAAAAAATTATTTTGTTTCTGAAACCAAGAACCGCATTTACTCTTTTCATATAATTTCATAGAACTGCAGAGAAATTACAAATAAATTTTCCTGTTGCTCCCTCAATTTATATTTGAACGGCTTTCCACTGCCGTCAAGGTCAAGTTCAAATTCCTCTTGCACAGCATAACTTACAAGAGTCCATGAAACTTGGCCTGTCTCTGCAATCTCTTCTCTTGCCACTCCCCAATCCCACCCTCGGTGGGCATCAGCAACTCTCTGCAACCAGCCAAGATCTCAGACAACACTGCTCCTCTTGCCCGGAACTTAAAGACACAAAACCCAAGATAAAGACAAGGAAAAAGTTCCAGGAAAAATCAACCATCACAACAAAAGCATGTGCTCAGGATGAACAGGGAGGGGGAACGGAGAAGATGCCAGCGAAAGCCACACCCTCTCTCTTAGTGTAGCATTCCTAGCTTGGCTTGTTTGCCGCTCCCTTTCAAAGTTACATCTGCAGGTTTACGGAAAGGAAAGTAACTAAAAATTCCTGAGGCTGACCTTACTCTCAGACAAAAATTCCTAGGACTGCACACCCCACAATCAAAAAACAAAAAACAAGAAAACCTTTTATAGGTTAAGAGTTAAAACTCAGTATGCCCAAAGACTTTTTAAACGACCCTGGGCTGACAACCACAGAGCACTGAAATGCCACAAAAATTAAATTATGGTGCTTTGTAATAGATTTAGCACTATTTTTAAATATTAACAAGACTGCCCGAGGGAGTAAGTTTATCAAGGGATAAGAATCCTAGCAGTATACGGAGTTCACTCAGAGGCCAATTAACATCTCCCACCACGCCCAACACCTAGGCTTCCAAGTTGCTGTAGGGCCCTGTGGGTTTGTTGGCAGGGGCCCCTGACCCATAAGCTCCCGCAATGCTCTAGGGCTCTAGGGGCTCGGCGTAAAGGGAGGCCGAACTTGAACTAGTATAACCATGAGAGCTAACTTCCTATGTCTGTACTGTTTTGCTTCTTTTGCTGTCTGAAGACGCCAACACCCAATAATGTGGCTGTATGATTTTTAGTTTCTCTTCTCACCTTGGATTTTCCTTTCCTACAGTTATTTTGAAAATCAGCAAATGCCTAACGCTCATAAACTGTCAGTAGCCATCTGTGATTTTCACAATTAGATCACTGTTAAAAGGGAGCATAAATTTTAGCTCTAGACTTTATTTCAACAATCTGGCAAATTATTAAGGGGATGAGTGATTTTTATCTTTAGAGCAGGGTCATTGTACTATGCCACCCTAAAAAAACCCAATTCTTTTTTTTTAAAGATTTTATTTATTTATTTGACAGAGAGAGACATAGCGAGAGAGGGAACACAAGCAGGGGGAGTGGGAGAGGAAGAAGCAGGCTCCCCGCCGAGCAGGGAGCCCGATGTGGGGCTCGATCCCAGGACCCTGGGATCATGACCCGAGCCGAAGGCAGACACCCAACGACTGAGCCACCCAGGCACCCCAAAAAAACCCAATTCTTAAACGACTACAGGCCTGGAGTCTTCTGGTTAGAGAAGACTCCCCTCTCCTCCAAATCCAGCCCCCCAAACAAAGCTTGGCACTTCTTGGATCCCTGCTCATAAAATGACCAGCCCACTGAGAAATTTTTGAGGGGTTATTATCAGGTAAAAAGAGAAACTTAAAAAAAAAAATTGTTCTAGGAAAGCTGTGAACTATGTAAGAATGAAAGTAGGAGCGGCTGGGTGGCTCAGTCAGTTAAGCATCTGACTCTGGATCTCAGCCAGTTCCTGATTGTGAAGTTCAGGGTTGTGAAGTTCAAGCCCTGCGTTAGGCTCTACACTGGGTGTGGAGCCTACTTTAAGGGGGAAAAAAAAAAAAAAAAAGAATAAAAAGAAAATGAAAAAAAAATTATCAGGTAACACCAACTAAACCTCTCTAAATGGACCCACAGATTTTCTTGAAGTGGCTTTTGCTAATTTGCGGGCAGAGCACAACACACTCAAGAAAATGATGCTCACAGCAGGACACTAACACCAAGTAATTTTATGAGATTATGTCTGAGTTTGTACTAAATAATTCATGCTGGGAGTGGTAATAAAAGCAGAGATGAAGTTAAGCTAGTGATTGAAGATACTAACCTTGTCAAACAGAGAGAGAGAGAAGGATGAGTGGGTACCTTCCAGACCCAGCACAGATGAACCTGCCAAATGATCTCCTCCTCCTTGAAGAAGTCCCGTTGCTCTTACGGGCAACACCGTTTGCACTTGGCAGATGCGCACTGACTGCAAAGTGTGCGAAGGCCCCGTGATGCCAGGGCTAGAGTAGCACATAGCAAAACTACTAAGAAGCTGGTTGAAGGGAGGAGAGGCACCAACCGGATACAAGACAGTCAGCAGCTGTGCCAGCCCATGCTGGGGGAGGAAAAGGAAGCACTACACAGTGAGTGTTCTCACTCTTTAGAAGAACAAGGTTATATGGCATTCATCCTCTGCGTTTACGATGATGAGTACCTGCTGCTTTCTGGTGAATAAAAATGAAGGGGAGTCATTCTGAGAAGCAGAGAATTACTTCTGTATTCCTCTACCTACATAAAGGCATAATCATCCTCAAATTATGGGACCGGGGCATCCGAATACCACCCGATGACGTGTGTGTGCTTTTTTTAGAGGTGCTACAGTTTTGCTGACTTCTTTGTCTGCATGCAGCCTTTTCAGAAGAAGCTTAAGAGTGTTAGCCAGAGAGCACTACAACTTTCTGATGTCAAGTGGTGAGCATGGGCTAGAAAGGAACCACAGGGCTTCAAAGGTGGGCACAACCAAACGAGCTGTTGTGCATAGATGACCCACACTCAACTAAAACACAAGTTCCTCCTTAGTATGAGAAGTCTGACTCTCCCTCCCCAGAGCCCGGCCCTAAGATAACACTGTGTCTGGTAAAACATGCATCATGCCATCCATCCCGCCCCTCTCCCCGCACCCAAAAGTAGTTTCCCCAAGGCAGCACTTCCAAAACAGCACTGCTCTTTAATCCAGACAACTCAGGCTAACATGCATTATTATTTCTAATTTTTAATCCCCTTTCATACCACTTAAGACTGTGAACACCGATGTCTGATCCCTAATGCTAGGTGTACACACTTCCTGGCAATGATGTTAAAGTAAGGCTTTCTTGATTCTTATCCGATCTATTTCTGATTTCTGAAGTGGAACTCTCTCCGTAGGGAAAGGGGGGACACAGCTTTTTTATTATGCAGCTGAATGGATAAAACAAAATCTAAATATAACCAGAATGCAATACAAAATAAGAGTTACGTCCTGCAAAATTACATATAGATTTGGCTAACGTGATAGGCGAAATATCTTTTAGGTCATAAGCAGGTGTTCTAAAAGATGCTTTCCATCTTGGGGCGCCTGGCTGGCTCAGCTGGAAGAGCATGCAATTCTTACTGTCGGGGTTGTGAATTCAAGCCCCACACTGGGCACAGAGAGTACTTAAAAATAAATAAATTTTAGGGGCGCCTGGGTGGCTCAGTCGATTGGGCATCTGCCTTCGGCCTAGGTCGTGGTCCTGGGGTCCTGGGATCAAGCCTTGCATCTCCCTGCCCCCACCCCCTGCTTGTGATCTCTGTCAGATAAATAAAATCTTAAGAAAAAAAGTTAAATAAATTTTAAAAATAGCAATTTTTTTAAAAAAGAGCTATTTTCCACCTTAAGACACAGAGTAAATAAATTTTATTTCTTCAGAGCACAGGAAAATAGCAAAGTAAGAGAATCAAATGACACTGGAAGGGAGCCTAGATCTCACCCCTCCTGATATACCAATCAGATACAGCCTAGGGCTCCTGAGCTAAATTAAAAGATGAAGGTCAACTTGGTTACTAATTTCCCAGCGACAGCCCAAGGGAATCAAGATAGAAAAGCAGAACCAACCCTGGAACTCAAATAGGATTAAATGCATGTCACAGCATTATTTATAGTCCAGAACAAGTAGGTAATTCAGCTGGACAAGAGTTTAGGCCCTTTCCTGAGCTGATTCACCTACTGTTCAAAGAATGTAGGTACCTTCCTCCTATTGTAGCCCTGAGCTAGGCACCAGCCATGAGTCCTCAAGCAGATACACCCAATGGTGTGGACACCGCCTCTGCACGGCAAAACTTACAATCAGCTGGCCAGGAGGTCTTGAAGAAAAGCCTAGCAATGTTTGCTTGATAAGATACATAATCACTGAGCCCTGGAAGCCATCCAGGGGCTCACAGGGGCTGTGGTGGAACAAAGTGGGGCAGACAGGTAACAAGGGCATATTCTTTTCAAACTTCCTCCTTGCACAAGCCTTAATCAAGAAGAAAATTAAGAGTTAAGGGGTTTCATTTAATTTCGATGAAGTATCATTATTTCCATTTTATAGAAAAACAGAGTCAAATATTGCTTTGACGTGGCCTACAAGTTCTCACCAAGCTTGCTACTAAGGCCTTGGTGATCCTTGGCCTCCGGAAGTACCTCAGTACCGGCTGCCATTGCCCTTACAGCTAACGGGCAAAAATGAAAAGTTCTCAGCGTTCATGGAGCCCAAAGCAAAGTCCCCTACAACCTCCCAGATATATTAATTTCATCCCTTGCCCACTAGATGGTTACATAAAAAGAGAAAAAAAGAAAAATTTAAAAACCTAGGGCCAGGGCGCCTGGGTGGCTCAGTTGGTTAAGCGACTGCCTTCGGCTCAGGTCATGATCCTGGAGTCCTGGGATCGGGTCCCGCATCGGGCTCCCTGCTCGGCGGGGAGTCTGCTTCTCCCTCTGACCCTCTCCCTTCTCATGCTCTCTCTCTATCTCATTCTCTCTCTCAAATAAATAAACAAAATCTTTAAAATAAATAAATAAATAAAAATAAAAACCTAGGGCCAGACCCAAAACTAACCCTCCTCTCTTCAAAAGGAGAGAACAATGGATACTTTGATCTTCCTTTTCAACTCCTTACAGTGGACCGTTTTCAGCACTGCTGGGATGACTCAATGAGCTCTGGGAAGTAACTTGAAAACTCTACCGAAACTACGAGCTCAGGGCTGGGTCCTGAAAACAACCTCTTGCCTCTAATTTTCTTCTCAAAAAAAAATTTTTTTTAACAAAGATTTTTTTTTTTGCAATTGCCGATCTTCCAGTGAAATTAAAAATTAATTTTCGTTCTACTATCCATCATTCTCTGGCACCACAGTAAAGAACATTACTGAGCCTTGCCTAGAAAACTCAGTGTTGGTTAGACAAACAATGCCTTGTTCACATGTCAACTGAGCTTTCAGTGGCCTTAACTCCTGAACCCCAAAGGAGGGCCAGGTTCTCCCTCAATGCACTCCCTGCCATAAATACTGCTGTTATCTAGCAGAGTCAAGAGCTTATTTAGGAGATAAGGCGAATAACACCACAAATGCCTTGAAGTAACAGGCAAACAATACAGGACTTGCCCCCAATCTTAGCAATTTGTCAAATGAGCAAGCTGTAAAATTATGCTCTCCAGAAATACCTCTCATCCCATTTCCAGAAGGATCTATTCTGACACAACTGCTACCTATAAGCTGTCCCTTAAGGTTTTCTATCGATTTCACCTTATCCTGATTAAAAATGCCATAATATCAGAAAATCCATCAGATCACATTAGAGAGTCAATCATCCAGCTATTTATTATCATTGTCACTATTTTACTAGTTGCACAAATAAAAAGAGGGCTGCATGGGCTGAAGGAGCACTTCCTCAAGCTCTTACGGCTTCCCAGATGCACAGACTAGGAATGTTCTGGAACACAAGGCTGAGTCACTGAGACCGCTCAGAAGCAAGGAACTCCTCTTCGAAACAGGACTCAATATAAGAGGTTTGTATTAATTATTCAAAGAACTTTAAAAAAAAAGTAATGAAAGCACTGACAGGGCTACAACATGGATGAACCTTGAGGACGTTAAGCTAAGTGAAATAAGCCAGACACAAAAGCACAAATACTGCATGATTCTATTTATACGAGGGACCTCTAACAAGCACATTCAGAGAGACAGAGTAGAAATGTGATTTTCAAGGACCAGGAAAAAGCAGGACTGGGGAGTTGTTGTTTAACAGGCGCAGAGTTTTTGTTTGGGATGAGCAAAAGTTCCAGGAATGCACAGGGGTGATGGCTGCACAATATTCGCAGTGAACTAAATGCCGCTTGACTGCATACTTAACAATGGGTACAATGATCAATTTTATGTTATGTGCATTTTACCACAGTTTCAAAAAGCTGTATGTAAGACCTAGAATTAGTAAGATTAGCGGTGGTAAATAATAAGCCGAAACCAAGGGGCACGAAGGTTCTGTACTTCAAATCCATTTAAGAGTGAAAAGAATCAGGGCGCCTGGGTGGCTCAGTCAGGTAAGCGTCCGACTCTTGATTCAGCTCAGGTCAGGAGATCAAGCCCTGAGTCCGGCTACAGCTCCGTGCTGGGCGTGGAGCCTGCTTAAGATTCTTTCTCCCTCTGCCCCTCCCCCACTTAAAAAAACAAAAGAAAAGAATCCACATTCCCAAAGTGTAGAAAACAGTCCAAAGCTATAGCCGCTCCCACTCTTCTCCATTCAGCCTCATGACCTTGAATGTCACGTGCACGCTGAAGGCTCCTGACTGAGTCCCACCTTGACTTCTCCTATGCACTGGTCTGCAGGCCAACTGCACCCTTGACGTCCCCACTTGGATGTCTTACCAGTCTCCCCAAACTTAACTTGTCTAAACCAAATCACTGTCCTCACCCACCAACCGCCCCACCTACAGCCTTCCTGTCTTGGTTTAAGTACAACCCTACCCTGCCACCTCACCCCTTCACAGCCATTCTCAACCAGGAACTGTGAGACATCCTCTTTCAACAGAAGTCAGATGGTTTCAGTCCTCCCTCTTCAAAAACTTCCAATGAATCCTCATTTCTCTCGGAGTTAAAGTCAAACTGTGGACCATGGCTGTCTCCTAAATCAGGAGTCTGCAAACTTGGGGGGCCAGATCCTGCCCACCCCGTTTTTATAAACAAAACATTACTGGAACACTGCCACACCCATGGTTGTCTGTGGCTGCTTCCACCTCCAAGCTCCAACTAGTGGAATAGTTGCTTGCGGGAGACTGCGCAGCCTGCAACAGTTACAGCTGGCCCTTTGCATACAAAGTCGGCCCGCCCAGGCTCCAAAGGATTTGTGCCTTGTCCTCACCCCCTCTGAGGGCAGGTCCTTTTTCTCTCAGCCTCACTCACTCTGCTCCAGCCACAGTGGCCTTCCTGCTGTTCCTGGGTACCCTAGGCAAGCTCCTACCTCAAGGCCATTGCCCAGGGAGCTCTCTCCCCACGCACCTGCAAGGCTTGCTCACACAATTCCTGAAAGTATTCAGTTGTCACTTCAGTGAGATCTTCCCTAACCACACTATATTTAAAATTGCAACCCTTGCCCAGCAAAAAAAAAAAAAACAAAAACCAGCACCTTCCCTTTTCCTGTTTATCTTTCTCCACAGCGCTAATCACTTAATATGATACATAATTTTCTTTTTTGTCTGACTTAACCCTATAGCTCCAGAGGACATAGATTTTTGTGATTTCTGTTCACTTATCCCAGTGTCCAGCGTACAGTAGCCAGCATACAGTAGCAGCCCAGTAAATAAATAACATGTTACCTGGAGCTGAGTGTGTGTGGTATGGCTACCTAGCCTAAGGAAAAATTCAAGATCTCTATTCTAATGGGGGGAAGGGTTAAATGATTAACAGAAGAGATGGAAAAAATTAGGATCCATACTTAAAAAGAATCTGAAAATACAATTTTGGCTTATGACACATTCCAAATATAGACAAATACTTCTAAAGTTAAAGACAAATTTTTCAATTAAAAAAAAATCTAACACTGGTCTAGAGTTGCAATTAATAAATACCATCTGTGCTCATAATCTGAAACCTGTTTCAAGCTCTAGCTTTCCAATTTATTCATATCCTACTGAACTTTATTTTTAATCTTCAAAGTCAACATCTTAATTTATATAAATCCTATCATTCCATTCCAGTTCCCATTACTACCGATTTTTATTCCACCTTCTTGGCTGAAATGACCAGAACTAGGTGGGGAAAAAAAAAAACCCTCCTGTTTTGAGGTTAAAGAAAAGTTGTATTAGCAAAAGAAGACACCAACCCGGAGCTGAGAAAATGGATAACTCGGGCGCCTGGGTGGCTCAGTTGGTTGAGCAACTGCCTTCGGCTCAGGTCGTGATCCTGGAGTCCGGGGATCGAGTTCCACATTGGGCTCCCCGCTCAGTGGGGAGTCTGCTTCTCCCTCTGACCCTCTCCCCTCTCATGCTCTCTCTCACTCTCTCTCAAATAAAAAAAATCTTTAATAAAAAAAAAGAAAGAAAATGGGTAACTCTAGTTTTTTTTTTTTTTTTTTTAAGATTTATTTTTATTTATTTGACAGAGAGAGAAAGAGACAGCGAGGGAGGGAACACAAGCAGGGGGAGTGGAGGGGGGAGAAGCAGGCTTCCTGCCGAGCAGGAAGCCCGACACGGGGCTCAATCCCAGGACCCTGGGATCATGACCTGAGCCAAAGGCAGACACTCAACGACTGAGCCACCCAGGTACCCCAACTCTAGTTTCTTTTTAAGATTTTATTTATTTATCTTTGAGAGAGAGAGAGAGTGAGAGAGCACAAGCAGTGGGAAGGGGCAGAGGGAGAAGCAGACTCCCCGCTGAGCAGGGAGCCTGTCGGGGGCTCCATCCCAGGACCCTGGGATCATGACCTGAGCCAAAGGCAGACGCTTAATGGACTAAGCCACCCAGGCACCCGATAACTCTAGTTTCTATAAGCAATATTTAAAAGAAGAAAAACGTATCATGCAAGAAAAGTCAAAAATGGAAGAATGGTAGTAAATTCTCTGCCCCCACAATCAAGAACATCAAGGACATTTCTAACAAATTGGACTTAAGGGGCAACAGCTTGATAAATACAACTTTGACATTTAACAAGAATAATATACCTGAAATGAACTAAAAAACTATTATTAGTTTATGTTTAGGAAAAAAGCTTAGAAAAATATGTACCAGGCAGCTTAATAGCAATTGCTTGGAGGAATGGTGGGGTTATGCAGGGCTTTTAACTTTCTATGATTATACATTTCTGTAACATTTTAATCTTCTATAACTCCATATTCTTTTGCAAAAGAAAAATATAGAAATGATACAGAAGAGTGAAACAAGCTTAGATCCAGCAGATAAAAATTCCCAAAAACAACTATTAATGAAGCAGTTATGTTAGAAATAAACTGTTTTGATCTGAGAACGTTCAGATGAGAAGTTGCAAAGTATCTACACACAAAACAACAAAGGTTGTTTTGTGTGTAGAGGTCTTCTGGTTTCCTTTTATCTTTAAACTGTGGCTTAACTACCAGGTAAATAGTTTGGTAGCTAAAAGCATCAACTTTGGGGGCACCTGGGTGGCTCAGTCAGTTAAGTGGTTAAGCAACTGCCTTCGGCTCAGGTCATGATCCCAAAGTCCCGGGATCGAGCCAGCGTCAGGCTCCCTTTCAGGGGGGAGTCTGCTTCTCCGTCTCTCCCCCCCCCCCCCCTCATGCTCCATGCTCTCTCTCTCTCAAATAAATAAAAATAAACAAATACTTTTTTAAAAAGTATCAAGTTTGGAGGTAAACTACCTGGGGTTAAATCACAGTTGGCTGAACGACCTTAGGCAAATTACTTAACCATTCTGTGCCTCAGTTTCTTCATCCATAAAATAGGGACAACAATATTTGTACTTCCTTTAGGATTAAATGAGTTAATATTTGTAAAACACCAAGAAGAAAGCCTACAACAAAATAAGAACTACATTTATTTAAATGCTTATTATTGGGGAGCCTGGGTGGCTCAGATGTTAAGTGTCTGCCTTCAGCTCAGGCCATGATCCCAGGGTCCTGGGATCGAGCCCCGCATCGGGCTCCCTGCTCGGCGGGGAGCCTGCTTCTCTCTCTCCCACTCCCCCTGCTTATGTTCCTGCTTTGTCTATCTCTGTCTCTGTCAAATAAATAAATAAAATCTTTAAAAAAAATAAGTGCTTATTATCATTCATATAAAAATCCAGATTTCTAGAGTCTCTCAAAATATTGGAAGATCTAGCAAAAACGAGCATAAAATTCCCACCTTGCTACCTTGATGCAATCATCAGGTGCTGAGTAGCCCAGTGGCTCTCTCCTTTGAACAGAACACAATCTTTTTAGTTGACCCTAATCCCCCATTTATGCCCTCTGATCTAAACTGAAAAAGGAAAATATTTTATAAAATTATGTGTTTCTATTCTCCAAGGAGTTACTTTTATATTATTAATCTAACCATAGAGGTGCCTTTTAGGCAACATGCTTGAGCAGTGGAAACATGACCAACCCAGAAGGGCCCCACGTCGACCACGAAGCTGAGTGCAAACCAGCTCATTAGGTGACCCACCTCAAAATACCCACAGGCCCCGACCAACCAATGGGCTACTTCCAACCAGGCACAGTTGCCAAAAAAGGGAAAATCCCCTATGTCCCCATACGTCCTCACCTTCCCCCTTTAAATACGGCCAGAGAGCTGCTCCCTTGCTGTGTATTCGATAAACTTCCATCTGCCTCAGGTGCATCCTGTCACTGCACGGGCTTCCACCCAATCGAGTCACCCCACATTTGAGGCCCCCATCCAGAGAGGCACCCCACTAACCATCCATGAAACAATGAAGATCCAAAGACACTAAAACGGAACTACAGCTTAGTAGTTAAGAGCTGGCCTCCAGAGGAAAACCCCTGGACCTGAGCACAAGCTTTGTCACATATTAACTGTGTAGACTTGGTCATGTTACTTAGCCTCTCTGAACCTCACTTTCCTCACCTATTAACATGAAGCAAATAATAACACCTATCTCATTGGGCTAGGGAAGATAAGCAACACATGCAAAGTTCAAAGACCAGGGCCTTATATATGGTTAACACTCGGGTTAGTTCAAAATTTATTGAAAGAAATCACTAAATTGTACACCTGAAACTAATATTACACTGTATGTTAACTAACTGGAATTTAAATAAAAACTCTTAAAAATTAATGAAGAAAGGAGAGAGAAAACGTTGGTCCCTGAGCTGATGGAGGCCACACGGCAGGAACACGAGTGTACAAATCAGTTAAGTGCCACGCACTATTACTGGTGCTATAATAGAAAGAAACCAAGGCATACATGTGGGCTTAAATGACACGCTGAAGAGCTGCTTGTTCAAATACTCCTATCCCCACTCCCCAGCAGACAGAGAGGAAGCTGAATGGGGTGCGAGTCATCTTTCCTTCGGCTCTGATCCTGTGGTTCTGAGCTCATGACCGAACTTCTCACAGTCCTGTGAGGCTTTAGAAATAACAAATGTCAGACCCCTGAGTTAGTGATTAGAATAGAGTGGGCCTTCAGGAAGTCACAGTTATTATCCTTTTTACATGCCTTCAATTTTAGAATAATTTTAGATTTACAGAAAAACAGTGAATTTATTACAAAGAGTTCCCATACAATTCTGACTTTTATCCACATTGTTATTCCAGTTGTAAAGACAGTGAAATGACTTCTAAGCTACTTTTAAAACGCATGACAATAGTGAAGACAGTCACTCCGGGAAAATCCTGCTTGAAGCACTTAAACACACCAGACCGCATCAGTGGACCGATTTAACAGGTCTATTTAGATGTGTCCTAAGATACGTTTAAAGGCAGACGTGAGCAAGAGGCTACTATGCTCATCACAGGCGTAGCAACACCTTCTCCACGTTACCATCTCCGACAAGAGCTTCAGCAGGTGTGAGGGTATCTCCTTGAGTCACAAAAACACCTTTTATGCCCTGCAGAGCCCATCACACCACAGTATTTCCTAACCAACCAGAAAATGAAAAACTCTGTGGCCCAGACAGGCCTGCATTTGAAAGCAGCAGGGATAGCAGCTGCTGGGCTCTCGAAGGTCAGACTCTGAGTGGCCGTCCAGAATGCTGCGGGCTGGCAAAGGTAGGGGAAAAAAATGTTGGATGTGAGCCTGGATCCGAGCACGCACTGAACAATTAATTATCAGTCCCATTCCTTCATATGTGTTTGACTCCTAGCAGCCACCTATCAAAAAGGTAATGTGAAAATATCATTTTACATTTTACAAAATAGAAATTAGAGACTCAGAAGAGACATGCCCAGACAACAGCTAGAAAAGCGGGAAAATAACAGCTATTGTCCCAGAAGTTGAGTATGATTCACACTAACATTTGGACCAACTTTTTTTTTTGTTTCAGATTCACTTTGATGAGCTCTCAAACACCTCCTGTCACAGACATTTCTGGGTAGTTTTTATTTTATTTTTTAAAAAGATTTCATTTATTTATTTAACAGAGAGAGACACAGCGAGAGAGGGAACACAAGCAGGGGGAGTGGGAGGGAGAAGCAGGCCCCCCGCAGAGCAGGGAGCCTGATGCGGGGCTCAATCCCAGGACCCTGGGATCATGACCCGAGCTGAAGGCAGACGTTTAACGACTGAGCCACCCAGGCACCCCTCTGGATAGTTTTTAAAGCCTCATTCTTTTTAAGATACTTTTTTTTTTTTAATTTATTTGAGAGAGAGGGGACGAGATGGCGAGCAGTGGAAGGGCAGAGGGAGAGAATCTTAAGCGACTCAGGGCTGAGCACGGAGCCCGATGCGGTCCTCGATCTCACAATCCTGAGATCATGACCTGAGCCGAAATCAAGAGTCGGGACGCTCAACCGACTGAGCCACCCAGGCACTTCTAAAGCCTCATTTTTTAAGAGTAAGAAGAAAGCATCATCTGAATCAAGGCGTTAGAGTAATTCGTGTGGAACACTTGCTACAAGATGTATGTGCAAAAAGAATGGCAGTGTTTGGACACTGCAGAGGATTGCTCCTCCTCACCGGTGCCGGGATGCTGCTCTGCCATCCCCTCTGACTCAGCACCTAAAAGGCACGATGGGAAAGGAGTACCATAAAAAAGCCATGCATTATTAACAAGAGCCTTGGCATCAAAGTAGAATGATTTGGAAAACAGGAAAATGTCTGCAGAGTAAGAAGAGTAGCAAGCAGCTTAAATCACTTTTGGCAGCGTCATACCATTCAGAGATGTCCACTCGAAGTCATTTCTCTTCGTAAGCAGCCTTTCTCTTTTAACCCTTAGTTTTAAGCCCTAATTTGGCTCTCTTTATGTCCTTCCTACCTTAAATTCCAAATGGTTATCTACATTCTCTGAGCAGATTTCTCTGTGTTCATTTGCTCCTGTCAGCTTAAAGGCTGTACGTGCACCAGATCACAGTGAGAATAGACTGCAACAATACTGTTCTGCAGAAGACCGAGGAGATACCACACACGGGAGATATCACACACTGCAACAGTCCCCGTCAGCTAGAAATCATGAGTCTGTCCTCTCAACTCTAGGACAAGTGAACAAGTGACTTCAACTCCCCATTCACAGCAGGCAAGCGAATGGTGAACAAATCCACGTCCTCTTAATACCACTTTAGCACCCCAGTATCTACTATCAAATGATCAGGCCAGAATGAGGCTGAAGAGCCATCCAAGGATGGAAGACAATGACCTGCGTAACGCAGAGTTCCACTTCTCTGGCACTATACCAGATTAGGAAAAATAATCCTGCCTCTTAGACCAGTGGTTCTCAAGCAGGGGTGATTTTGCTCCCCAGGGGACAGGCTGCAACACCTGGAGGCATTTTTGGTTGTTGCAGATCAGGGAGAAGGGTACTACTGGATCTAGTGGGTAAAAGGCCAGGGACAATGCTAGAATTCTGCGGTGTGCAGGACAGCCTCCAACAGCAAAGCATTATCCAGCCCAAAATGTCACTAGTGCTGGGACTGAGAAACTCTGCATTTAACTTCTTTATGTTAAAACTTACTTTTAAGTTAACTGTTGATACTGTTACACAAAAAGCATAGTAGTAACGTACAAGTAACTTTATAATGATGGTTCATTTTAGATTAATAAACAGATATTTCTTTCAATTCCCTTTGAACTAAACGTGTCTTCTTCAATACAGCACAGACTAATATCTTTTCTACAACATAAGGAACAAAACACATGAACAAGAATCATATAAAGTAGCTCTGCTTCTGACTATGACTCAGTAGCTTGCCATAGATCGGGGATCCCTCAGAGAACACCTAGAAAAGCCAGACTAAAAAAAAAAAAAAAGTATGAAGTCTCTGGAGAACTGCTGAGGCAACCAGGACTTCGACAGGATCCTGGAGAAGGGCGAACCCCTTAGAAGCAAGCCAGCTTACCGCAATGGGTTTATCATTCAGGGCACTTGCCAATTACAGGTACCAAGAATAAGGCTGAGGGAGCAGGCAGTCTGGGCACAGGACTGGAGTCACTACTAAGAGGCAGAGAAACCAGCAGAACTTTGGCAATATCTCCTTGTATGAAGAAACAAAAATAGAGATTTAACGGGCCAGAACCCTAGTGAAAAGAATTGAACCAGTTTTCCCCTTAAGAGATTTCTAGAATCCCACCGCTGCAAAGGTTAGGAGGCTAAGACACCAAACAGAAAGCCTCTGAAGAGCAGAGCAGAGTTCACCCATTCCGTGTGCTAAGGAGACAAAGACTGAAGTCCAGGACACACTGTGGTGAACATCCCAGGTTCTCAGAACTCCCACAGGGCTACTCCGTAAGAGTCCAGGCAAACCAGAGGTCAGTGGAGCCTTACCACAGCCACACCCTACCTTTGGTGGCTCACGCCCTGATAGGATGAATGGGATCAGTCCCCACCCTATTTTGCCAGGCAAATGGAGTGAGCCCACTCCAGAGAAGGATGAAATCATACAGGGCTGCTTTAATTTTTTATACACACCATCCAGTTTTCAATCAAAATTACCAAGCATGCCAAGAGACAGGACCAAATGACTGAATATCAAAAGAACCAGACAACAGGAAAAGAGCCACAGTAATACATTAATGTAACACATTAATACACTGTAAGACATTAATATCACTGTGTACTAGCGAATCAAAATTTGCTTCATTTCTAAGATGCACTGTGAAGAAACTCTATGAAAGTGTGCCTTTTAAAATCTGTTTACTCAGTTAAAAAAAAAGAATAAAGATGAGGAGGAAATGGTGAATTTCATCATAAAATTGGAAACTATAAAAAAGTACCAAGTAAACACTGTAGAACTAAGAAATACAGTAACTGAAATTAAGAAGTTAATTGATGGGTTTAACATTGGATTAGATATAGCAAAAAAGGAGAATTAGTGAACTAGATGTCAGGGCAATAGAAAATATCCAGATTGAAGTCTGGAGGGAAGAACAGAAAAATACAGATTTGTATTGAGCATTAGCCTTAGAAAGTGTCTTGGCAAACAGTGTTTATGTGTCCACTGGATACTGCATGTGGAAATGAACACAGGTGCTACCTCTTTGACAATTATACAGGGTTTATGTTACTTGGTTATTTCTGGAACAGTCAAATAATCAGACAATAATCTTGGGACTCAGTGAGAAAGACACTGAGAGAGTCTTTTCTTTTTTAAAAAAGATTTATTTATTTGAGGGGGGCCACACATGTGAGGAGTCTGGGGGGGCAGAAAAAGAGGGGGGAGAGAGAAACTCAAGCAGACTCTGTGCTGAGCCGCTGAGCGTGGGGCCCAACATGGGGCTCAATCTCATGACCTGAGATCAGACCTGAGCTGAAACCAAGAGTTGGACACTAAACTGACTGCACCCCCCAGGTGTCCCGAGATTCTTAACGTAGCAAAGATCAAGAATCCAACAATTCTTAGTTCTCTATCAGTCTCAAAGTTAAAATGATCAAGGCAGTGGTCAGATTCAAATGGCTCCATTTCTGCCCCATGGTGACAGAATCTTAGAGATACTAATTTACAACATTATTTAAACTAACATTATGAAAAATTTCAAACATACAGCAAAGTTGAAAGAATTTTACAGTGAAAACCCATATACTAACCATCTTGATTCTATTCTCAACTTTCTTATCACAAATATATCCATCTAGCCATTCATCCATTCATCTTATTTTTTTCATGCATTTCCAATTGCAGAGATCAGTAAATTGCTCTCTAAATACTTCAGCATATCATTAGTAAGAGTTCAACATTTGCATAATTTTTCCCCTTTGGATATAAAGTTTCATAAAATGAAAGTGTGCATTTGCTGAGTTTTGATAACTGCACACCTGTGTAGCCCAAATCCCTGTATCAAGATATGAAACACCATCACCTCTGACAGTTTCCTCAGCCTCTTTCCGGTCAATCCCAACACTCATTTCCCCCTTCCCAGAGCAAGTGTCATTTCTAACCTACTCATTTCCAGAAATGCATTTTGAATAATCTTCAAGTCTATGGTGTGAGGAATCAATCTTAGAAAAGCAATGCTTAAAAAGGCCATTTTAATTATAAAATATTAAATGAAAGCACATTCCTAAAGTTAAAACATATATACGAGAAGTTGGGAAAAAGTGACATCTTTAAATTCCTATAGTTCCTTTAAATTCCACTTTAAGTGATATTAATCTAATAGTTAATTTGCTGCCAGTACCTTTTAATGTAGTAATATTTAGCCCCAAAGGCAGCACACTGATTGGTATGTGCAACATATGAATCCTTTATTTAACAACTATTCTTGTTTGCTGAAATTCTATTTTTATTAATTCATGGAAGCATAAAATATTCTAGGGAAGAATCCCTCAGCCACGGATTTCAATTTTATCCATAATTTACATTCCTTGAATACTTGGATTTCCCTTTCTGTGTATGACCAAACCAAATCTTTCTTGGCAAGAATGGATTGTTCTCTCTGCTGTGAACTTTGGTTGCTTCACTTTACCTGGCAACCGGTTAATTTAACATTAAATTAGCAGGCTGCCTGAGCTCTGGTCCTAGAATATTATTTAACAACAGATAAGAGCTGTAAGTGATCAAAACAGCGCTTGCTGAGTCAGGCAAAACTTCCTTGAGGATTAATTTATTATTTTAATTTCTGAGACTGCCTACAGATGGGGAAATATGAGTCACACTGATAAAACCAAAGGTGCAGCACTATCAGCCTGACTTAGATATTACTATTATATAAAACATAGCAAAGAATGTGCTTCTATGGCATGATGAAGTCCACATTTTCACAGAGGACTGGAAACCTCACACTCTGCCTCTACATTATACTTTAACATTTTAAGTTAATATATAAAACCATACATACAATATGAGCTCAATTATGTTTCTGAAAAAACACACACATACTAAAAAAAAAAAAAAAAAAACAAACCACAAAACCCAAAATGTTAATAGTTAAGAATTTATGCTGTCTTTATTTTCTTTATGCTTGGCTGTATTTTCCACATTTTACACTTTCAGTGTATTACTTTTATAATCCAAAATAAGTATTAACTAGGAAAAAAACAAAACCCTAGCTGTAACTGACCTGTAATGATCCCCATCCCACTCTGATTATGGAGCTACAATGCCCTCTGTACCTGTTTTATACTTGCTGCTCACCCCAAAGATGCATATAACCTGGTTTTCACAACAGCAAAACACCCTTACATCCCACTTACCCCACGTCTGTAAGGACAGCAGACAGTACTTGAACTGTTTTAAACCTATGCCCCCACAATCATGCTTTCTCACTATATTCAGTATATTCCTATCTGCCAAGTTTTTTTTTTAACTCATTCACTGTAGTCTGCACTATAAAAACAATAGGTATGTTGAGTGTGCTTTTTCTATTTATACAAAAGCCTCTCTCTGCCTCACCCCAACAACAAAAATCCTGGTGGTATCATCATCATCATCATCATCATCATCACCAATGCCACCTTTATGAAAATCCTTGGTTTAACAATTAGACTGGGAATGAGCTCTAGTCTTGGTACTGCCCGTAAGACTGAGTAAATCCTTCACCATCTCTAAAATTCCATTTCCCATCTGTAAAATACAGAGGTTGTTCCAGTAATCTTGAATACCCTCTCCCTCTCTTTTATGTTGTAATTCTTTGAGCCTGTTCTATTCTGCATATGTAACCTAGTCCCCAAAACACATCTAAGATTATAATCTCCCAGAGGGCAGAATATCAATCACAGTAGCAACTAACATTTACTGAGTATGCTTACCGTTGCCAGGAACCTCACTTCACTATGAGGTAGGAACTATTATCACCCCATGAGAGAGCTCAAGTAGGAACGGAATGGTTCAGTAATTTGCCCCAAGTCACAAAACCAGCAAACTGAGGAGCGGGGACATGAGCTCAGAAGGTGTGGCTCCACAGACCAATGCAGTTTTTTATCTCCTATGTCAGGCACATTCCCTTTGTCCTGAACAAAACAGTAAACACAGTATATGTATAACTTGGGTGTTTCTAAAGATCTGTAAGGCAGATGACTGACAGATTGGAAGGGTAAAGAGAGACAGAAAGCAAGCTAGCTAGCTTTCTACACCTCTGTTTCAAGGAGTCCAGGGATTGAGTACAAATATCCTTACTATTCTCATGGTTATACATCATTAAGAAACAAGCTTACTTTCCTCAGCCACTTTTCCAAAAGCCTGGCTGACAGCATGTTTATTCTCAGATATGATTAGCTCAGCCCCATGGTTAGAGAGCAGTGCAAATGAGGTTACCGTGCCAGTTCGACTCCAGGGCAGGCCCGCAGCTTTGCATAAAGAACACCTCTCTGCATAAGGAGTAGCCTGGGGGAAGCTCCCCAGTCCAACACGGCTGCCTCACAGAAGCCTGACATAAGTCACAACGGAGAGCTGTCGAGAAGGGGGGCAAAGGCACAAACGATTCATCTCTGCACCTGCAAAGTAACTCCCAAAACCACATGATGGACACCCACTTTCAACACAATTAGCCACATCATTCCATTCACAGAGAAATGACAAGACTGAGATGGGCTGATAAACTGAGTCAATGCGAAGCCGCTCTTCCTTACAGAACATCAGACAGCTTAAATATACTTTATGAAAGACCTTACTAATATTCACATCAGCTTCCAAACAGAATTTAGAAGGGTTTTGATCCTTGTACTTCAAAGTGCCCTTTCTGTATGAAGAGTGGAATTGTGCCCAGATCACAGGAGAAATGGGCTTATCCAGCCCATTTCACACACCAACCACTCCTGTGGGCCCATTCCCTTTCCAGGAATACCTGAGTGGCACTGTTTCCAAACAGCCAATAGCATCTATTCTTCTTCCAACTCTAACTTTCGAGAGCTTATGCTTCCTCTTCCTAACCCAAATCAAAAGGAAACAAAAACTGTGACTAAAAAACTCAGTATCAATCATCAAATTTACCATAATCATACAGAAGCAGCACAGTCAAGAGCACAGGCTCTAGAAAAAAAAAAAGCAGGCTTGGGTTCAAACTGTACCTCTAACCTCTTACAAGTTATGTGACCTTGAACAAATTTAACCCCTCCTAGCCTTGGTTTCCTCAGCCATAAAACACCTACACCTCACAGAGGTAGGGTGTTTTAATAGGATAACACATGCAAAACACCTACAGAAAAGGCTCAGCTAATGGAAGCAGCACCTGCTGCCACTGTCATGTTGGGACACACGAAGGCCACCAAGCTGGAAGGGAGAGACAGAAATGCAAACTACTGACCAAGGCAGTCACTTCTGGAAAGCAGGCTTTTTCCGAGACTACAGTCCCTATCTATGCCTGAGGAAAGACTGAAGAAGGAGGGAAAAAGACTCATCAGGATTATGTGGGTTAAATGTTTCACTCTGTCACCCTCTGGTCAGCTAAAAATGTGCAGCCTATAGGAAGAAATCAAGAACAGCCTGTCTATCGAGAGACACAGAAAATAACCTAAAAAGAATTTGACAGGTGTGGCGACTATATTTTCAGAATTGCAAAACCAGGCAATTTCTGCCCCCCCAAAATGTGAATTTACGTATCAAAAAGTTTTATATCGGCTTTTCCCTTTTCCAAAACCACTCAGTCCTAAAGCCATTAGGTGGGGCCCAAGTGGGGTGTGGAGGACACCCATGCTGGCAGGTGGGCTGATGCAGGGTGTGGGAGCTTTAGTGGGATGAGGAGAGAAGAAAGCCCAGGAAAGGGAACTGAACTGCTTTGGGCGAAAAGGATGTCCAAACAGGGATTGGGGATAAAGCAGCATGCTACATACAAGGGATTGATCAACTAAGTAAATATATTAAGAAAAATGGGAGCTAGGATTCTCACTGCCAGAGAAAAGAGTTACAAATACAGAAAGGGAGAAAACTAGAATGAACCCTGAGGTGTTAGATCTAAATTACAGGTATGAATGTGAACTCCACAATTTCCCATTTATATACATGTAGAAATACAGATGTCAACATGCGTGGATGTATACACATACGTATGTATTCTGCAGCTTTATACATCAAGGCAAGAAGCCTTAACACTCCAATAGCAATGAGTACCCCCACCCAGCACCTGGATCTTGGCTTCTAAATATGCATTCTCCACTAAAAAGACTCAAGAGTTCTTTGGAGAAATAGCTGATTCCAGGTCTGGGATAAGGAAGGCACAAAGGACCTAGAATATGTTGTTATGTCAGAAAGTAAAAAAGTGATTCTGAACTGAATTCTTTTTGATATAAAACACATTACTGGGGCAACTGGCAGCACTCTGACGGGGGCTGAAGGATTAGATGACCATAAAGTATCAATGTTAATTTCTTAACTTTGATGGTTGGATGGTCCTTTGCTGGAATATCCTTGCTTGTTGAAAAACACAGTCTAGTATTTGGGGGTGATAGAAAATCATGTCACCAAATGATTCAAGAAAAAGTCAATGTACTATAATTGCACCTTTTCCATAAGTTTGTGATTTCAGAATTTTTAAAAAATCATTTTTAAATAGTCTCACACATGTATCCAAATTAGATCCTTTTTTTTTTAAGATTTTATTTATTTATTTGACAGAGAGACAGTGAGAGAGGGAACACAAGCAGGGGGGCGTGCCAGAGGGAGAAGCAGGCTTCCCGCTGAGCAGGGAGCCAGATGCGGGGCTCGATCCCAGGACCTTGGGATCATGACCTGAGCCGAAGGCAGACGCTTAACGACTGAGCCACCCAGGCGCCCCCACATTTTGTCTTATAGACAGTTCTGCTATGATGCTTATTTTGAAAATGCACATTTGTTCCAAGACAATTGATATATTTGACAAGGATGAACAAAATTAGAATTTCACATTTGCTTATGTGCAATTTCACCCATAAGGAACACCCAGAAAACTACACCCAGCTGAGCAGACACACACACATGTACATACCCCAAACATCTACCAGCTACCTCACTTCACTGAGCAGGTGTCCTATACACTTCTGACGTGACAACATTTGGTACTGTATCAGACAATCCTCCTTCCACCACTGTGTAATAACTCAGGGAGGGTGCTGTCCCGATGCCCACAACCACGAGCAAACTTCCGGTCTTTTCAAAGTAAAGTGCCCTATTTATGGTTTTTCTTATCCACTTAATAGGTGTAAACCTGTGCTCTGTTTTCATTAGTTTCCTTTTTCATTAGGTTCCTTTGTTTTTTAAATGAGTCACTAATAAAGCTCTTAAGCATTATGTACCTAAACTCACTTTTTCCATAAGTTCTATGGCTTTTATTCAACAATTTTGTGGAGCATGGTGATTTTTAGGAATGTTCAAGTCATGTTATAACAGAACTAACTGTATTTATTAATATAACCACCTTTACAGAGAATAACTTGCATGACATCAATGGTGTCCCTATTCTGTACATATTAGGTATAGAAAAGAGGTGGAAAAAGAAAACATGACATTTAGTTGCAACCTAAATTCCCAGCAACTCAGAAGAAAAGGAATATCCTGAATTTTCACTTTGTCTAATGGTTCCAGCTGGGATCTTCCAAAGGACTAGAAAAGCCCAGAAAGTCTAGAGCAGGCCACACAAATTAACTACATAGTTAATTCCTTTAACTACAGAGTTAGAGGGCATAGTGTGTCACACAGCTACATTTGAAAACACCAGGGAAATAATGACAGCAATGTGCACGTTTTAATGTGGCCAGAGCAGCCCAACCGACCCTCTGTTTTGATCTGCTCTAACTTACCTTTGAGTAACTTCTCCATCATTCAAAGTTTAGTTACTTCTGACAAACTAGAGAAAAAATACCAGACTGGAGAAAAATAATCACTAAGTACAAGATTTGTGGGAAAGCCTTTATTTCTACTTTGCTGAATCCAATCAAAGGAGGAACTAGATCAAATATTACACTTTCACATTAAATTAGCCCACTGGTGTATGATGTCATGAAACTTTAAATTCTTTGACTTAATTTTACTAATAATCTTTAGAAATGAGATTAAATCAACTTGACACCAAAGGGGCTACAATTTCCTATCAGGTTTTTTGCGTATCAGTAAACACAACAAGTATGTTTTCTTTATCATTTTCTTTCCAGAATTCCCTTGCCAGAAATAATCTTCTAGCAAGCCATTATGTTTAGTTATAGTGAGGGAAACACAGAACTAACCAGGAAAAGATGTTAGAGCGGAGAAATTGCAAAAGATTATTTCAGCACAAAACGGCATTGACTAAATTGCTACCACTCTTCTAAAATCAACTCTCTCAGACTAACAATTCCTAAGGTACAAAATTTTCAAATACCCAAGTGTGTATAAAGATGAGAAGGAAACCAAGAAATGAAAACACTTGTGATGAAAATGTGATTATGAATAAATTATTATAATTTTATCATTGTTGAAGTTGATTTAATAGTTTAACAATACTGTTCAACAGGACAAGGGTGGTAACATTTGTGAGTTTCTAATTAAACATGATTCATTCCGGAATGTTTCTGATGACATAAACTTATATAAATAACCTACTGGTAAGTTTAATCAGATATCACAATGAAAAGAGTCAGTTTTTCACACATACAATCAACCCAAAACTATAGCCTCAATCTATGCAGACTGTTTTACTATTTTAATTACAGAACTATAAAATTAACCGAATAGGGGGCGCCTGGGTGGCTCAGTTGGTTAGGCGACTGCCTTTGGCTCGGGTCATGATCCTGGAGTCCCGGGATCGAGTCCCACATCGGGCTCCCTGCTCGGCAGGGAGTCTGCTTCTCCCTCTGACCCTCTTCCCTCTCGTGCTTTCTATCTCTCATTCTCTCTCTCTCTCAAATAAATAAAATCTTTAAAAAAATTAAATTAAATTAAATTAACCGAATAATACTAAAACTAAATCAGTGGTGGTAATGTTTAATTTGTGGATCCTGGGGAATGTTACTAAACACAAACCACAAAACCTATGCCAAAACAAGTCCTAAAAGAAGTATTTTTTTCCACTTTCCTTTGCAAGATTTGTATTTGGCTTTGGTCAAAGCCAACATAAATAGCTAGAGAAATTAGCAATATAGTCTCAGAAAAAAAGGCCATGGAAACCAAAAGAACACAGGTGGTAGACACACTGGCAGTAATGGTCTGCTCCCAAGGGCCCCCCAAGGCTTCAGCAGCCTTAGCCATAGCACCTGCTCCTCAAGCTCAGCAGAACCTGCCAGGTAATACCACAGCATGGAAAGATTTATCCTTTGCAAACATGCTGACCCTTGTTCTTGTAGCTCTAAATTTGAAGGCTCAAATGAAGAACGGGGTAATGGAAAAAATTAAATCCTCCAGAAACTTCGCTGCAATCAACTGCTTCAGCCCTGGTCTATTAGACACCCGTTCACGGGAGCTGGTAACCCTAGCAGGAAGTTTCCTGACTTCCCTTCCTGTCTCTACTCCAACTGAGCACTGTGATCAAGAGGCTGGGGAAGGGGGAGGGGACAGTGATCTGGTGAATACTTAACTAGTACCAAGACTTGCAAACATGTGATGATCTCTCTCCTTTATCGTTGCAATAATCCTGCGTTTATATACTGCGTTTACATATTAAGAAACACACTCATTTAGGTAACTGGATCAGCAACACATCTGAACAAAAATGAAATCAAAAGCTTTAGGGGCGCCTGGGTGGCTCAGTTGTTAAGCATCTGCCTTCGGCTCAGGTCATGATCCCAGGGTCCTGGGATCGAGCCCCACATCGGGCTCCCTGCTCCACACGAAGCCTGCTTCTCCCTCTCCCGCTGCTTGTGTTCCTGCTCTCACTGTGTCTCTCTCTGTCAAATAAATAAAATCTTTAAAAATAAAATAAAATAAGCCTATCCTTATGTTTTGTTTGTTTTTTTGTGGGGTTTTTTTCTTTTGGAAGGGGGAGTCTTTGGGCCCTTTTACCTTTATATTCTTCATAAATACCAAGGTCACATCAAAAAATTACCTTTGTTCATGGGGATCCACTATACTTTTCACTCTGCTTTTGTAAAGGTTTGGAATTTTCTGTAATAAAATTTAAAAATTAAGGAAAAAAATGATCTCAAACATAAAGCCAACCAAAAAACATAGCTCCTACCTGAAGTTAATTGCCAGTGGAGTTCAAATAAATCCAAATCTTCTAATTCACACAAATCTTAAGACTTCTCGATACTTAACCAGAATGAAAAAGCCAGACAAACCAAGTCAATGACGAAATAGACAATCAAACCAACAGCAAAACATTTCACTTCCCCCTCACATACATTCTCTCTCTCTCTCTCTCTCTCTCTCTCTCACACACACACACACACACACACACACACACAGCACAATGGAGAATTCTAATTGTCCCTTCCAGACGGTGCAACTGATGGGTGTTGGCCTAGCACTAATCAGCTCAAGCTTGTATTGAAAACATAATCTTAGTGATAGAGGCAAGATCATTTCCACCTTCCATCCAGTAGCATGAAGCACAAGAGACTAGTTATTTATGAACAGGCTTACTTTCCATTCCATCCACATGGACTTTCCGCTATCAGAAAGGGTTTTATCTTCATCTCTTCCTGGATGAAGTAAAATATAAAACAACTTCTCATGTCCTAGGCAAAAACTCTCTCTCAAAGATTGGCAAGCATATTCACAACATAAAGGTGTAGCTTTTATAAATCTGAAAACACCAAAGCCATTCACCTAAATACTTTTCTAATTAAAAATAAGAAACAATGTTCCTAGCAATATACGAGAATTACTGTAGTTGCCCCATCCTAAATCAGGACTGATTGTTTTCCTATGTTTGTCCTTCTTTTCATCTAAATATCAAGTTTAGGTACGAGACAAACCATTAATAAATTTATCTGTGACATCCAATTCCAACGCATTATCACACACATAGTATGTACAATACAAAGCACTTAGAAGGGTTAAAATCCTTGTTGAATACAAAACGGGCAAAACTTAAAACTCCTACTTGTTATCTGCCTGCAAACCAGGCCCCCACATAACCAAATATTTGACTGTGCTGGGCATAATTAATCTAAAACTATGCTATGAATCATATTTTCAATTATAATGAACATATTTACAAATCCATTGTGCTTTTATATGATCCTTTTAGTTCCTCACCTTGAAATCTTAATGATTAGCACAGCAACCTTTAACGTACCCAAAGGAGCAGGCTGAGCAGGGAACTGGCTAATTGTACTTTTCAGCACCTCAGATTGACTATCCACCTCCACTTCACTTCCCTGACTTAAATAAATATTGACTGAGCACCTACTGTGTGCCAAAACAGTGTTCTAGGCAGGAATACAACAATGATCAAGAAAGGTAAGTCCCACCCATTTAACACTGAATTAGAGGTCTGGGGATGGGCAGGAGTACAGGAGTCAGCAAGGAAAGGAAAAAGCCTAGTCCATGCTGGAGGGATAGGAGAGGAGTGGCAGAAAATGAGGCTGGAGAGGGAGACAGAAGCCAGATCACAAAAGGCCTTTCGAGCTACAACAAGGAGTCGGAACTCTATCCCAAGGGTAATGAAAGTCCCTGAAGGGTCGAAGACAAATTCATCATGTCTGACAAACTCCTCCTGAGCACCTACTCAGTGCCAAACTTGTATTCTAAAACCAATACTCTTCAAGGGAGGAGGGAGGAGGCCTTGGCACGTAAACGTGCGACTCCTCCATCGGTCCAGAGAGCACTGGTGTTATAAAGAAACTTCAGGTCACTGCTTACCACCATCACCATGACTCCACTCGGGAGATAAACAGCAGACACATTGCTTGTAAATATGACCACCACCAAAAACAGGCACAACCAATGAGCCAATGGGGTAGGAAACTGAATGTGTTTTCAAGAATTTCTTAAAAGCTTTTTTGCTGTCTTAAACACCCACAGTTAAAGTATATTCACTATTATTTCTAGCAGTTAAGGAATGTTAACACCAATTGAACAGCAGCTGAACTGATTGAACTGACCTTCAATTAAACACACCCAACCAGGAGTATAAAATCACTCAAAACTGAAAATTTCTTACTACGAAGCTGTACTCCCTAGCTGAATACTTAAAATGTAACAGAGCCTTGGTGTCTGCTTCATTCATCACTAAGCCCCCGACTCAGCACACTGTAGGGGTGTAATACACAGAGATTAAGTTAATAAAGTTCACTCTAATAGCCAAAATCAGACAAATGAAAAGCCAAGCTTATATATTTTTTCTTTTATCACAGGCCTCAAAACATAAACATTTTCTAAGTACCCACCTGTCTTTAATCACTACCATTATCACTCACATTTAGATCAATACCTTTGCAGTTCAGCTGGTACCCAGGACAAAAAAATACAACTGTTGTATTTTACCTTGAGGTATAGGAGTTCAGCAGGTTTTACAAATTAGATTTTTCTATACTCATTCTTTAGCACTCCGTTCATTTTCTGATAATGTTATTTATGAAGGAAACATGGGGAGGAAACCCTGTGTTTGCATCACACACCTCCCAGTCATGCAGGGACAGGTGGCAGGTGGAGGTAAGGAACGTGAGCCCATCCCTTACCTCCACCTGCCACCCTGTGCCTGTGCCATTGACTGGGAGGCATCGGGAAACAGAACGCTCTGGTGAATAAGGAATTACCAATTTTCACCGAATGAGAAGACAGAAAACAAACAAAACCCCACACTTGATACCAAATTGAAAGTCATGCCTCCATGTCTTCACTCTAAATAACAAAATACAAAAGGTGCTGGTTAATGGAGATCTGGGGTCAAAAAAATGCCAAGTAAAACTTACTTTTCCCGGGCGCCTGGGTGGCTCAGTTGGTTAAGCGACTGCCTTCGGCTCAGGTCATGATCCTGGAGTCCCGGGATCGAGCCCCACATCGGACTCCCTGCTCAGCAGGAGTCTGCTTCTCCCTCTGACCCTCTTCCCTCTCGTGCTCTCTACCTCTCATTCTCTCTCTCTCAAATAAATAAATAAAATCTTTAAAAAAAAAACTTACTTTTCCCTATCTTAAAAGTCATCAGCCCCTTTCATTTCTGTAATGGAAAGTAATGAGTCCAGTGTTTCATTAACTATGTTCACCAATCTATAATATTTTCCAAATTTCTCTTCTATAGCATATGTTTAATCAGTAGACTGTATTGCCCCCAACACCAAAAATTTGGTGTCTCAACATCTGGCCTTGCCTTACATGGACTTTCTGAGAACTGCAACTATAAGTAGAAAACATTTAAGTTATATTTCAGTCCTATTAAACAAAATAATTAACAAAAAAATCAAAGAAGATATGGACAGTCCCCCTTCTACCAGAAAGTCCTAGGACCCTTCTAAGACGTGAAATAGTTAACACAATCCACAGAGCCTGTCAAGTGTGACAAAAAGAGTAACCATTTTATTTATTTATTTGAGAGAGAGAGAGGGCAGGGGGAGACGCAGAGGGTAAGAATCTCAGGCAGACTCAACGCAGAGCCCAACTTGGGGCTCGATCTCACAACCCTGAGATCATGACCTGAGCAGAAAACAGGAGTAGGAGGCTTAACTGACAGAGCACCCCAGGCGCCCCACAGAGTAACCATTTTAAAGACAAAGAGTCAGAAATCAAGCAACCAACATCAAACTCATTAAGGAGGTTAAGACCAAGATAAACCAAAAACCCTTGACTCCTGCTTCCTCAATAATCAGATCAGTAACAGCTTGTGCAGGAAATGCCTTTTGGTAACTTAAAGCATTTTAAGAAGTGCCTATCAGACCTTCATGGGCAGAAAAAGTAATGGGCATGCTGCAGGGAGCAAAAGTTAAGTCGTACTTAGAGAGTGGTACATTTTTTAAAGTACAAACAAAAGAAAAAGAGATAAATTGAACCTCATTAAAATTAAAAAACTTTTGCACATCAAAGGACACTATCAAGAGAGTGAGAAGACAACCCACAGAATGGGAGGAGATATTTGCAAACCGTACATCTGATAACAGTTTAATATTCAGAAACTATAGAGAGCTTCTCACAACTCAACAACACAGACAATCCAATTTAAAAAATGGGCAAAGGACCAGAACAGACATTTCTCCAAACAAGATACACAAATGGCCAATAAACACATGAAAAGATGCTGATCATTTGTCATTAAGGAAATGCAAAGCAAAACCACAATGAGCCATCATTTCACACCTACTAAGATGCCTATGCTTTAAAAACAAAAACAAAGGGGCACCTGGGTGGCTCAGTCAAGTTAAGTGTCTGCCTTTGGCTCGGGTCATGTTCCCCGGGTCCTGGGATGGAGCCCCAGATGGGGCTCCCTGCTCAGCCGGAAGCCTGCTTCTCCCTCTCCCACCCCCCCCTTTTTGTGTTCCCTCTCTCACTGTCTCTCTCTGTCAAATAAAGAAAATCTTATCTATAAATAAATAAATAAATAAATAAATAGCAGAAACAACCCAAAAAATGGATAACAAGTGTTGGCCAGGATATGGGAAATTGGAACCCTCATCCACTGCTGGTAGGAATGTAAAATGGTGTGCAGTGACTGTGGAAAAGTCAGGCAGTTCCTCAAAAAATTAACTAGAATTACCATATCACCCAGCAATTCCAATCCTAAATATATACCCAAAAGAATTAAAAACAGACTCAAACAGATACTCAAAAGTTAAGCGGAAGTTACTCACATACCCAAAAGATGGAAACAATTCAAGTGCTCAACAACAGATGAATAAACAAAATGTGGTGGCAGACACATACAATGGAGTATTAGGCAGCCATAAAAAGAACAAATCTGATACATGCTATCACATGGATGAGCCTTGAAAACACGATGTGATGTGAAATAAGCTAGATACAAAAGAACAATATGATGATTCCACTTATGTGAAGCACCTAGAAAAGGCAAATTCATATTGACAGAAATTAGATCAGATGGTAACAGGGGCTGAGGAAAGAGGGGAATGAGGAATTATGACTTAATGGGAACAGAGTTTCTACCTGGAGAGACGAAATTTTTAGAAACAGTGGTGATGGTTGCATAACATTGTGAATGTAATGAAAGCCACAGAATTACACATTTAAATTACCAAAATACATAGCAAATATCATGTTATATATATTTACCCCAAAGAAACAGCAAGGAAAACAATACTCCAAAGTAGTGTGGGGCAAAATGAATTCAGAATCACTTCAAAATCAGGATTAACAGAAGAAGTGATCCTTCCTGCAGAGTAAATGCAATCCCAACAACGAAGAGACTGGTTGACCCAGACAAGAGTTATCTTCATTCATTTCATTAAATGTTTAAGTGCGTACAATGTGCTAGGCACTATCCTAGGCACAAGAAAAATCACAATCCAGAAAACTTTCCTATCACTACTCTATAGGTTATGCGGATATGGATAAAGTGAGTTTTTCTTAATAAAAGATTAAATGCTTTTATTTAAAGTATATAGTTTCATAGTAAGTACATCAAAAATCCTAAAGCCAGTCTACTACCATCTTTGGTCCATATGGTTTAACTTCCTTAAGTTGCGAATTTGTCATTTTCTAAACTGGAATAAGGGATTTTTTTTTTTAATACATAAACATGACCACAGCACAGCAATTAGGAAAATGCTATTTTCTGACCTTCACAAGACAATGGTCTACCAATCAGAAAATAAAAGGGCGCCTGGGTGGCTCAGTCGGTTGGGCATCCAACTTTTGGTTTCGGCTCAGGTCATGATCTCAGGGTCATGGGATGAAGCCCCTGCATCAGGCTTGATGCTCAGCAGGGAGTCAGCTTGGGATTTTCTCTCTCTCTCTCCTTCTGCCCCTCCCGCACATGCTTTCACTCTCTCTCAAATAAATAAATTAAATATTTATACACACACACACACACACACACACACACACACACACACACACACACGCATACATCACAAGCCTGAGTATAATTTAGGCATGGTGCCTAAATGGAGAACTCCTTAAAATGGGATAATTAGTAGTTTTACAAGGAAAAAAATACTCCCGTCTTCCCATCTTTCCGAGTGCATGGTTGTTCAACAATGAGAAGTGAGCAAAAGGTTTAAATGTCTATTAATCATACTTTTAGGACCACCTGGAGAGTGAAGAAAACAGTTCCCTCTTTATATCTACATGTTTTACATCTCTTTAATGAAAATAATAAACAATCGTGCTCAGTAGCATAGCCTAGATTAATTTAAGTTTTAATACACAACACCGAGCTTCCCTACAATCCACGCCTGTCTGTACCTGACACTCCACAGCATTTTCATCACCATAATTAGGCCACGAATCGCCTCAGAGAACTGTTCATAATTGATGACAGTAACTAAGGCAACTCAGAAACAATGACCAGGTTCCCTTCTAATCGCTGCAAAGTACCTGGGTATCTGTAACCTGGGAAAGAGGAGAACAACACCTAGAGTCTAATAATTGCTTACTCAAACTACTGAAATAAGGGGGGACAGGGGCACTGAAGAGACAGTACTTCAAATGATTCAGTGGGGCCTCCGTGCCTGGGAAAACACTGCATTCAGGGGATCAGCAGGAGGCATGAGTGTTCTTCAGGATAAAGCCACAATATAAAAAAGAATTTACTGGGTCAAAATGTAATATTCATTTTCATTTAACATGCAATTACCTAGAGGACAGAGAATGGGGCAGGAGCTGATGAGTCCAGGGCTCTCTCTCATGCTTAAAAGCCAAAGTGTGAAACTAGGGAAAGGACGGATTTAGCAGATTAAAACTTAAAAGGATTTCCCCAAGGACAAAAAAAAAAAAGAAAGAAAGAAAGAAAGAAAAGAAAAAAGGGGGTAGAAATGGTCTTAACATCCTGAAGATATTCCCATAAAATTCTTTTTAGTTTTTTCCCTTGACCAAGACAACACAAATTTTTTATCATAGTGATTTCAAACATACAGACTTCAGTGCAAAAATTCTTTTTAGGGCAAGTGTCAGAAAACAAAAGACTGCACAGTGTGAACTTCATCACCCCAAAGGGTGAAGCCGGGTCGTGTGTCGGTTCACACACTTTGCCACTCCAGCCACGCCACAGAAGCCACGCTCAGGACTGCACCAAAGGGGGGAAACCAAGTGAGGAGGAAATCTGAATTTTTAAAAAATGGGGGGCTTTTACTTGTCACAAGTTGTCATTCCTCCTTCCACTTGCAGGTTCAACCCACGCTTGCTTAGACTCATGTAACCTCGGATCTGAGGGCGCCTGGGTGGCTCAGATGGTTAAGCGTCTGCCTTCGGCTCAGGTCATGATCCCAGGGTCCTGGGATCGAGTCCTGCATTGGGCTCCCTGCTCCTTGGGAGCCTGCTTCTCCCTCTGCCTCTCTCTCTCTCTCTGTCTCTCATGAATAAATAAATAAAATCTTAAAAAAAAAACAAACAAAAAACCTCAGATCTGAAAGGGACCCTAGAATCTGTACTATTAACCAGGTCCTCCGTTCACAGAGGAGAAAAACTGAGGTAACACTTCCTATCTAGTTATTGGTGGTAAAGTCGGACTGGAGCCCGCAGCCTCCCAGCTCAGTGCCACACCAGCATGAGACCAGATAGGACATCTCCCACTTACAAATAATCATCATAAACATGGAGCTTGGTGTCAGGCTCTGTGTAAGCCCTTTTACATGTATATTCTACTTAATTCTCACAACAACCAGGTGGAAGATAGTATCTTCTACCTGGTAGGTAGGAAAATTGAAAATAATTTGCCGGAGGTACCTGGGGATGTCTCACTCAGTAGAGCAGGTGACTCTTAATATCAGAGTGGTGAGTTCTAGCCCCACACTGGGTGTAGAGCCTACTTAACAATAAATATCTTTAAAAAAATCTGCCCATTCAGTGGGTTGATTCAAACCTAGTTCTGGCTGATTTCAAAGCTATTATTCACTCCTACAGTCCTTACCATGGCTCCAGGGTCCTACATGGCCTGAGCTCTCCCACCTTTCTGAATTCATCTCCTACCATTCTCCCGTCACTGAAAAAACCCAGTCAACCTTCAAACTCATCCTTGCCTCTGGGCTTTTACATGTGCTGAGTGCCCCCCCATCCCCACCCTGCCCCCCACTCCAAAACCTGTGACTCACTCTACACCTTCAAGGCAAGTATCACCTCTTCAACAAGGCTTTCCCTAACCACTCAATCTAAAACACTCAGTCACTCCTGCCACTATCTGAAATTGTCTTCTGTATTGGCTGTGCCCCCATTAGGATAAAAGCACCATAAGGGCAAAAACCTTTCACTGAAATAAAAGCCACCATGACGGTAGAAACGTTCTGCCTTATTCATTTCTAGAATGCTCGATAACCGAGGAGGAGGCACTCAAAAGAACTACTGGTTGAATAAAGGAACGAATGCCTCTTGGGGCGCCTGGGTGGCTCAGTCGTTACGCGTCTGTCTTCAGCTCAGGTCATGATCCCAGGGTCCTGGGATCGAGCCCCGCATCGGGCTCCCCGCTCAGCAGGAAGCCTGCTTCTCCCTCTCCCACTCCCCCTGCTTGTGTTTCCTCTCTCGCTGTGTCTCTCTCTGTCAAATAAATAAAATCTTAAAAAAAAAAGGGGGGGAATGAATGCCTCTGTCTGAACTCCCATCTCATTAAGAACGAGTATCATATAATGTAGCAACTTACTAAAAACTATCTTCTATTTTTCCCTAGTTGTTTCTTGGGATTAATCTTGTCTTTTCAACCATATTGGGTGTGCCTCAGGGATATCTTATCATTCTCAACTTTGGGAGAGTTAATGACTCAACATGGGCTTATACAATCACCTATAAAATGAAAAGCAGTCAGAAGTCTAGAATTCAAGTATCTCCCAGAGCTGGTAACATAATAGGCGGACACTCAAATACTAATTACTGACCCATAGATCTCAAATTCATTTTCTTACAACTTTCTACAAAAATACACCTACTGTGCAAAGACAGGCACATGTTTACTTAGCAGCATTGTTAGAAACCTAAAGAATAAGGGCACTTAGGCTAGTGTGCAGGCCTGCCTCTCAGGACCTCTCCATTAACCTCTTTTAAGCCACACCCAATCTGTTTGCTTCTGATTATCCTTTATCTTGACCAGTGTTAACCTCATTTTCTCTATTTCTTTTTTTTTTTTTTAAAGATTTTATTTATTTGAGAGAGAGAGAATGAGAGATAGAGAGCACATGAGAGGGGGGAGGGTCAGAGGGAGAAGCAGACTCCCTGCCGAGCAGGGAGCCCGATGCGGGACTCGATCCCGGGACTCCAGGATCATGACCTGAGCCGAAGGCAGTCGCTCAACCAACTGAGCCACCCAGGCGCCCAATTTTCTCTATTTCTTTGACAGGTCTCAGCAGCATCACATTCCTTATTTCTTGCTTGCTCAAGTTCTGTTTGCTTTATATGGTTGGATGTGTCCGACAGATCTTCTGTGATCAAAAAAGCTGCAGAATTAGGGAAGTCAATAGCATTCTGGCTTCTACAGCTTTGGAATTTCTACTCTCCTGAAGAGTTCTGAAGAGTCGTAGCAAGAGAGACTCTTCTTCCTGGTAATTTAATATATGCTGCTCCCACTGGCCTGTCAGGCTGGGGACGGGCGGTGGGCAGGAGTGGGGAGAAATGTCAGAATTTGAGCAGACTCATCTACTGGCCACACTACTGATGGTCTGGTACAGTAGCTGACACTGATTCTAAAGACTGTCCAAGATTAGCGCATTTTCACTGTTAAAAGACATTTCGACTCCAAACCCAGACCTTGTGTCCAACATAGCAAAATTCTTCAGGGAAGATGTAAAACATCACCGAAGTCCTGGTCAAAAGTGTGCTGTTCGGTTTTAAAAACTTCCACCTGTTCCCTAAATATGGTTTCCTTCTAAGAATGACACGACTCAGAAAATATGTGAGTGAGTGAGTGCTCATGGGCATGTGGGAGGTGAGGATCTTTAACAGGATGACATTTTTTACCTTTTTACAATAAAGTAACACACATTCCACTGCATGTATATCCTTCTACAAAAGCTCAAGAACTACGTGCACTGAGGCATTTAGAGGGCATTTTCATGTGAGGGGGGAAAAAAAAGAGGCCGTTCTCATACTAAGCTGGGGAATCTGAAATTTTCCTGTGGTTATTTGAAAAGTTGCATTCGGGGGCGCCTGGGTGGCTCAGTCGTTAAGCATCTGCCTTCGGCTCAGGTCACAGTCCCAGGGTCCTGGGATCGAACCCCACAGCAGGGAGCCTGCTTCTCCCTCTCCTCCCCACTTGTGCTCTTTCTAGCTGTCTCTGTCTCTCTCGCTCCCTCTCAAGTAAGTAAAATCTTAAAAAAAAAAAGAAAAAGAAAAAGAAAGAAAGAAAAAGTTGCATTTGATTACATAAAACACTCACCTAAAATCTTAGGTCCAATATTTATACAGAATGAATGAATGATCAACTTTCTGTATGTAAAAACATCTCATTAAGAGTTTGGTTAGGGGGCACCTGGGTGGCTCAGTCGATTAAGCCTCTGCTCTGGGGATCGGAGCCCCCCGTCAGGCTCCCTGCTCAGCAGAGAGCCTGCTTCTCCCTCTCCCTCTGCCCACCCCCCTCCCTGTGCATACACACTCCTGCACGCACTCTCTCTCTCGCTCTATCTCAAATAAATAAAATCTTTAAAAAAAAAGTTTGGTTAAGATGCAGTTCTAGTTTTTCAAACAGCTTTGGATTTTTGCCAAGAGAATCAAGTGACTTGCTCAAGGTCATTTGGTCAAATGAGGTGGGATTAGAATTACTGGTTCCTGCCTTCCAAAAGCCAGCCATAAATCAAACTCTTCTTGGAACTAAGCAGACCAAAAGGGAAAAATCGTTCCCCATTTCCTTTTCTCAATAATCAAAGGGCAAAAGAAAAATCAGTTTAAGTGGCAGAACTTCAGTTAATAAAATTTCATCAATACATAGACTAGTACCTCTAACCATGCACAGGTACCTCTCTCAAAATCGGTAACTGTTTTAGCAATTTGCAAAGGTCAGTAACCTCTCTACAATCTTCCCATCTGAGAGCACCCTAAACTTATTTTTTTTTTAAGATTTTATCTATTTATTTGAGAGAGAGAGAATGAGAGAGAGCACGAGAGGGAAGAGGGTCAGAGGGAGAAGCAGACTCCCTGCTGAGCAGGGAGCCTGATGCGGGACTCGATCCGGGGACTCCAGGATCAAGACCTGAGCCGAAGGCAGTCGCTTAACCAACTGAGCCACCCAGGCGCCCCACCCTAAACTTATTAAGATGTTTTCCAATCAGCACTTCATATTTATATTTATAAACAGTTCACTTATCTTCTAAAAGACCTGGTCAGACTGAAATATGGATGTACTCTAAGCTGTTAGATTCCTTTTTTTTTTTTTTTTAAGTTAAAGCAACATAAATAAGTTCAAAGTTTTCTTCAGAACTCTGAAAGGAATAGGGATATTTCACCAGGACAGGTGAAACAGTGATTAAGTAAATGAGAATCAGTCAGGCTGTGGCTGGGAGAGAGCAAGAGAGAGGAGGCACGGATGCATCTTCATCAACACATCAGCTTCCTCTTCTATTTCAAATCCACCATCTCCATCACTGTTTCTTTCTTTCTCTTTTTTTTTTTTTTTTTTTAAAGTGGGAGTGGAGCCCAGGGCAGGGCTTGAACTCACCACCCTGAGATCAAGCCCTGAACTGAGATCGAGAGTCGGATGCTTAACTGACTGAGCCACCCAGGCACCCCTACATCACACTTCTGCCCCATCCTTTTCATTTCTACTTTCAAACTGCTGATATAAGACACTACTTTTGAATTAATAACAAAAATGTAATGTCCAGTGAAGCCATACTTTGAAATCACTAACTGGATTGGGATAGGGATATTAAAATTAGCTGAGAGCACTCTGTATTTGCTACAAACACACCATAGTCATATTTAGTTAACACTCCTCGCATCCAATTTTCTAAGTCAAATGGCACCATTAGCCCCATTTCGCATGACCCTCAAATCCAGGAAAATTTCCCTTTGCTCTAAGACTACAGGTGACCAATATTAAGAGCTGGCATTAGATGTGAAAAATATTAAGTCAATGGGTAGGCTGACATTGTGGCTGGATTATATCGTATATGAACAACTTTAAAACATTTATAACTAACATGATTTTTCTCTTATCTCAAATTCAATTCAAGCCTACCTATTTCTGAATATAGTTGTAACACACTCTCTGGACTGATTTCTCTTTAGGCCCTTGAGCAAAACATGGTCACAAGGTATACAAAACAATTCAAAAGCAGGACTGGAAAAAATTAAACCCAGAAGGAAGTATGTCTAACACTTTCCATTATGCCAAAAGTCAGAATTGTCATTTTTTGGAAATGAATTAGGTTGAGCTACTATGACACTGACACTATACAACCGTTTTTGACCTGCAAAAACGGAAATTTCATATGGTTCAACCTATTATTATTTTCTAAGCTCATTTTAGTAATTGTCTCAAATTAAGGTCTTCACAACCCAAGGCACAAAAAACCTTATATTTCTCTAGATTACCTTAACCTTTGGAAAGATTTGCCACCCCACTGTCCAAAGCTGGTCATTTGAAAAATTAAGTCTATTAGCAAGAACGTCAAGATTAAAAACAAACACACAAACAAAAAACCACCAAACTGCTGAATGTAACTGTGCTTGCAGGAACCCTAAAGCCATTCCACATCTTTTTTATGGCTCTCCTTTCCCACTAACAGAATCTGAATCCTAAGTAGATCTGCCCTTTAGAAGACTTCCATTTAAGGAGAAACCAGTGAAAATTTAAGTGCTTTGCATCTTCTTCACTTATCAGTGATACAAGAATCTAAGCACAGTAGATGCCCATCACTTTACACTGGGGTTCCACTGACCTAAAAATCTATCCTTGAGGAATTTCTGCTGGAGAATCTGGCTTCTAACCTTTCTAATCTAAAAGGTGATCACCATCCCAGGGGGATTATTCTGCCATTTGGATATGGCTGATTTATGTACAAACAACAGAAATAACCCCCATCACTTATGGCTCCAAGACTGCATCTAGGTCCGAATCTATCATTTCACACACATTGTTATTAAGTCTGATATCCAATATGAAAATGACCTCTTTTCTCAATTAGTTCCACTAATTACGCACCTGTTCTTGTTCTGCCAAAATTCCTATCTCCTCATCTGATCCATCAGGCCACACACTGTACTCTCCTAGAGGGATGCTTTTTCCTTAGATACTTCATAAACTGTTAGGGCAATCTGATGTTGCCTGTTCTACCTTCCCAGATCTAGTTTATAGTACAAATCATCAATATTCACCATCAAGTGAAATATGCTCTAAAAAAAAAAAAATCAGGAGACAATCTCCTGCTCGATCTGGAAATTTCTCTATTCAGCTAGTTCAGTGTTGACAGGTCAACAGAGAATGGCACTAGTCATTACTACAATCCTAAAGAGCATTCCCCTAGAGTTAAACCATCAACCCTCTCCTAACATCCAAATGACCCAGACTTTTTAGAGCAGAATTTACTCTCCTTGCCCCAGCTCCAATGGCATCTTCTGGTCATTTTTTCACCCTGAACTGAAGTTTTCTCTAGAGCCTGTGGTGATGCCATGTCAGGCAAGTACATTCTTTAAACTTTCCATCTACTCCCTTCTTTCTCAAAAGTTATATATAACTGCTTTAAAAAACAAAACTCCCTATGCATCATTATGTGCTTTAAAAGGGAATTTATCTACTTCCTTAAAACCTATGAGGTTAGGATTAGTACTCCCACTTTACAGAGGAGAAAAGCTGAGGCTTGGTAACTTGCCCAAGGTCATAAAAGGGCAGGGATTTGAATCCAAGTCTGACCTCAGTGTCCTCTAACCTTAACCCTCATGCTGTATTTCCTTCCAGTCTCTTTCTTCATGTCCTAAATGTCTGCTCAGTGGTCTTACAAAGTCTATGGGCAGTGTTCAGTTTCCCCAGAGACTGTCTTGCCTTTAAAGGACATGCCTTTGAGAAGAATGAGTACCCATTCCATTTTTTTCTCCATGCTCCTCCTTCCCACCTGGCACCATTTCCCCAAGGCTCTTATCACAAATCCTCCTCTAGGGCCAATTTACATGTCCTCTCGGTCCCTGGGCAGGAACCATAGGATACTGAAGGGCCAGCTTCTACCTCAAGACGAAGAGAGGGCAGCAGTGAAAGCGTGGAAAGATCCAGACAGCACCCTCTCCCCAAGTCTTCATTCAAGGAGGAAACCGTGGCCGAGGACCAGAGGTGGGGGGGGTAGAATTTGGGGAAGGAAAAGAGGTACAGGGGCGGAGGTTAACAACAAGGGTGTGCCCTTGGGGGAGGTGGGAGGAGACCGAGATGGGGAGGCGACGTGGGAAACTCAGGGGTTAGATTGAATGGGGGGTACCTCCATAAGAGGGGGGTGTCACCCGGTGAGGAACGGGGCCACTAGGAGATGGAGAATGTGTATGCTGGGGAGGAGGACCTGGAGGTGGATGTAACAGGAAAGTGGAGGGAAGAAAGGGTAGGGAGGGGGGGGCAGGAAACGGTGAACTCAACCGGGAGGAAAGGGGAAGGATGGATGCGAACCGGGGAGGCGGGGCGCCTCGAGACCCGAGCTCCTGGGCTCGGCTAGGAGAAGCAGGCGGGCCGAGGGGGTTCGGGGTCCGCGGAATGCCGGGAGCCGGGGCCTCGGGAGACCCCGGGGTAGGAGGAGCGGGAGTTCTCGAGCCAAGCAGCCGGAAGGGGGACTCGAGGGAGGCAAAGGCGGGAAAGGGGGCGTCCTGGCACGGGGGGGTGGGGATGGAGGTACCGTCGGGTTCGCCAGGGGATGGGGTTAGGAGGGCCGGGGATGGGGTTAGGAGGGCCGGGGGGTGCGTGGGAGGCTGCCGGGGGATATGGGTTCCTGGGACCGTCGGGGTGCCGAGGGCGGGAATGTCCTGGCGTCCCCCGAGGGCCGGGCGTGGGGTCTCCCGAGGGTCGAGCCGGGGTCCCCGCAGTCTTCTGAGGGCCAGGCTCGGGGTGGCCTCGGGCCGGGGTCCTCTGAGGACCGGAGTCCCATCAGGGTGGGGCGGGGGGAGGGTCCCGGGATCCCCCCCGAGGCCGGAGCGGCACCCCCCAGGACCCCAGACCCCCTTCCTACCTATGCCAGGCGCCACATAGACGAAGTAGAGCAGCGAGGACGAGAGAGAGAAGAAGAAGAGCGCGGCGAGCAACGAGCGGCGCGGCAGCCGCAGCAGCAGCCCCCGGCGGACGCGCATGCTGCAGCCGGGCAGCCGCTGGAGAGTCGGGCCGGGCCTGCTCCCGCCGCTCCCCGTCCGCCGCCTCCTGGGCCGCCGCCGCTGCCTGGGCCTCGGCCACCACCTCCCGGGCCTCTCGGGCCGCCGCTCCCAGCCGCCGCCTCGCCGCTCCCAGCCGCCGGCCGCCGCGGGCCGGGCCACATGAAGCGGGCGGGGGCCAGAGCGGCCCGGAGCGAGGGCAGCGGCAGAGACGGGGCGGGGCGGACGGCGCGGGAGGCGGGGCGGGGGCGGGTCCAGCGCCGCCGGGCACCGTCGCAAAAGACCCGCGCGCGCGCGCCCTCCGCCCGACCCCCCGGTCCGGCTCCCGCGGCGGAGCGGCGGCCCGCAGGGAACGTCGCTAAATGGCGACAGCCCCTCTTCTGGCGCAGCCACCGCCCAGGCTTTCGGGGAGCGTCGCTCAAGTGCCGGCCGGCTCCGCGCAAGGGCGCCCCCAGCCCCGCAGCCAAGGGGCGGTCTGCAATGTCGGACGCGTCTGGTCGCCCACTGCGACAGTGGAGCGGATACTGTAGGCACAGGGGCTCGGCATACACCTTCCCTCATTCATTCAATCATTCATTCATTCAATTCACCATTTATTGAAGGCCAGACATAGACCAGACACTATTCTTGGTGCTGGGGATTCTACAAAGAACAAAACAGACAAAATCTGGCTTCATGAACTTACACTCAAATGGGAGGAGAAAAGGAGACAAATCAAGTCATAGTATCGGGTACTGATAAATGATATGAACACAAACAGGAGAATGTATTGGAGGCAGGCTAGTGTGGTCGGGGAAGGCCTCGTTGAGCAGATGACACGAGATGAGACATAAAAGGGTGAAGAGCAGGCACAAAGGCCCTGAGGCTAAAAAGCCTCCTCCGTCTCCTGGTTATCCAAGGTCAGCACAGATAAAATCTAGTGAGGCAAGTAGAGCGGCAGGAATAAGGTTAGATCTCTAGGCAAGGCAAAGTCCACATCCCACAGAACCATAAGGAGTGTTATGATAACGGTTATCAATGTGAAGACTTGCGTTGAAAGACGCGGGTGTTTACTTATCTCTTTAAATTGCCCCAGCAGCCCTAAAATGCGTGCTCTTATTATTCCTATCCTACAAATGAGGAAACTGAGGCTCCTAGATGGAGAAGCAGACCGCCCAACCCTTGCGATAAGGGCTCACATCAAAACTGACTGTCTCCCAAGGCCAACCTGTGACCACGAGGTGGTAATTTACCTCAGCATTCCCCTCCTGCTCCTAATTCCCATCCTGCAGGCATATTGGTATCCTACTCAAGAGGATAGTGTGCGACAGCAACCAAAACAATGCTTTAAGATCAGCCTCCGGCCAAAAGACCTCCAGAGACAGTAGGCAATCACCGTAGACTCACGGTGAAGGCTGGAAGAACCAGCCCCAGCTTCGAGAAGCTGCCAGCTGAACTGGGGAGGAAAGTGTTCCCTGTGTAGACACATCTCAACCTGGAGAGGCTGTCTTGGCAGAAGCAGTCATGAGAGAGGAGTCCGCAGGATTCTTTGGGAACCAACAATAATCCTGCTTTCTATTCCTAAAGTGTTTCCTACTTTTTACAGTGTTTGACCCTTCAAGTGAGGGCTCTAGAGCCAGACTATTTAGATTCCCTGACTCTTACCTCTTCCATTCTTAGCTGAGTGACTTTAGGCAAGTTACTTAACCTATCTGTGCCTCTCAGTAAAATGGGGATATTATTGGTAATAACTGCATGGGGTTGTTGTGAGGACTTGAGTAATAAGCAAAGCCAGGCACATGGTAAATGCATGTAGCTCTCACCTGACCAACACGCTTGGGAAACAGGATGGGGCAGAAGAAACAAACAACAAAAAAGAAAAGCAGGGAATTTTGACTCAGATTCAGGTTCAAATCTTGCCTTGGTCTCAGCTGGCTATGTGACCCTAGGCTAAGTCACTTACCCCTCAGATTCTATTCATTGTCTGTAAAATGGACCCAGTGTTGCCCATAGCTGCAGGCATATGATTTGGAGTAAGTGAGTTAGCTGAGCTGAGGCCCTAGACCAGAAATGTCAAACTAGGGGCACCTGGGTGGCTCAGTCGTTAAGCGTCTGCTTTCGGCTCAGGTCATGATCCCAGGGTCCTGGGATGGAGCCCGCATCGGGCTCTCTGCTCGGCGGGAAGCCTGCTTCTCCCTCTCTCACTCCCCCGCTTGTGTTCCCTCTCTCGCTATGTCTCTCTCTGTCAAATAAATAAAATCTTTAAAAAAAAAAAAAGAAAGGAGAAATGTCAAACTAGCTGGAATAATCTGACCTGCAACTACTTTTTGTTAGGCCCACACCATGGCGCCTCCCCTACCATGTCTGTAATAAACATTTTCCAAACATACAGAAAAGTATGAAAAGAAAGAATAGTACAAGGAGCACCTGTACACTCTCCACCTGGATTCATCGATTGTTATCATTTTTCCAGATTTATCTTTCTATGTTCATAAGTCCAATTCCCCCCCCACACACACACCCCTCAAATTATTTATTTATTTTTTTTAAAAAAGATTTTATTTTATTTATGTGACAGAGAGAGAGACACAGCGAGAGAGGGAACACAAGCAGGGGGAGTGGGAGAGGGAGAAGCAGGCTTCCCGCGGAGCAGGGAGCCCGATGCGGGGGCTCGATCCCAGGACCCTGGGACCATGACCTGAGTCGAAGGCAGACGCTTAACGACTGAGCCGCCCAGGCGCCGCAACCTCAAATTATTTAAAAGTAAGTTGCCACACTGTAATATGCTGTAATAGCCAGTGCGTTCCTAAATTTCCCCAACTGCTTAAAGGATGTCTTTTATAGGTGTTTTTCTCAACAGTATCAAATCAAGGCTTAACATTATATTTGGAATGATTGCCATAGTATTTATTTACCTACAACAGCGTCTGTACCTTTTTTACATCATTTCTCCCAACATTTTATTTTAAAATATTTTTAAACCTATAGGGAAGTTGAGAGAATGATACAGCGAACAGCCATGTACCACCATGCAATGTTTTGTTTAACTGAACTAGCGCTGGATCAATTGGATTTCCACGTAGGGAAAAAGCGGACTCTTCACTCCTACCTTACGCTATCCACAAAATCAATTCAAGACGGATTGTAAATCTAAATGTGAACGATCACAAAAAAGCTTTTAGATGAAAGCAAAGAAGAATGTCTTCATGTCCTTGGGGTGGGCAGAGATTTGTCAGAGGACACAAACACCAAACAGAGGGGAAAACTTTGATAAAATGGACTGCATTAAAATAAGAATTTCTCATCATCAAAAGGCACCAGTAAGGAAAATGACAGGCAGCACAATAAAAAAAAAAATAGAAATACATAACTTATAAAGAACTCAGACAGAACTTTTTATAAAAACCCACCAACTTACAGACAAGACTGACAACCAAATAAGGAAAGAAAAAAAAAAAAAAAAAGACTTGACCAGGCAGTTCGTAAAAGAAGGTATCTAAATGGCCAATAAGCACATGAAAAGGTGCTTAAATCTTCTGAAAAATGCAAAGGAAAACCACACCCCATCTGTGGGCCCTGGTTCTAAGGAAGAGAGGGAGAGCTTGCAGCCAAGGCTTTGAACGGCCGAGTAGTAGGAAAGTGTGACTCTGCCAAGCAGACTGAGAGGCAGGAGGCAAAGCCAGGAGGCTGAGTGCTCTGGAAGCCAAGGGAAGAGGTGCCTCTGTCCTTGTGGGTAGGCTGACCTGGCTTTGAATGCCTCTTTTGGAATCCAGCACTCCGTCATTCCCCATCTGTAAAATGGCACTCCTAGGACTGATTTCCTCAGTGTATGGGGGGATGGGGGGTTCCGGAAATATCTCAGGGACTTGTGCACTTCTGACCACACAAGGCAAAAGAGGGTCTGGCCCCTCTGGAGGATACAAAACGGGCTCCAATTAGGAAGGGGGTGGTGGAGATCCAGCCGACTCAAAACAAATGTCCTTTACAATTGGATTCCCTTACCATCCACCTCCACCCTAGCCTAGGTGAGCAAGGAATTCTGCTGTTCCCTTGTAAAAAGAGACAGAGAAGCCTTCCTACTACCTACTGGACTAGGTACTGATGACCAATCTCTTCTCCTGTCTCATCTGAAATAACACGGTATTGAAGAAGATTGGGGTTTTATTTAACCTTTTCATCTCATGTTAGGTTTCCAACTAGCTCAAACATGCTTCCATTCATTCATCCTTCATTTACTATTCAGCCCCTCAGTCAAACAAGCTCACTGCATTCTGATCTCTGCTTAAATGGTACCTCCTCTAAGAGCCCGTTCCTCTAAAATATCTTTCTCTCTACCCGGGAACTCTCCCCTTATGTGGCTTTTTTTTTTTTTTTTTTAATCTTCATAGTACTTTTCATCTTTGACATGATATTGTAAATGTATGTGTTTATTTTTTCATTTTCTGTCTCCCATATCAGAATATAAGCTCCATGATGTCGGGGATTTTGTTTCATTTTCTGCTGTATCCTTGCATCTAGCACAGTGCCTGGCACCCAGCAGGTACTCAATAATTGTTAGAGGAATGGTGAAGAAATAGCAGGTGTGCACTGAGCATGCTGGGCATGGTGGGTACACAGGTGCCTAAGAGGAGGTTCTTGGAGTGCAGTGGTGGCACCAACAGGAGAGTGGGTAACTGTGGTACAAGGTGATAAGGAAAGGACTCTCACGCCAGCAGTCAGGGGAGGCGTCTTGTAAGATTCTAGATGGACTTTGAAGGGGAGTTGAGACAGGCTTGCTCAAGGGGCAGTGAGAGGAGGCCTGCCTGGCTGGAGCAGCCAGTCAGCCCTAGGACAAGGAAAAGAAAACTGGCAAGGCTGGAGGTAGCTTGACCCTGTGGCTCAGCAGGGGCCCCTGAGTCAAAAAGATCTGGAGACCAACCAGTCCTGCCTCTTCCTTGTTTTCACCCTGTGATCTGGGCAAATCATTCCACCTCTCTGAGCCTCCATTTCTACATCTGGTTCCTTCTGCCAGGGTTTTAATGAGGAGGATTTGAGATAGTATCTATAAAGTGTCTGGCACATAGCAGGTATTCAATCCCTGTTGCTGTCCTCATACTTTTTCCTGTGGGCCATATGGAGCCCTTGAAGGTTTTGGAGGAGGGGAGTGACCTAAAGAAAGAGAGGTCCCTGAAGAAATCCCAGAGAGCACAAGTTGGGCCTTATGTGTGCTTGTCAGCACCCAATTAACAGGCTTGCCCAAATCAAACACATCAACAAAAGGACCCATAGCCGAAAGTAAAAGGTCACAAGTGATACCATGCCCTTCCTACCACCCTCTCCTACTCTACTGGAGAAGGTTTCAGGAACCCGCCTGAGGCAGCCATTGCTCAATCCACGAACACTAATCACCAGGAGTATAAGATCATAGAGCAATGACTATCTCAGTTCGAACTCCCAGAGGCATGGGCAGATAAAGATTGTTGACATGTGTTGTGACCGCCCTCCATGTCGGAGGAGCCCTGGCGCCGAGTGCCTCCGGTGCCAGTAATTCCTGTTGACTGAGCATTGACTGGGGGGCTCACCCTGGTAACCTGCAGCCACACAGTGGTTTATCAGCCCCTTTCAGAGGCATCTGAAGTTCAGAGCAGAAGTGACAGCAGGTTTCAGGGTCAGTGCACCCTTTGCCACTCCTTTCCCTCTGCCACAATAATCTTCAATGTTCTGCAGAGCAGATGCCCCATCAGCTGAGGTCCAGAGTGAGGAGGAAACTCCCCCAACCCCATCATGATCAAGAAATAAAACTTGGTTTTAAGCCTCAGAGATACAGGGGCTATTTGTTACTATGGCACAATCTGGCTTATTCTAACTGATCATGAATATACTTTTCTGCAACATGCTTTCTCTCACCATTATTTTTATAAAGCTTTATCCACAGTGAAGCAGGTAGCTTGACTTTATTCATTTGCACTGCTATATGGCATTTCACCATATAACTAGGCCACACTTTTTAAGTCTTCTTCCCTGATGATATCTATTCAGGTTGTTTCCTTTTTTGCTATTACTGGTCCAGCAATCCTTAGCTAAAATGCAAACTCCAAAAAAACCTAAGACCTGAAAGCTTTTTCATAATTTATTTGGCAACAAGACCTGACCCAACCTGAACATCTTTAGTGGCAAAACTTGACCTCAATAGACAGAAAGCTGTCTATAATCTTTATCTCACTGTGAATATTCACATGTTTCACCGAGGAAATATGTAGATTTTTGTTTACAGAGTGACCCATCCTTCTCAAGGGGTGTTATATAAATATTCAGTGTATGTACAGTATAACCTTTCAAAATTTTGTGATTTTCACAATTTTAAAACACATCTGACCCCAAGGGATTTGGATAAGGGACGGTGACCCAATACAAGCACTGCTGCAATGAGCATCTATGGCAGAGTGTATTTTCCAAAGATGGTCTCAGCAATATTTCCCATCCCCATGCTCTTCTAGAACTTCCTTTAATTCCCCTTTCTTTGAATCTGGGTGGGATTGTGAATCACATATAAGCCAATAAAAAGACGTGGAAGTGACACCACACAGCTTCTGACTTGTTGATTGGGACACACACCTTTGGAACTTTTAGCCACATGGAGTGGCCATAGATAGATGCTCCGGTCAACGGTCCCCGTAAAGATCCCAGCCAACAATCAGCGTCAATCACCAGACATGAGAGAGAACATATTCCAGCCCCCAGCTGTGAAGTCACCCTGGACCTTCCAGTCTTCCCAGCTGAAGCCCCAGACATGCTGTCCCCACTGTGCCCTTTCCACACCCATGAGCATAATAAAATAGTTACTGTTTACACACCAAGCTTGGAGTGGTTTGTTATACAGTGATATTAACTGTAACAGCACCCTTCTATACATATCCTGTGCATATGGACTAGAGTTTCTCCAGAGCACATACATACAAGAGTGGATTTGCTGAGCAATAGGGTTTGCACATCTTCTGCCTAACTATTTCCAAATTGGTTTTCAAAATGGGTGTACCCATTTACACTCATGCAGCAGTGAATGAGGGTTCCTGTGACTTCCTGCCTCACCCACAGTTGCTCTGATCTGACTTTCCCAAGGCTCTGACCTTCTGCTGTGAAACTCCTCTGTAGAGAGAAAGATATGAGGAACTGGTATAAAAGAGTCAGCAAGTCTTCCAAGAGCATTGATTCTATAGAGGGCTATGTTTTTGCAGTCAAAGACTGACTTACATCTCTTTTAAAAAATCTGCCACTGTCCTTTCTATCCTGGATAGGAAGGCCCTAGGCATAGGGCTGCTCCTGGGAAGTATTAGCTGATAGAACTAATTTTCTTTTTTGCTTTTTTGTTTTGTTTTGTTTTTAAGTAGGCTCCATGCTGGAGCCCCAATGAGGGGCTTGAACTTATGACCCTGAGCTCAAGACCTGAGCCAAGATGAAGAGTCAGACATTCAACCAACTGAGCCACCCAGGTGCCCGGAGAAGTAATTTTCTCATTCAACAAATATTTAACAAGTACCAGACTATGTGCCAGGCATTTTTATAAATGCTAACAGAAATGATGATGATGATGATGATGATGATGATGATGATGATGATGTCGTCTAGGTACCAGGCATTTGTTGAACTTTTTAAGCCACTTAACGTTCATTCACCTTCCACAACAACTCCAATTTCCTTCTTTTGCTTTCTTTCATTCTATGTGGTTTTCTGGGGTTACTGAATCCATTTCCACCTTCAGACTTGTTATGTGAGCCAGCCTGGTCAGTCAGAACATTGTATTCCTCTGGTAATAGTGATTGGTTTGGGGTTGGACAGACTGATCAGAGCCAATGAGACTCAACTCCCAGATATGTAAATGTGTGCATTTGGAGAAACCAACTTTCTCTTTCATGCTAAACATAAATATGAAGTGTTGTGAGGCTGGAGCAATGGCAGCCATTTTATCAACATGTGGAACCTGGGAATGAAGCTGGCATATGGAAAGAGACTGATGCAAGCAATGATGATATAATTTGAATCCTGAAACCAGTTAGCCCTGGCGGCCATCATTTTACCCCCCAGTTTTGCACCTGCTGAGGTTTTTCTGTTTTGTTTTGTTTTGTTTTGTTTTTAGAGAGAGAACAAGTGAGCAGGGGGGAGGGGTAGTGGGAGAGGGAGAGAATCTTAAGCAGGCTCCACACCCAGTGCATGACCCTGAGATCATGACCTGAGCCGAAGTCAAGAGTCGGATGCTTAGGGCGCCTGGGTGGCTCAGTTGGTTAAGCGACTGCCTTCGGCTCAGGTCATGATCCTGGAGTCCCGGGATCGAGTCCCACATCGGGCTTCCTGCTCAGCAGGGAGTCTGCTTCTCCCTCTGACCCTCCGCCCTCTCATGCTCTCTATCTCTCATTCTCTCTCCCTCGAATAAATAAATAAAATCTTAAAAAAAAAAGAGTCAGATGCTTAAATGAGCACCTGGCACCCCTGTTTTGTCTTGTTTTGAAGTATAACATAAATACAGAAACATACACGTATCACAAGTGTATAGCTCTCCCATGTAGAGTAACTATAGACGCCTCTATTGGGGCACTAGTCACACTGTTTTACATGTACATATGTACACAAGGACATTATGTTCGAGTGTATGTACATATTTAAAGAAGCACTTAAATAGTACTTACTCAGTGTCAGGCACTGTTCTAAGCACTTTATACATAGCAACTTACTTAATCCTTACAAAAACATCTTGAGGTAGGCACTACCATTGTCCTCATTTGCAGATGAGGAAACTGAAACCTAGAAACATTAAGGAACTTGCCCAAAGTCACACAGCTGGTTTCTTATAAATTATATGACAGTTCTGGTTAGATTACACATTTCTTTGAGGGCAACGGCTGTCTTTTTTTCTACCTTTGCCCTCCAGTGCCTAAATCAGGGCCTGGCACAATGTAGATCTTTGAATGAAAGTGAATGCATGAATGAATGAATGAATGAAACTTTATGAATTCAACTGAGTCTGCTGTGAGAAAATTTTTAAATACCCCAAAAATCCAAATATTAAAAAAAAAGTTCAAGGTGTTTCTTCTCCCCATAAAGCACAGAAAAGCAAACTTCTTTTGTAAAGGGCCAGATGTTTTTGGTTTTGCAGGCTCTGTCACAACCACTTAATTCTGCTCTTGGACAAGAGCTAATGTGGCTGTATTCCAATTAAAGTTTATTTTCAAAGACAGGTAGTGGGCCAGATTTGGCCCCTGGCTTGTAGTTTGCTAACCCCTGCACTAGAGAATGAGTCTTTATTTTATCAAAGTATTTACTACAGATTATTGCAGTTAGTAAAATCAATCAGTACCTTAATTTCTGCTTTGTTTTAAAGATTATTTATTTATTTATTTATTTGAGAGAGGGAGAGAGAACATAAGGCAGGGAAGGGCAGAGGAAGAAGCAGACTCCCCGATGAGCAGGGAGCCAGATGTGGGGCTCCATCCCAGACCCTGAGATCATGACCCAAACCAAAGGCAGCCACTTAACTGACTGAGTCACCCAGGCGCCCCTGTTTTAAAAAATTATTCTTAAGCCACTACCCTTTAGTTGATCTCATGTACTTCCTTCACTATATTAAGCTCAGAGAACATAATTTTTGTCAAGTCGCTTTATTAATCAAAAACTTTGGTGGCTCCCTATAGCTTATAGGACAAAACCTAATCTTCATTTGACCTTTAAGACCCTCCATGATCTGATCCTGACCCTTTGTATCTCTTCTTTCCAACGTGTAAGTGGGGATGTAAACATCTCAAGTTGTATAGTGAGGAGTATGCTTAGTAATATTCTATGATTCTATACTGTAGCGTGCTCAGTCAACATTCCATGATTCTACACAGAAGGGGGTTCAGCTAACATTCCTTATGTCCATACAGATAAAGAAGCTCTACAGACATTCCATGATGATAAGCAAAGAGGCTCTGCAAACACTCAATGATTTTGTAGAGGCAGGTGTTCTGTAAATCATATAAGATTCAAGCCACAAGAAGAGGCTCTGCAAACATTCCATGATTCTGTATACATGAGGGTGTTCCTCAAAAACAGTTCATAATTCTATATACAGGAAAGAAAAGTTATTCAAACACCCTAAAATTCCAGATACAGGGAGTGCTCTGTAAACATTTTAGGATTTTATACCTAGGAGGAGACTGCAAATTATGTAATTCTATAGATAGAATAAGGCTATGTAGATCTTCCTTGATTTCCCGATGTGCTTTGCAAACGGTGATTCTAGAGAGGGATTTGCAAACAATCAGTGATTCTACATGGAGGAGAGTGTTTATTCCCCTGATTCCACCTAGAACAAGGGTGCTCTATAAATATCCCATGGTCCTAAACATAGGGAACTATATGAAATTAGTGCTGCTACAGATAGGAGGGCATTCTGTAAATATTTCTTGATTTCACACAGAGGAGGGGGCCATGCATGCACACCATGATTGTATACAAGATGGTATTCTGCAAATAGCTCATGATTTGATACGTAGGAGAGGGTTCAGAACACATTCCAAGATCTTACACAGATGAAGGGGGTCCAGCAAATACTCCTTGATTCAACCAAGAGGACAAAGAATCTCTGCAAATATCCTCCAGTGTTACATATAAAATGATATGGAAGCAGTTCATGATTTAATACACAGGAGGGTGCTTGGCAAAAGCTTGGGGATTTTGTGGGCTATAGTGCGCTCGGCAAATCTGGTCTTATGAAGGAAAGCTGGGGGCTGGGCAGTTTTACCAATGGACACCAGAGGCCAGAGCCTCCAAATATTTCAAGTGCACATAAAAATGTTTTAGACCTAAAAACAATATTGATCCCAGAATATAAAATGGAAGCTGCAGGGGCACCTGGGTGGCTCAGTCTATTAAGCGTCTGCCTTCAGCTCAAGTCATGATCCCAGGGTCCTGGGATTGAGCCGGTGTCGGGCTCCCTGCTCAGCTGGAGGCCTGCTTCTCCCTCTCCCACTCGCCCTGCTTGTGTTCCCTCTCTCGCTGTGTCTCTCTCTGTTAAATAAATAAATAAAATATTTTTTTAAAAAAGGAAGCTGCAAAAATCGAAATTAATCTGCTTAATTAAAATGTCTACAAAATATAATACTAAGGCAACTAGTCAACTGCTTCTGAATTCACATGATTACATCTAATTGTATCTAGTGGGTCATGGGGGTGCATTTTGTTATGCTTAATAGGATATGCGTGGGCCTTAAAAAGTCATGACAGAAGCCCAGGAAAGTCCTAAAGTGGCCCCAGATGGGGAAGGTGCTGGAAAGTTCCTGTGGGAAGGTCAGAGGACTCCTATCTCCAAGCCACGTGCTGCCCCTGTCCAGCCTAGCTCCTGATCAGAACACTGACATTCCAAAGCTGGGAAACTCCCCAGAAATGGACTGGGCTCCAAATATCACCACTGATTAGGGGAACGGAAGCCCATGACAGCAGCAGGGAAAGCCAATTAGCCAAGGACATTACATTGTGGCAGGTGTCTGGCAGAATCAGATATTGTCATGGTCTCAGGAAGGAAAAACAGCTGTTTCTGTTTCTCCACCTTCCTCCCCCTACACATCCTCTGAGTCTCAAGGGAGGGCTTTGAGCTAGCAACAGTACTTGGAGCGGAGTGATGGGGGCCAGAGCAAGGAGCTATGGCCATAGCTAAGCCCCAGGGTCACAAGCAGGAAAGAGGAGTGTTGATCAAAGACAGTGAAGGAAAATCTGAGTCTAGGGTCTTAACATCCCAGAGCCCAGCCATAATCAATCAACCCACATGACGGCAAATATAAGATTGCCCTGAGCTAGAGGCCACAGGACGGGCAGAGGTTATAGCTCTGTTTCTCAGTTTTCTTAACCCATACCCCATTTCAATAAACATAAAAGCATCTCAGTCTCCTTTGGCATCATCTTAGATTATAAAAGAAATTTTTTTCTTCAAAAACTCTAAAATGATGAAAGAAACACATAGAAGAATATCTTTATGACTTTGGAGAGAAAGGGATTTCCTAAACCAGGCACAAAAAGCACTAACTATAAAGGAAAAGATTAATATACAGATAGGAGTAATTCAAAATTGAATATTTCCTATATGGCAAAAGAACTCACAAAGGGGAAAAACAAGTGACAAGCTGGGAGAAGATACTCGCAACCAATATAACAAAGGAATTAAATCCAGAATTTATAAAGAACTCAAATAGATTAATAAGAAAGAAAAAACAATCATCCCAATGAAAAAGGATGTAAGGGTTTGAAAAGAATTTCTGTGAGAATGGGAAACATATGAAAAGATGTTCCATCTCCAGATTAATCAGGGAAATGCAAATTAAAACCAGAATCAGATACTGCTTAAATCCAGAGATTGACAGAAATTCTACTTCTACGTATGTGCTCCAAAGAAATTCTGGCAAGTGAGCATAAGGAGATATATACAGGGTGTTCATTGCAGCATTGAGTCTAAATGTGAACATTTGCAGGCAAACTAAATTCTGTTATTAGAGGAACAGGCTAATAAAATATGGTTTTACTAGTCACATGATGGCATACTATGTAGCAGTTACAACCAATGAACTAAAGCTTCTCTATGTATCAATGTGAGAAAACAGCAAGCTACAGAATGAGACACAAAGTAGGATAACATTTGGCCGAATTGTAAACCATATAAACAATGGAACTATAAATATGACAAGAAAATATGAAAGAGGGCTTTCTATCTATGATTAAGAGTCCAGAAGCCTTAAGGGTGCCTGGGTGGCTGGGTTGGTTAGGCATCCAACTCTTGATTTCTGCTCAGGTCATGATCTCAGGGTGGTGCGATGGAGCCCCGCATCCAGCTCTGTGCTCAGTGGGGAGTCTACTTGAGAATCTCTCTCTCTCTGCCCCTCCCCTTGCACTCTCTCTCTCTCTCTCTCTCAAATAAAGTAAATAAAATCTTTTTTAAAAAATCCAGAAGCCAGGGGCGCCTGGGTGGCTCAGTTGGTTAAGCGACTGCCTTCAGCTCAGGTCATGATCTCAGGGCCTGGGATCGAGCCCCGCATCGGGCTCCCTGCTCAGCGGGGAGCCTGCTTCTCCCTCTGACCCTCCCCCTGCTTGTGTTCCCTCTCTCACTGTCTCTCTCTCTCTGACAAATAAATAAATAAATAAAATCTTTTAAAAATAAATAAATAAATAAATAATCCAGAAGCCATAAAAGAAAAGATTAATAGATTTGACTACATTAAAAAAAAAACCTTTATGGCAAAAACAGGGTAATAGCAAAAAACACTATATACAAAGTCAAAACACACATGACAAACCACAGAAAAATTCTTGCACCTCCTACCACAAAGAGCTACTCTCCCTCATATCAGAAGAGCTCTTAGATAAGAAAAATGGACAACAACCCAATAGAAATAAAAGGGCAAAGGACACAAATAGGCAGTTCATAAAGAAGGAAACTCAAATGGCTGTTAAACAGATGGAAAAACTGCTCCTCGGCTCTCATTCTAAGAAATGCAAATACAAATCACCCTGCTCCGACTCGCACAGTGGCAACATTCTGGAAGCCTGATAAGAGTTTGAGGCCAGAGGGCACCTTCAGAATTCCCGGTGGGGTATAAATTGGCCCAACCTCTCTGAAGGGCAATTTGGCAAAATCTATCAAAATAACACGTGCATAGACCTTTTTGATCCAGCAATTCCATTTCCGGGAATTTGTCCTGCATGAGTGAGATGACATTTGTATGTAATCGTTTATGGAAAGCATGGGTTGTAATAGCAAAAAAAAAAAAAAAGGAAAACAACCCCATTATCCATTATGAGGAGACTGGTAGCATAAATTGTGATCCATCAAATCACAGAATATATGTAGATTTGGAAAAAGAATGGTAGTGTTCTCTACAGATTGGTACAGAGAAGTCTTTAATATACATTAAGTGCTGTGTGGAAAAGCAAGCATGATAGTATCCACCTTGTATAAAAACAGTAGGAAAACAAAAATGTGTTTGTATTTGCTTATGTATGCCAAAAGAAACTCCAAATGAACACATGAGAAATTAAAACAATAGTTAACTCTTGCAGGGGGAGAGAAACCTATAAGTCATTACCCATTTAGGGATTAAATGTAAAAGCAATGAAAACACACATTACACACACACATAAATCAGTTTGTGTTTCTTCTCTGCTTAAAAGGCTCCCATAGGGGCACCTGGATGGCTTAGTCAGTTAAGCGTCTGCCTTCAGCTCAGGTCATGATCCCTGGGTATTGGGATCGAGCCCCGCCATCAGGATCCCTGCTCAGCAGAGAGTCTGCTTCTCCCGCTCCCTCTGCTGTTCTCCCTGCTTGTGTGCGCTCTCTCTGTGTCAAATAAATAAATAAATAAATAAATAAAACCTGAAAAAAAATTTTTTTAAAGGCTCCCAGAGCTGCCCCCTGAAATCACAATAAAACACAACACTTGACTGAAGCCTAGAGGCCCTGCGTGATCAGGTACCAGCCTTCCCCTCCAACCCCATCTTGTCACACTCTGCCCACCTTTCTTCACCTCCTTCTACTTAGATGTTCACACAGTTGTGTGTGTCACAAAAAACCAAAAGGTATTAAAAGGTATCCAAAAATTGGAACCCTTGCACACAGCTGGTGGGGATGTAAAATGGCGCAGCTACTTTGGAAAAGAGCGTGGCAGTTTCTCTGATGGTTAAATATCAAGTTATCAAATGAGCCAGAAATTTCACTTGTACATATATACACAAAAGGATTGAAAATATCTGTCCACACAAAAACTTGTACACAGATGTTGATAGCAACATCAGTCATAATGACCCCAGAATGGAAAGTTTAAGTGCAGATTACTAAGTGAAAGAAGCCAATCTGATGTCCATCGACAGATGAATGGATAAAGAAGATGTGGTATATACACACAATGGAATATTATGCAGCCATCAAAAGGAATGAGATCTTGCCATTTGCAACGACGTGGATGGAACTGGAGGGTGTTATGCTGAGTGAAATAAGTCAATCAGAGAAAGACATGTATCATGTGACCTCACTGATATGAGGAATTCTTAATCTCAGGAAACAAACTGAGTGTTGCTGAGGGGTGGGGGGTGGGAGGGATGGGGTGGCTGGGTGATAGACCTTGGGTAGTGTATGTGCTATGGTGAGTGCTGTGAATTGTGCAAGACTGTTGAATCACAGATCTGTACTTCTGAAACAAATAATGCAAGATATGTTAAGAAAAAAGAAAAGAAGATAGCAGGAGGGGAAGAATGAAGGGGAGTAAGTCGGAGGGGGAGACGAACCATGAGAGACGATGGACTCTGAAAAACAAACTGAGGGTTCTAGAGGGGAGGGGGGTGGGGGGATGGGTTAGCCTGGTGATGGGTATTAAAGAGGGCACGTTCTGCGTGGAGCACTGGGTGTTATGCACAAACAATGAATCATGGAACACTACATCAAGAACTAATGATGTAATGTATGGTGATTAACATAACAATAAAAAATTTTTTAAAAAAAGAAGCCAATCTGAAAAGGCCCGTATACTGTATGATTCCAATTATATGACATTCCAGAAAAGACAAAACTATGGAGACAATATAAAGATCAGTGGTTGCCAGGGACAAGGAGTGGGGGAGATGAAGAGGCAGAGCACAGACAATTTTTAGGGTGGAGAAATTACTCTGTATGTTAATGATGGATATATGCCATTATACTTTTGTCCAAACCCATAGAATATACAACACCAAGAGTGAATGTACAACTCTAAGGTAAACTGGGGACTCTGGGTGACTATGATGTGTCAGTATAGACTCATCCTTGCAAAAACGTGTGCCATTCTGGTGAGTGATGTTGAAGATGGCAGAGGCTATGCATGAGAAGGGGCAGGAGGTATATGGGAAGCTTCTGTACCTCCCTTTCAGTTTTGTTGTAAACCTAAAACTGCTCTTAAAAAACAAGATCTTGGGGGTGCCTGGGTGGTTCAGTTGTTAAGCGTCTGCCTTCGGCTCAGGTCATGATCCCAGGGTCCTGGGATTGAGCCCCGCATCGGGCTCCCTGCTCCGTGGGAAGCCTGCTTCTCCCTCTCCCACTCCCCCTGCTTGTGTTCCCTCTCTGGCTGTCTTTCTCTCTGTCAAATAAATAAATAAATAAAATCTTTAAACAAACAAGCAAACAAACAAGAACCTGGGGCACCTGGCTGGCTCAGTCAGTGGAGCATACAACTCTTGATCTTAGGGTTGTGAGTTTGAGCCCCACATTGGTGTAGAGATTACATAAAAATAAAATCTTAAAAAAAGATCTTAAGAGCACACACACGCATGCGCACACACATACCCCAAGATAGAAAAAGACATAATTAAAAAAAAATTGAGTGAGTTAGTGATGGAAATGAGACTGAAGGTCACTGTAGCCAAACACAGCAAGTCAAGACTAGCAAAGTGCTCCCGGAAAGACTGAATGGGCTAGGGAAAAGCAAATTTAAATATGTCCTTCCTTTGCTCAAAACTTCCATAGCTCCCCATGGCCCTCAAGAGAAAATCCAAATGCCCTGTGTTTGCCAGGCTCTGCATGAGCTGGATTCTATCTTCCTCCTAGTTTCTTTTCAAGAACATGGATCTCACTGGTGGTTTGCTTTTATGTTGCTTGAATGAACCATTCCCTTTCTCTCTCTCATTGACTCTCTCTCTCTTTGCCCCCCCTTTCTCTCTCTATCCCCCTACCCCCTCACATACACACACATGGTTTCCCTGAAAGCCACCCCTGCCCTTCCCACTCTCTTAGGCTCACACACACCTATACACCTGCCAAGCTCAGCTCAGACTTGACCTCCACCAGGAAGCTTCCCTGGTAGAGGTTACAGCTCACACAAGAGCCCAGGGGAGGGACCAAGGTGGTGAGTTGGGGCAGCAGGGAGGAGTGGAATGGGGGGAAGCTGGAGGAAGGAGATCAGAGGTAATGCAGGGGGGTTGTGCCATCACCGAAGGCCTTATCAATCATAGTAAGGCTTTTACCCCAAATGAGGTGGGAGCCATGAGCGTTTTGAGCAGAGGGACATAGTCTGATTTAGGATTCCTTTGTGTTCCAGAGGGTGGCTGGTGAGAGCAGAAGCAAGAAGACCCAACACCCTCAATCAGAATGAATGCCCACTTGGTCTGTGCACCCAGAACCCATGCATGAACTGCTTTAAACAAGCAGAAGCCTTTATTTTATTTTTTTTGTTTGTTTTATATTCTAGTTATCTATAAGCAGGTGCAAACACAGTGGTTAAGACCAAGGGCTCCAGAGGCTGGTCCCTGGGTTGAAGCCCAGCCTCCCCACCTAATAATCCTGTGTTATTTAGTTTGTTGGAACCTCAGGGTTTTGTTCTTTTTTTCCCTATAAAATGGGGTTGATAAATTGTACTGACCTCCACAAAGTTGTGAGGATTAAATGAGTTAATCTATATGAAGGATACCAAGAGCATGGTCAGTGCTCAGTAAATATTAGCTATTACTACAAAGTGTCTGTCTGCAGGACTCTAATAAGAACTTCTCAGGAATTCTGTGTTGATTTAATCTGGGTGCCGATAGGCAGCCCTCAGGGGAGATTGGTGGAGATTCAAGCCTCTGCTGACTGCAGGTCTTTGCCTCCTCCCTCCGCCCTTTCCCCTCTCCCATCTAGGGTTTGTTGTAATTCTTTTTTTTTTTTTTAAGATTTTACTTATTTATTTATTTAGAAAGAGCAGGCAAGCAGGGGGAGTGACAGAGGCAGAGGGAGAGAGAGAATCTTAAGCAGACTCCCCGCTGAGTGCAGAGCCCTAGGTGGAACTTGATCTCACGACCCTGAGATCATGACCAGAGCCAAAGTCAAGTGTTGAATGCTTAACCAGCTGAGCTACTGAGGCGCCCCAGTTTGTTGTGATTCTTGCAACAGGTTCCTGCAGAATCTTTACCTGTTAACACTTCCAAATAGCTCCCTCCAGTGATCTACGGGTTTCCTGGACAGGTGGACATATGGGTGGAGACATTCAATTACAGGATGGAGGGCTGGCAGGGCCTCAGAGCCCTAGTCGAATGTGCATCAAGGGAAAGAAATGGAGGACTGGAATGGTCAAGCCGCCAGCCACGGAGTGCATGAGTTAGGAACAGAACCGGGGCAGGAATCCAGGTTTCTCCTCTGCGGGGCTGAGGTACTTTTGTTTCCTTTTATAAATGTTTAATTACACAAGTAAGGCAGTCTCCTCATTTTTAAAAAAAAAATGCAGGTAAGTGTAAAAAATGTCTTTGATGATCACCCTGGGCCATCTGCTAGCATTCTTCTTCTTCTTTTTTTTTTTTTTTAAGATTTTATTTATTTAACAGAGAGACACAGTGAGAGAGGGAACACAGCAGGGCTGGAGAGGGAGAGGAAGAAGCAGGCTTCCCGCAGAGCAGGGAGCCCGATGCGGGGCTCCATCCCAGGACCCTGGGATCATGACCTGAGCCGAAGGCAGACGCTTCATAACTGAGCCACCCAGGCGCCCCTTCATCTGCTAGCATTCTTTATCCACACCCTCTGTTCTGTTTTTCACCAAAGCACCCATTTCCACTAAACGTACCACCCACTGGAACAAAAAGTCCAAGAGGGCAGGGAATTGGGTCTGTTGTGTTCACAGCCGAGTTCCCAGTTTGGGGATAGTGCCTGGCATAGAGCAAGTGTTCAGTAAACACCTGTGAAAAGAATAAATGGGGCGCCTGGGTGACTCAGTCGTTAAGCGTCTGCCTTCGGCTCAGGTCATGATCCCAGGGTCCTGGGATCCAGCCCCACATCGGGCTCCCTGCTCAGCGGGAAGCCTGCTTCTCCCTCTCCCACTCCCCCTGCTTGTGTTCCTGCTCTCGCTATCTCTCTCCCTGTCAAATAAATAAATAAAATCTTAAAAAAAAAAGAAAAGAATAAATGATATTCTGCCATCCTTCGTCCCTCCATGCCAAAGGAATTGCTATTATCAATTTGGCTTTTTTTTTTTTTTTTTTGGTCTATTCCAAGTTACTTATTTTATGCAGGAGTTTTCCCTCAATTTGACTTTTTTTTTTTGACCATCCAGACCAGCACCATCCAATAGAATGTACTATAAAGAAGGAGATAGTCTATATTTGCACGATCTAATACGCTAGCCGCTAGCCACTGGCCACATGTGGCTACTGAGCACTTGAAGTGTGGCTGATACCACCAAGGAGCTGAGTTTTAAGTTTTATTTAATTTTAATGAATTTACATTTAAATGTAAATAGCTACATATGGGCTGGTGACAACTGTAGCCCATAGTGCTGTTCTGGACTTTTTTTTTTCCTGTGCATTTACATATGTATGTTACTGATAAGACTGTTTTGCATTTTGGTGTTTTACATAAGTTTTCATGTTCTTTGTATCCTTCCGCTTTTTGCTTTATTTGGCTGACCACTATATTTTGGAAGTACTTTCATATCAGGCCATATAGCTCTGCCCCATTCTTTACAGCCACTGCACAGAATTCCATAGGGGGCATGTACCGTAATTGGTTTAGCCATTTCCTACTGAGAAATATTCAGGTGGTTTTCAATCTGTTACCATTAAAAATCATGCTGCAATGAATACTGCTATCCTATCTCCTTAGGCATAAATATGACCTTTCTCTCATGAATATTAATAATAGTCATTGTTATAATTATAATAATAATCTCTTGTATTTATTCAGGCTTTATTATGTGCCAGGCATTGTACTGAGCCCTTTACATGTGTTACATGATTTAAATCTTATTACAGTCTAATAAAGGAGATTTTGTGATTATCTGTGTAGTACAGATGCAGAAACTGAGCACAGAGAGGTTCAGTAATTTGCCCAAAGTCACACAGCCGGTAAGTGACAGAGCCAGGATTTGAGCTCAAGCAGTTGCTTCCAGAGTTGCATGTCCAATTTCAGTTTTCCTAGCTCCTGCCAAACTACTCTGCAGAGGGTAAAGGGGCCATGCCCGTGTACACACAGCCATAGGTCCCTCCCACGGGGCTGAAATGCCACCCTAGGGATCTCATTTCTGGGCTGAGACCCTGGGATCCTTGTTCTAGGGTAAGTCACACATCCCTGGAAACTGGAAACTTGGTGGGGCCAAGCTGCAATTTGGGTCTATCTGGGCAGCACCAAACTCCTGCTGATATGCCCTGCGTCTTCCTCCCAGGCTGGTGTGAGCTCAGAGTGGTACGGAGACAACAGCGAGAGAGAGAGAGAGAGAGAGAGAGAGAGAGAGAGAGGGAGAGGGAATGAGAGCAGCCGGTGGACTTACGCAACCTGGTGGAAAGTGATACTGGCCGACTGGCTGATTGGAAACAAACAGGAAAGGAGTCAGGCAGAGCTTCCTGGAATCCAGGTCTAGGAGCTGCCAAATACAGGCCTCTTCTCTTAGGAACAATTGAATGTCACTGGGGTAACTGAACACTGCTGGCAAAGAGAGGCCTCCTGCCCACAGCCTCACAGAGCGGCCTGTGTGAGCTAGGCCAGGCTCCAGAGGAAAAAAGGGCCTGGCAAGGGGCCCTGCGAGGCCATCTGAGGAGACACTGCAGGCTCTCACCCTGGACCGGACTTCACTGTAACCAGGCTGATGGGCTTGGGAATTCCCAGGGTGAGTCTCAGGCACGGAGACGGCTCACGGGGAGGGCTCCAGCCCAGTGGTCAGGCCCTGAACTCAGAAGCCAGGATGCCTGAAAAGCAAAGACAGTAGGTGTCAACTGTCCCACCCAGCTGTCTTTATGTGAGAACTGCTGTTCTCATGGCAAACACAAGGGCAGGAAGTGCATTGGCTTCAGACATTTCTGGACCTAGCATCTGAAAAGTCACCTGGAATTATGGCATCCATATTCTGTGTCCCTTTATCATTCTGCCCACAGATTCCTTCATCTCTGCTTCTCTTCTCTCTCGCTCTCTCCTTCCCCAAGCCCACGACCAAATATGGCTACCTTATAGCACCTAAGCACGCAATCCCTTCCTTAAGCAACAGCTGACAAAAATCACTCCATCATAATCCCAAAATCTCAAGAGAGAGGATCTGGTTGACTCATTTAATCAGGTCCCCAGCTTTATCCAGTCAGCTCTGGCTGGAGGGCAGGGTTGTGTAGTTGTAAGCATGGCTTCCTAGGGTGTCCACACCTGTTGCAAAGAGAGGGGTTGCCATGGACTGGCCAGACCCCACATAATGTGTCCCCGATGCTCTGTACCTGAATGAGGTAATCTACAAAGAGACTGAAGCCAAGTCGCAGAAGCTGCACCAGAAGCCAGGAATTTGTTTCTTCGGGACAGGATGGAGCCTTGCTTCTGGGGGAAGGCTGAGGGCTGCTTGCATGAACAAATGGACCCAGTGGTCGGGTGGAGCTCCACGGGGCCTGGAGGAGCATCCAACCAGAGCCTTATCCCACCAGGAAGCCACGAGAACACCTGCAGGAAATATCAATCATAATAATAACATGAAAGAGTGCTAATAGTAATCCTTATTCAGTGGTACTACCAGGCTTCATTGTAGATATTTTAAATGCATAATATTTTTAATCCTCATGATGATACAATGAAGTAGATACTTAGCATCCTCATTGCAGAGCACTTGTTGAATGACTTAGCATTAACTGATCACTTATCTCATTTGTCCATTTTCACTCACTCCCTGAACAAATATTTAATGAACACCCACTGTGTGCCAAACATGTGTGTGCTGGGTGTTGGGCGCACAGTAGAGAGCAAAAATGATCCTGCCCTCACGAAGGTTATAGTCAAGGGCTGGAGGGTCTGAAGGACCGACAGTCACTAATTAGACAAAGAGGGAAGGGAACAGCATTCTAGGTAGAGGGAAGAACAGGAGCTAAGGCCCTGTAGGGGGAGGGAGTGTGGGAAGCAAGAGCAATGCAAGTAGACTAACGGTGAGCCAGGTAGACATACCGAGAAAGAAGCAATGTACACCTGCTGACTCATTGAACCCTTACAACAATCCTGTGAGATTTTTTAAAAAATATTTTTATTTATTTTTTTGTCAGAGAGAGAGAGCACAAGCAGGGGGAGCAGTAGAGGGAGAGGGAGAAGCAGGCTCCCCACTGAGCAAGGAGCCCGATGCGGGACTCGATCCCAGGACCCTGGGATCATGACCCGAGCTGAAGGCAGACGCCCCAACGACTGAGCCACCCAGGTGTCCCTCCTGTGAGATTTTTATTTTTATTTATTTATTTATTTATTTATTTTTAAAGATTTTATTTATTTATTTGACAGAGAGAGACACAGCGAGAGCAGGAACGCAAGCAGGGGGAGTGGGAGAGGGAGAAGCAGGCTTCCCGCAGAGCAGGGAGCCCGATGTGGGACTCGATCCCAGGACCCTGGGACCATGACCTGAGCCGAAGGCAGACGCGTAATGACTGAGCCACCCAGGCGCCCTCCTGTGAGATTTTTAATATCACTTTTGCAGATGAGTCGACTGAGGCACAGAGAAGGTAAGTAACTTGCCCAAGGACACACAGCTCCATCAGCAGTGGTGGGATAGGGGTTAGAACCCAGGCCTCCTCACCTGGAATCCCAAGCAGCTCTAATTCTTAGGTAAAGAAAGGAAAAGAGACATTCATCCACTGGGGGCAGGTGTTTAGTGTGGGGGGCCTTCCAGGACTATTTTTACTCGCAGCTGTAGCCACAGGATTTGTGGTTTCCGTAACGGAGGGGGAAAGAGTGCATACAGCCTTTCCCAGCCACAGACAGGAATCCTTCTAGGCCGGTATTGACATTCAGCTATAGGAGATGCCCCAGGGAGACATACAGAGGAACCAGTCCAGGCAGAGGACGGTGAGGAGACCAGCCTTTATCCTGGAGGGGCTCATTTGGAGTGAGTCTGTTAGAATAGAAGAAACTTGGACTCTGGGGCCAGGCCAACCTCTGTTTCAAATGGCAGCTCGGTCCCCCACACGCTGCCTGGGCCTTAGGCAAGTTACATTTGAGCCTCCATTTCCTCCTACAAGCAGAATAATAGTATCTAAAAAGTATCATTCTCTCTCCTTCCCCCAACCCGCTGCTCCCAGTCGCCCCATGCCCACAATGCGTTCATCATTACTAGGTTCATATATCACCTTCCAGGCAAATTTTATTTTATTTATTTTTTAAAAAGATTTATTTATTTATTTTTAAAGAGCAAGTGGAGAGAGGAGCAGAGGAAGAGGGGGAGAGGGAATCCCAAGCAGACTCCCGTTGCCCGACATGGGGCTTGATCTCATGACCCTGAGTTCGCGACTTGAGCCAAAATCAAGAGTCGGACACTTAACTGACTGAGCCACCCAGGCAACCCACCTTCTAGGTAAATTTTAGATTAGATAGATAGATAGACCTATATATGATATGTATACATACACATACATGTAAATGCCTATATTATATCTGTTAATGTTTTTGGCTGTAAGCACCAAAAAAGAAAAAAACCAACCAACAAATGTATTTTTAATTATCAAAAAGTCTGGAGATAAAAAAATGCCTGTTTCATGTGTCCACCTGTTACTTATTGATGTTTAACAGAAATTTAACAAATTTAACATGGTCAAAGTTGAACTTTTGATTCCTGAATCCCCAAAAACCTATTTCTCCCTACTAAACACCTGGTTGCTCAAGGCCAAAAGCTCATTAGAATCACTCTTGATTTCTCTCTGACTCACTTGTACCATCCAGTCCATCATCCAGTCCTGCCTGGCTTTCCTGTAAACCCAGAGGCAGATGTACCATGAAGTGAATGAAGCAAGAGTTCGGGGCGCCTCATTTGGACAGTGCTTTCAATGTGGCCACAGGACCATGTGATTCTGTAACACCTGCAAAAGGTAAGGTATTGTAACTGCAATCATCAAGTCTGCTGTCTCTCCAACTTCCCCACATCCCTGCCTTAGCATCAGGTGGCATTGGGGAGCCATGGCACTTGGGGGGATCAGCTGAAGGTAAGCTAAACTGGGGACTCCGTTCAGTTTGGGCTTAGTGGGTGTGATCACAAAGCTGTCCATCTCTTCTAAGCACAGTGAAGGTACGGCCTGCTGTCCTGACATAGCAGCTTCCAGAACCCTCCTATGGCCCACGTACTGACTCACCTAATATCGAGACACAAAGGTGCAGAGACAAATGTCATACTGCTAAGGAGGCTGGAGCAGAGGAAGGGAAGGAATCTGGATCTTTGATGATATCATTGCTCTCCTAAATGAACCAACTCTGAAACTGTTCTACACCCAGACATCTTATAAGTAAGGCATTCATTTGTAGATTGGGTGATGTTTTGTACTTACAGCCAAAAGGATCTCAATAGATACAAAGACATAAGCTTACGTGCATCTGAGGTTTACCTGGAAGGGGATGTGGATGCCGCCTGGGAGGGGCACGGGAGGCAGTGAGAAGCCAATGAGAGGGAGACTCACTTTTTTTTTTTTTAAAGATTTTATTTATTTATCTGAGAGAGAGAGGGAGAGAGAGTGTGAGCACCAGCAGGGGAAGGCAGAGAGAGAAGACTCCCCGCCGAGCAGGGAGCCGATGCGAGGCACGATTCCAGAACCCTGGGATCATGACCTGAGCCGCAGGCGGACGATTAACCGGCTGGCCACCCAGGCGCCCCAGGGGAGACTCACTTTTTCTGGATATTTTTATTCTGCTTGAATTTTGTTTACCTCGAGTCAGTTTTTCCTATTTCAAAAACTAGAAACTAAAACTTCAAAAGTCAGTGGAACAATTGAGTTTTACATTTCTTTAAAGTGCATGAAATAAATAAATTTAATGTGGCAAGCCTGGTCCTTGCTGAAATAATCTCTGAGAGGCCGTTAGGATGGCAAAAGAAGAAATGTTGACAAGTTCAGTTACTTAAGGGTGGGAAGGTGATCTGGGACCCAGCACGCAAACCTCCAGGGACATTCAGAATTTTTCCTGCCTGCCTTCCTGCCACTGAGCAGCTCAGTCAACCCAGCCTGACGTTCCAAAGGATTTCCAGTAAACTAACACCAGCCACACCCCCTTGACATTCTTTTGAATGACTATTTCAAATGCATCAGCCGGCTTCTTCTCTGAAGACTGTAAAGAAAATGTTGCTGACGAGCTAAGAGACCTCAAAGATGGTTTTGCCATCCGTTTTAGAAGTCAGGAGGTGGGATTTTTTTTTTTTTTTCAAGGTCACACAAAGTCTAATTGATGACCAGGAGGGATTCCCCTATCTGCGTGGGTGTATTTAGTTTGGCCCCTTCATGCTCCTGGTCTGCCTGGCGTTCCTTATCTCTTCCTAGGGGCCTCACTGATGCTCAGTGTCAGCACTGGGAGGATCGCCTTGAAAAAATGACCTTGACATTTAAAGTCCATGAGTTTGGAGAATGCTGCATTCTATTTCTATAGCCCCTTTCTGGAGATTTACAGAGCATGTTAGCAAATGAAAGCCTCTGGAAAGTCCTATTGGAAAGGAAACTACTCAAAAAAAAAAAAAAAATCCCCCCCAAACAGAAACCCTGGAATCAGTCTACCTGCATCCAAAACCTCACTCTTCCAACCTCCTGGCTGGGGGGCCCTGGGCAAAGCACATAATGACTCAGACTCTCAACTTCCACATCAATAAAATAAGGTTATTAATAGTACCCTTCTCACAGAGTTGTCATGAGGGTGACCAGTGTTTCAAAATATAGAAATTTCTGGATTTTAGAAAAGAAATGCAGTTTATATGCCGTATATTTTATAGCATCCCATAATCAAACACATTGATTTGAAACATATGAATGCGGATTCACATGAAGAGGGTTTGACAAGATTATAAATAACCTCAGATCAGGTCAGCGTTTGCTCCCAAGTGAGTTTTGGTGCCAGACTTTGGGAAACTGTTGGTTTTCACAGCTTTTTAAAACAAATTTCAGAATTGTAGATAAAAAGAATGGGGGCTTGTAAGGAAAATAACTAGTATTTATCGAGCAGTTATTTGAGCTAGGCAATGTTGCAAGCACTTCCCATGGATTAACTTCGTTGAATCCACAGAACGACCCCAAGTGATAGATGCTATTGTATCTCCCCATGAGGCAGATGAGAAAACTGAGGCATCGAGGGGCTAAGTAACTCATTCAAGCAGCAGAGCTGGGATTAAAAGAGATTATGAATGGTATATCACAGTGCCTGGTACATAATTATCATTCTATAAATGGTAGTTATTATTGTCTTAATCATATCCTCATCTATGGTGGAAGAATTATGATTGATTTTTGTTTTCTTCTTTGTGCATAGGTACAATTTCTCACTTTAGTGTAATAAAAGTATTCTCTGGGGAAAGAAAATGTTTTTCTCAAATGAAACTCAATTTCTGAATTGAGCCTAATCTCTCAATTGTTCTTCTAACTCCTTCTGTCAAACTCGATGCTAGTCCCGGGCAGAAATGGATTTGTCACCTCAAATTTGACTTCCTTGGGCATACCCAGGCCAGACCCTGGACACCCTATGACAGTCTTGGAGGGGCACAGCTTCAAGAAGAACGTGCTGTTCCCTTGTGAAGAATGCAGTTAGCTGACAGCCTCCAGCTGCAGCATCTCTGGGATCTGTCTCAACTTTCAAATCCAACGCCATGCTCTTCCTGAGTAGCCTCAGTCAATGACTGAGCATGGGAGGGTTCCAGGGCTGGCCATCTCTGCCCAACATGGGGCTCCTCTAATCTCTGCTCTGGGGCCCCCATGGAGTTGACAAGGACTTGGCAGGTCTGCATTGCAGTCTGAGGCTCCCTCGATCAATTCTGCTTTCTCTCATATTCATTTTTCACAAGCATAACACCTCTCCTACCCTCTGTAAACCTCACTCCATCTTAGCATCTGCTTCCCAGAGGGCATGAGCTGACACACTGCCCCTTGCTGCCCCGCAGGCATTCCCACCCCACGTCCACATCTTCCCTGCCCAAAGAACCTCGATTTGGGGCTCAGTGAAGAGGTAGAAATCCCTCGATCTTTGGAGGGTGGGTTGCTCTCCAGTCCCAGCAGATAAAATCATGACCCGTCTTTAGGAAAGCAGTGATCCCATTCCCCTTCAGCAATGATTGGTCCAGAACGGGCACATGATCCAGCTCTTGGCCAGTGAAAGGTCGGGGGAAATCTGGGGGTTCACTTCACTAATAGGATAGAGCTTCAGGGCACAAAAGCCTTTTGCCCCCGTCCCTTCCTTCCTGCTTTGACCGGTGTCCTGTGATCAAATGGCATGTGATGCCGCCATAGCTGTGATGGGTGACGGGTCTGAGGCCGAAAGCCAACGGCTGGAGAAGACGGAGCCAAAAGATGAGAAGAGCCTGCCTGGGTCCCTGACAACACCACGGAGCCGCTGCAGCAACTTCAGAGCTGCCGACCTCCAGACTTTTTGTTATAAAAGAGAATTACATTTCTTCTTCGCCGAAGCCACTATTAGTCAGACATGCTGTCACTTGCAGTTGAAAGTAGCGTAACGGATGCGGTCACTTTCCCGATGCTCTATTACCCAGATTGCCTGGGGGGATGGATGGAAACCACAGCTGGCAAACCCCTGGAGGTGCAGAGCTCAGAGTTCCCGTAGGGATATTTGGGCTTTCCCTGGAAGGGAGACATTCAGAAAATCCTCCCATTTCCAAATCGCTAACATCTACATATGACACTTACCTCTCCCCTGCTTCAAATCCTTCCATGACTTCCCATTGCTCTTAGGACAGAGTTCAGACTCCTCATTGTAAAGACCTGCAAGCACCCTGGCATCACGCTGACCCTCTTTACCTCTTCCTTGGGCCCCAGCCAGACTGAACTGCTTTTAGTCCCGATACCCTATCTTACCTCTACCTCTAGGTGTTTGCACGTGCTAATTTCTCTACTCCTCCCCCATTTCCTCTGGCTCTCTCTTTACTCTTCAGGTCTCAGCTCAAATGTTGTCTCCTCCAGGAAGACTTCCTTGATTTCTAGACTGGATTCAGTAAATCCTTACAGCTCTTAAAAATTGTACCTTATGCTAACCTCTATTAAAACACTTATGAAGGGGCGCCTGGCTGGTTCAGTTGGAAGAGCATGTGACTCTTGATCTCCAGGTCATGAGTTCAAGCCCCACATTGGGTATAGAGAATACTAAAAGAAAGAAATAAACTTAGAAAAATCCTTATCAGACTAGATTATAATTGTCTGTTCTCAGGACTGGTGAACTTGTCTTTGCTCTCCACTATGCCATGTCCAGCTCTTTCCCCTGTTAGTCCCGCTGACCAAAAGCTATCTTGGGCCCGTGGCCAGATGCTTGGCTGTTGACTCACAGAGGCAACTGCTTCCCATAGATCTCTCCAGTAACTCCCTTGACTTGGGGCTCAGCTAAGGGGTAGAAATCCCTTGATCTTTGGAGGGTGGGTTGCTCACCAGCCCCAGCAGATAAATCATGACCCATCTTAAGTAGAAGCAGCGATCCCATTCCCCTTCAGCAATGATTGGTCCAGAATGGACACACGATCCTTGCAAATCAGTTTTACTTTTGCAGCTGGACATACTTTGTTTCTCAGTTTGACTGGTGACTCTTTTCTGATCCTTCAAGCCCTCTTCCGAACTTTCACTTCCAACTCCTCTCATAATTGTGGGTGGTCCACTTCCTATAACACATCTCTTTTTTTAAAGATTTTATCTATTTATTTGAGGGAGAAAGAGAATGAAAGGTGGGGAGCGACAGAGGGAGAGGGAGAAGCAGACTCCCTGCTGAGCAGGGAGCCCGGCATGGGACTGGATCTTGGGACCCTGGGATCATGACCTGAGCCGAAGGCAGACGCCCAACCGACTGAGCCACCCAGGCGCCCCTACAATAGCTATTTACTTCTATTATTAATTCTTCTTATTCATTTTTTTTCTTTTTAAAAGCAAGAAGAGAGTTTTTTAAAGTAGGCTCTATGCCCAGCCCATGGAGCCCAACACAGGGCTTGAACTCATGACCCTGAGATCAAGACCTGAGCTGAGATCATGAGCCAGATGCTTAACTGACTGAGGCACCCACATGCCCCGAGAAGCAAGAAAAGAATTTAGAGGGCTGGTGTCATATGAAAATGATAGTAGACTCCTTAAGAAAGGATTGTAGTGATCATTTAATTCAATGCTTTTTTATTACAGATGGGGAAATTGAGGCTCAAAGAGGCAATACAGCTTGCTTGGGGTTTTTTTTTTACTAGGTTCTGTTCGAATAAAAATTAGAGGACAGGGGCGTCTGGGTGGCTCAGTTGGTTAAACCGCTGCCTTCAGCTCAGGTCATGATCCCAGGGTCCTGGGATCGAGCCCCACATCGGGCTCCCTGCTCATGCAGGAAGCCTGCTTCTCCCTCTGCCTGCCACTCCCCCTGCTTGTGCTCTCTCCCTCTCTCTCTCTCGCTCTGTCTCTGTGTCAAATAAATAAATAAAATCTTTAAAAAAAATTAGAGGACAGATTGAGAATGCACAATCTGAATCTGATCATGAGAAAATATCAGACAATTCCCAAAATAAGAAATATTATTAAAAAAAAAAAAGACAAGGGGTGGGGGAGACTATTATTCAAAAACGTCAATGTAATAAAAGAAAGACTGTGAATGTTCCAGATTAAAGGAAACTAAAGAGACGTGACAACTAAATGCAATATTTGACGCTAAACTAACTGGATCTTGTGCTGGAGGGAAAAAAAAACACTTCAGGACATTAGTGGATCAATTAGCAAAACTGGTATGCAGTTGGTAAAATTTGTATTTTATTGTAATACAAATAGTAGAAATAGTAGATTAAAGAATTTTATCGGGGCGCCTGGGTGGCTCAGTTGGTTGGGCGACTGCCTTCGGCTCAAGTCATGATCCTGGAGTCCCGGGATCAAGTCCCACATCGGGCTCCCTGCTCAGCGGGGAGCCTGCTTCTCCCTCTAACCCTCCCCCCTCTCATGTACTCTCTCTCTTCTCTCATTCTTGCTCTCTCAAATAAATAAATAAATCTTTTTAAAAAAAAGAATTTTATCAATGTTAAAGTACCAAGTTTGGGGGAGGGTGCTGGCTGGCTCAGTTGGTGGAGTGTCTGACCCCTGATTTTGGCTCAAGTCATGATCCCAGGGTCCTGGAATCAAAGCCCTTGTTGGGCTCCCCACTCAACGGAGAGTTTGCTTGTCTCCCTCTCCCTTTACCCCTCCCCCTGCTCACACTCTCTCTCTGTCTCTCTCAAATAAATAAATAAATAATTTTAAAAAATACAATCTTTAAAAAAAAAGGTACCAAGATTGATAACTGTATTGGGGTCCTGTAAGGCATTTTCCTATTCTTAGCAAATATATACTAAAAGCATTTCATGGTAAGGGGCCATGATATATGTAACTTATGCTCAAATGGTTCAAAAACTTATGTCAACAGAGACAGAGAGAGAGAGCGAGAGCAAGAGTGAGGTACAAATGATAAAGAACAGAAGGTAAAATATTAACAATAGGTACATTGAGGTGAAGAGTATATGGTGTTCTTTGTCCTATTTTTGTTCATCTAACTCTTCTGTAGCTTTAATATTATTCACAAATAAAAAAATTCAAAACAAAAATTAAAATGTTAGAGGCCAAACTCCTAGGTCAGCCCAGTCTTACCCTCTACATGGTAAATGCTCACACAGGGTTTCAGGCAACTTTTAGACTTACGAGGAAGTTCACAAAATTCAGTCCAGAGTGGTAGGGTCCTGATGAATTATTAATGCTTATCAGCTGCAAGGGCTTTATAATGGAACAGTCAAAGAGCAAAATGAGAGAAGCGTGATCAGCTTTAGAACCAGAAAATCTCAGAGCCGTGGTAGCCTTTTTTGTTCTGCCTTCTTGACCTGAAACTTTTATAGTCTAAAGGTGGACCAGTTAGGGCGCTTTGGACTACAGGTAACTGGACACTCCATCAAGAGAGCCTTGTGCGCCTGGGTGGCTCAGTTGGTTAAGCGACTGCCTTCGGCTCAGGTCATGATCCTGGAGTCCCGGGATCGAGTCCCACATCGGGCTCCCTGCTCAGCGGAGAGTCTGCTTCGCCCTCTGACCCTCTTCTCTCTCATGCTCTCTATCTCTCATTCTCTCTCTCTCTCAAATAAATAAATAAAATCTTTAAAAAAAAAAAGGTTTAAAAAAAAGAGAGCCTTAAATGTCGATCTTTGTTATCTCAGGTAACAATAAATCAATAAGTAAGATGTTTCAGGATTGGATATTTCGGCATCTCAGTATTAGCGCAACGGGTCTGCTTCTTGAGGATTCCCTTCGCCTTTCTGTTATAGTCTCAGAACAACTGCTGTAGCTCCAAAGGTCACATCCTAGCACAACAATGTCCAAAAGATGGAAGAATGTATGTATGAAAGAAAAGGGGTTGGGGGAGAAAACATCTCTCTTTTAACAGGGAGGAGAATCCTGCCTGGAAGCCTTCAGCAGACTACCCCTGCTGCCTCACTGGCCAGAAGTGGGTCCCATGCTTACCCCAGGACTAGGACAAATGGAGACAGGATTGCCATGGCCGGCTTAGACCAATCAAAATTCATTCTCTGGGGGCACCTGGGTGGCTCAGTCGGTTAAGCGTCTGCTTTCAGCTCAGGTCATGATCTTGGGGTCCTGGGGTCGAGTCTCACATTGCGCTCTCTGCTTAGTGGGGAGTCTGCTTCTCCCTCTACCCTTCCCCCTGCTTGTGACCTCACTCTCTCTCTCTTTCAAATAAATAAAATCTTAAAAAAAAATTCATTCTCTGAGCCTTACATATTGCTCCTAATCCCAACAAAATTAGGCTCTGATAGCAAGGAAGGAGGGGAGTGAAGCCATCAACAGAGTCTCCTTCATGGTTTTGGTTGTTTCCTGAGTGGGTGCCTTGGTTCTCTTCTCATGATCTGAACCAAAGAATAACTTAGGCTCACAAGAGTGCCAAAAGCCCAGAGCCCTCAAGATACATGGCCTATACCAGGGACTCTACACTGGACACCATCGTCTTGCCTGTCCAGCATTTATTGCCCCATGTTTGCTTACAGCACTCAGTATTTCTTTGGGGAACTTCCCCTCCCCGTGTCCAGTCCCTGTAGTTCGGGTGAGGCTATCTCTACCTCAACAGGCACGTGACCAGGCCTGGATAATCAGAACATTGTCTTCCTGGGGTGACAGTGATTGGTTCAGAGACAGACCATGACCTAAGTTAGTCCAGAGTGGATGCTGGAACTACAGCAGAGTTTTCAGGAAATGACCCTCTTTTTCCCACCAGACTTGTACCTGGCAGGATGTAGGCCTAGAGCTACTGGTCACCATCTTGTCAAGTGGAGTCTGAGAATGGAGCCAACACACTGGAGAACAAAGGCAAGAGATGGCAAGAGACTATGTCTGGCAACTTCATTTGAGTTCATGGATCTAGGCAGGCCTAAAGCCAGAACTCTCCAGTTACTTCAGCCAGTACTTTTTCAGTTACTTAAGCCAATATATTGCCTCTTTTGCAGAAAGCCAGTTTCAAATGGGTTTTCTGTCATTTATAAATTAAAAAAATCCCAAGTTTCTCAGCCTTTGGAGAAGCATGTTTGAAAGGTCAATTCCCTGGTCTGGTCCCCAAAGATTTGTGACTAATTCCCCCTCCCGAACCCCCCCCCAACCGGGGCTGGGGCTTGACTCCACTTTGGAACAAGCTCCTCCAAGTCCCCAATGTAGGTGGTCCTGCCCACCCCAATCTGAGCCTCTAGGACCTTGGGGAAGAATGGTCTGTTATCCTCACTAGGGGATAGTGAAAGATAGTAAAGAAATAAAGATAGTAAAAGAAATTCGGACCTTTCAATCACAAAGTCCAGCTACCTTCTTGGCAAAGAGTAGGGGAAAACCTTTCATTCTTTCTCAATGACTCTGGGGTTGAGGAAATGAAAAGTAGTTGATTTCTCAATCAGGCTATGCCACCCCCGTAAACTTTGGTAACTCCCCTTGCTCCACAGTGTTGCTAAAGCAACTCAGAACAATCAGGCAAGAACTATTTCCCAGCCAAACCCAGGGACTGCAAACCCTGTCACTTGGGGGACCAGATAGGGAGAGCACACCTGTGAAGCAACGGGAAATAGGCCTGCCTATGGGGAACAGGAGCGCTCAGGACGTCCCACGCTAATAAATGACACGTAAAATTATGGCTACACTGCACTGGATCCAGGGATGCACAGATGGCCACCAGGATCTGACTTCTCTTCCTCAACTCAGCACCACTGTCCTCTGAGGTGGCTTCACTGTCAGGGAACGCCAGCCCCCAAGCCAGTTCCAGAACAGTTTAGGAACCACAGCAGAAAGATGTTCTCGTTCTCAATTGTTTAACCAGAAGTCCGGGAAGAAGCTGCCACTGGCCTGGCTTGGGGGTCACATGGTGATTCCTGAACCAATCACCGTACCAAAGAGGTATGGTGCTGTGACTGGTCAGATGCGACTCGTGTGCCCACCCTGGAGTCGCCGGGTGGGGTCAGTCTCACTTCCAGCACATACAGATGGAGACCCAGGAACAGGGAGGATAGTTGCATCCCTTAGCTTGTGCTCCCCTTCAAGGAGACCCCAATACAAAGATTTCAAGTGCAACTGATTGTTTGGGAGATGATCCCAGGTAGCACCATTAGGGGCTTGAGGGAATGAGACAGGGAAAGGTAGGCAGTCAATATGTTTTCTTCTTTTTTTTAAGATTTTATTTATTTATTTGACAGAGAGAGACACAGCGAGAGAAGGAACACAAGCAGGGGGAGTGGGAGAGGGAGAAGCAGGCTTCCCGCCGAGCAGGGAGCCCGATGCGGGGCTCGATCCCAGGACCCTGGGATCATGACCTGAGCCAAAGGCAGATGCTTAACAACTGACCCAGGTGCCCCAGTCAGTACGTTTTCGAACAAGTTACCACTGTGGACAATTGGAGCTTAATCCCATCGGGGAACTCTGGGAGCCAGTGTAGAACATGCATCACAGAGGTATCCCATTGTAGGGTTGAGGGCACTGAGGGGTTTAGCTACCAACTCCTGTTAATCCTTGTCTGAGAGCTACTCCCAGGAGAGTTAATTACCCATAATTTTAAGTATGCAAGAACCAACTGGTCCCTGGCGACCTAAGAAAGTTCTCAGACAAAGAGATAAAGTCTGGGCCAGCGTCCACGGAGGGTTTGAACAGTGGCCAGGTCAGGAGATTGGAAATGGGCAGTTGGAGCAGGGTGACCGACCATCCCAGTTTGGGACAAGAGGGTTCTGGTCAATGCTGCCATACTCATGTCACTCGAGACCCTAACTCCAGTTTGAGAAGTGTAACCTCTGTACTGTCTCCTCCTCCTAACAAGCTTCTTTCCCTTCATCATTTCCTCTTTGACTAAAAGGTGGCCAGGCCTTCTGCCTATGCTCTGTCCTCATTGCTGGACCTCCTTGATCCTCCACTGGGAACCCGAGTGATGCCAGAACCTCTGTCCAGCTTCCAGAATCCCCCATGTCCTACCATCTTGTTTCTCGACATCTCAGCCCCGGGACTCCAGGGCTTGTGGAGCTAGAAATGAAGGACCAGAGCAGAGAAAGCACTTGCTGGTCCCACAGAAACAAAGTCAGGACTCTGTACCCCTCAAAATCCTTAATGTGTGTCGTTCAGCTAACTGGACATTTCTCCAGAACTGAGATAAACTCCCTCTAACATGCCCTTGTGGTCAGCAGAGGGCAGAAGGCATGTCATGTCATGTGGTCTCAAGAAACACTCAGTGAAATACCTCTAGGGTCCCCTTCTAGCTCCCAAATGATCTCAGGGACTGCTTGACCTGTCCAAACACAAGTTATCACTTCCATCCCCCAAACCTGTCCCCCATCATCCCCTGACAGCTGGAGGTGGCTTTTCGACCCCAATAACAACAGTATCCTAGTATAAACTGAGGTTTCTCAACATTTACACTATTGACATTTGAGGCCAAATAATATTGGGGGGGGGTCCTGTCCTGTGCACTGTAGGATGTTCAGCAGCATCCTTTGGTCTTTACCCACCCAATGCCAGCAGCCTCCTCCACTATTGTGACAATCACAAATGTCTCTGGCACTTCCAGATGTCCCCTAGGAGAAAAAATCACCCCTGGTTCAGGACCACTGATGTAGACCATCGATGTTTCCTTAATATTATATAAAGCATAGCAATAAGCAACTTAGAAAATATAGTCATTTGCATTGAGCTGTGGATACCATCTACACAAAAACCTCAAGCTCATCACACACATGCACCTTGCAATGAAGGCCCCGGCATCCCCTGCCAGCCAGGTGGCTTCTCCCAGTGAGTCACACATGGACTCTGGAACCACTGCCACTACCCGCCCCCCCCCCCCCAACCACACACAGAACAATGGAACTCTCTTTGGCTCTCCAACCTTCTCCACACACCCACTTAACTCTATTTGCCTGAACTGGAGAAGGCCTTTATGTTGTGGGCAACTGTGTTTATGCTAAGGCAATAGAATGGTCTCCTTGGCCTCCAACCTCATGGCACATTAATACATTTAACCCAAGTTTCTTGACCTTGGCCCTATTAATACTTAGGGCTGGATAATTCTCTGTTGTAGGGGGCCATCCTGTGCACTGAAGGATGTTTGGCAACATCTCTGGCTTGTACCCACTAGATGCCAGTAGCGCCCTCCCCCAATTGGGACAACCAACAATGTTTCTAGACATCACTGCATGTCCTCTGGGGTATGAAATCACCGTGGCTGAGAACCATTGTTAATCTGTCCTACAAACTACTAAGGTTGATAATATCATCATCATTTTACAGATGATGAAACCAGGGAATGGAAATAGGAGGACTTGTCTAAATGGTAAAGGGCAAAGTAAGGAATTAGAGTTAATGTCCAGAACCAGTGATTCACAGGGCGCCTGGGTGGCTCAGTTGGTTAAGCGTCCAGCTCTGGATTTCAGCTCAGGTCACGATCTCAGGGTCATCAGATCGAGTCCTATGTTGGGCTCCGCGCTCAGCGGGGAGTCTGCTGGAGATTCTCTCTCTCCCTCTCCTTTGGCCCTCTCCCACCTCTAAAATAATAAATAAATAAATCTTCTAAAAAAACCACACACACACACACACACACACACACAAAAGACAGTAAGTCTCAAACTCTCTAGCTGATAAAATCCTCATTACCAGAGGTCCCAGCCCCACCCCAGACCCACTGCGTCTGAACCTTTAGGAATGGAGCCAGCAGCTTTGTATAACCCACAAGGTGGCTTTCCAGATATCAAGACTTTCCAGACACCAGCAGCTCTCAATATTTCACGGCTCCCATCCTCTGTCCTTAGAGCTTTTCGCCTGTATGTACCCCCAATGTTTTGAAATTATTTTGCTTATCAAACAAAATCTGCTTTTATTGTAATAATTCACACATTTTCCAGATGAGATTAGCTGGATTAGCAGACTCAGTTAATAACTGTCACTCACCGAGTACCTATGAAAAAATCCAAGGTGTCCTCAAACAGAGAATGAAGCCAACAGTGTGTCTAAGAACTGGTACTCTAACTTCTGCTGTACCTGGGGCCTTTCAGCGGGGTTATTATTTTTTTTTAATATGGTTTCTTTTTTTTTTTAAAGATCTTATTTATTTATTTATTTGAGAGAGAGAGAGAGAGAGAGAGAGAGAGAGAGAGCATGAGAAGAGGGAGGGTCAGAGGGAGAAGCAGACTCCCCGCTGAGCAGGGAGCCCGATGTGGGACTCGATCCTGGGACTCCGGGACCATGACCTGAGCCGAAGGCAGTCGCCCAACCAACTGAGCCACCCAGGCACCCCAGCGGGGTTATTTTTAAGGCCCACAACAAACATTGGCACGTAAGAACCATTCCCATTTTAAAGGAGAAACTGAGGCAAAAAGAGTTTAAGTGAGATTAAGCCCAAAGCCACATAGAAATGAGAAGAATGTCATTACATGCCTCAACCCATTATTGGCAAGTAGATGTTATGGCACTATTGTGATTCACTTAGGCTATATAAGATTTACGTGTGTGTGCACCCAGACACAGAAAATTAGGGCTGAAGACAGGCTCAGCCTTCCCCTTAAACACATGGCCATCCAGTGCTCCCCACCCTCAAAGTGAGGTTCTGTAAGCAAGAAAGAAGGGGCAAGATGGTTACTAGATAGGTACCCATCAGCATCTGCCACATACCTCCCTCATTTTATAGCTGGGAAAGGCTCCACAGCAAGTTAATTGGCAAGACTGGACCTTGAGCCCACAGTCTGGGCCAGCAGACTTTCTACACTGTTACAACTGGGGACTGAGTTTCTGCTAGAGACTGTTTCCTGGGGAACAGCAATCAGCCACTGGCCATGCAAACACAGGAGCCTCCCTTCCCCTGACAACCCACCCCCCGCAGAGACTCTACTCAGAATCCACCTGCTTAAGGAACAGAAGGTGACCCGCCAGTCACTAGGGGACTCCTTGCCCACGCAAAACTCTGTGAGTCATTCTCTGAGGCTCCAGGGAAAAAGGACTCCCAGACACAGGTCCATCCCAGAAAAAAATAAAACATTGGCCCAAGGCCCAGACTTTCAGGGAAACCAGCTGGCCCACTGGGCTGGGGGTAAGGGGGGTCATCTTGAACCGAAGTCTATCCTGACAGAGCTGTTTTCTTATTCAATCATTTCTACATCAACTATGTATAGTTATGCCTTTTATTCCTTTATTCAACACATAATTATTGGGAAGGGTAATGTAACTCTTTAACAATATCCTTTTGAACTGTATGCACTCAATATTACAAAGAGCACACGCTCTTTTGTTCAGTTTTGTTTTTAATTAATTTTTAATAACGAGTGATACATAAGTACAGTCTCCTTGTAACCACCAAGATGCAAGGTAGCTCACCACTATGACTCATGGGTGGGCTCTTTCCAGACTTCTTTGGTGTGTATCCATGCAGATCCATAGAAAAGTTTTGAATTGTTTTGTGTGTATTTGAATGTATGCCATCATGAACTATTTTGCAATTAAAAAAAAAAAAGAATTAAAATTGATTTTACTGAGATGCTCTTATGTGCCAGGCATGACTAACTAGGTGCTAGTGATACAGCCGTAAAAGAGGGACAGCTAGTTGCTCCTTGAGCATTGTGGGAACTACAACCAAACAAAGAGATCATTATAACACAATCTATTAAGTGCAAGGAAAATGGGGAAACAGGGGCTGTTTTGAAAATCCAAAAGGGTACCCACTCCATCCCAGGGGGCGTGGGGGGCCAGGGAGTACTAGTCAGGTGTATTTAGGTTTTAAGTGACAGAATACCCACTAACTAGTGAAACAGATGACGAAGGGGAGAGTGATTCATTGCTTTATGAGAAATCATGATGTAAGACTGCCTTCACGTGTGCCTGGATCCAGGGGCTCAAATTATGTAAAAATCTACATCTCTCTGTCTCTTCTCTTTCCTCTCTCTGGTTCTCTCTCTCCATCTCTGCGCTCCGCTTTCCTCTGTTTTGGATTTACTTTCAGACAGGCTTTCTGCACCTGTTGACAAAGATGGCCAGGACGCTCCAAGTCCTCCCTTGCAGGAATGAGGACAAACCAATCACTGGGGGGGAGGGTGCACAGATGGAATATGCTGATCGGCCAGGCTCACCCATAGAGCCAGGAGCTCCTACTTGAACCCCAATGGATAAATGGGGGAGAGGGAGTGGTTCCCCAACAGGAAATCGAGATGCTGTTTTCTGATCCAGAGAAAACCAATGTTGTACAAGGAAGATAAAAGATCCCCACTATAGAAAGCTTCCTGGAAACATTGACCTCTAAGCTGAAAAACTCAGGAATGAGCTGGACTATGCCAGGTGATAGGGAGAAAAGGAGCAGAAAGGGTGTACCTGGCAGAGGGAACGGCATGTACAAAGGTCTGGAGAACATTGCTTATTCCAGAAAATGTGAGTGATTTAGTCTGACCCAGGGGTACTGTACGGGGAGAGAGCGGAAGTGATGAGGTCAGAGAGAAAGGAGGGATGCCTTCGGGGAATTGCAATTTTAGCCAGGCCCCTCCCCACCCCTCCTCCACCCCCTCACCCCCATCCCAGTCCCCTGATCATGACTCAGTCATGGGGTTTTCACACTCTCTGGCTTCCAGCCTGGCACAGTTTCTGTATCTCAGCAAATGTGTCATTCATCAGCAGATCATGTCACCCCACTGATCCACTCGGTGGGTTCCTGAATGTCAGCTGATAGTCCCAGATTGGACAACAATTCTTCCAGAGTTTCACAAGGCAAAGGAATTCCAACTCGAAAATCAAGGGAGCATTAATACATATGCTACAAGCCGGGTGCATAGCCCACAGATGTTCAGGCAAGTTTTGTTCAAGTGGAAAGAGGAGAATCACATTATAACCAGGTCTACAACCACGTTTTATTGAGTGGGTCCTATCCCTAGCAGCTGAGTCTCCTTTCCTCCTGAGAAGAACCCTATGAGGGAAATGCTTTGGCTATCCCCATTACACAGATGAGAACCGAGGCCCAGAATTTAGGAGACTTGTTCCAAACCTCACATGCACGATCTCTTTTTCATCCTCACTACAGTGCATCCCTGTTTCGAAAATGGGGAAACTGAAGCTCAGAGAAATGACACAACTTGCCAGAGTCACACAGCAAAAGAGAATCACACAGCAAGAGTGTGGTTGCTGTGTAGGAAGGTGAAATGGTGCAGCCTCTTTGGGAAATAGTTTGGCATTTCCTCCAAAGGTTAAACATAGCGTTACCAACCATAGCACCTAGCCACTCCACTCTCAGGAATAAACCCAAGAATGGATAACGTATCTCCACACAAAAACATGCACAGGTAGGTTTACAGCAGCATAATTTATTATAGCCCAAAGTAGAAACAACCCAAATGTCCACCAACTGGTGAATGGATAAAAAAAAAAAAAAAAAAAAAAAAAGTGGGTCTATTTGTACAATGGGGTCTTATTCTGCCATGAAAAGGAATAAAGTTGTGACACAAACTACACTATGGATGGATCCCAAAAACATGCAAAGTGAAAGAAAGCCCCAAAGAAACACATATTCTATGATTCTATGGATATGAAATGTGCAGAATGGGCAAATCTATAGAGACAGAAAGTAAGGGGCGCCTGGGTGGCTCAGTCGTTAAGCGTCTGCCTTCAGCTCAGGTCATGATCTCAGGGTCTTGGGATCGAGCCCCGCATCGGGCTCCCTGCTCCGCGGGAGGCCTGCTTCTCCCTCTCCCACTCCCCCTGCTTGTGTTCCCTCTCTCGCTGTGTCTCTTTCTGTCAAATAAATAAATAAAATCTTAAAAAAAAAAAAAGAAAGTAAATTAGTGAGTGCCAGGGGCTGGGATGGAGTCAGGGGTTGAAGGGAAATGGAGGGTGACCGGTAATGGGTACGAGGTTTCTCTTTAGGATGATGAAAATCTTCTTCTTAGGCTGATGGCTGCACAGCTCTGAATATATGAAAAACCATTGAATCGTACACTTGAAATGGGGGAATTATATTGTATGTGAATTATATCTCAATAAAGCTGTTAAAGAAAAAAACTTTAAAAAAAAATAAGAGGACAGACTGAGAATCTGCTACTCTGCTTAACTAGCCTGAGCCAACAAGGGGCGGGGGCAGGGGCAGGGGGAAAGCAGAATGGAAAAGCTCACAGACATTTCAGGCATGGCTGGATCCAGGCGCTACCGAACTGTCAATGGGCTTTGTCAAGCTCAGACTAGCCTGTGTTGCCTTTTCAAGCAGGTGACAAAGATGGCTTTGGCTGCTCCAAGCTGCCTCACTCTTAAACATCCCTGCCACCCTGGGGATTCTGCATAGTATCAGTAAAGGCTTAGGGGGAGGGTCCGCATTGACCTGGCCTGGATCGCCCTTGCACTACTCACTGTGGCCAGAACAATTTGTTGCTCTGATGGTCCAGGACTGGGTGACATGAACCACCCTAGAGCCAAAAGTACGGTCAGGTCCCCCAAAACCACATGGTCAGAAGTGGGGGCAAATGGGCCCCCAAAAGATAATCGGGATTCTGGGCAGGTGCAATGCCCATGGTATTGAGGGACCGTGGACCCACTGCCCAGGTTGGACTCCTTCTTCCTCCACTTGCTAGCTCTGTGACCTTGGCAAAGTGCTAAACCTTTCCACGCCTTACTACCTGTAAAACCTGTTTTACACAGATCACAATAACAGTCCCCTGTCCGTCACAGGACTATTCCGTGGTGTAAATGAGATGAATTCGGTAAAGTGTTTGCAGGGGTGCCTAGCACACCATGAGCAGTCATTACCTTATCTACAATGATCACACATGCCGATGAGCCATCTCGTTCCCCACGTCACTTTGGGGACAGCAGGAAAACAGATAATAAGAATATCAATCACTGGTCAAACCGTGAAGAAAGAGGAAGAGACAGCCCTGGGTGACTGGCTCTGGAGCTGTCGGCCCACAGTGCCTCTACTTCCCCCAGCCGAGCCTCACTGAGCTCCCTCTTCTGACTCTTGATGGTTATGGGTTCTGAAGTTCACGCAATTTTAGAAAAAGAATACAAAACTGTAAATATTAAGTAGGGAAGAAAGTATTCATTGACAAAAAAATAGCTCATCTCTAATTACCGGTCGCTTGGAGAGTCAAGACCCTTTCTTCTGAGATCTCTTTAGGAAATTTATATGGAAATGCTTCCCGGTGGTACCCCAGCTGCCCCTCACTGACCCCAGAGCACTCTAGAACTCCTAATACCTCCCAGTACTGGTAAATCATGGTAAACCTGCCTTTGGACCCAATAAAGATTTTCAATAAATGTTTGCTGAATGACTGGTCAAATAGCTACACCCCAAATTAATAATCTTCACAGTGGACAATGCACACCCACCAGGCTAAAAGTCATATGCTTTTTTATTTCTTCTAAACAATGAAGGAGGTTTTGAGGAATCTCCTCTCCTTTTGTTTTTGTTTTTGTTTTTTTTTTAAGATTTTATTTATTTATTTGACAAGGAGAGCAAGAGAGCACAAGCAGGGGGAACAGCAGAGGGAGAGGCAGGATCCCCGCCAAGCAGGGACCCCGATGCGGGGCTCAATCCCAGGACTCTGGGATCATGACCTGAGCCGAAGGCAGAAGCTTAACCATCTGAGCCACCCAGGCGCCCCGAGAAATCTCCTCTCCTTAAAGGCAAAGATCCTGCACAACTGATTTTGAGGCCTCTGAAATGAGACTGACCTGGGTTAATTTCCGGTTCTGGTCCAATCACCTCATTTCTCTGAGCCTCAGCTTCCTCCTCCATGCAATGCGCATAATTGAAAGGAATAAAGAGAATCATCTCAAGTGTGTAAGTGACTTCCCACAATGCCTAGAATTTGTGTCTAATACATGAACTTCTGTTATTTTTCACCTTTTACTTATTTACTGGGCTAGGCCATACCTATAAAAAGTACAAAAGGTTGAAAAGTCAGTCTCTCTTCTTCCTTGTTCCTTTCCCCACCTACTTCCCCTTCCCCAGACACACCACAATCATGGGTTGCAAAATAGTTTTAAATTTACAGAAATGGGGCGCCTGGGTGGCTCAGTCATTAGGCACCTGCCTTCGGCTCGGGTCATGGTCCCGGGGTCCTGGGATCGAGCCCCACATCAGGCTCCCTGCTGGGCGGGGAGCCTGCTTCTCCCTCTCCCTCTGCCTGCTGCTCCCCCTGCTTGTGCTCTCTCTCTGTCAAATGAAAAATAAAATATCTTTAAATTTACAGAAATGTTGCAAGAATAATTCTAAGAATTCCAGTATACCCATTACCCCAATTCACCAATTTTTAAAAATATTTTGCCATGTTTGTTTTGATCATCCTCTCTTTCTTCATGTGAATATATGTATTCATTATTAATGTTTATTTTTCTGGGGGGCATCTGGGTGGCTCAGTCGGTTAGGCATCTGACTCTTGATTTCGGCTCAGGTCATGATCTCAAGGTGGTGGGGTTGAGCCCTGCAACAGGCTCTGTGTTCAGCAGGGAGTCGGCTGGTCCAGCTCCCTCTTCTTCCCCCACTCATTCTCTCTCTCTCTCTCAAATAAATAAATAAAATCTTTAAAAAAATATATTTATTTTTCTGAACCATTTGAGAATAGATTACATACATCATGCACCATTTGCCCCTTAAAATTTCAGCATATACTTCCTAAGAACAGAATATTATTTTATATAACCAAGCATGGCTACCAAATTCAGGAAATTTACCTTGATACAATACTGTAATCTACCACCATATTCCAGTTTTGTCAACTGTTGCAATAATGTCCTTTAGTCATTATTTCCTTCTAGGACAGAATCCAGATCAAGACCATGTTTTTGGTTTGTTTGCTTTGTTTATTATTATTATTATTATTAACATATAATGTATTATTTGTTTGAGGGTCAAGACCATGTTTTGCACTTAGTTATTATGTCTCTAGTTTTCTTTATTTTTTTTAAAGATTTTATTTATTTATTTGACAAAGAGAGAGACAGCGAGAGAGGGAACACAAGCAGGGGGAGTGGGAGAGGGAGAAGCAGGCTTCGTGTGGAGCAGGGAGCCCGACGTGGGGCTCAATCCCAGGACCCCGGGATCATGACCTGAGCCAAAGGCAGACGCTTAACAACTGAACCACCCAGGTGCCCCTCTCTCTAGTTTTCTTTAATCTGGAATGATTCCTCAGCTTTTCTTTGTCTTTTATGACATTGACATTTTTTTATTTTTTAAAAGATTTTATTTATTTATTTATTCGAGACAGAGAGAACCCTCGCATGAGCCAGGGGAGGGGCAGAGGGAGAGGGAGAAGCAGACTCCCTGCTGAGCAGGGAGCCTGATGCGGGACTCGATCCCAGGACCCTGAGATCATGACCTGAGCCAAAGGCAGACGCTTAACTGACTGAGCCACCCAGGTGCCCCAACATTAATATTTTTAAATCATACAGCCCAATTATTGCATAGAATATTCCTCATTTAGGATTTGTCTGCTTAACATTGCTATGTAACAAATTACCCCAAATTTCTACAGAACGAGAAACCAGAAAGAGCATAGTGGAGAAGCCTGTCATATATCAGCCTTACTTATTCACCTATCTGGCTGCTGGCTGGGGCTTAGCTGGGCTCGTGGTCTGAGCATCCACACAGGGCATCTCCATGGATCCCGAGCTTCCTTACAGTATGGTGGCTGGGATGGAAAGGCAAGCAGCCAAGTAAGAGAGAGAGAATGGAGGAAGCTATATTGCCTTTTATGACCTGGCCTTGGAGGTCACGCACTGGCATTTTGGCTGCATTCTATTAGTTGAGGAAATTATTGTTTTCTACCCAGGTTCAAGGGCAGGGAACATGGACTCCACATCTGGAGGAGGCATGCCAATGCCACTTCATAAGAAAAGCACTCGGGATGGGATAAATATTGGTATGACCATCTGTGGAAAATATAATCTGCTCCAGTTTGATTCTGGTTATGCACCCCCAGCTGAAATGTGACTTAAGGGGTGTATCTTTCTCAGGGAGTCACATTTGGAGAGACATAATGTCGCTCTCCTCTCCTTGATGATGTTGATTTTGATCTCCTGGTGAAAGTAGAGTTCTCCTTAAAACTGATACATAATCTGTTGGGGAGAACATGTGAAGACCAATGAAATATTTTGTTCCTTATAAATTTCTCTGAGCTCTTAGATTAAGCATTCGTTATTAATTTTTGCCTGAATCAGTCTGTGATGGTTTTAAAATATTATATATTTTTTTCGGGGCACCTTGGTGGCTCAGTCAGTGAAGCATCTGACTTCAGCTCAGGTTATGATCTTGGGGTCCTGGGATCGAGCCCCGCATCGGACTCCCTGCTCAGTGGGGAATCTGCTTGTCCCATCTGCCCCTCTCCCCACTCGTGCACGCTCTCTCTCTCAAATAAATACATAAATAAAAATTTAAAACATATTTTTGTTCACAGAAATATACACATTTGTTTGTCTTGTTTTCTTGTAAAGGTGTATCCTGGAGTGCATTCCATCTTGGTATAATCTTTTTCAAGGTCAGCTTTTATTTTCATTACGATGGGTCAGTATAATTTTAGTGATGGCTGCTCCAGCCCACGTTCCTTTGCTGCTTCTCCTCATCTCTCTGATCTTGATCATGTCGGATGTGCCCCGCAGCTCAGTCTGCAAACGTCTTCTCCCAGCCAGACTCCTGGCTTGAAATAGCATCTCAACACTGACATCCCCAGATGTGTGTCTTCGGCCAAGACCTCTCTCTTGAACTTCAGGATCAGAGTTCCATCTACCTCTTCCATATCTCCACTTAGATATCTAGCAGCCATCTCAAAAGGAACACACCCCAAATCCAAATTCTGACCTTCTCCTCACCCAACCAGCCCCATCTTAGTTAATGTCTCTGCCCAGGCCAAAAATCTGTGCACCATCCTGGACTCCTCTCTGTCCCTCATCCCCCACATCCAAACCAACTTGTCTTCTTGGTACCACCTTTAAAATACATCCAGAATCAGAGCGCCTGGGTGGCTCAGTTGGTTAAGCATCCAACTCTTGGTTTCTGGGCAGGTCATGATCTCTTGGTTTCTGCTGTGGTCATGATCTCAAGGTTGTGAGATCAAGGCTCACATCAGGCTCCGTGCTGGGTGTGGAGCCTGCTTAAGATTCTCTCTCCCTCTGCCCCTCCCCACCCCCTCTCTCTAAAAAATACATAAATAAATATATCCAGAATCAGCACTTCTCTGCTGACACCATTTTGGGCCAAACCACTGTCATTTCTCATTGGGATTATTCCAGCAGCCTCCTCAAGAGATTTGTTGCTTTTTTTCCCCCAATAACTGACTCTCAAATCGAAAGCGAAAGTTAAGGTAGAATCAGGCCATGCCCCTTCCCTGCTCAAATCCCTCTAATAACTGCCGTCCCATTCAGAGGAAAAGCCAAAATCCTCACCCTGGCCCACGAGGACCTGAGAGATCAGGTGGCCTGCAACTTCTCTGACCTCAGCTCCCCACTCTCCTTTCTGGCTGGAATGTTCTCTCCTACATGGCCCGTATCCTCTCCTTCTTCAAGTCGTTGCTTAAACGTCCCCTCCTCAGGGAGGCATTCCCCAAACAAAAATTGCAACCTCCCCGAACATGTCTTGCATTCCATAGTCCTCTCTCTGCTTAATTTTTCTCCTTAGAGCTGGTCAACATCTAAACCTCCACTAACAGTCAGAGAGAGCAGGGACCACGTCTGTGTGTACACAGACGCACCCCCAGTACCTAGCACAGTGCCTGGTAGGTGCTCCGTTAATATTTATTGCACGAATGAATAAATGAATGAATAAAGCATCGTTGTACCAAACACAAACTTGCCTAGAGCTACGTGCATAGCGGGCACCCAAAAAGGGTTGAATTCACGAAATAAAGAATGAAAAGCACAAATCCCACTTGTGAGATCAATGATCTGAGGCTGTAGTTCATAGTGACTTATGGAAGTTTCCTGGATTAAAGAAGACTGTTCCATAGTCCAGGAGCTAGTAACGTGGGCAGTCAAGCGGCTGGCAGCAGCCTGGCCCCGGGATGTGGTAATCAGGCCACATCACAGGGGAAAGGGGAATTTTGTGGCCAGAGGCTCCAGGGGTGGAGCATTTGGGGAAGCTGATGCCTGTACTTCGGGTCGAAACAGAAACTGCAGTGGCTGGTAAGGAAGGATGCCGCCACCTGTGCCCCTCGGCCCCTCAGCCACTAACGGCTTCCAATAGACCACAGATACTTTTTATTGAAATGTAACATGCATACAGAAAAATGCACGTGTAAGCGACAGCTCAGTACATTTCCACAAAGGCAACTCACTAGGGTAACCAGCCCCTAGACCAAGGAACAGAACATTCCCGGTCCCCTAGAAGACCCTTTCCAGTCTCTACCACCACCCTCAACAGTAACAATGACCCCGATTTCCAACACCAATGACTATTTTGGCCTGTTTTTGCACTTCATGTAATGGCATCATACAGGGCTCATTCTTTTGTTTATTACTTCTTTGCACGACATTATGTTTGCAGCAATGGCTGCAAAGACCTCACCCCTTCCTCCACAAGCTCAAAGTGGGAATGGGATCCTAATAACTCCGCTTGGCTGGTTTCAACATACCGGCCATTCCTTGGAGCCTCAAAACCATTCCATGAGCTGCAATTGTTATTGCTTCCATGTCGCAGATGAGAGGACTAAGGCACAAAGAGCTTTAATAATTTGTTCAGCTATGAAGCAAAGAGTCTGCATTTGAACCTAGGTCTGTCTGATCTCCGAAGAATTTTCTTACCCACCATACACACTTCTTTTTGATAAAATGACCACTTATTGAACACTCTCTTTGAGCTGAACATTGTGCTTGAGCTTTACTTGATTTTCCCAGCCCCTGAATGAGGAATATGCCTTTATCCCTGCTTGACAGATGATGGAGGTAGGATTCAGGGAGGTTAGGTAACTTACCCAAGGTTGCACAGCTAAGATTTAACCTTTACTGTATTGATTCCAAAGTCCAGTGCAGGGTGGTGTCAGTACCCAGCATTTATGTGCATCTTTCAAATATACCTACTGAGGGGGCACCTCAGTTGGTTAAGTGTCTGACTCTTGATTAAAGCTCGATCTCAGGGTCCTGGGATCGAGCCCCGCATTGGGCTCCACACGGAGCAGGGAGTCTGCTTGGGATTCTGTCTCTCCCTCTGCCCCCTCCCCCCACCGCTTGCACATGCTCTCCCTCTCAAAATAAAATAAAATAAAATAAAATAAAAATAGCAGGTGTCTTTTGTAGAGCTTCTCTGAGCCAGATGCTTTGGATCAAGATTATGAATGACCCCCCCCTCCCCATATATGTTCCTGCCTTCTCTCTACTATTAAGAGAACAAATGATTTTTAGCTGGACCCACAATTTTCCAGGGCTTCACCACATATCCCACCCTTCTTTGCAGTGAGGTGGAGCCATGTTTAGATTAAGTGACAGCCAATGGAAAGCTCTGCTCCCACACATCCAAAGGACCAACTTCTGGGTCCTGCCTTTCCCAAGGAATGGGCAATGCTCTTTCCTCCACTGTACCCCTTCCCTCTGGCTGAAATGACAGCCACAGTGTTGGGGAGTCACCCTGGTCCTGGAGTACTGACACCCACACAATTCCAAGAAAGATTTTAAAAAGAAATAAAAAACATCCCTCTTCATTGGATTGTCTATTTGTAAGTGGTTAAAATGGTGACTTGTGTGTAATGTGAATTTCATCTCCATTTTTAAGAAGACAACAAACTTTTCCCTTGTTAAGTCATAGTTATTTTGGGTCCCTGGTTTGTAGCCTAATATATAACACCTTAGATTCATAATCTTTATTTCTCGGGTCCGCCTCACGAGAGAGGAAGTATGGTGGCCTCTTAATAGTTGAGGGGCTTAATAGATGCTCTAGATCACACAGCTGGGAAGCGCCAGAGCCAACCCTCTGAAACACCAAGTCTTATGTCCTTCGATTACACCTGGGACTGGCAGATGGTGGCCTGTGGGCCCTTGCAACTAAGGATGGTTGCCACATATTTAAAGGGTTGAAGGGAGGAGGAAGAGAGGAATATGCAACAGAGCTTTATGTGGTCTGCAAAGCCTTAAATATTTACTATTTAACTCTTTACAGAAAGAGTCTGCCAACCCCTGCATTACATCTTTTCTTTCTTTTTTTTTTTTTTTTAACCTCTCAGTATCTCTGCTTGGGGAATGAGGGCTTAGATATTTCACAAAAGCAGGGACATATGTGTTAGAGTCACAGAAGGCATGAATTGAGAAAGGAGTTTGGCTGGGAGGGTGCTAAAGGGTTTGTTTTGGTTAAACAGGTGCTGTTTATTGAGAGGCCACAGGCTTCTAGAGGAAAGATGGGTTAAGACAGAAGCGGGGTTGGGGCGCCTGGGTGGCTCCATCTGTTAAGCGGTTAAGTGGCTGCCTTCGGCTCAGGTCATGATCCCAGGGTCCTGGGATAGAGCTCCGTGTCCTGGGATGGAGCCCCCCTGTAGAGCTCCCTGCTCAGCTGAGAGTCTGCTTCTCCCTCTCCCTCTGCCACTCCCCCTGCTTGTGCTCTCTCAAATAAATAAATTAAAAAAAAAAAAAAAGACCCAGAATATGGGTTGCCACTGCCAGAACGAGTGACCTTGGGTTGGACGACATCTGTCCTCTTGGTGTTATCTACTCAGTGTCAAGTTCCCGATGTCTGGTAACAGCACCCTGATTTTTTCCTGGAAGCCCCCTTCTCTACTCCCTGTCCCTGGAAGCATATGGGGCAAACTCCATCCTTGGCTCCAGGGCAGGCCAGGTGCCCTAAACTGGCCAATCAGTGCCTCACCTCTCTGCCCATGGGGATTGGTTCAGGGATGGGCATGCGCCCCACGTGGACCAGTGAGCCAGCCCTCGGGTTTTAGAATCACTGGCCTCGCCCTGTTTTCTTTCTGCTGTTCTGGAAGAGTGTGGCGAGGGCCTGAAGCTCAAGGCGGCCACTAGTGAGAGAGGGAGAGACTCAGCTCTGACAACTGATGAATCCCCTGAATCGCAGCTGTACCTGAAGCCCGCATATCCCTGGGCGTGTTATTCTCCCTGAGCCCAGATGGCTGTGTTTTGGCTTGCGGTCACCATGGCAGACGATGTTGGTCCTCTGTCCCCATATCCCCTTGGCAGTTGTCATTGTGATGCTCAACAGCCTAAAGGCTGCCAATCTCCAACCCCTGCGCTCTCTGTCGGCGGCCTTTGTTCCCAAAGACCGTTAGCTCAAATAGGCAAGAATGCCGGGGGCTCACCCTCCCCTGGCAGCATCTTAACCAATGACTGACAGGAGTTGGTGGATAAATAGCCCTACTTCCTTGAGCCCTGGGTGGACGATACTGAGGACTGTTCTACTCTGAGTCCCGCGGTTCCACGGCGGGGTTGCCCAGAGTGACCACCTGCTCAGTAACTTATCTTGCTTCTTTCTCTGTCCTGTCTCCCTTCCTGCTTCCCCCACCACGGATCCCACCTGCCATCATCTCTTAAATAAATTCCTTGCCCACACATCCTTGTCTCAGATCCTCTTCTATGGAAACCCAACCTAAGCACTTCCCAAGATCAGCTTGCTGTCACTCACAGCCAAAAGCGCTCTGGCTGACACGTAGTTCAAGCATTCTTTGAACACACATGCCTCCTAACTCTATTTTTCCAACCTGTTTTTCAGCTGATAAGCAGCACGTCCACTGGCCTCCTGGTATACAAGGCAGAAAGGGCCCTGAGAGGAGAAACGCCCCTGGCTGGCCCTGGGACAGCTCAGTGATCCCCCTGCCTCTTCCCCCGTCCAGCTGCCCCGCCCACCCCGGGAGAGGGCCCCAGGTCCCTCCCCAGACTCTCTTTTATCTGTAAGACCTCACTGTTCTGTCTTATCACTGGCAGGATAAGACATACTACGTCATCTTCCTGTCCCTGACCTTTGTAGGAACAGTACGCATCCAGGGCTTGTGACGTTACCTCTGGGGATAAAAGCAACGAGAACCGGGAGGTTCCTAAGAGGTCACCATTCATCCATCCAACCATCCAACAAATATTTATTGAGTGCTTGGGCAAGGCGTTTTGAATTGAAGACAGTAGAAACAACTAGAGCCAGTTTAAGCAGAAAGGGACCTATTAAATGTTTCAGGTAGTATCCTGCATGCTAAATAACCATAAATGGCATGGGTAGAAGCACCAGAGCCAGGAGAAATACCCACCCTCACTGCTGCACTGTTTCAACAGAAATGTGGCTACTGCTGCCCCACCTCAGCTCAGGACTTAGGGAGCTGCTAGGGATTGGCTGATGGGATTCCCCCCCGCCACAACTATTCCCTAGGAGGCCCAGATACTCCGACTGCTGTGCTTGCCCAAAGATGCAGCCTCTTGGTGTCCCACAGCTTGTGTTTGTCTCTAAGGCTTCACCAGGGGAACCTGGATCACATAAGTCACTCCAGTTTGTTGCAAGGGCGTCTGGGAAATGTGTTTTTTCACTGTTTTGCCTTTACGGTACAGGAAGCCACGTTAGAATGGGATCGGGACAGAACAGGAGAGGCAGGTCTGTAATGCCGGTCATAGGCTCATAACAATGATAAATTCAGAAAAGTTCTGTTTTCCAAGAGCTCACAGTTGATAGGGGGAGGCCAACACTAATGAAATAATTCCGGGAGGGGAAAGTATTACTCAAGGGAAATTTGAGAAATTATGAGAACATAGACGAGGAGGACTTAACCCATTCCAGCAGGGCCTCCTGAAAGAGGTGTCATTGTATGGAACTTGTGAAGGGGGTTAGAGGCTAACCATGTAAAAGAGCAGGAGGGAACAGCATTTCAGGCAAGGGACAATATCCTGTGCAAAGGGCCAGTGTCAGGAAAGGTGAGGGTTGTGGGAGCAATTGGGAGAAGGCCAGATGACTGGAGGACAGAGAACAAGGGGAAATAGGGGGAAGGCAGTAGAAGAGTAAGAAGGCAACAGACCCTGACCTTGCAGTCCATGTCTCCTAAGGGCAATGGTGACCCACCAAAGACACATGAGCAGGGCAGTGACATAATAACAACCCCTAACATTTATTGAACACTTATTTGGAGACGGACCTTTTTCTAAGCTCTTAACACGTATCACTTAGCATCTATTTGCAACAGTCCTATAAGTCAGGCTCTACAGGACAAGAGCAAGTTTCTCAGACCCCTCTCTGTGCCTCAGTTTTCACATATGCACAATGGTGGTAATAACAGAACTTACCACAAAGGGTTATTATGAGGATTATACTGAATGTTTAGCACATGGGAAACCATGTCTGTGTCAGCTTTTTCAGCTATTATTCTCACTGTACACATGAAAACGCTGAGGCCCAGAGAGATTAATCAACTTGCCTGATGTCACACAGCTGAGAAGCAACAGAATGGTCAGAACAGGGGTGGGAAGATGGGAGGGCTGGTGAGGACAGAGAAGCCACATCCCTATCTGAGGAGCAACGGGAACCACGGGCTGCCCCTCGGGATCCACACGGTCAGCCTCTGTTCTGCCTGGTTGGTGCCTGGATCGTGCCAGTTGTTAAATCTTTCAATATCACCCCTGCTATTACCGTAGACATAAAATGTTGTTTTGTGGCTTTAATGGTTCCATGAGTATGATCCTAAGAGTTTACTTCTGAAAGTTTCTTTTCTTACTCAACATTATAAAGACCTATTTCGATCTAGATTATTCACTTTTACTGCTCACTGGAATTCCTTTATGGGAGTATGTCACTGCTTATTTACCCACTGACGCCTATCCAGTTGATTCTGCCTATGATGGGTGAAGCTACCGGGCTTCGCACATGCTAGAGCTTCTCTAGGGTGAGTACCTGGAAGTGGGATGGTTGGTCACAGAGTGCATGCATTCCAATTTGCCAAACCGTAGTGTAGGAGAGTTCCCATTACCCCACTCCCTCACCAATTATAATACACCACCGCCACATATGGCACTAATTATGTGCCAGACACTTTCTCAACATTTAACATGAAACAACTCATGTAACCCTCCCAAAAAGCTTTGAGGTAAAATCAATGATCATTCCCATTTGATAGAGAGAGAAAAGGGAGGCACAGAGAGGTAGAGTAACTAGCCCCAAATCACTCAGCTAGGAATGGCAGAGTGTTTCTATACTTTGGTATTTTCTGATTTTCAAATTGTTGTCTCTGGCTGCGAAATATCAATAAATATTTGACCTTTCGTTGCCTACTTTGGAGGGACCTTGAGGATTGTTCCATCCATTTGATGGCCTGTCAGGTGTCCTCTTTGGAAAAAAAAAAATGCCTTTTTTTTTTTTTTAGCCTTGGCTGCTCCTGATTTCTGATCTTCAAAGCAGATGCTCCTAGAGTCCAGAACTCCAGGCAGAGCCTGGCACAGGGTAGGCGCTTGGTAAAAATGTACTAGACTGAACTGGCAGAGTGTCTCACCCTTCTCTCCTTCCAGAAGCCTGATGGTGCTTAATAACACTTCTGCTTATATTATTGGCCCATCGTCTGTGTGCTGGACACATGAGCAGCTCCCTGGCCCCAAACCCACTTTCTCCTCTGTGATCTGACTCTAGTTTATCTCCCTGATCTCCTCTCCTTGTTTCTTGTGAACCCCACTGGCCATCCTCCTGTCCCTTCAGTCAGCCAACTTCACTCCTACCTCAGGGCCTTTGCATGTGCTATTCCCGCTGCCTGGAACGCTCTTCTCATGGCAACTCCATCTCAACCTTCAGGCCTCAGGTCAAATGCCACCTCCTCAGAGAGGCTTTCCTGACTCTCCTGTTTAGAGGACACAAAGGCATGAAGAGATTGAGCATAATTGTAATTACACAGCTGGAGTATGGGTAAGATTTTTGAATTTTCTTATCTTATTATGTGCCTATATTTCATTTTTTTCTGAAACGGTGATGTATTTCCTACATGTGTTTTTTTTTACTCAAATTTAAAATTAAGAGCCAATCCTGAGAGAGGACAAGTGAGTTTCTGAGGCTCTATTTTTTCCAATCCTCCTGGCTCAACACTTCATCAGGATTGCAATAAGATTCCAGTGTTTTGTAACCTCCAGGATTTCCTTACTCCCTGCTCCCACCCCCCTCCCACCTCCCACCTGACCATTGTCTGCCCTTGGCTCTGAATCATAAACTTAAAAGCAAAGCCTCAGATCCAAAGTCTATCTGCTAAACAGCCTCCCCTCTCCTATGGACGTTTCTGATCAACAAAATGGGGATAAGAAAAGCACTTAACTTCGCAAGGTAGTCATGAGGATTCAGTGTTATGGTGCTTAAAAAGCATCTAACAGAAGGAAAGCTACGACTGTATGGGAAACTGCTGCATGATGAGTTTGGAATCAGACAAACCCTGGCTCAGAGCCCACTCACTGTGTTACCTTGGGCGACTCACTTGATCTCTCTGAGCCTCAGTTTCCCAATCTGTGAAATAAAGATTTTAAAAACCCGTACTGAGCCCATTAGAATGCCTTTTGCTAGAAAGAAGAAGCTGAGAAAATTCAAAGGGTCCTAGCCAGAACCACTTAACCTAACCCTCCCCCCCGCGAAAGGATATCCAGCTCAGACCAACTGCAAGACAGTGATAGATCTAGCAGCCTAATGCTATCATCAAGGACCTAGGTTCTCTCCATCTCTCTGTTCTGCTGACTCGTGTTGGTTTCATCCTAAGGTTGGTCCTCCTCGTGATCACAGGATGACTTGCCAAAGGCTATCAGACTCTTTCATGTTCAGTTGCAAAACACGCTCCCTTCCAGACCCTTTGCTGGAAGAATGAGGAAGAACTTTCCTGGCAGACGTCTCCTCGCTTCTCATTGGCCAAATTTGGGTCACATGCCTATTTTTGAACCAATCTCTAGCGAAGGGATGCAATTCTATGATTGGCTCAGACTAATTGGGTCCCAGGCTGGGCGGGAATGGATGTCAAGGAGTTACCTGCACAGTCCCCTAAACCTCAAAGAGTAGCAGAAGGAATGAAATGACATCATGCTTTGCAAAGTTTAGCACACACTGGTTATTTCATAAACAGTAGTTCTTATTACTGTCATCATCAACATCACCATCATCATTTGGGGACCTTGGCATCAGACAGATTTCAATTAAAGAGTTTCTCCACTTCTTAGCGGGGTGGCCTTATACAAGTTGCCAACCTTCAATTCTATGTAAAACGGAAATGATAAGAGCTCCTAAGCCATGTCATTATTGTGTGGCAAATAGTTACTGCTCAATCTGTGCTGGGTTTTTGTTATTTGTTTTTTGGGGGAGTTGTTTGCTTGTTTTTTTTTGTTTGTTTGTTTGTTATCTTCCCAGTAGCAATTTGGGTGACCTTTCCTTCCAGTAGATGTGCTCCAAGTGAGGGACACTCCTCCTTCTGACTCCGGGAATGGATGCATTATCCTCACCTGGATTCCTGCACTGCCCCCCCTCCCCCTGCAACAAGGCCAATGTGATTGGTTCAGGGAACACATATGATCCAAAATATATCAATGATAGGCAGCTCCAGAATTTTGCTGGTCTTGCCAAGGAAAGGGGTACTCTCTTTTGTCTCTAGGATTTCTGAGCTAGAACAGAAGCTAGGAGCTACTGGAGACTCTTGGTCACCTCTTGGGAAGAGCCTGCCTGAGAGTGAAACCAACAGAAGGGGAAGTAGAGAGGGAGATGAGAGAGGTAGAGGCCTGTTGACACTCTGGAGCTCCTGGATCCAACCATGCCTGAACTAGTTATACCACATCTCCTTTAAACTAGCTTGAGGTTCTTTTGCTTGTGATGATGAGTTCATAGTGCAGCCTAGCCCTGCTAAGTTGGAGAATCAGAGAAGGAGGTAGTCCTCTGAGGACCATGCCTGCCCAAATCAGCTTGGTGTCCTGAGAGTTTTGTTCAGGCCCATGCATAGAATAGAACTCTAGAAGTAATTGGAGTTAAAAGTGCAAACAGTCTGGTGAGTATCCCTCCAGACTTTTTTTCTATGCTTTAATAAACAGACATATAGGGGCGCCTGGGTGGCTCAGTTGGTTAAGCGACTGCCTTCGGCTCAGGTCATGATCCTGGAGTCCCGGGATCGAGTCCCGCGTCGGGCTCCCTGCTCAGCGGGGAGTCTGCTTCTCCCTCTGACCCTCTTCTCTCTTGTGCTCTCTGTCTCTCATTCTCTCCCTCTCAAATAAATAAATAAATAAATCTTTAAAAAAAAAATAAACAGACATATACACACACATAGAGGAATTTTTTTTTAAAAGATTTTATTTATTTATTTGAGAGAGAGAATGAGAGATAGAGAGCACAAGAGGGAAGAGGGTCAGAGGGAGAAGCAGACTCCCCGCAGAGCAGGGAGCCCGACATGGGACTCGATCCCGGGACTCCAGGATCATGACCTGAGCCGAAGGCAGTCGCTTAACCAACTGAGCCACCCAGGCGCCCTTGAGGAATATTTTTACAAAGATGGAATCACACTGTACATTTTCAGTTCAAAGGCCACCTCCTCAAAGAGGCCTTCCATGATCACCCCATCTAAATAGCTCCACCTTAGTCCTGCTTTCTTGCATCACAGCATTTTTCATTACCCAAATTAACTTATTTTGTTTACTTGTGCACTTTCTCTTCTTGCAGAATGTCAGCTCTATAAGGGCAGGGATTTTTCTCTGCTTACCATTGCCATGTCCCCAGTGCCTTGAACAGAGTGGTTAAATATTCAATACCTATTTGTTGAATAAATATTCTGTAGTTGGTACGTTTAACTGAGCAGTATGATCACAAACATCTTTTCAGGGTAATAGATATGGATCTGCCTCAATCTTTGATTCAAATGCATAGAACACTATTGATTTGTTGGGCCATGTTTGTTTTCCCAAGCCCTGTTGAATAACTGAATGAAATAAAAAGCCAAATGGGGGCACCTGGGTGGCTTAGTTGGGTTAAGTGTCTGACTTCAGCTCAGGTCATGATCTCAGGGTCCTGGAGTCAAGCCCTGGTTCGAGCTGGGTTGGGCTCTGGGCTCGAAGGGGAGTCTGCTTGTCCCTCTCCCTCTCCCTGTGCCCTCGCCCTACTCATGCTCTCTCTGTCTCTCAAATAAATAAATAAAATCTTTTTTAAAAAGGAAGGAAGGAAAGGAGGGAGGGAGGGAGGGAGGGAGGAAGCCAAATGAACCAGGGGTTTGGTGGGTCAGTACCTCCTCCCCTGCGACACACAGTAGGGCATGGGGAAAGAGAATCCTCCCAGCCTTTAACAGGCTCATCCTGATTCACAGAGAGAGGATGTGAGCAGACACGGATGACTTCATGTTCTAGCTCAAGAATTTCCCAGGCAAAAACAGTCCTCAAACACACAAAGGCAAGGACAAACAAATAATTCAGTGATCACCTCAACACTGGAGGGCAGACTTGTTTATTAAGCCCTCCACTCCCAAATGGAATTAATTAAAAAAAGTTTTTCTAATTACAAAAGTAGTATTGGATTGTTATTATTTTACAAATTTCAGACAATACAGAAAAGAAGTGAGGGTGAAAAACAGTCATACATACTTTTATTTATTTGTTTATTTGTTTATTTATTTATTAAGATTTTATTTATTCATTTGAGACACAGAGTTACAGAGAGAGAGAGAGAGAGAGAGAGAGAGAGCATGAGCAGGGGGAGAGGCAGAGGGAGAGGGAGAAGCAGGCTCCCCGCAGAGCAGGAATCCTGGTGCAGGGCTCGATCCCAGGACCCTGGGATCACGACCTGAGCCGAAGGCAGACGCTTAACCATCTGAGCCACCCAGGCACCCAACAGTCATACTTTTAGAACATTTTGTAAATTATCTCATAGATTTTTTTCAATTCATCAACATACGTTTAAACACTAAAGCGAATCTGTGCTACTTTTTATTCAACAGTAATCACTAAAGTTTATTGAGTATCTACAATGCATGTTTTCATTGCTCCTTGTATATTAATAGTTCTGTGTGATAAACACTCTGATTAACCCCATTTTACAGATGGGGAAGCTGAAACACGGAGAGATTAAGTGATTTACCTAAGTTCAAACAGCTGTAGGTGACCAAGCTGGGGTCTAGCTTTAAGCCTGTGAACCTAACTACTCCACTACATGGTCAAGGCAGAGGGCAGGCTTCTTTCAGCATCATCACTGATGATGATATGAGTCACCCTTTTCAGTATCTGCATTTATCCTTCTATTAATGGATAAATGGGATTTTTCTAATTTCCCCTATTAGGAAATAGAGAAAAATTTCCCTTTTGGTCTTCAAATGAGCTGAGAAAACTGTGGGTAGATGTTACCACAACCAGTATTTCTTTCCTTTTCTTTTTTTTAAAGATTTATTTATTTATTTTGAGAGAAAAAGAGAGAGTGTGTGTGAGCAGGGGGAGGGGCAGAGGGAGAAGGAGAGAGAGAATCTTCAAGCAGGCTCCCCACTGAGCACGGAACCTGATGTAGGCTCCATCCCATGAGCCTGAGATCATGACCTGAGCTGAAATCAAGAGTCAGAGGCTTAACCGACTGAGCCACCCACGTGCCCCTCCCAACCAGTATTTCTAATCAAAGAGAAGCAATAAAGGAGTTCAGCACCACTTGGAAGCAGTCACCCCATTATGTGCACATACATTGGTGTCTGGGGGGGCGGTTACTTCTATTTGCAAAACATCCATAAAGTACTTATCTTGTGCCAGGCATGGGTCTAAGCACTTCATGAATGTGAACTCACTTGATCCAAAAAGAATATCCTGAAATACCTACCGGGGAAACTGTGGCACTGGGGGACTAACTTGCCCAAGATGACAAGAGGAGATCATAAGCCCCGTGCTGGGATTTGAACCCTGGAAATTTGGCTGCACTGGGTATGGGTTCTTAACTCCTATTCTAACTCTCTGTCTACCCATTGGCCCAACTCAGCCAGCCAGCCAGCCCTGGGGTCTTCAAAGCAAGCCTGCCTTCAGCGCGGGGCTGAAAGCACAAGTCAAATTTTTTCCTCAAACAACATCCAGCTCAGAGTTCTTAGGTCCTAAGCCCGTGCAGGCTCTGCTGTGTTCTATGCCCCGGGTCTCACAGGCCGAGGTCAAAGATGGCAGCCTGCCTGCTTCCTCATCAGGAAGCTCTGGGAAGAATCCGCTTCCAGATTCATTCAGGTTGTGGGCAGGATTCAGTTTCCTGTAGGCTGGGACTGAGGCCCCAGTTTCCTCGCTTGCTGCTGCTGGTGGAGGCTATTCTCCCTGCAACTAGAGGTGTCCCACACTCCTTGTCTTATATAGTTCCTTCCACTTTTTCCTTAAGGTGACGATCTTAACTGACCCACAGATTTGTCTTGAATAAGATACAAAAGGACAGGGAACCCCCTTAGAAACAGGTACTCAGTGGGAATTTTCTTTTGTTTCAGTTTTGGTGGGGACCACTGTGCTGGTGTGAAGTGTTCCTTTCTAGAAGAGCTCAGCCATGGCTCCTGAGCCAGGAAAGGGTAGACTTCCCCAAACCAGCCCACTAACCCTTAGCCCATCACCCACCCTGGGGATGCACAAGGGGAGACCTGAAGATTACTGGGGGGAAAATGGAGGTTAGAGAAGTCTTTCCTAGAGAGGGTTTTTTTGTGCTACTGTGTGTATAGCACATAAGAGATGCTTAATCCATATTTAATGACTTATGCTGGGCACTATCTAGGTATCGGAGGTCCTGAGAGTTTAATGGGGATGAATAAGGAAGTCAGTTTTTAAAAAGAAACAGAATATTATGCTAAGAGAGAGAAGCCAGACACAAAATGCCATATACATGATTCCATTTCTATGGAATGTTCAGAAAGGCAAATCCATAGAGACAGAAAAAGTAGATTAGTGCTTGCCACGGGATGGGGGAGAGAGAATGGCTGCTAACGGGCACAGGATTTCTTGTCAGGGTGGCGGAAATGTTTGGGAATCAGATAGTCTTGATGGCCACGCAACATAACAAATATACTAAATGCCATTGAATTGCACACTTGTAAATGGTGAAGTTTATGCTATGTGAATTACCTCTCAATAATAATGTTTTTTATTTTTTTTTTAAAGATTTTATTTATTTTTCAACAGAGAGAGAGAGACAGCGAGAGAGGGAGCACAAGCAGGGGGAGCGGGAGAGGGAGAAGCAGGCTTCCCTCTTAGCAGGGAGCCCGATGTGGGGCTAGATTCCAGGACCCCGGGATCATGACCCGAGCTGAAGGCAGACGCTTAACGACTGAGCCACCCAGGCGCCCCTCAATAATAATTTTTAAAACAAAGCGCATATATGATACACAGTGATATGTACAGTGAGGCCAAGAGAGTAAACTGTTGGCAGAGATAATAACTGCAAGGGAGCAGGGTGGCCCCTCTGAGGGAGTGACAGTGGTGACAGGTCCTGAATTATGACTAGGAGGCAGCTATAAAAATATCTGGAAGAAGGTAGGTGAAGGATCAGTATGTGCAAAGGTCCTGAGGTGGGGACAAGTTTGGCACCTTCAAGGAGGATATAGGTGAGAGGAGCTGGAGCAGTACAGTGGAAAAGGTGTAAGAAGGGCTCAGAGACTCCCGGGGGCGGGGGGGGGGGGGGACAGGAAGCAGCCCAAACCAGGCCCTGCAGACCCACTAAGAGGAGTTTGGGTTTTGTGCTCAGTGAAATGAGGGGCCATGGAATGGTTTGAGCGGAGCAACTCGATCTGATAAATGCTTCAAAAGGACGGCTTGGACTGCCACGTAAAGTAAATAGCAGGCAAGTGAAAGTAGAGGCAGAAAATATAAGCAAAGCCCTTTGACACTGTGCCCGATACTGGAAACATTCAGGAACTGCCAGTCAGCTTTCACAAATTAGCATTATGCCAGCTTGTCATATTTATTTAAGAACAAGAAGTCAAGGCCCTGGTTATTTGATACTTCTGTCTTTGACACTGCCTCACCTCCCTCTTCTGTGAGTCACCAAGCTCTGTCAGTTCTTCCTCCCCCGTCCCTCACCCCTTCACTCTTGGATCCTTCCAACTGTCCCCACTTTGCGACCTGGTGACAGATGGAAACACTAGTTTCCAGGCTGCCCCCGGGCATGACTTTTTTCTTTCTCCCTTTTAAAAATAACTTCTTTTCTCTCCTATTTTTTTCACACTGTATATCATTTGCAGAACAAAACTGTTAAAAAATAACAAATAAGCAAAAGGAAAAGAAAAATACCCATGAGCCACAATTCAGAGACAACTACTATCAAAACAACATTTTAATACATATTATTCCTGTCCTTTTTTATTATTTGGCTTTAGATTTTATTTGTATCAAGATTATATAGTCACATAAATCGAAGAGTCACATTTTCTAAAAACAGTAATCTTCACTTCACACCCTCCGCTCATTTCCCCCTCCCCAAAGGCAACCACTTTGACCACTTTTAGCTGACTTTTTGATGTTTAATTCCGTATGTCTCAATAACGTGCTTCTATTTCCACTTCTAATTTTTTTTTTTCAGTTTTCAGTATAATCTGCTTTTCCACCCTAGGATGTGAGGGTTCTGCTGTCTTTCCCTCCCTGAACTTGGCCCCAGCAGATAGGCACACCCTTCCCATCCCCCCATCCTCTCAAGATGGCTATATGGTAATTTTGGTGAGATCAATATCCACTATTTACATAATTGTGACTATGTAAATGCCACTCACAGCTGAGCTCCACAGTAAACCAGGTTGTCCTTTACTTTCCTGCACAGCTTTTTTATTTTTCCTTGAGTTAATAATTGTCTTATTCCCTATTCCCACCCCAAGCCAACCTAATTTTCTCATTATTTGTTATCAGTCTAACTGTGAACTCTTTGCCAGGGTCCAAGTGTCCTCTCAACACCTTCCAATGCATCAGAAATTCTATCCATTTATCTTTTGGAAGAAATCTCTGTGGAGCCTTCACACCTACTGGTATCTGAACTGGTACTCGTTGGTACCCAGCCATCATGAGATCTCCATTATCTTCTGGGGATGTTGTCTGTTTATCTTTTGTGCTGGGTCTCTGTTTCCTGGGTCATGTGTCTTATTCTTCCTCATCTGATCCCCCTTTTTGGTAGCACAGCCTTCTGCAGCTCCCTGAGAAAGGGTGTTGAGAGACAGAAATTTTGTGACTTGCCATGTCTGAAAATGTGTTTATTCTGTTTGCTCCCTTGATGATTGTTTGGCTGGGTATGGAATTCTAGGTTGGAAATCCTTTTCCTTCAGAATTTTGAAGGTATTATTCCATCATCTTCTTGCTTCCAAGTTTTGGTTGAGAAGTCCAAAATTGTTCTGCTCTCAATGTTTTACATGTGACCTATCCACACACACCCCCCCTTCTAGAAGTTTGTTCTTGGTATTTTGAAATTTCATGAAGATGTCCTTACTATGCATTTATTTTTATCCAACATGCTGGACACTCAGTAAACTCTTCCAGTCTGAAAACTCATGTCCTTTAGTTCTGGAGAATTTTTGTGAATTATTTTATCCATGATAAATGGATAAATGCCTATTGGGCATTTCTCGATAAAATGCCTATTTTTCAGCTGCGGGATTTTTTTTTTTATCTTTATCCTAAACATCTTATCCTTTCTCTCCTATTTGCTAACTTTGTCTGTTTGTCCTACTTTCTGAGACAAACCCTCAAATTTATCTTCCAACCCTTTTACTAAATTTTTAAAATTTCTACTGTCATGCTTTTAATTCCCAAGAGCCCCTCTTTGTTCTCAAAATATTTCTTTTTTTACAGCATCTTGTTCTTCCTTCAGGGTTGCTCTCTGAAAACTTGTTGTTTTTTTTTTCCTCTCGCATTGTTTCTGTTTCCTCTAGTTACTTTTCTCTATTTGTTTAGTCTCAAATTTTCACAAAGGAGGATATCCTCAGGTATCTGATATTTCTTCATTTTCTGGTCATGTTTAAGTGTAGGGAACCAAGAAGCTGATTATTGGGTATGTTGGAAAGGGGGCTGTTGACTTTGAGTTATGCCTGTGAACTTTGTTAGGGACCCCTGATGTCAAACTATCTTTAGGTGATTCCTCTGAGTCTGAGATTTTCTGCAGAAGACTCTCCTGGTCTCCTGCCTGAAATAGAATGAATGGCCTGGTTGGCCTGTTCTAGAGCCATGTGGGTAGGGACACTGCATCCAATTTGCCTGGCTCCTCTGGATGTGATTGATGGGGCCAGCCCTGCAGGTGTAGGGAAAGACTAGAATAGGGTAGCCCAGCATGCAGGCCAGAAAACAGCCCACAAAAAGATATCCACGTAAATCCCCGGAACATGGGAATGCTCTCTATCTTTGCAACTAAGTTAAGGCTCTTGAGATGAGGAGATAATCCTGGATTATCCAAGTGAGCTCTAAGCACCATCACAGGCATCCTCATAAGAGAAAGGCAGAGGGAGATCAGAGACATGGAGGAGAGGACAATGCAAAGACGGAGTGGAAAGAGATATGACCACAAGCCAAGGAATGCCAACAGCCACCAAAAACTGGAAGTGACAAGGAATGGATTCTCTCCTAGAGCCTCTGGAAGGAGCACAGCCCTGCTGACACTTTGATTTCAGACCTCCAGGACTGTGACAGAATATGTTTCTATTGTGACACCCCACAGTTTGTGATAATGTCTTATAGCAGCCCCAGGAAGCTGCCATACTTACTAGTGTCCAGTGAATCCCCCACTATCAATGTAGTGCCACTGCCCTAAAGCATGCTGGGGTCCACAAGTCCAGACACACTCCTGTTTTATTGTCTCCACAGAATAGTCCTCCAACCTCTCACCCGAGTAGGTGCCCAGTTGCCTAGAATTGAGTGGGGGCTGGGAGCATATGAAAATCTGCTTCTTTTTAGCCAATTTCCTTTCTTTCACACCCTCCTCTCCTCCGCCCACTTACCACTCCCATTTCAGTTTTACTTTCAAAGGCACCTGGTGTCACCAATTCCTGAGCCTTCCGGAGGCTTTTCCGGGGTGGGGGTGTAAATCAGGCTGGACTGTGGCTTTCCCCTCTGCTGCCTGAGGATTGGATTTTCTCAGTTTTGTTGAGCCATTTAAACCCACCTGCTTTCTCTTCCCCAAGATGTTGTCACCGTTGTCTCCTTTCCTGTTCTCTAGTCCTTGAGGACTTAGGCTTTTACACTTGATCTTAGCCAAAAGGCCAAGAAGCGATAGAGGACTTAGGCTTTTTAAAAAATGAATCCCTTCATTGCCAACCTAGTGGGGCCTAGAAGTGTAACAGAGAAGAAGCACATGGAGCTCTCTGCCTCTGCTGAAATCCCACTCCTCCTTCCCTAGAGCTCCAGATCTGACTCAGCTCACCATTCCCCATGCCAAGAGTGGGGCCTACACACACACAGGAAGCATGGGAATGTTTTTTAATGGATCATCTTCAGCAGTGGTTACCCAGTGTGTTTACCACAAGCAATTATTGAGGGGAGTGTCCTAGTTTGGTTTGTCTAGACATGGGAGTGGAGAATTCAGACACCCAAGAAAGAGAAGTCAATGTAGGTGTGTTGCCTGTCAATAGATCTTAATTAAAATGATATATATTAATATATGTACGATATATATGTATTTATATAACACATAAAATCTATAATATATTACATATTATCATACCTATAAAATCTGTGTGGAGAGCATAAAAATTCTTTTTTTTTTTAATTTTGTACTTAAATTCAATTTAGTTAACAGTGTATTATTAGTTTCAGGTGTAGAATTTAGTGATTCATCAGTGAGCATAAAAATTCTTAAATTCATAGATTTCAGAGCCCTGGAATCTATATGGTATCAACTTGTTCAGAGTTTCACTTATAAACTATATTTTCAGAGTACATGCTTTTGGTTAAAATATAATAGGAAGAAAGTTATTTTTGGCATTTTCTATTATGCAAAATGTTAATGCTTATGTTTGTCAAAGGTATTCTTTCATTTCCTATGCATTCAGTCTTCTACAGTTATCTAAAAAACAAAAATGAATATAGAATTTAAAGAATATAAATAATAAGATTGCTATATAGATATCAATATTTATACTCTAATAACAAAAAATTTAACTTTTCCATTTCTCCCTGTACCTTAAAAAAATTATTCATTAATTAGATGATGAAATAAATCTCTGTGAAGTCATGGGGTGCCTGGGTGGCTCAGTCAGTTAAGTGTGTGCCTTCGGCTCAGCTCGGGTCATGATCTCAGGATCCCAGAATAGAGCCCTGCATCCGGCTCCCTAGTTGGTGGAAGTCTGCTTCTCCTTCTCCCTCTGTCCCTACTCCCTGCTCATGTTATCTCTCTCTCTCTCAAATAAATAAAATCTTTAAAAGAAAAAAAAAAAATCTCTGTGAAGTCATAAAAGCAGAAAAATGTTAGTTTATATCTCCTGGCAAAAATATAACAAAATTGGAAAGGGATACAAAATTTACATAAACACTCAATAAGTAGGAAGTTCTAAAACATTCCCTAAGTAAATCCTGTCTCAAAGCAGAAATTATGGGGGTGCCTGGATGGCTCAGTCAGTAGAGCATGTGAACCTTGGTCCTGGGGTCATGAGTTCAAGCCCCACATTGGTCATAGAGATTACTTAAAAAAAAAAAAAAAAAGAAAGAAAGAAAGGAAAGGAAAGGAAAAAAACATAATGAGAGCATCATGGGTCAAAACTCATGAGATATCCTCAAAGTATGTTGTCAAGCAGGTCATCCCTGTGGTCAGCTTGAGTTTTAAACCCACTGGGGAGCTATGTTTAGAACACACACTTCAGACTTGCCCCACCCACTGGGTGAGGGAGTGGGAGTGGGAGCATTTATCCTCCACTTGCACCGATCATTGGTTGAGGGCTCTTCTGGGAGCATTCACTCCCTAGCACAGCCAGCTTGTGCTGTGTTGAGAGGAAGCCCGTGGGCAGCAGTAGGATCCTCCAAGAAGTTATGAGCAGTCATCAGCAGAGTCTATTATGGGAGAGATCCAAAAAGAAACTCAGATTCCCAAGCCCCTCACCTGAGATCCAGGAGGTCAGAGATAGGCCTGGAATCTGTATTTTTTCACAAACTCTCTGAGAAGTAGCTGTTGCACCCGATTCCACTGAATTCTACAAGCCCAACCTTTTCATTTCTGCCTAGTAATTCTAGTGCCTGTTACCTGCTATGTGGCCAGGGCCAGATTAAAATATTAAAGTTCATAGGCATTGAAAAATTACCCCCAACTCATACATAAATCCATGTGAAACAATACTAAACAGTAAACAGAAATGGAAGATCAACAGAGGTTTTCTTTTTCCCATGGTGTGTTAAGCAGAATAATGGCCTCCCAAAGATGTCCATGTGCTAATCCCTGGATTCTGTAATAGGTTATGTTACAATGACAAGGGGGAATTAAGGTTGCTCATCAGTTGACCTTGAGGGATGGGGGGATCATTCTGGATTATCCAGATGGGCTCAATGTAATCACAAAGCTTCTTGTCAAGGAAAGAAGGAAGGAGAGTCAGAGCCAGAGAAGATGAAATGACCAAAGCAGTGGTTGGAGTGATGCCATCGTTGGCTTTGAAGATGGTGGAAGGGGCCACAAGGTATGGGTTGGGGGCAGCCTCTAGAAGCTGGAAAAGGCAAGAAAGCAGATTCTCCCGTAGTGCCTCTAGAAGGAATGCAGCCCTGCCAACATCTTGAGTTTAGCCCCATAATACTTCTAACCTACAGAACACAAAAATAATAAATTTGTATCGTTTTAGGAAAATTCCCTCCAATATGTCTCTTAATATATATCTCCTACCGGTTCTTCTTCTCTGATTGAACCCTGACTCACATACATAGTAACCGCTTTGATTCCCTTTTAAAAATATATGAAATATCAAATTCATTAAAAGTTTTCATTGGAGCCCCTGTTTTGTTGACAGCTTGAGCGTTTTCTAAGCTCTGGGAAAAGAGTGATGAACAAGACATTAAGTTTCCACACCTGTAAAACTGGGCTAATCAGAGTACCTCCTGGGGTTATTACACAGATTAAATAAGTCACTGGGCATAATGGGCTTGGAGCAATGCCTGGTACAGAGTAAGGGTTCAAGAAATGTTCGGGGGTAGCTAGGTGGCGCAGTCAGTTAAGCACCAACCCTTGGTTTGGGCTCAGGTCATGACCTCGGGGTCGTAGGATTGAGCCCGGTGTCATGCTCCATGCTCAGCACAGGGTCTGCTTGTCCCTCTCCCTCTCCCTTTCCTCCCCCCACCTCATGCTCATGCTCATGCTTTCTCTCTAAAATAAATAAAATCTTAAAAAAGAAAAAAAGAAAAAGAAATGTTAGAAGAGGTAAGGAATGGAAGAAAAGCAGAAGAGAGAGACAATCTCCCTGCTTCCAGGGGGCTTAGATCTGACGGGAGGAAACAGGATGATAAACTTAGAAAGGAAAAAAAAAAAAAAAAAAGGAAGGAAAGTAGAGAGGGAGAAAAGAAGGGGAAAAAATACCCAACCATGATAAGTGCCTTAGAAACACTTAGTTTAACACTTCCTCCCCGGGGTCCGCAGCCCCCCGGGGGGCAAATCCAGCCTACCACCTGCTATCAAATGGCCTGTGAGCTAGGAATAGTTTCTATGTTTTCAAATGGTTGAAAACAAGTATTACAAAAATGACAAGAAACTCAAATCTCAATATCCATAAAGTTTTATGGGAACAAAGTCACTCTTATTTAAATCATCTGAGTTTTCCCACTGCAACAGCAGAGTTGAATTGTTGCAACAGAGATCGGAATGCCCACAAAACCTAAAATATTTACAGTTTGGCTCTTTACAGAAAAAGCATGCTGGCCCTTGCTTTAGACTGAGTGAGTGAGTGGTCAGGGAGGTCCTTCCTGAGGAGGTGACATTTAAGCTGAGACCGGGATGGCAAGAAAGAGGAAGGTTGGGGGTAGGAGGGCAGAAAGAACAGAAAACTAAGGTAAAAGCTTCTCTCTAATCCTATAACAGCCTTCCAAAGAGGGGCTCTGTCAAAAGCGATGATGGGACTCAGGTTCTGAAGGTGCAGTGGTGCCCCAGGGTCACAGAGCCATGGATCCTGAGTTGGGATAGGGAACCAGGCCTGCATGCCCTGTTCCAGCCTCTTTTCGGCCTGGCACGGCACAGGAGCCTAGGAACTGCACGTTGAATGGTTTTATTTGCCTTCCTGGGGGTAATGACCGGGGATTTTAGATTTGTTCCCAGGAATAGGTGAGAAGGGCCTGGGATTTGCCCTCAGGCCTAAGGGCAGGTGTTCTGTGGACTCCTGCTTGGCAGCAGGCCTATGACTATCATGAAACAGGCCCTGATAACAGGATCTATGGCAAGGGCAGTGGGTGAAATGCCAGGTAGAATGGGGCGACCCTCAGAGAAGCCAGGAAGTGGCTTTCATCCTGAGGAGCCCACAACTGGCAGCTTGATAGAAAAAGTCCTACCCCCAGCTCCCAGCGGCCCGACTCCAGCCAGGATCTTCTGAGGCTGGAAGGAGACTGACTCAGACAGAACCCCACTCCCAAGCTTCTACGAGCCAGTTCATCTCTGCCAGGCTCTGTGATAAAGGAGAGAAGTAGGCTGTTGGCCCCACTTTAGAGCCAGAGAAATTGAGGCCATGTTGAGAACAACAGGGGGTACTTGGTAAAAACACAAACTCCACGCCTGAATCCTGGCCTCAACATTTTCCAGTGTGTGATTTCAGGCAAATGGCTTAACTTCTCTGTGCTTCAGTTTATAGATATGATAGTATCTGCCAAAAAAAAAAGTAAGGAATTAAGGAAACAAAAGTTCAGCACCACACCTACAGGAAGAACTCAATAAACATTGGCTGACCCTAAACACATTCTCTGTTAGCTTTGACAACAGCCCTAAGAGATTCTAGAGTGGCAGAGGATTCTGGGTATGAGCCAGACAGATCTGTTCTCCACCCAGTTCTTCAGGGCCAAAACCTTGAACTCATCCTTGACCCTTCTCTTTCCTTTACACACCACAGTCCCTCAGAAAATCCTGCCTTCAATATATACCCAGAAGCCAATCATTCCTGTCATCTTCATGATATCACCTTAATCCAAACTGCCATCAGTTCTCACCCAGATTACTGCAAAAGCCTCCTAGCTGGTCATGGGGCTGCCGACCGCCCAACTCTCCCCAAGCAAGCAAAGGGGTCTTGATAAAAAGTCAGGTCGGAGGACTCCTCTTCTCAAAACCCTGTGTTTCCTAACATGTCTAGCTTTAACTCACTCCTTTATTTATTCAATGATCATTTATTATTGAGTATCTACTATGTGCTATGTGCTGCTCTAGACACTGGAGATAAAACAGAACAAAACAGACAAAAACCTCTGCAGTCAGAAAGTTTACATCCTTCTGAAGGGAGGACAGTAAGCAAATGTAGAAGTAAAACAGATAATATGTTAGGTGTTATGGAGAAAAATAACTCAGGGAAGGTTTTGGATTTTATTTTTATTTTTTATTTAAAGATTTGTATTTATTTATTTGAGAGAGAGAGAGAGAGCACTGGGAGAGGGGCAGACCCCCGCACTGGGCAGGGAGCCTGCCATGAGGCTTGATCCCAGGACCCTGGGATCATGACCTGAGCCAAAGGCAGACACTTAACCAACTGAACCACCTAGGCGCCCGAGGTTTTAGATTTTAAACAGGGTGGTCAGTGAAGGCGTAATGAACAAGGTAAGAGTTAAATAAAAAGTCCCAAAGTGGGAGAAGGTGAGATCCAAGGGGCAACTCACAAGTGGAGTATTCTAGACAAAGCCCTGAGCAGTACAGAGGTGGAAGTGTTCCTGGTGTGTTTCACGCACACAGGGGAAGCCACTGTGACCACAGCGAAAAATGTGCAGGAGCGGGAGAGTGGATTGACCTCAGAGGGGTCAAGGGGGCCGGGTTGTTGAGTCTTGTGGGTTCTCCAAGTCTTTTTTTTTTCTTTTTTTTTCTTTGAGATTAGAAGCCAGTGGAGGTTTTATTTTTTTATTGTTATTATTAGTTTTTTTTTAAGATTTTATTTATTTATTCATGAGAGACAGAGAGAGAGAGAGAGGCAGAGGGAGAAGCAGGATCCCCTCTGAGCAGGGAGCCTGATGCGGGACTCGATCCCAGGACCCTGGGATCATGACCTGAGCTGAAGGCAGACGCTTAACCATCTGAGCCACCCAGGCGCCCGTTATTATTAGTTTTAAAGATTTCTTTTATTTCAGAGATCATGAGGGGAAAGGATGGGAGGGGCAGAAGGAGAAGCCGACTCCCTGCTGAGCCAGGAGCCCCAGGACTATGCGGGGCTCGATTCCAGGACCCTGGGATCATGACCTGAGCTGAAGGCAGACGCTTAACCCGTTTAACCACTGAGCCACCCAGGTGCCCCCCACCCCCCCAGTGGAGGTTTTAATTTAAGTAGGGGAATGACTAGAGTTTTAAAGGATCACTGTGCTGGGCACCTGGCTGCCTCAGTCTGAAGAGCATGCGACTCCTGATCTCAGGGTCTTGAGTTCAAGCCCCATGTTGGGTGTAGAGATTACTTAAATAGATAAAAAACTTTTAAGTTTTTTTAAATTTTTTTTTAAGGATCACTGGGCTCCCCTGTGTGAAAGATCACAGGAAACATCAGCAGAGCCTGTGAGACAGTTTATGGTGTAGGCAGCTACAATAGCTGTTTGAGGTATGATGGCTTGGACCAGGAAGGAGGTAGCAACAGCAGAGGTGATGTCAAACCCACACACCTTACACAAGGTTAGGAGCCCTCCTTATGGGGTCTCCCTTACCCCTACAAGCCTTGTTCCTTCCTGGATCCCAAACCCCACAGACCACGACTAGGCACATACAGGTGTCTAACGAGTATTGGTTGACTACACAGACGAATGAATGAATGATCCAGGCCTAGGTCATCATCACCACCTATTTTATTATCTTTTAAAGATTTATTTTAGAGAAAGAGAGCATGAGCAGGGGGAAGGGCATAAGGAGAGAAGCAGATTCCCAGCTAAATGCAGAGGAGGGCGCGGGGGGGGGGGGGGTGGGCTGGATCTCATGACCCTGAGATCATGACCTGAGCGGAAATCAAGAGTCTAAGGCTTAGCTGACTGAGCCACCCAGGTGCCCCTCATCATCACCTATTTTAATGATAGGCATATAGTCAGAAGTCAGTAAATGCTTACAAATAGAATACTGCACAATTCTGCAAGGCCAGGTGTCTAGTCCTCTTCACAGGGAGGAAAACTGGGGCTGAGACTGGGGACGTGTCCCCTGGGGTCCCTCTACACAGCCTAGGCTAGAAGCTTCCTTCCCAACTTTCCGTGTCAAGTCCTGGACACTGGGCGGAGAGCGTCTGCTCTCAGGGTGAGTCACAGTGACCTCACGGGAGTTCCCCTCAAACCTTCCCCGCCCCGGGCTGGAGAAAAGCCAAAACTCCATAGGGCCAGGAGGTCACCAAGCCCAAGCCGGTCAGGTGTCCTAAAAGTGCCCTGGCCGGGTCCTCCCCCGTTCAGCCCACAGAGACGAAGAGACAGAAGGGCCGCTTGCTCACGGCTGAGGCCCCGCCCCCCGCTTGTCGGCCGGCCCGCTCCTCCAGCGGAAGCCGGAAGCAAAAGCAGTCCCTGCTAGCCCCCGGCTCCGAACTCGGTGGTCTTGGAGGCTCCGCAAGATGTGGGAGAAGATGGCGGAAGAGGAGTGAGTGGGCTTTTCCCGGGCGGCGGAGGCGGCAGGGCTGGGCCCCGGCGGGTGACAGCGAGAGCCTCAGGCCTCCCTCTGGCCCTGAAAGGCGGAGCTCCTTGTGGCTCTTGGCCAGGACTGACCATGCCGGCGCCAGCGAGGAGGGCGGGAGGGACGGGCCTGGGCGCAGCCCGGCCCTGCAGCCTCCTAAGGTCAGATTCTCGTCTAGGGAACCGGCAGGCCGGGGCAGGCATCGAAAGCCGTCCGGCGGAAACCGAAACCCCAATTCCACTTTCCCATTTTTCGGTCTTATGATCAGGGAGAGCTCCGCCGCCTCCTCCAGGAAGTCCCCCCCCCCCCCCCACTGTAACGGTCGTTTTTCGCATCTGTTTCCTCCACGGAGTTTCATTCATTCGTTAACTGTTGGCCATTTACTCTATTCCAGGCCCTGGGCACATAGTAGTGAAGGAGGCCGACCAGGAGCCGCCCTCAGGTAGTTTCCATTCTAGTGGGGAAAGACCCTAAGTAGGCAAGATGATTTCAGAGTGCTAAAAGAAAACGGAAGTGTTAGGATGGGAGAGTCCGTCTAGGAAGAAGTGACGTGCCCGCTGAAACTAATGAGAAGGAGGGATAGGAGAGAGAACAAGCAAATGCAAAAGGCTGGAAGCAAGAAGGAGCTTAGTGTCTTTGAGGGACAGAAGGAAAGGCAGGATGGCTGGAATGTAAAGAGCGAAGGGGCTAGCTGTACAAGATGAGATGAGGGGCGGGGGTGGGCGTCCTGTGTCCCCCAGGTACTTAGCCGGAAGGACCACTCTTTAGTCCGTCTCCGTATCTGCCGGGCACAACCTATTGCATGTTGTAGATGCCGTATCTATGTGAACCGGTTTGTAAAAATTAAAAAGGAATCCCCGTGGTTGAAATCTGACCCCCTCACCTGACATCTTTTCAGATATGTCTCTTGGCTGGCTGGGTGGTCATTTCATTTCGTCTGCTTATTTATTCAGCATATGCTCTATTGCAGACACCAAACTGGGCCTCAGCAACGCAAAGCAAAAGAGGTGGTATGGCCCAGTGATTTCAAGTTTGGTCTCAAACTTGGTTAGCTGAGATATTGGCCAGGTTATGCAACCTATCTGAGCTTCAGTTATTCATGGGTAAAAAAGGGAAAGGAATAGTCCCCACCTCAGGCCTGGTATGCCTATTAAATGAGAGGTTGTATGTTATATAATCCCTGGAGTGAAGCATTTACTCAATAAACATGAGCTGTTACAATCACAATTGCAATGATAGCACTAGTTTACAGTCTGACCCCAAAGTGAGGAGAGAGCGCTGGTGAAGGACATAAGAGGTGGGGTGGGTGCAGTATTACAGAGGAGGTTACATTTGAGCCTTTAGAAATCTGAGGATTTTATAAAGCAGGGTGGGCTGTTCCAACCAGATCAACAATTGGGTAAATTCAGGTGGCTTCTTCAACTTGCTGCTATAATTCAAGGAAAAGAATGTAAACAGGAGAAATAAAGGCGCCAAGTAAATAACAGTGGATCTTGGAACGTGATGAGACTTCAGTTTGTCTCCATTTAAATCCCCCATTAAATGCCAAAGAGCAGGCAGCATTTTGTTTCTGCACTGGCCCTGATACCCCCTTGTTCCTGTCCTCTGAGTGGCTGTGTTCAGAGCACCTGAAACCACTGGTACTCTCCTGCTGTGGCAGGCAGGAATTTTCTGAATCAGTTTCTCTCTGAGGCCTGCCAGTGGTTATAAGACTTGTGAATCCCATCATCCTCTGTGCCAGGTGCTCCTTCTGTTTGTGTATGTGTGTTGATACTCAGGCCCTTTTCCCTTTATCTAATCCTGCTGCTTTTTATGTCCAACAGGTTCCCTAACACAACTCACGAAGGTTTCAATGTCACCCTTCACACTACCCTGGTTGTCACCACGAAACTGGTGCTCCCGACCCCTGCCAAGCCCATTCTCCCTGTGCAAACGGGGGAGCAGGCTCAGCAGGAGGAACAGTCAAGCGGCATGACCATCTTCTTCAGCCTCCTTGTCTTAGGTGAATGTGGAGACACCCTCATTTGCCATCTTGAGTGTCTGTGTGTGCTGTCTATAAGGCCAACCCTGTCTAAGCCACCATTTACTTGATGTCAAGTCTTCCTTTCATTTGGTTTGATGTCAAACACTGAGGGACAATGATCAGTTCATAAGAGGCACTCCTTTTTCTATAAAATCATCGAGCCTAGCAATTTTGAAGTGCTCTTTATATAATATCTTAGATGTCATTTGAAAGAAAGAAGGGATTTTTGACCTAGAAAGAACCTTGAACGTCTTCTAGTTTAATGGATTTCAAACACGTGTGTGTGTGTGTGTGTAGGTGTGTGTGTGTGTGTGTGTGTGTGTGTGTGTGTGTGTGTGTGTGTGTAGGTGTGTAGGTGGTGGTGGGAGCAGGAGGTGGGCTGAGTCAAATAGGAGGGCATCTGACTTTCTGACCAGAGCAGCATTTTGTCTCCTGTTAGGCTTCTGTGTAAATTTTATTTAATTAAAGGTTTTGTTGCTGAGTAAAAGATCAGACACCCCTTTCCTTACCCTCTGTCTCCCATTAACCGTGGTTATGACTTTTACCATGTCTGTATACCACCTATGTTGTTGTTTACTTATGTAATGTTTTTCTTTGAACAGATTCACTCTCAAAAGTCTCGTTTTGTTCAACCTCCTCCAGTCATGGGTGAGAAAATTTAGGCCTAGAGAGATCAAGCAATTGACATGCCTGGTTTCTGGAAGACCAGAGATTAATATTTGGGTTGCCAGACATCAGTCGAGAAGTTTAGGTAAAATGCAATAACTTAGATGCCTCCTAGAGACTGTAGACAACTGTTTTAGACCAAAAAACAAAACAAAACAAAAAGTCGAAACTGCACAACCACTTTGGACCAGCTGACAAAGGAAGAAATAACTTCAAATTTGACCCAAATCCAAACTCTTACTGGATGAGTAAAGTTGGCATAGTTACATTTTCCAGTTTTCTTTTCATGATACTGAGCCGTATTTCTAATTAGATTAGGTCTTTTCAGAGGAATGGGAACTACAACCTGATTGAAAGGCACGAAGCATTTCGCTGATGTCATTGAGGACTTTTTTGAAAACTGGAACTTCTTTCACATTTATATTCAGATTCTGTTAATGGTCAAATAATTTTAATAACCTAATCATTTGATTTAAAATCCCAGGACTCAGCCTTATCTCTCTCAGATCCTAAAAAACTTTTAAATTGGGGGCACCTAGGTGGCTCAGTTGGTTGAACATCCGACCCTTGGTCTCAGGTCTTGAGCTCATGGCTGTGAATTTGAGCCCTGTGCCGGGTTCCGTGCTAGTCGAGTAGCCTGCTTAAAAAACAAAACAGAACAAAAAAACCCATACAACTTTTAAATCGAATACTGCAAAAGTACACAAACCACAAGCGTGCAGTGTCCTATATGGACCTGATATGCTCAAGTAATTGTGTACCTTGTGAATGTAGTTGAATTCTGCTCCTAGGGGATTATTCCGACAAAGACTCTTTTGTTTTTCCTTTTTCCTCTGTGATAGTAGTTGAATATAAACAAAGCAGTTCTTTTCTTGATTAAGAAGTCTTTAGTACCTGACTCCTTAATCCTGAAGGACCAGTATTATTAGCCTTTTTACATTGTTGTCAGCTTGATAAGGTAGACAGCATACAAGACAGGCCTGGAAGAAAACTTTTGTTTTGTAGTCACTTTGTTTCATGGGAAGATAATAAGGCTAAGTCAGACTTTCCAAAGTAATTTTCAGGGTGTGGGGCATTGTAGGTTAGTTTGTGCCAGAAACCACAAAACAGGTTGTTATAGCGCTTTTTAATCCTGGCAAGACCCTGCGCAGTGGTAACAGATCTTTGGGGCCAGAAAGGTCTGAGCTGTATTTATTAGTGCTATATATTTTACTTGGATCGTCTTTTCAAACAGTTCATAAACCTAGAGTCACACTAGTGTCAGGTGGGTTTTGTTTTCGCCTCATCAGACTGTTGGCAGTCTACAAATCAGTATCTCCGCTTTATATGTGTAGGTCAGCATGCAGTAGCAGAATGGAATGCTTTCTTTTTCAATAAATTTGAAGACATTTTTGCTCCTTTCTTGTATGTTATCAACAGTATATTTTATATCTTAGATGTCCAAACAATATACATCTGATAAGGTTAAAAAAAATTACAGTTAATAAGTATCTTGCTAACTCACTAAATACATGAACTGCAGTGAATTGAGGGAAATACTAGTCCATAGTTTATTCTAGACTTCAGGAACTCCTAACCTGGGACACATTTAATCACTTTTGTTTACTGTTTCATTTTTTTTTTTTTTTTTAAGATTTTTATTTATTTGACAGGGAGAAAGACAGCCAGAGAGGGAACACAAGCAGGGGGAGTGGGCAGAGGGAGAAGCAGGCTTACCACAGAGCAGGGAACCTGATGCAGGGCTCCATCCCAGGACCCTGGGATCATGACCTGAGCCGAAGGCAGACACTTAACGACTGAGCCACCCAGGCGCCCCTACTATTTTATTTTTTTTAAGATTTTTTATTGGGGCGCCTGGGTGGCTCAGCCGGTTGGGCGTCTGCCTTTGGCTCAGGTCATGATCTTAGGGTCCTGGAATCGAGCCCAATGTCAGGTTCCCTGCTCAGCGGGGAGCCTGCTTCTCCCTCTCCCTCTGCCTGCTACTCCCCCTGCTTGTTTTCTCTGTCTCTTTATTATTTCAGAGAGAGCACAGAGAGGGGAGGGGCAGAGGGAGAGGGACAAGCAGACTCCCCACTAAGCAGGGAACTCAATGCGGGGCTCAATCCCGGGACCCATGAGATCATGACCTGGGCCGAAGTCAGACACTTAACTGAGCCCCTCAGTTACTGCTTTTGTTTACTATTTTAGTCAAGTCAAATGAAAGTGTAACTTTTATGTCCTATAAGCTTGTGAAAAGATTTCAGTGTATTCCCCTTTTTTGAGGAGGGATGCCAAAACTCTTGTTACTTTTGACTTTAGAAGCTTGAAATCAGTTGATTTACACTTAACCGTTGATGATCTTTGACTCTGCAGAAACAATGGTGAGTCATTTTTTTTGACTTACATTAGAGTTAACAGTTAGCATCATTTGACACATTTTATGGGCCATTAAATTTATGGAGTTATTAAAATTGATATGCCTATGTTTTAATATAGTTTCCATAATTATTACTTCGGCCATGAACATTTAGAAGTATATTAACTTGGAGCGTACCTATCCTCCTTACCACACAGAAGTTTTTGCCCTTCTTTTTTTCCAAGTATACTTGAAAACATGTACTTGTTGGTGTATAGGCGCATATACGTTCATAAGCACATTCACACGTATAAGCACATCTAGCTTGGATTTTGTTTTAATATAAATAGGATCCTATAACTTGCTTTTTCATCTCACAGAATGTCTTGGAGGTCTTTTTCTGTTACTACTCTTTTTTGTATCTACTTCATCTTTTTTCTTTTTTTTTTTAAGATTTTATTTATTTCAGAGAGAGAATGAGAGATAGAAAGCACGAGAGGGAAGAGGGTCAGAGGGAGAAGCAGACTCCCTGCTGAGCAGGAAGCCCGATGTGGGACTCGTTCCCGGGACTCCAGGATCATGACCTGAGCCGAAGGCAGTCGCTTAACCAACTGAGCCACCCAGGCGCCCCATCTTTTTTTCTTTTAAAGAATGTATATTTGTTAAAAGAAACAAAATATATCCCATTTTAACCATTTTACAGTGTATGATTCAGTGGCATTTAGTACACTCACGATGTTGTGCAACCACCACCATTATCTAGTTCCAGAATGTTCTCATCACCCCAAAGGGAGACCCAGTACCCTTTAAAAGCTGTCACTCCCCATCCTCCCCTACCCACAGTCTCTAGTAAACACTATTTTGCTTTCTATTCCTAGGAATTTGCCTACTCCATTTCAGGCAAATAGCATCATACAATATGTGACCTTTTATATCTGGCTTTTTTCAGTTAGCATTGTATCTTCAAGGTTCATCCGTGTTGTAGCGTGTGTTAGAACTGCGTTAATTATTATGGGTGAATAATAATCCACTGTAGATACAGCACATCATGTGTATCCACTCATCAGTTGATGGACATTTGGCTTGTTTCTACGTTTTGGCTATTGTGAATAGTGCTGCCGTCGACATTTGTGAGAAAAGTCAGACGTTATTCTTATTTTGGCGACTGAGGAACAAAGGCAGTTGGGAGGGAGGTGGTGGGTGCCTGTGATTAAGGGCCCAGGGTTGGAATTGGGCTCAACCCTGCAGCACCCACCAGTGATGTGAGATTATGATAATAATTAGTTAAGAGGGGTGTTGGGGGTCAAATGAGACAGTGTTTGGGAAGTGCTCAGTGCACCACCTGGCTCATGGGGAGCCCTCTCCCAGTGGGAGCCCTAGTACCTAGCTGAGGGGCAGGCACCCCATCTTTTGGTCTCTGATGTTCTCATCACCAGACCAAAATATTTACTTTGTCCCCTTTGTATAAGACTCTCACTTCCTTCTCTATTCCAAGAGAACCTATCACATGGAGGCAAAATACATTGTGTCAGCATCTTCTGTTGCAGTTATATTTGCATAAAAGTGGTTTCGTTGACTTCCTTCTCACCATTTCAGGTTTCCCAGTTGATTATTTCAAAAAAAGTTGAAGACGTCTCAGAATCAGATTGATTCAAAAAATGATTGTATGAGGCTTAACAGGTTAGAAAAACATTAGATGTCTGTTGCTCTTTCAGTAAACCCTGGAACACAAACTAGTCCAGGCATATAAAGAAATATGGAGACAATGTTATAAACACTGTGAGTCTGTTTCCGGGTTAAGAAATAAGAGCTTGAAAATATAACTGCAGTTTATTATGTCATTGTCCCTTGTACATTTTCCTGGCAGCACCCCCAGAAGTAACCATGGCTTTGAACTTGGTGTTTATTATTTGAAATTGTGCCATTTTAATAATGTCTTATTTTTTCCCCACAGCTATCTGCATCATATTGGTGCATTTACTGATCCGATACAGATTACATTTCTTGCCAGAGAGTGTTGCTGTTGTTTCTTTAGGTAAGTGCTTATCAGTGATCCTATAAGAAAAGCAGTAACAATAACTTTTTTTTTTTAGTGTCTTCTTAGTGCCAGGAACCACATGAGATGTGGTACGTTCCTGATTTCATTTAAGCCTCACTGCCACTTGCCATGAGGGTGTTATGATCCCATTTTACAGATGAGGACACTGTGGCTTCAGAGACGGGCGATGACCTCCTAGAGATCACATAGATGCCCCTCTGTATAACTTGAAGGCCTTTCTGCTTCTAGAACTACCCTTGGGGCACATTGACCTCTGTTACCAGGCTGTGCAGACACCCAACTCAACTAAGGCGAGTAATTGACACTTAATTCATAGGGTCACTGAATTTTATAGCCAGAAGGGACTCTCACTTTAGGTCTAGGAGTAGGAATGGCTCACTTCCATGTCAGTCAGATCTAAAGTCTTCAGGAGCATTCCATTCTACCTCACTTAATTTCTCTCTTGTTTCCTGCGGCAGTTAATCGTTAAGATAGTTAGCCTCTGTATGTCAACTATAATTCAATAATAAAGAATAAAAGAAAAGATAATTAGCCTCTGTTTAGAGGGAATGAATCGGTGTAATAACAGATGCGAGCTCACATGACAGTTAATTGAAATGGTTAATGAAGGAAGGTATAGGGACCTTATTTTTCAGTAAGTAGTAAAATCAAGACTAAAATGTGGGTGGGAAGGGCGCCTGGGTGGCTCAGTCGTTAAGCATCTGCCTTCGGCTCAGGTCATGATCCCAGGGTCCTGGGATCGAGTCCCACATTGGGTTCCCTGCTCGACAGGAAGACTGCTTCTCCCTCTCCCACTCCCCCTGCTTGTGTCCCTCTCTCGCTATCTCTCTCTCTGTCAAATAAATAAATGAAATCTTTAAAAAAATAAAATAAAACGGGGGGGTGCTTAAGGCATAGTATATAAGCTTTCGCTAAGATCAGCTAAGGCGTTCATGAGTTTATGAAATTGTAGTTACTTTTATTAGATTCCACTTGTCTACTAATGATATTTAATTTTTCCTTATCATTGATGGTCTGTAAGTTAATTTTCTTTGCCTTATAGGTCTTGTTTAGCATATGTAGTAGTACTTTTACAGTATAGCGATGGTTTAGGTTAGCTTTGGAGATGAACATTCAGACTTTGATTCACCTCCTCCTGTACCATCTGCATTCCTACTACCCTGGTTCAGCCCCTCCTGTGTTTTCCCTGGGCCTCACGTTACTACTAAGTGTCAGGTTCTCGCCTGTGAGCTTTTGCATTGCCACCTCATGTAAACCTCATAACCCACCAGTGATGCCACATCTTAAGGAGCTACACCACTGGATAGTACTGATCTTCAGTGAAGAGTTGGAAAACAATTTTTCTCAGAGTTCCCGTTCTTTATTTAGCAGGCTCTAGAGTGGCACATCCTGGTAGATTCGAACAACCTTAGCTAACGAGATAGTCTTTGAGCTCTAAGCATGGGATGATCATTTATTAACATCCCTTTCCTGCTATCAGGCATACTAAAAATAACCTACACAACTAATACCTATTCTGGGACATTCAGTAAAGACTTAAAACATGACTCCAAGGAATGTACAGTTTTGCGGTCAGTTTTCATAGTTTCTTAGAATAAGAACGGTAGTTGGTGTGTATTTAGGTATTCCGTGTGCACATGGAAACGATAGTTCTTATAATTTGGTTTGGAATGTCATGTTCTTCGCTCTGAATGTTTGGGTAACTGCTTGTGTTAGGAGTTACAGCAGACATTGTTTGTTGCCTGCCCAAGGGCCTTTCCCCCTTCTTCCTTGAAAATAGAACCCTAATTTTGATTTTATTTATTTATTTTTTAAAGATTTTATTTACTTATTTGACAGAAATTGATAGCGAGAGCAGGAACACAAGCAGGGGGAGTGGGAGAGGGAGAAGCAGGCTTCCAGCCAAGCAGGGAGCCTGATGTGGGGCTCGATCCCAGGACCCTTGGATCATGACCTGAGCCAAAGGCGGATGCTTAATGACTGAGTTACCCAGGTGCCCTGCTAATTTTGATTTTAAATTTGAAATAACATATCAAAAGGTATCTTGCCACAGTTGCACTCAAAGAAGTCGGGCTCCTCCACGTCAAGACTGGTCTTTATGCCATCATGATAATTCCACTCTGCCATTGATTGGTTGAACGGGGTGAAGGCAGCAAGGCAGTATGAAACCCCGTTCTGGCCTGTGAGACCACGGAGAAGGGCTGAGGTGCACGGCACTCTATCCTCTCTGATAAAAAAAAAAAACTCCCCTACCTTTGATGCTGTCCTGTGAGGATGTGATGCCTGGAGAACTTGTGGACGTCTTGTGATCACTGTGGCTCAGACACAAAAGCCAGAATGCTAAGGATCGCCAAGGGGACAGATGGGAAACCCGGATTCTTGACTGCGTTGTTGGTTTTGTTGAATTGATAGTTCTAAAGCTGCCTGTTATATGAAATAACAAACATCTGTGGTTGAAGCCATTTTTGGGCAGGTGTTCTTTTACTTGCAGCTAAAAGCATCTTAACTGATACAGGACTCTTTTCACTTAAGCAAGAAAATCAGTTAAAATTGATTCAAAGCAAACACATTGGTGGGGGTGGAGTTGTACACCCATTGGCCCATGGAACCGAGAAAGCTACGGGGGGCTCTAACTTCAGACTTAGCTGGATCAAGTCTCCTAGACTCCGTTTTTCTTCATTTCTCAACAGTGCTTCCCTTTGTTTTGGCTTCACTCTCAGGCAGGCTCTCTCCTGAACCTTTCCAGCTTCAGGTGTACTATCCTTACAGTAGCAATCACAGAGGGAAGAGTGACCTCCTCTTCTCCCTGTTTCCACCAGAAGTTGTAGGATGAACTCTGACCTCATGGCCTCCCCAGCCTGGACAGGCAGTGGAATGGTGTTGGGGATTGGCCAAGGCTCTCCATCTACAGGGTTAATTTCTTCACTGATGTAGCAGAAATAACTAGCCTGTACAGCCAGGTCATGGGAGGGTTGATGGAGAGTAAGTCTTGCTTTCAAAACTTCCGTTAGCTAACTCAGGTGATTGGAATGCTAAGAGCAGTTCCAGGGAGAGTGGCAGAGTCCAGAAAGTATTTTTTATTATGTTAGAGGACATTTGGTTAGAATTTGGAAATGTTGACAAAGCTATCAAAATAGTCCTGTATTTCATAAAGCTATGTAAATTGAAGGAGAACTTTTTTTCTCTTACTGGAGCAAAGTGTAACAAAATATTGATATATCCACCATTTCAAGAGTTTCCAAGTTTTGTGCCAACAAAGAATCTAGATGAAGCTGCCAGAGAAAATGGGGTTTTCCTTCTTTCAGGGATAAACTCTCCTGGCCTACCTCTTCTAGCCCAGAGTTGCTTTTCAGTTTGCCGTCATTTAGAGACACGCTTGGCCTTTGATGTTAAACATTCAGAGTTCCTAAGAAATTATTGGTATAGAAAAGGACTATCTGCCCTTTAAAAGCACATTTTCCCCCTCCTATTTTATTGTGTTTTCAGATGAATCTCCAGACTTTTCTCATTCTTTTATAAAAAAGTATCAACATGAAATTTTAAAAGATATTTTCTTGACCCTTCAAAGCTTTTGGATACTTTCTATACTTATGGAATTCTGTAGCTTAGGCCTTTGAAAAAAATTTTTTTTCTCTTTTTTGCACAGAGAGCTATACAGAAACAGAAAAATCCTTTTCATTGACAATTTCAGCTATTTTTATTATGCTTCCTTCTCTTCCAGACCACATGTAGGCATATACATGGAGATTAGATGACTTTACTTGGTTTGAGTTTATATCATTTTTTGTGTTCTTTCGTTTTTACTACTCCTTCCGTATATTAAGTTCATATATTTACTTTTGTTGGTGCTGGTTCACTATATATTTTGGGCTGAAATTTATAAGGTTTAAAAATGAAATAATTGTACTGCCTACTACCCACTGTTGTATGTAGCAAAACAGGAGATTTCTCTCCTCCCCTCCCCTCAGTCATACTTTATTTTAGAGAGAAAAGTCAGAAGGGGTTAAGTAAGTACTGGAAATTTGCCCTATCCGATGCCAGTACTACCAATTAGACAACCCAGATTTGATTGCATCACTGACTAGGGTGCACACAGGAGTGCTCCCTTGTCATAACCTTCTTAATCTGTGCCTTTAGTTTTATAAACTCATTCTTGTTTTGACTAAAGGATTTTAATTTTTTTAATTTAGTGCTCTTTGTGTCATTGGGGGTTTTAAGTGGAAAGTGATGAAAAAATCACTTGGTTCCTGAGTTATTGACGAAAAGTAATTCAGGAAAAAACAGATGTAGTAATGATATTCTAATTGTACTTAAGTTCTAAAAAAAATTTTTCTTTTTTTTTTTTTTTTAGACAAAGTGAGAATCCTAGCTGTAACCATAACAGCTTCTGTTCCTTTTTAGACTATTAAAGTCTAACTAATGCTGACACAGCTTACAGTGTCTCACGAGGAACTCTCTCTGAATCTGAGGTGCTTTGATTTTTCTTTTTCTTTTTTTTTTTTAAGATTTTGTTATTTGAGAGAGAGAATGAGAGAGAGAGCGAGCACATGAGAGAGGGAGAGTCAGAGGGAGAAGCAGACTGAGCAGGGAGCCCGATGCGGTACTCGATCCCAAGACTCCAGGATCATGACCTGAGCTGAAGGCAGTCGCTCAACCAACTGAGCCACCCAGGCACCCCTGCTTTGATTTTTCTTAGAGAAGAAATAGGCATTCGTTTGTTGGTGTTAAGAGTAGCTGTCTTAGAGGCAGAGGCCAAAATTGGTTGTCAAATTGACAAAATGATCACATTAGACTCAGGATTTTCGAGGCCGTCGCATTCCAAGGAAGGGTGCTAGCGCAGACTCTTAGTTCCTGGACACAGGTCAGAGGTGATGAGGTCTCCTTGGAACACCTGTTGCTCTTTTACTGCTGTGAACTCAATGTGTGCTCGGTGTGGAATAACTTCCTCCTTTTTCCTGGAGTCTTGCTTGGATTTCCCTAGTTTTATGATCATCTTCTCTTAGTTGAGCATTTTATCATCCGTAGGTTGGATTTCATATTTAAATCTCCTAGTTATGCCAGAGTAGGGAGATAGGCTAAATTTTAAAACATGAAATGTTATTAAATAATTGTATTCTGACATCTGCATTTTGGGTTGATTTCTTGAATTTCCTCTCTCACCACTTAAATGTTCTCCTCTGTGGTGGAAAAAGGAATAATGTGAGCTACTTTTTTTTTTTTAAAGATTTTCTTTGTTTATTTGAGGGAGCGAGAGCGCACGAGAGGGGGGAGGGTCAAAGAGAGAAGCAGACTCCCCGCCGAGCAGGGAGCCCGATGCGGGACTCGATCCCGGGACTCCAGGATCATGACCTGAGCCGAAGGCAGTCACTTAACCAACTGAGCCACCCAGGCGCCCTAATGTGAGCTACTTTAAAACAAAACATATAAAACAGGCTTTCCCCAGAAAACAAACAGCGCTGAGGTATGGATTCCCATCTTTTAGTTAGAGTATCTTTGAGGTATCTGCTTTCAAATAGGTGGCAGAATCAAGGATTGGATTTTCAAAATTACCTTATGATAATATAACTTGATTCTATAATTACAGCTGCCAAAATGTGCTAAAAATATTTTCAAAACAATCATTTGTGGGTAAAAGAGTATTACATAATTATATTCCTTTTTGCTTCATTATATAGTAGCAGGCCTGTCTCCTCATGACGAACAGGGTCAGTTATCCCTGCCAGTATGGTAACCTGTTTCTAGGCCTGCTGGTCTTTTGGCTCAAGGAGCCCAAAGGGACCAGGCAGCAGCCACTGTAACTCTTACTATGTGAACCCTGGGGTAATGTCACCTTCTGGGAGCCAGGACCTTTCGACCCCCTGAGCCTGAAGTTGCAGCCTAAGGAAGCAGAAGTTCCCCAAGTAGGGATCGCTGGTCCCAGATGAGTCCCTGAGAATGATGTTGAGTGGGGCCACTCCTACTTTTACCCATTGTGTGTTGTCTGTACCCATGCTTACCCCTGCGGATGTACCGCCCTATAATGGCCATTGGTGTTTTGTTTTGTTTAAGATTTTTATTAGAGAGAGCGATCACGTGCGCATAAAGGGGGGAGTGAGGGAGAGGCAGATGGAGAGGGAGAAGCAGACTCCCTGCTGAGCAGGGAGCCCCATGCGGGCTCCATCCCAGGACCCTGGGATCACAACCTGAGCCAAAGGCAGACGCTTAACCAACTGGGCCACCCAGGTGCCTCTGGCTATTGGTTTAAGGAGTAAATTGCATCCTTGGGGGGAGCTCCATTCTTCATAGCATGTCCTCTCCAAGTTGGTGCCTCAGCTTCTCTGAGACCCTCTTACCACTCTGGCTGGCCAGCAGCTTCTGCATGGGGTGGTATGTGGTATAGGACCATGTGGAGTCCGTGGTCACATGCCCACTGCTGCCCCTTCTTTGCCATAAAGGGAGTCTCTTAGTTTGAAAGTGGATCAGGCACTTGTGGGCCCTGGACAGTGGCACTAGCCAAAAGACATACAGCCAGCACACGCGTCAGTCTCAGTCAGGATGAACTACCGCCCTTTCCATTGATGTAATGGAGTTGCCATCCTGTAGCTAGCTGGTCTTCACAAGGGATGGAACCACATCAGGTGATAGGTGTTGGTCTCTGTGGCTGTCCAGTGCTCCACTCGGCAATGGCAGTAGCTCGCACAGCCATGGTGTGAGGGGTTCATGCTGTCGAGCCCCTGCCCAGCTCCCGTCTCTGCCACCATATCTTCTGTGTTCACGAGCCCATTGCACAAACACTGACGTGGCTGAGCCGAGAGGCGGGCTGAATCCTCCATGAACCAAGCTTGGGTTTTTCCTCTTGTCAGCTGGTCATGAAGAACTCCCAACGAGGCGGTATGTAAGGCCATATGTAGGAACCGAGAGAGGTGTTGACATAACAGCCATAGCGGGCACAGAGGCCTGGGGCGCCTGTTCACGCCTGTGTCCTCTAGGCCCACCCAAGCCTGATCTGCAATGTAACACTTTCATCTTACAATGCATTGCTGCTGGGCCCACCTGGCCTTAGAGCTGGGTAGATATGGCAACCTCTCTTAGAAAGGACAGTTCTGAGCACATGAGCACTTGATGTCCTATGCTCAGATACTCTGTCTCTACCAGGGCCCCAGAGCATGCCAGGAGCTCTTTGGGTTTTTATCCTCAGGTGTTTTTCAAATGGTGTATAGTTTCTCTGCTGCAAATGGCAAGACCTTGCTCCAGAACCCCAGAGATCTATGCTGAGCAGCCCTCCTATTGCAGCTTGCCTGAGACATCACACACCATCCCTTTCTACCATAGATACTTCTACTACTGTGTGGTCTTCCACTTGGTACGGCAGAAGCAGCAAAGCTGCTTGAACTGCAGCCCGACCTGCTGCAGGGCCCTTTCTTCTGGGCCCCGCTCAAAACTTTCAGCCTCCTAAACCAGCAAATGGATTGAAGTAGTTTTCTTCAAACCTGGAGGAGGCCTACCAGGCCTTGCGCTTCTTTCTCAGTGGTGGGAGGCGGAACGTGCTTTGCTTGAAGGCATGTTCTGTCATGCTGCAGACCACTTGACCCCTAACAGCTTCCCTGGTGGGCAGGTCCCTGAAACTTTCTATCCTCTGAAGCCTCTGTGTCTCACCAAGACATTGACTCGCCACTTCTTGTCATATCAGATTAACATGATATCCACAGTCTAGTGGACCAATGTGTTGTCCCGGGGAATGTCCATATGGCCTGGGTCCTTTGGGACTAGGTTATGACAGAAAGCAGGAATTAACAGAAGGCGTTTGACTTATTTGGAGCTTCTTTGTAATCTCTAAATAGCCTGGGGAGCTCTGTATTCCAGCAAGGAGGTGGGGGCACTTCTCCCAGCCCAGAGGGTCCACAGGAATCTGGAGGTTCAAGGTGTTCGTGTACATCTCCCCAAGATAACTCCCCCACGTCTCAGAGTCCCACTTCTTCCTTAGCAGGCCTGGCAGGAGAAGGTATAGATGGACCTTCTTGAGTTCAACTTTCTCGGAAGATCTGCCCCTCTGGCGGTTAAGTCCCATGCCTGCTCTTCAGCTCTAGAAGCCCTCCAGCTGCAGGTGATGGGGGTCTACTTACATGTTGCCAAGGAAGCCCTATGACTCTCACCCTTTGCTTTTAGGTTGGTGATTGCCTGAGCCTGGTCATTTTCTCTTTCCAAACATCAGTGGCCCCCGGCAAGCACCACACAATTCCACTGTTCTTGTTTCCCCCACCCCTCTCCAACCCTGCAGATACTGCCTGAGCCACTGCCTCCCACCCATGTGCCCACCTGGCTGGCCACAAGGGAGTTCTAGCAGTCCAGGGCAGTCCCAGGTGAGTGACTGCCAGGACTTTACCACCACGCTGGGGTCCTCATTGCTCACTGGCTGCTGCGTAATCCAACCCCAGAAGCACAGCACCTTTCGAATTTGCTTCCTGGAACCACTCCACTCCTGGAACCAGTGGTCTTAAGCTGGCTGCCTAAAAGCAGAGTCTGAGATGGTTGGGGAACAGATAATTTATGGAGGGGTGCTCTTTATGAATAAATCTGTGAGGAAGGGAGGAAGCCAGACTAGGGGAGGAGAAAGAGCCAAACACCGGGCTGGATCTCAGTTTCAGCCCAGCCAGGGCCTCACTAGGAAGACAATGGAGCAAGAACCCATGCTGTGGTTGTCCCTTTTTAAAGCCAGGGGTTGGACTCCTAATGCCGGCTCAGTGAGTCATTGGCTGTGAACTGGTGCAGAGCGGGCACAACTTCCTGATAAGTGCCTTTGGGCAGCTGAGGGCACTTCCCTGGAGTAGGGGACAGCTGTGAGCACTTAGCAGCCAGCGTTCTCAGCAGCTCACACAGATGGGCCCAGTGAAGGGAGCTGGGCACGCGTCACGGCGTGAGAATGAAAAATGCCTGTAACCTTGACCCAACAATCCCTCTTTCAAGGGTTTTTGCTCTGGATGCCCCCACCCATGGGGAATCGTATTTATTTAGATGGGAATGGCAGTGATAGCAAAAGCCTAGAAAAAAGCCCAGAGACTCAAATTTTCAGAGTATTCTTCTACCTTTTAAGTTTTGAACCATGTGCATCTGTTATATAATCAAATAAAGATAAAATCATTCTTAAACAATTCTGGATCTGCTATTATTCACTAGGTAAGTGATGCTGGGCCTTAGCCTCGGTTTCCTTATTTATAAAGTGTAGTCAACAGGACCTTCACTTCCTAGAGTTGCAGATATCGAGCAGGGTAATACATAGAATTCGTTTAGTATAATGTCTACCTGCTAAGTAATCACTAACTGTTAGCTGGGGCTATTAATATTATCATCTATATTATTATTATTTTTAAGATTTTATTTATTTATTTGAGAGAGAGAGAATGAGAGACAGAGCATGAGAGGGAAGAGATTCAGAGGGAGAAGCAGACTCCCTGCTCAGCAGGGAGCCGGATGTGGGACTCGATCCCGGGACTCCAGGATCATGACCTGAGCCAAAGGCAGTCGCTTAACCAACTGAGCCACCCAGGCGCCCCTATCATCTATATTATTATGGTTTATTGCCTTGCAGGGTAGTTGTGAGAATGAACAAAGATGTGTATATTTTATACATCAGCACAGTGCCTGGACATAAGGGGTGTGTGTATTTTTAACACGGGGCAAATAAATATATATGTACATATGTATCTTTTTTAAGGGAATTAAGATCATGTTCTACATACTGTTTGGCAACCTGATTATCATCCGTAAGACATCTTAAGCATTTTTTCTGTAACATTAATTATCAGGAACATTGCACAGTGATGGTGGTAGAGCAGCAATGCACCCTGGGAGAGATGAGGGTCCTCAGGCTGTAACAGCTGTGCAGACAGGCTGGGGCAGTGCAGTCTGCCTGTCTTAGCATCATGAAGTGGTAGGATGTCCAGTGTCACTTGGTGGCCCTGAGCCATCAGACAGGCCACGTCAACTCTGAGCCTTCCTACCTGAAGTATTCTCTTGAGGATTAGAAATAATTTAAAGTGACAAATCCTGGGAGAAGGGGCTCAACAAATAAATATTAATTGTTCCCGATGTTTTGAATTAATCCAGTGGTGTCCATGGTGAGGTGTGTGCACCAAGATCCATTGGGGGCAGAAGGAAATGTCAGAACTTGAGTTTCTGTTTATTTTTTTTTTTTAAGATTTTATTTATTTATTTGACAGAGAGCGCGAAAGAGCACAAGCAGGGGGAGCAGCAGAGGGAGAGGAAGAAGCAGGCCCCCTTCCGAGCAGGGAGCCTGATGCGGGACTCGATCCCAGGACCCTGGGATCATGACCTGAGCCGAAGGCAGATGCTTAACCATCTGAGCCACCCAGGCGCCCAAGTTTCTATTTATTTTTAATCTCCCTCTTTTACAGTCTCTATTTTGTGTGTACATTTTAAATATATTAATACAGTAGTGCTGTCTTTTAATAAGATAAAAATTTGTAACTCGAAAGTACATGCTTATATTCTTTTTACTGGTAAGAATGTACAAAATTGTATCTAATAGGGCTTTATTTCCATCTGGTGGTTAGTTGTGTGGTATGAATTCCTCCTGTAGAGTAGATTGATTTGACCTAACTTGGAACCTTAGTCTCAAAAGGAAAAGCAGTAGCTTGCCAGTCTCACACTGCATGATATTTAGTCCTAGGATATCTAGAAAGGATTGCTCAAGTAATAATAGTAACAGTAGGAATAGTAACATCACATCGTATTCTACAAAGCTTTCTAGTGCCTCATAAATAATAATATAGAAACAAGCTTAGGCAATAGAATAATTATGATTATAATCAATAGGTATAATAATAGATAATTATAAATAATGATTTTCAAATGCAGCTGCTTCACATGTAATCACAAAAGCATTAACCGTGGTATTATACATTTACAAGGGAAAGAGAAAGTTGAGGTTTTAGTAGAGCAGGAAAACACTAGCTTTAAAAATGAAATCTGAAACCATGAAAAGAGGTTCCGCGTCCCTAGTAATCAGGAATGATTACTGAATGCAGATTAGCTGCAAATGCAAAGTGAAGCAAAGTACAACTTCTTGCCCATCATATGGGGCAGAAATGTTAGTCTGATGATTATCCAGGGTTGGTGAGGATGTGGGAGTGCTCTGGGGCAGCAGTATAACTCGGTGCAACCACTTTGGAGAACAGTTTGGCAGCATTCTCAAGAGAGAAAAATGTTCATGCTGTTCACTGTCTCTGGATATGCCCTCAGGAAACACTCTTACACAAAGAGACGAGAACCAGCATGTTCATTGCAGGACCGCTGTTAACAGCAAACGGTTGGAGACAGCTATCATTTGCGGAACGGTTAAAAAAACTGTGACTTTTTATTTTTTTTTATTTTTATTTTTTTAAAAGTTTTTATTTATTTATTTGAGAGAGAGTGAGAGAGAGAGAGCCCAAGAGGGGGTAGGGTCAGAGGGAGAAGCAGACCCCCCGCTGAGCGGGGAGCCCGATGCAGGGCTCGATCCCTGGACTCCAGGATCATGACCTGAGCCAAAGGCAGTCGCTTAACCAACTGAGCCACCCAGGCGCCCAAAACTGTGACTTTTTAAAAAAATTAAAGTATAATTCACATACCATAAACTTCACAGTTTTAAGGTGTACAATTCAGTGCTTTTCAGTATATTCACAGGACTGTGCAACCATCACCACTATCTAATTACAGAACATTTTCATCACTGCAAAAAGAAACCTCTACCTATTAGCAGTCACTCCCCATTCCCTCCTTCCCCCCTCCCTTGGCAACCACCAACCTACTTCCTGTCTCCGTAGACTTGCCTATTACATACATTTTGTATAAATGGAATTGTACAATCTGCGGCCTTTTTTTATAACAGATTTATTAAGATATAATTCATATATGGGCGCCTGGGTGGCTCAGTTGGTTAAGCGACTGCCTTCGGCTCAGGTCATGATCCCGGAGTCCCGGGATCGAGTCCCACATCGGGCTCCCTGCTCAGTAAGGGAGCCTGCTTCTCCTTCTGACCCTCCCCCCTCTCATGTACTCTCTCTCTCTCATTCTCTCTCAAATAAATAAATACATCTTAAAAAAAAAAAAGATATAATTCATATATGATACAAGTTATCCATTTTAAATGTACTATTCAGTGGGTTTTAGTATATTCAGAGTTGTACAACTATCACAACAGTCGATTTTATTAGAAAATTTTCATCACCCCAAAAAGGAACCCCATTCCCTTGAGCTGTCACCCCCCCAAACCCCTCCTCCCCAGTCCAAGGCAACCATTTCTGTCTCTATAGATTTGCCTCTCCTGCATGTTTTGTACAAATGGGTCACAAAATAGGTGTCTTTTGTGCCTGGCTCCTTTCACTCAACACGTTTTCAAGAGTCATCCACGTTGAGGCATAGATCAGTGCCCCGTTTTTTTTAATTGCCAGGTATTATTCCATTGTGTGAATGTACACTTTGTTTCTCCATTCATCAGTTGATGAACATTTGCGTTGCTCCCACCTTTGGACTACTGTGAATAATGCTGCTAATGAACACCCATATACAAATTTCTGTTATGAGCGTTTGTTTTCTGTGCTGGGTCATATGGTAACTCTCTTTTACTTTTTCAGGAACTGCTAAACAGTTTTCTCACAGTGACTGCATGCATTCCCACCAGCAATGTATGAATAAGGGCTCCTGTTTCTCCATACCCTTGCCCCACTTGCTTTCCTGTCTTTTTATGCTAGCCGTCCTAGGGAGTGTGAAGAGCTATCTCATTGTGGTTTTGATTTGCATTCCCCTAATGATGTTAAGCATCTTTTCATGTGCTTGTTGGCCATTGGTATATCTTCTCTGGGGAAATATCTATTCAATGTGTGGCATTTTTATGCTATGCTGCAGAGCTGTTCAAAGGAATGAGGCAGATCTATATGTAATAATCGCTGAGTGCGTCTCCCAAGATTTAACACTGAGCAAAATAGCAAGTAGTAGAATGATGCATTACCGTACTGTAAATTTTATATAAACACACACTCAGGACGGTGTGGCTAAACATAAACATGTAAGAGGATAGAGAATGATCTGGTAGAATATTTCCCAAACTTAAAAAGATGGTTGGTAACCCCGGGGCAGGAAGAGAAAGAACTAAGGTGGGAGTGGGGGGTGGGATCTCATCAAAAGGGACTTTTGTCGTATTTATAACATTTTACAAAGTACTCACGAGCTATTTGATTAATAAAAAATTGTATTAAAAAGTCCTCAAAATGTATACACCATTTGAAAAGATAAGAAGAGAGAAGCAACTGGGGAACCCTATCTGGAGAGGTTAGAATCGGTGCTTTCATGCCACCTGGCAAGTGAATGGACAACTTCTTTTCCGAAAATAGGTTCATTGACTCTTTACAGCCCAACTCTATTTTGTCTTGGTCTCTTTTTCAAAGTAATCTTATTATTGTTTTAATAATATGTAACAGTTCAAATAGTACTTTGAACTGTTTATAAAGTTTATAAAGGTTTATAAAGTTAAACTTATCTCCTCACCTGAAACGCCCTTCCCCACAGAAGTGAGTCTTCCGTGCACTTCCTTTTCCCGATAAACTTCTCTTCTAGTATCGTCTCCTCGCCCCACCCAACAAAGTGTGTTTCTTCGGCTTTCTGCCTTTCTGGCTTTCTGTTGTCGATGGGGAGAAGCTCCTTCCTCTGTGGTGGGGAGGGAAGGCTTTGTCTTTAAGAGTCTATGACCGTGGTCCTCAGGCTTGCTTTGTATAACCCCCTACAGAGATTGTGATTTAGTAGGTCTGGAGTGCTGCTGGGGTGTCTTTATTTTTATGAAAAGCTCCCATGGTGATTCTGATGAGTCAACAGGGTTAAAAATCATTTATCTAGTGAGTAACAGAGCCATCATAAACTGTCCTCGTGATGCTTCTTTGAGAATTATTTTTGGTAGGTTCTTTATGAGAGAGTAATGAGCCTGTCAGCCTTAAGGAAACATGCCTGAACTCAGATGGTCTGTTTTGTTCCAGGAATTTCACAGAATTTTTACTTTAGGTTATTTTTAGCATTGAGGTTTTATCTCCAACTGAATACTCTGCATAGAGCTGCCATCTGAATCTAAGAAAGCGATCTTGGATTCTTTTTTGAAAATGGTAAGATTATGCAGTATAGGGCAAACTTAGCTCGTGGGCTTTCTGTCATTTCACATTGAAGATGGGCAGATGTAGCAAAACTGACAGGTGTTAAATCTTCTGTGCCCAGCAGACTATCCTTGGGTCTTGTTTTGTCAAGCTTTTTGTTTCCTAGCCGCACCCCACCCCATTGTTGTTGACTTTATTATAGTATGCTTGCCTGAGATGCAACTCAAAACTTCACATTGGTTTCCATTATTAGGTTTTCAGACATAAAACTTGCAGAAATCCATAAAAGCCATTTAAAGACATAGTTTCTCTGGAATAATAAACCTGAGTAATCTTTCTCATATCTTAAATTATGTTCAATTTTATATTTTCTCTTCTAGGTATTCTCATGGGAGCAGTTATAAAAATTATAGAGTTCAAAAAATTGGCAAATTGGAAGGTAGGTTTTCCCACCTGTTGATTTTTGAACATACTTAAAATTTTTATTGGTTGTCCTTAATTTTATAACACTGATGGTTAGTTATGGTGGCTTATCATTACTTGACTCTCAGTGAAGTTTATATTGTCCCATTAATTTTTTAACATTCTACTGGATTAGGGTTGATATCTTTACATCTGACTTTTTTGAAAAAAACGTAAGTCTCACACTGCTTCAAGTTAACCCGGGAGCACTCAGTGTCATGTTTTGTTATTTATTTTAATTTGTATAATCTTAGAATAACCTGCTGCTGTCTGGGGGGAAGTCTCTAATTAGCATTAAACGTCAATCAGTGGTTATTGCTGACAGCTGAAGATAAAACGGATTTGTCCAGCACCGTAGAACTTACAGAATGCTTTCTACACTGTAGCTCATGTTGTCGTCATGAAAACCACATGAGGTAGATTGACCACATATTATCATCACTGTGTTTTTACAGATGAAGAAAGTGACCACAGAGAGGTTGAGACATGTCCAACATCACAGAGCTAGGAAGTGGCTGAGTTGAGCCTTAGGGCCAGATGGGCTGGCCCTGTGTATTCTGTATTCTCTCCACCATACACCATGCTGTCCTCAGTGTGTGGGTGTTCTTACCCTTGTGTTCATATAGTAGTCCTCATGTGGGCATCATCTTGTGGTACAAGGACTAACCGAAACTCAAATTTCAACTTAAACTTGTGCATCCTTGGGGCGCCTGGGTGGCTCAGTCGTTGAGCGTCTGCCTTCGGCTCAGGTCATGATCCCAAGGTCCTGGGATCGAGCCCCGCATCGGGCTCCCTGCTCAGCGGGAAGCCTGCTTCTCCCTCTCCCGCTCCCCCGCTTGTGTTTCCTCTCTCGCTGTCTCTCTCTCTCTCTCTCTGTCAAATAAATAAATTTAAAAAAAAACACACACACAAAAAAACTTATGCATCCATATTGAGTACAGAGATTTTAAAAGTGTGTAACAAAATTGATTGTGTAGAGGGCAGTAAGGTTCATTTCAAAATATTAAAGAATATTTTGTAGCTATAATTTAGCACATTCAAACCCCTCTTATCTTGATTCAGCTCCTGGGTGCTAGGATTAATTTACCTAGGAAACTGTAGAGTGTAAAATTGGCAAAACAAGCCACATGGTCTGACCTAAAACACAATTTGAACTGTTATACTTAATATTCAGGAAATATTGTACATATTAAATGAATTCTCAAAATACACGTTGAGCTCCTCCTATGATAGACCTCCCCTTAGCTGGGGAAGGGACGGGGCAGGCCCCACTGGAGCACATTGTGAATGATCTCTCTGGCCTACTACAACTGGTTAAATTTCATCACCCTCACAGTGGCTAGGTTGTAGGGCAGGGGACACAGACTGTAACCCTTTCTCTATTCCTGCATACAGCCTGATGTGTAGATAAAGCCTGCTAACACATTTTGATTTAAATCAAAATTTAACTGATCCAATTTAAAATCAGTCACTCAAAATTGGACCTGATTTTTAACAATTAAAAATTGTTTTATTTTAAAATATTGTAAATCTATATAAAATGCTGGAAATTTCACATAAAAACCTGAACTTCTAGCTTCCCTTGAAGAAACAGAAACTCTGTTAACATCAGGCCCACGTGCCGCCCCACAGAGATTCAGCAGCTGCTCCTTGGGGGAATGCTGTGTGGCCCGGGGAGCCTGTGAGTTGGTGACCCTTGTTCTGAGCAGTGGGAGCCTAGGGGTGGGGCGGGGAGGTTGTCCTCCAAGTTTTGTATGCTTCAATTTTGTTGAATTTATTTTTCAGTGGACGTTCCTTTCCAAGTTAAATAACAGTAGTATATTTAATGATACAGGCAAGTGAAGCAGAGTTGGGTGGTGAATGTAATTAAGCGCCCAAAGAGCCGTCCAGGCGATCTGGGCTTGACCTCAGAAGAAGGGGGCGGTTTCTAGGCCAGGATACTTGGGCCAGGCTTCCTGGAGGAACAGGTGTTTGTGGAAAGCTGAAGCCGAAAGCAGGACACCTGTTTGGAAACTGGGTGCTGCGGGAAGCAAGAGGAGATCAGAAAAAACAAGGAGCCTGGTGTTCTTTCCGTGCAGTTCTGCTGCCAGACTGTCCCCCTGGGCCTGCCTTCCACCTGTATTGTCATATACTTATGTATTTATTTCTTGAAGCAAGTTGCTTTTTTATGTATATATATTTTTTGTAGCAGTTTTTTTTTTTAAAGGCTTTGGTTGTGGTAAAACATAAAATGTATCATTTTAGCTATTTTTAGGTCTATATTTCAGTGGCTAACTACATCTAACTACATTCACAATGGTGTATAATCATCACATTATCTATTTCCAGAACTGTTTTATCATCCCAGACAGAAGCTCTGCCTAGTAAACTACTCCCCAGTCCCCCCTCCCCACAGTCTATTCTGCCTTTTTTTTTTTTTAGTATTGTCTGTTTTTCAGTAGCCCCCTATTCTACTTTGTATCTTTATGAATTTACCTATTTTAGGTACCTGATGTAAGTGGAAACATTTGTCCTTTTGTGTCTGGTTTATTTTACTCAGCGTGATGTTTTTAAGGTTCATTCATACTGTAGCATGTGTCAGAATTTCCTTCCTTTTGTGGCTGAATAATACTCTTTTGTAGGTATATACCACACTTTGTTTATCCATTCATCTGTTGATGGACCATTTCTACCTTTTGGCTATTGTGGATAATGCTGCTGTGAACACTGGTATATATACTATAGATGTTCATTTTAAAGGAGACATTATAATACCAGGTTATAATACTGTGGGAAACCAATACTGTTTTTATAAATAAATATGATAAAACAAAGTAGTGCAGAGGCCTCCTGAAGCCTCTGAGGTCAAGCTTGTTCTGTTGAAAAGGGAGATCAGCACATTGAAGAGAGGCTTTATACGCCCTCACGCCAGCCTGCAGTGTCTTTGACTTAATTGGGACTGGAAAAGAATCAACGGGGGCTGACTTTCTCAATCTGGGGCATCAGTGGTAAATGACATACTGCTCATGTACCATCTAAAATCACTCATACCATTTTGGGGACGATGTTGCCAGAAGGAACCTAGGATCTTTCTGTAACCCTACTCACTCACTCTAAGGTGAGACATTTCATTTCCTGTGGCTGCCGCAGCAAATTACCAAAACTGGGGGGCTTAAGACCACAGAGATTATTCTTCCATAGTTCTAGAGGCCAGAAATCTGAAATGAAGGTGTTGGCAGGGCCATGTTCCCTCTGGGGAGCAAATCCAGGCTCTAGGGGAGAATCCATCATTGGCTTTTGCTGGTTTTGATGGTCCCAGGTGTTGGTTGGCAATGGCAGTGCAACCCCTTTCTCATCTCTGTCTTCACATGTCCTCCTTCGCCGTGTGTGTCCTTTCCTGTCTCTTGTAAGGACACTGTCATTGGGTTTAGGGCCCACCCTGTTCTAGTATGTTCTCATCTGGATTCTTACATTACACCTTAATTACATCTGTGAAGACCCTGTTTTCACAGTAGGTCACATCTGGGGTTCCAGGTGGACATGAATTAAGCCTGGAGAACACCATGCAACCCGCTACAGGTGGGTTCTCTTTCTTCTCAGGGTGGGGTGGGGGCTTAGTTTCTGAAACCCCCAAAGAATCTATACAGCAGTCCCACTGCACAGATCCTGAGAATAGGTTGCCCCACAAAATAGAGATCGGCCCATTTCTTTTCACATGGTCCCAGTCTGAGTCATGAGCTTGTTGCATGGGCAGTTATTTTAAGATTTAATAAGGCATTTTCAGAAGTCATCATTTGCTTTCTATTTTGAGCCTTTGAATGTTATTTTAGTCTTTATGGTAACAGCTGTACATTTGTAAGAATACACTTAGCCATTCTTTTGAATAGGGATTTTGACAAGAAATCTGACTGTCAAGACTGTGGCATGAAAACTTTCATATGAAAAAGGGCCTAATTAATACTGCAGTTACTAAGTAGGCTTTGTATTACATGCGGCCATTTTGGATTTGAGGACCAATATGAATTTCCCCCCCGTACCTCAACAATTAGAGGTATTAATATACAAAATGAAATTATTATGTCATCCCTCTAAAGATGGCCATATTCTGGCATGGCAAGGGGCTTGCTTGATAGCCATGTCCCAAGTCACAAGGGCATCAGATGGAGAGTATTCCATCATAGTCCCAGATTTAGGAAAATGGCACAGTTGTCTGTGACAGGCAGAGAAAAGGCAGGGCTGTTTTAAACATGTATAGGGTTTACTCTTCCTCCAAGTGGATTGTTTTAGGGCTTACTGTTACTTTTTCCCAGAGAATTTCAATTTGTGGGCTTATTGTTGAAAGTGTCCTATTTTAATTGAAATGTTTTCTGTATTAAAATTAACTTTCTTTCCTTAGTAAAGAATGAAAACCAGGGGCACCTGGGTGGCTCAGTCAGTTAAGCATCCGACTCTTGATTTCGGCTCAGGTCGTGAGATTAAGCCCTACGTCGGGCTCCGTGCTGGGTGTGGAGCCTGCTTAAGATTCTCTTTCTCCCTCTCTCTCTACCCCTCCCCCCTCCCTTTCTATAAAAATTAAAAAAAAAATAAGAGCATATACTGTGTGTTTGGAAGCAGTTCATCCTGTTTCTTATGCTGGTCACCTTTTAAAATCACTTGTCCTACATTTTTTAATGCAGGTTTTATTACGTTTTTTGGTTTCTTCTGCTGCTTGGTTTTATCATCAGGTACTCTTTTAAACATTGCATGTTTCCACTGGGCCTAAGAGAACAATTAATTACTTTTGGCTCTTCACCGATGGATTTATTTCTTAACTACACAAATTTCCATGCTTCTGAAAATACCCATTTTATATTTACAGGAAGAAGAAATGTTTCGTCCAAATATGTTTTTCCTCCTCTTGCTTCCTCCTATTATATTTGAGTCAGGATATTCATTACACAAGGTAAGACTCAGGCATGCATTGGTGCTTTTGGTCTAGGTGGCTGCCCATGTTGGTAAGGCAGGCTTCCGAAAAACTTGGGTGTTGACCTAGCAGTGGAGGCTCTGCGCCGACACCCCGGGGGTGCACGTAGAAGCTGGACTGCACTGCCAGACTTAGGGAGAGGAGCAGACATACCTGGTTTCAGGCAGTGTGGCTTATTAACTAGTGTTTTCCGTAGAGGGTTGTTCTGCCTAGGAAGTGATGGCCAGAGTGATTTTAAGTGGTGTACAGACGATTCATTGATTCCTCTTGTTGGACACAGACTGACACATGTAGGAGCACAGACTGTCCTGGGACGGCAGGGACATGTGCCTCAGGCCTTTTGATTCTCTCAGCTCACCATGTCAGGCCTTTCTCCTCCCTTAGGCCTCTGCCTCCTTCAGTGGGTCCCCTCTCAGTGTTTTGTCCTGGGCCTCAGCTCCCAGCTGATAGCCCCTCACCCCCAGTCTCCCTTTCTTCCTGCCCTTTCCCTGGCCCAGCTTCTCCTTACCAGACTGGAGCCTCATGCTTGTTCCCAGTCCCCCAGCTCCTTCTGGCCCATCACCTAGTCCCACAGTTACTCTGCCTATTCCTGGCTCCTCAGCTTGGAGAGTGGCCTCACTGGCCCCTGCTCACTTCCCTGCTCTGCCCCAGCATTTCTGGTCTCTTTCCTCCAGCTTCCAGTGAGACCCTTTCTGCCTGGGCAGGAGCTTCTCACTTTTAAGCCAGTTTGTATGTATGTGTGTGTGTTTTGGGGCGAGGAGGGTTGGGGATGTCTTTTTCTTGTCCATGAGTTTTCTTTAAGTGTATTTTAAGTTTTAAAATAAAAAGGTGGGGCGCCTGGGTGGCTCAGATGGTTGAGTGTCTGCCTTCGGCTTGGGTCATGATCTCCAGGTCCTGGGATCAAGCCCCACCTTGGGCTCCCTGCTCAGCTGGGAGTCTCCTTCTCCCTCTGCCTCTCCCCCTGTCTTGTGCTCTCTCTGTCTGACATTCTCTCTCAAATAAATAAGTCTTAAGAAAAATAAAACAAAAAGGTGATTCAACTTAAAATATTTGTAATACAGCAGTTATTTTGTGAATGTGATTAAAAATTGTGAAGGTTAGAAGGTGTGGTCTAGCCTCAGAGAGAGGAAAGAGCCTGGACTTTCAGAGAGATGTAGGTCTAATCATGCGCTGCCCCCTACAGGTGTCTTTTGGGTAAAGTAAAAAATTAAAAACAAAACAAAAAACCCTGAAAATCCTACCTCTCAGGTTGTTTGAAGGTTTGCACTAGATGAAAGAATGTTTGCAAAGCATCACCCACCACACTAAATAATTGGTGGTCCTTCTTGTTATTATCTATTATTAATATGACCAGTGTTGTTTTTAATAGCTTATTAAGCTTGAGAGTTAAATTTGTCATGAGAGTTTTGGTCAGAACATACTAATTAAATCTTTAATTTTCCACCTTGATACTAAAGCATAAATATTCTAAAATGTTCAGTCCAGATTTTGTTTAAGCTGTTATTTTATTGTGCATCTATTCAAAGAAAAAGTGAAAAGGAAGTTTAATGTAAAAAAAAATTCCCAAGTCTTATAAATTATTACTGACCTCAGATAATTTAAAAAGAAACAGGCAGGAAGGAATTAAAAGTCAATGTCTTTCACTCCTTCATTTTATAAACAGATACTAAACTATAAGTAGATTGTGAAAATATTTCAAAACAGTGCTGAGATTGATTCAGTTTTTATTTAAAAATATGACACTTTGATTATTGTATTAGAGCATATAGAATTTTTATTTTCTAATTTTTTGGAGGGAGGAGAGAGAAACTTGTTCCAAAATTTGAGGAAAATAATAATTTCTTAGAAAAACATATGTTTGAAGATGGCTTTCCAGCAGAAAACGTGACAGTTTATGTGAAAGGGACTAATGTGAGTTAGAAATGTGAATGCAAAGACTTCTGTCCACTTCTTACCCTCCCCAAAGAAGACAGGAAGTCAACTCTGGGTGTCTTTAATATTGCTGTATTTGTTGATGTAAATTTGGACTTGGAATACAAATTTCAGTAAGATTACCATCCATTAATATGCATTAAATAGGCAACTATTGGTTCTTTAAAATTATTAATGTAATATAAAGAATAGGCCATTAGTTATGTCAAAGAGAGAGAAATTTGCTTTATGTAACAAAGGGAAGTTCTTGAATGTGGTAACTTGAATTTGGGTAAATTTTCAACATCCAGATTAATATTAACCAACTCCATAAATTATATCAGCATTAGATTCTTACAAACAGATCAAGACTTAATTTAATTTTTTTTTTTTAAGATTTTATTTATTCATTTGACAGAGACACAGCAAGAGAGGGAACACAAGCAGGGGGAGTGGGAGAGGAAGAAGCAGGCTTCCCACCGAGCAGGGAGCCCGATGCGGGGCTCGATCCCAGCACCCTGGGATCATGACCTGAGCCGAAGGCAGGTGCTTAACGACAGAGCCACCCAGGCGCCCCTAATTTAATCTATTTTAACAACAAAATAAATCAACTCTTTGCAAAGAAAAGCTCATAGATGAAAGCCTTTAGTTTAGAAAAAAACCAAATAATTGTGTTTGCCCTGAGTTATTTTAAAGTTCTTTGTGTGTGGAAGATTGATATACCAAAGTAATTGAATGTCACGTTATGGGCAGCCAAATCAGATTGCAATGAATGAAGCAAAGCAGCCCCCTGAAGGAGATGGGCTTGGTGGGGCCGCCAGTGTTGAGCTGAGGACACGCTTTTGAAGTGAGCTTTAAAATAGCACTTTCCGGGGCACCTGGCCAGCTCAGTGGAAAGAGTATCTGACTCTTGGTTTCAGCTTGGGTCGTGATCTTGGGGTCTTGAGTTCGAACCCCGGGTCTGGCTCCACTCTCAGTGCAGATTCTGCTTGAGATTCTCTCTCCCTCTCCCTCTGCCCCTCCCGCCGCTTGTGCGTGCATGCCCTCTTTCTCTCTCTCTCTCAAATAAATAAATAAATCTTCAAAAAATAAAATATCAGTTCCTGGGGTATCCGGCTGGTTCAGTCAATAGAGCATGCTACTCTTGATCTCAGGTTTGTGAGTTTGAGCGCCATGTTGGGTTTAGAGATTACTAAAAATAAATAAACTTAAAAAATATATATAGCATAAAATAGCAGTTCCTGTTGTCTATAGCTTGTTAGTTAAGAGAAAAGATGGATTTCCTTGTCTATGCTCACAATTAAGTGTCAAGGGTCCTTGGTGTTGTTCCTAAGTGGAGCCCACAGGATTCTAATAAATAGCTTTTTAAAAATTTTATGGAAATATGAAAGATGTTGCCATAGTACTAGGACTCAAGTATTTTCTCTTAAATGCTGTGAAGTATAGATGGAAATATATTTTATCTGTCATACTTGATGAAGATACTAACAGAGTAAAATAAAATTATTTTTTAAAGATTTTATTTATTTGAGAGAGAGAGAGAGAGAATGAGCAGGAAGAGGGATGGGGAGGAGGAAGAAGCAAGCTCCTCGCTGAGCTGGGAGCCCAACATGGGACTCAATCCCAGGACCCTGAGATCATGACGAGCCGAAAGCAGATGCTTAACCGACTGAGCCACCCAGGTGCCCCTAGAGTAAAATAAAAGTATTTGAAAGTCCTGCACAGCAAACAGGATTTTCTGATTATCTAACCTATTATCTTGACCTTCTTTATAATAATGCACCTTTTCTGGGGCTCCTGGCTGGCTCAGTCAGTGCGGCATGTGACTCTCGATCTCAGGGTTGTGAGTTCAAGCCCCACGTTGGGTATAGAGATTGCATAAAGTCTTTAAAAGAAATTATGTACCTCTTTTTAATTAAATAAAAAATTACAGTTGTGTAAGCGTTGGACTTTGATCAGACATGAAACACGATTAATTCCTTCAGTACCTATTCATTGGGCATCTTCCATCTGATGGGCATTACACCAGTAACTGTGTTATATAAAAGCAGACGAGGTCCTTGTGTGTGTGTGTGTGTCCCTGACCTTGTGCCCCCCACCACCACCACCATTGAGCACATAGCTTAGTGGGAAGGACAGACATCAAATAGTTATATAAATGAATGTAAGCTTTCAGCCCTGTCATGTGCTACCAGGAGAAGGTTATTGTGCATTGAGAGCATAGAATAGGGTCTGACCTGGCTAAGGGATGAGAGCAGGCTTCCCTCAGGAAGAGCCAAACCACCTAAGATCTTAGGACGATTCAAGTTCACCAAGCAAGGGGGAAGAAAGAATGGTCCAAGCCCAGGGAGCATGAAATGTTCGAAGAACCAAAAGCTACCAGTTTGACTAGAACCCAGAAAACAAAGGGGAGGTTAGAGGCCTTCACAGGGGTCCAACCATCCAGTGTTTGGTTGGGTTTTATCTGCGTTCCCAGTGGAAGTGGGGGGTCATAGTGAAGACAGCACAAACCAGGTGGGTAGTCTTTTGCAGAGAATCAAGTGTGTGCAGAGGGCCAGGTGGGGGGTGCGTGCCTTCACTGATTGGACCAGCTTCCCTAAGCAGTTCTCTTATTCTGCTTTTTCCAACAGGGTAACTTCTTTCAAAATATTGGTTCCATCACCCTGTTTGCTGTCTTTGGTACGGCAATTTCCGCTTTTGTAGTAGGTGGAGGAATTTATTTTCTGGGTCAGGTAAGAAAAACATCTTCGAAAAATTCTGAAAATCTTACATTCTTAGAGCTAGTGCAGGGAGGTGGGGTAGGGACACTTCGTGGGGCCTGGGTTTCACATTCAAGGTAAATGCTGTCCTGGAAGGAAATCCAAACTCCTACGAGGAACCGTAAAGGCATGCTGAAGTTGTTTCTAAGTGTCCTCGAAGAGCGTTGGTGTCTGGAATTGAGTGAATCTTCTTCATAATCCCCGAAAGTTTTTGATCTTATTTGCAAACCAATAATTTCTTAAGACAGAATACTAAAAATAAAGCAGGATATATACCCCCAAGGTCTTCAGATTAAAACAGTATCAGTTGTGTTATCAAGCAGACTGAGTCAGGATTAACCACTGTTTCTTAGCAAAAATTTGCATTTTAAAAATCAAACTTGATTCTGAATATGTTCACTCAATTCTAAGCTGTCCATCCATAGAATTATATACTTTGGATTTTCCACCATTGCTAAACCAGTTCCCAGTGTTCTGTACTTTGAGTTCAAATTAATTTGAATTAATTTAAACCAAATCTACCCAGAAAGGTAATATCTATAGTTTTGCATTCTGCATGTCTATGCATGCCATAGTTCTTTTCCTTTATGGGCACTTGCCCCGGTTCTGTAAACTAATAAGTTTGAGATTCAGGCCTCTGGGTGACTGGCAGGCTTCTCGTGTGTGTGTCAGACGTGTTTGCTTCTATGGGCAGCTGTCGGCCAAAGCCCACTGCATTTGATTGTCACTTGGACTGCCGCCTCGGTGGCACCAGGATAAATCTGTCTGTCGTGCACCCTTCTTCACTGCACAGCTTCTAGCATCAAATGGGAATGAACTTAAGAAAACCATACCTAATTTGGCTTGAAAAATGTAGCATTCTGTTCCATACTTTTGTTGTATAATGATTGAATGCATGCTTAAACTAAAACTTAGGAGTTTTCTTTATTTTTCAAGTGGTTTGGGGACTGAAGATTAATGTCCTTATTAGTTACTAATAAAACACTAATGGACATTTTAATCTTCTTGGCTGTTCTCCAGGGGTTTTTTTTTTGTGTCTGTGTGTTTGTGTGTTTTATTTTACAGGCTGATGTAATCTCTAAACTCAACATGACAGACAGGTAAATCTTTAATACTGTCACACCATGTGACTACTTTTCAGACTGGGGATAGTTTTCTCCACATTGATTCCTGGGTGTGGTGTTTCTCTATTCTGTCTCTCTTTTTGCTTTGCTGATGATTTCTGCTGAATTAACTTGTGGCTCTGAAATGAATCAAAACTATATTGTGGGATTTCGAAGATCTCTAGTCAGAGCATTGCTGATTGAAAGACCTGATTTAGTTTAAACTTTGGAGAGAATGACTCTGGTCAGTTAACCACACACTGCATCTTTTATTATCCAGAATCATCTTCAGCTAATTTCTGAGTCTTTTCAGTGGCCACAATGAAAAGTTGTCCTCTTGATAGATTAGGGATGGAGTGGGAAGTGAGGTGTACAGAATCTTCACTCTGGGCTTCCCCTGAAGCAGGCATGGGGTAGGGTGGGGGAAGCAGGCAGGGCCAAGGGCTCTACTGTGGATATCTTGCTCAGTCTGAAGCTACTCGAGTGAGCACTCCGAGCTGCTATCTCAGAACCCAGGCCAGCAACCTAGGCCGCAGTCTCCTGGATAGTACCAGATCTAGTGCTAAACAAGTGCACAAGCAGAGTGCAGCCTGGTTTCCCCTCTCTGAGAAGTCCAGAACGTGTGCAGCCTTGATCCGTGTTCCTTCACCATCGGCGCTTGCTTCTGTGGCCTGGCCAGGGGCTAGAAAGCAAGGCGAGCTCTGGGCCCCGGGTCTCTCCCGTCAGGCCGGCCAGAGCTTTCGGCCTTCAGCAACTTGGGGGCTAGAATCTTGAAGCCCTTTTCATGGGAAATGTGCCTCTGCTACCAGCCAGTCCAATCCCATCTTTCCACCAGGAACATAAATTTTGGAGTTTTTGCTGTAAGGTAGTCCTGATATATAAACAAGTAGCGAAAGTCACATTCCTATTCCATAAGGAGCTGGAGATAAAGCAGAACCGAGGCCCCGCGTTTTGCAGGTATTTGCAAGTGTAAAGAAACGTCCCATACCCAGTCACGTAAAGGAAGATGTCACAGCATTCAGTCCTTCAACCTGTTTTGGGCCAACTGGTTAGAGATACAGAAAATGCTGGATAAATTCTTGTGGACTTGAATCGAACCAGTGTTTATTGGGATGTTTAGGGAGAGAGGAGTAAAAGAATTGTCCCTTAGACAAGCAGGATAGGAGCCAGGTAGGGCCTCTCGCTCTGTGTGCAGACACTTCCTTTCCTGTTAGAAAGGGACCACCCCCTCACAGGGAGTGCTCTGGGGAAATGAGCCAGCAGTCACAAACACACACAGCCACAGAGCCTGGCCGAGCACTTACCAGAGGGCACTGCCCTTTGCGTCTCGGGGTGACCACAGTGGTGACCGGAAGAGTGCACCCTGTCTGAAGGGGACTTCTCAGCTCCACCTAATAATCACTATGTGGGAATATGGGCCCCGAATTACTAAATATTAAAAGAACATTGGGGGGCACCTGGGTGGTTCAGTCGGTTAAACATCTGCTTTTGGCTCAGGTCAGGATCCTCTGGGTCCTGGGATCAAGCCCCGCATCAGGCTCCCTGCTCAGCGGGGAGTCTGCTTCTCCCTCTGCCCCTCCTCTCCCCCTGTCCGTGCTCTCTCTCTCTCTCAAATGAATAAATAAAATCTTTAAAAAAATTTTTTTTTCCGCAAGAGGCCAGGTTTCTAGATTTTAATGGTGAATTTTTCTATTTTTTTTTTAAGATTTTATTTATTTGAGAGAGAGAGAGCATGACAGAGAGAGAGCATGAGCAGGGCGGGGGCAGAGGGAGAGGGAGAAGCAGACTGCCCACTGAACAGGGAGCCCGACATGGGGCTCGATCCCAGGACCCTGAAGGCAGACGCTTAACCGACTGAGCCACCCAGGCGCCCTTGAATTTTCTAGTTTTTAAATGTTGACAAGTGAGTCCGTTTTTCGCCATGTAGGTCAAACCTAAGACCCACAGACCGCTGCACAATAGAAAACATAAAAATAACTTTGTTGCACAGAAGATTTTATCGCGGCCATGGTTCTGTTGGAGAGAGATGTCACTGGTGGGTTCACCTGAGTTATTTCCCCACGCTGGTCTGCTTCCTTTTCACTTGTTGATGTTGCAATCTTTGGAGATGGTAGAATAAATCAGGAAAACACGTTTTTAAGGTGAACTTCTAGCCTCTGGCCTTTTAAAGACCCAGCCACGCAAGTGGGAAGGGGAGCACTGACAGCGCGAGGACGTGACCCCTGAGACTCCGAGCTCTTGATGAGTCGGGTCGTTCATCCGTCAGACCTTTCATGCTCGCTGCCAGGAAGGCTCTGCCCTAATAGAGATCCCTGACCCAAGCTAAATGTGTGCTGTGATTTGTGCAAATCATTTCCCCCCAACTTTTTATTATGAAAACTTCAAACATACAGAAAAGGCAAAGCTTATACAGCGGCTACCCAAATGACCACCACCTGGGTTCTGCGATTACTGTTTCACTGTATTGGCTTTTTTTTTTTTAATTGAAATTCAATTAGCCAACATACAGTACATCATTATCCTGTAGTTTTTGCTTTAACCCAGATCTTTCCATTCATCCATCCCTCTGTCCATTCATCAGTCTGTCTTCTAGTTCCTGCTCTGGTTTCAGTTCAGGTTGCTACAGGGACCATGACAAAGGACATCAGTCAGGCCCATTCTGGCACAAATGAAACCCAACACAAGTAGTTTTGGTTGTGGGGTGGGGGGGGTGGGGAGGGGAGGTTGTTGGCTCAGAAGTGAAGCGTTCCGGAATGACAGCTCCCAGCATGACAGCCCCCGGGGCCCACGCTGCCCAAGAATCTCTCCTCTTGTTGCATCTCTCTGTGCAGTCTTCCCGACTGGCTTCATCCTCGGGCACGCTTGCCCCACACTGGCAGCACCGCCGGCTCTGGGCTCACGGCACCCGCACGTCAGCTATCTATGCCAGAAGGGCCAATTGAATTCCCGAGGACCTGGCGAAATGCCTGGTGAGGGCCCTCTTTGACCAAAGTTGGGTCTCCTGCCCACTTCTAGAGCCCCATGCAACTCTGGGGGGGGGAGGGGAGGTGTGGCTTCCCAAAGGAAAATTGGGGTGCTGTTCCCAAAACGAGGGGTGTGGATGCGGAGCAGAGAGAACTGTGGCTGTCTGCTCTGCCACCCTGTCCTCGGGAATGGAGCCGCGCAAAGTCAGCACCCCACACACAAGCCACTAAGGGCTCCCCGGTTCCTCCTCCCTCGCCTCTCTCTTTTTGGACATTCAGAAAATGCTTTTTAGACATTGTTTTTCCTTGAGGCCCCTGGTGTTTTGCCCCGGGCTGAGGAGAGTGGGAATTAAAGACAAGGAGAAAAGACAAGCTCTGTGTCCAGGGTGCAGCAGGAGGGCCTCGAGGCCCGCTGCCAGCAAAACAGGGCCCCCCAGGTTGGCAGTCCCTCGGTAGTGTTACCGTTCCTTCTCTCCCTCGCCTTCCTCCTCCCCCCACCCTCCTGCCAGCCTTCCACAAATGCCTCTGGGCCAAGCTCAGGACGGATCCTGGGAATATACGCATGACTAAAACGTAGTGCCCGCTCCCTGGGCACTCACAGTGAGGGCGAGAGGCAGGTGACCTGCGACCACTTGTAAGGACAGGGCGGGTGTAGAACTGAGCTCTGAACTGAGACTGTCTTTTGGGGTCTGCTCCTCAGCTTGCGATCCAGAGGCTGTCCTTGAGGTGAGCAGGCTATCTTGCATGGGTTCACATTAATCAAACACAGGGAGCTGCCCTGGAGACCAGAATGCCAGATTATTGACTTAGAGGGTGAACTGTAGCGGGCAAGGCAACCAGGCATCTCCTCCTACTAGCTCTGTTCTCCCTGAGCCCAGACTCACACGATTGTGCAGGGCTGCTGGGGATGGTCCCGTGGACAGAGCCCACCCCCGCCCGGGCAGGAGCACTGACTCTGAGCGAGACGGCCTGTGTTTGGATCCTGGCTCTGCCACTTCTTAGCTGTCTGACCTTCAACAAGTTACTTAACCTCACTGTCCCTCAGTTTTCTTAATGTGATCGGGGTGGTAACAGTAGCACCCCACGTGGGTGCTGTGTGGAGTAATGAGCTACTACACGTAAAGTGCTCAGAACCGTGCCTGGGACGTGGTAAGTGCCATATAAATGTTGGCTCTCATTATTGGCCTCAGTGCCTGAAACATTTTGGGCAATTAATACCTCTTTCTTGGAGGGAATGACGCCTTCCTGGGCACTGGTAGGGGAAGCTGCTGGCCTGTGGGGGGGTTGTCTAGCACCCACGCCACCCACGTCCTTAAAGCACACCAGAGTTGCTGCTGACTGTTGGCACTTTCTGAGACGTCGCAAATCTAAATGGAGGCTACGGCGAGTCGCAGGTGGCACTCTGGTGGCAAGGGGAGAAGCTCCCCCTTGAGCCATCACAGTTCCAGCTGCTCTGACAAAGAAGGCTGGCATGTCTAATGTATTTTAAGCAAAAGTCTCCCCTCCCTCATTGGTCAAATAAAGTGTTGGGACTCACGGTGGAAAACCAGGCCATTTCCATCAACCCGCCTGTGGAGCGGGCCTTGCCCTCCCTCACCACGGTCCACCAGCACGTACCGTAAGCAAGAGAAGAGACACGGTCTCCTGCCCATACGTACACACAGTTCCAGCGTGTACGAACGTGTCAGACCACACGCAGTCTCTGGCTCTGCTGTTTTACTGTGTGGGCCAGGCGATAAGCATCGCAGAGTGACCCCTTCCTTTTCTCTCTTCCTTACAGCTTTGCGTTCGGCTCCCTGATTTCTGCCGTCGACCCGGTGGCCACTATTGCTATTTTCAACGCGCTTCACGTGGACCCGGTGCTCAACATGCTGGTTTTTGGAGAGAGTATTCTCAATGACGCAGTCTCCATTGTCCTGACCAAGTGAGTGTCCTTTCTTCAAGGCCAGCACTTAAAGGTCCTGGTATCAGAGGGACAGATGTTCCCGGGTGGCTGCAGGGACGGCTGCTTGTCCTCTGGGCGGCCGGGTCATGCGCTTCTCCGTCTTTTGTCCTGACAAGCCCTGACGCTGCACCCCAGCGATGCTGTCAAGGCCTGGGCTGATCAGAGGCAAGCCCGCCCTTTAGGACCTACCTTTCAGCAGTGGTTTCAAGTCCAGCTTCTTGTCCACGTCACTGGGGATGCTTATTAACCAGAGCAGTCCCAGGCCCCACCCTCTCAGCTTCTGATTCATGAGGTTCTTCATTAGCTCCTCAAATGAGGAGGGAGCAGCTGGTTGAGGGATGGGTGTGTGGACAGCTTTGGTGCATACGAAAGCAGTAGACAGAGGCCCTGCTCTCCCACGGAGGGGCTGTCGCCCAGCACCTTCCTTTCCACAGCTGTAGAATAAGCCAGCGATACTAACGGGTCCCAGCTGGATATGATATTGTGTGAAAGCTGCTTTGGACCCTGTAAATCTCTTTCAGATGCTCATCGGTATCACTGCCCTTGTTGATAGGATCTGAGAAATGATAGATGAATCCTAAAATGTCAAGAAGCCTTGAGAAAAAGAAATGAATCTAAGGTCATCTCAAATGCATCTGTCTAACGCGGGCTGTTTCCTTGAACTCTGTCTTTTGTGGTGCTCATTAGCATGTATAGGCAGGAGATCCAAACAGTTTTAGCAAAACCAGAGAAGGCACAGACAGTCAAAGCAGTGGGAGGAAAGAGCTCTGGACAGTGTTTCACAAATGAGCTAAGAGAATCTTCGGAGCCGACCTGTGTTCTGCTGAAGAATAGACTTTCCATCATCTGAATACTGACTTGTTTCCTTTGTTGGGGGATTCCTGGCTAAGCATAGCCACTCTGTAGTGGTAGGCATTTTCTTAAAAGCTTTATTATAGACTACATTCAGAATCTTCATGTTGGAGTAAAACAATGTTTTATAGTGGAGGGAACCCAGATTTTGGAAATCAGGCTGACCTGGGTTCAAGTCCCAGTGATGCCACGTACAGCTGTGCGATCCTGGGTTCGCTCCTTTACCTCTCTGAGCCACATGTTTCTCAGCAGTAAAGTGAGGGTGATAATGCCTCAGCCTAGGATTGGATTTGAGGATTGAATAACTACGATAATGTATGAGAAGCATCGGACATTAGTTAATGTTAGTTCCTTTCTTCTTCTACGCCTGTCCCCCAGTTACTGTTTCCTGTGTTTGTTCTAGTTTTGTCCTACTTTTGCAGAGAGAACTTTAATGTTGCTTAATTGCAAGAGGTGATTAGCAGACCTTAAAACAAAAATACTTTAAAATACTTTTGTTATTCTAAAAGTAATACATATATTCTTCATATAAAATTTAGAAAACACAGAGAGAGAGAGAGAGAGAGAGTACATGCATTATTACTACCCGGAGATAATTACAGTTAACAATTTGGAAGTATACATATGTTTTATTTAGCTGGGCTTATACCCCATATACTGTATTATAACTCTTCCATTGAGCAGAGTTGAAAAATAATCTTCCATAACCTCATTTTACTGGTTACAGAGTATTCCTTTCTGTGAGCTTACTGTGATCTGTTTAGCAAGTTCCTCACTATTGGCTTTTTCACGTTTCTCTTGGCAAAAATTTCTATAGCTTTATTAGGCAATTATCATACATCATGCTGTAAGACCTTTTTAAAAATCTGATGGCAATATTTTTTCTTACTTAAGATCTACCCTGAAAGACTTTTTGCTTTCGGGTTTTGACTTTTGTCTCTTGTCCTGGTGCTGCACGTATTGAACATTTGTGATAAAGAATTTTGTCCAAATTGGTGGTGACATCATGAGTTATTTTTATCCATCAGGAGCTCAACTCAACTGCTTTGTCTCTAATTTATTTTGTTTTTAAAAATCTGTCAGCAGTAGGACCTTTTCTGAGCTTCTCCAGGACTCTTTGCCACAAGAAGGTTAAAGATGAGGAGCTATTTTCTTTTGAAAATGAGAAAAGATAGTCACTGTAAACAGCCAAAGTTTCTTCCTGGAAAAGTGCTGCTTTTGAAGGCCAAGATCGCCTGTGATGACAGTTCCCAAAACTGGATCTGTGGGCCGCATGCATATGTAGTGTCCAACCCCCACCTCCACCACTGCTCGTCTACAGGCTGGGGTGGGGCATGATCAAGACTGGCTGTCCACCTTCAGCATCTGGCGAGGGCCCTCCACGTGCCAGACATCACTCAGAGACCAGCTGGACTTGCCAAGGTCAGTCCAAGGTGGGAGAAGGGTGCCCCCAGAGGGCTGAGCGCAGTGCCTGGAGTACAGGAGGGAGACAGCCGCTCTGAGGGATTGGAGTGAGGCTTCTCAGCCAAGCTGTCTTGTGAGACGGTAGGCGTTTGCAGGTTGGAGAGACAGAGGGGGCATGGTAGGCCTGCCTCTTTTGGGGGGCGGGGGAGCAGTATAGGAGGGGGCTGTTGTCAGCCTTCCTTGGTTATTAGGTAGACTCACATCTTGTTTGAGAGTCTACTTCATAAATGATCGCTCCCAAAGCGACCCGACACATTTATCTTTGCAGCTGAATGTGTGAATGAATTATACCCCTTTTTTGATGTTTTCATTTTCGTAAGTGCCAGAAAGCTATCTTCTGTTTCTTCATTAACTTTAATTAAATTAGTTTTAGCTTTGCTTTGTTAGTAGGACAATTTATTCTTATAATAACTGCTATAGAGGAAACCTCTTTTGTCCTCTTGAGCTGCAGTGTAAGCTTATGAAATGGATCCTGAAGCAGCATTTCCTCATGTTCTTTTAAGTGTGAGAAACAAAAAATGTTGAAATTGACCAGGCCAGAAAGAGTCCAGATTCTACTTTCAGTTATCTTGAGTTCAGAAACTGTTGGCCTCTGTCCTGGGTCTGCTGTCAGCCCTTGATGCGACCTCACCAGTCAGTCACTTCCATGGGGCCTCTGCGTGAAAAGAAAGCAGTGGCCCCAACCGGTGGACCAGCCGTGGTGGCTTTAAGGGGTGGGGGCTGGGCACTGTGTGCAGGCAGCCTGCAGATCCATTTGGGAACTGTGGGTAAGCTTAGCCTTCAAAAACACTTGCCCAATGCGAACCCTTATTGGCTCACCGCACTCCCCAAGGTGGGGTGTTAACCTGTGGTCTGCTGGAAAAGTAGGGGATGTAGGAGGTTGTGCATTCAGGTGAGTTTGGAAAACTTCTATGTGAAAAAAGATAGATTTCTTTTTTTGCAGGACTTTTCAGAACGTTTATTATGTTACACTGTGCTGTGAATCGCCCCTGAAAACTTCCAAACTCAAAACTTGGTTATTTGACCAAGCAACCCTTTTGTCAGAGATTGTCCTGCTTTAAAATGATACCAATTCATGAAACGCTGATTAATGAAGCTAAATATTTCTATTGACAATTCTTTGTTTTGTTTACTGATTCAGCAAAAATTTACCGAGTATCTTTGTATACTAGGCTCTGCCTTAGGCCCTGGATGTGTAGCAGTGAACAAGGTGGACACAGGCATGGTCCTCATGAATGACTCATGAGTTGGCACATGCTGTGAAGAAGTCAGGTACCAGGAGAGAGTAGACTATGTGAAGGGGTCAGGGCAGGTGTCCCTGAGGAAGTGACACTGACCCTGGGTTCTGAGGAACAAACTGGGGAGTTAGCTGGGGCCAGGGAGCAGTGAAAGATGACCTACAGAGGGGTGCCCATGACAGTGGAGCCCTTCCTGAATGAGGAGGAGAGAGGGTCACAAGGTATGGCGGACAGAGGGGTCAGGTGTTGCTTTGGCTGGGCTTCCCCCTGAAAAGCAGTAAGAAATTGTTGATAGGTTTGGACAGGCCAGTAACCCGATCAGATTGTGCATTTTATTTTATTTTATTTTAAAGATTTTATTTATGTAACAGAGAGAGAGAGACAGAGAGAGAGGGAACACAAGCAGTGGGAGTGGGAGAGGGAGGAGCAGGGAGCCCGATGCAGGGCTTGATCCCAGGACCCTGAGATCATGACCTGAGCCGAAGGCAGTCGCTTAACCAACTGAGCCACCCAGGCGCCCCAGATTGTGCATTTTAAAGGGATCATCCAGGCCAGTGAGTGGAAGGAAGACAAGGATGTTTGGAAAGAGCGATGAGGCATAAGATCCGGGACAGAGGATGGTAAGGAGAGAGAGGGAGAGAAGTAGATGGATTTGAGAGGTAGTCTGAAGGTAGAATCCGTTAGCAGGAGGATCTTTAATGAGAATCACTCCATTGTCATCGTGTAATGGTTTTCCCTTGGGGGATGAAACCATTAATTGAATTTAATGGCTTCTGACATTTTATTTTGTGTTGTTATCCTGGAAGGAAAGTTCTTTCAGTTCTTCTTCCTAATGCCTCCTAAATCTACTCTCTCAGCCCTTACCCAGTAACATTTCTTCTTTAGGGTTGCTCCATTCTCAAATTTTCTGCCATTGCTTCAATTCCAGGTTTTATCACAGGATCCTCCCCCCTGCCCCCTACTCCCGACTGGAAGCACTCCCCGTGGTTCCCTGGGGCCTTCGGGGTGAAATACCACCTCCTTAGCTTGGTTCATTGCCTTTCACAGGTCCGCCATGGCGGCTGGTCTTGCCTTTCCTCTTGCCACTGTTCTCCGCACCAGAGCCTCCACCCCATCCCATTCCTGGGTTCTAGCCATGCTAAGCTACGTAACTGAATGCTCCCAGAATGTGCTCGGCATTCTTGGGCTCCCTGCCTCTGCATGTGCTATTCCCTCTGCCTGTGCTGTTCCCTCTGCCTGTGCTGTTCCCTCTGCCTGGGACACTTCCCCTCATTTCTTCACCTGTTAACTCTTCTTTTTCTAAATCTGAACCCAGCCCACATGTCAGGAGGAACCTTCCTTGACCACCACCGGGCTGAGTTAGATGCCCACCCTGTGTTTCTGCAGCCCTTTGCCTTACCCCGAGGTGGTCATTTGCTCTCACCTTGTTTGTCTTCCTTCCCAGACAGAAGGAGCCCTTGCAGGGCAGGGACTCTGCTCTCCTCTCTGAATCCGCCCCCCTCCAAAAGCTAACACAGTAGGTGTTAGTTCACAAAGTAGGTGAACAAGTAAGTGACCTAACCCAACGATGGAAGGAATAAAGGACCACATAAGCAAAAAAAAAAAAAAAAATCAGTTTTGAGTTTTAGTTGATTTCTGATAACTTTGTCTATAACATTTTAACTTCTTTCTGTTTTTCTTTTATTTCCTAGCACAGCTGAAGGCTTAACGAGGAAAAATATGTCAGATGTCAGTGGGTGGCAAACATTTTTACAAGCCCTTGGCTACTTCCTCAAAATGTTCTTTGGCTCAGCGGCACTCGGCACCCTCACTGGCTTAATCTCTGCATTAATATCCTTTTAATATGTTGAAGACACATGGCTGAGAAGATTTTCTTAATTATATTCTCCAACCATTTTCCCCTCTTCCTTAAGGGGCCAGTTTTAGTCTAAGGCTGCGTTTGAAGAAGGACCTTTATGTAGTTTTGGTTTGAGGAGCACTTTCACTGAAACCCAAGGACTTTTAGATGTGACGTGTGCAATTTAGGATGTCATTTTTCAGAGCGTCATGGTCACGCACACCATTGGCTCTCAGATCCCACCGTTGGGGGAGCTTCTCACTTGAGAAGATTTTCAGGTTCCCCTGTCTCACTTTTCACAGTCAGAAAACTGGAAATTAATTTCCTCTTAATGACCAAATTGAGAAAGTCTTTACCCCACTGAAAGTGTTTATCTGGGGGACCAGTAAAGAGACTTTCAAAATGAGTCCATCCAAGGTATCCACGCTGATTGCACTGCTCAACGGCCCATACGCTTTTCTCGTCAAGGAGGAACGAGGCTTGTGAGGGCCAATGACACCTTCATTGCTGTAGAAAATTTGTCATGTTTAAAATAGGAACAGGCACCAGACCGTTTTCTGTGGGAGCCCAAGCCTGTGTCTCAGGGAGTTGGCCACCTGGCCCTCCTCCACGAGCAGTTTGTTCCACAGATGGCCGGAAGAGCCACCCTTGCCTGTGACGGGCGTGCTCGTCTGCCGTCCTGTTGAATTTTCCCTTCACCTCCTTTGTCCAGAAGTCTAGAGGCTCTGTTGTTGGCTGACAGCTTCTCATATTGTAGCAATAAACAGAGTGGGAAAGAAAACTTTTCCGAGTTCAGTATTTACCTCCATATTTATCTTTCTCTTGGGGGAGAGGGGATGGAGAAACATTGGCTGTAAGGAAGCCAAGTCGCTGGGCACTGCGAGCCCCAGCATGGGCGTGTGGGCTGTATTTGAATAGAGAGAAGATTCTCCTTTCATAGGAGCATGAGTTTGGAGATCTCCAGGAATATGAAAGGAGGTCCTTCAGTGGGGCACTTTACCCCAGAGTTCTGCACACCCCGTTAGCTGTCTCATCTGATGTTGGAGGAAGCGGGGGCGGAAAGAGTGACACGGCCTTGGAAGGGACCCGGCAGCATGGGCTGTCCTCCGGCTGGCTGTGGCCCCAGCTTTGCCCCCGCAGCCCCGGCACGTTACCAGCCTTCCCAGTCAGCGTTTTTAAGTGAGTTGACTTGGGTGGATTTTAATTTTTCGCCTACTATTTGTCTCAGGAATTTACAGTTGTTAGTGTTTTGTCAGATTCCCTTTCTTAAAACAGCAGTCTCCCTGCAAAGAAAAAGAAAACAACAATGGATCTTCACATGTTACCCTGGGATGTTCCAAAGCCTTTCGGATCCATTGCCTACCGTATGTATTTGGAAGGCAGCAGTTTTGTGACTTTTCTGCATCTCCCATCAACTGTCCCTTGGTTCTTTTTCCTTGACAACTGTTATTTACGTGCTAAAGCATATTGACTTGAGGAAAACGCCTTCCTTGGAGTTTGGCATGATGATCATTTTTGCTTATCTTCCTTATGGGCTTGCAGAAGGAATCTCACTCTCGGGTAAGTGACAGAAACATTAACTTCTGGGGTTGATGGCACGTTGTCTTGCCTTTTGAAAGAGGTTATGTCATTGGGGTCACTTTCAATCACAAGAGACCGTCACAACTCAGAAGAGCTTAAGCAACAAAGGGGATTTACTGGCCCTTTAGGGATACCTCTGAATTTAGACCTGGCTGGATTCAGGGGCTCAAGTATTGTCATGGTTACATTTTCTCTTCGCCCACCCCCCTGTAGCAGAGATCAAAATATCACTTCCAGTGTTGTCTCTTTCCCAGAACAAGGCCTAAAAGGGCCTCCTTCACTCAGAGGATGGGGTCAGACCGCCAAGGGGGGTCAGTCCCCTGGCCTGGCCCTGGGCCGTGACCCCCATTGATCTGCATTCTGTCACGATAGTTTTGCCTACAAATGAAATCACATAGTACATAGACTTTTGTGTCTCCTTTCTTTTAGTTACCATAATGTTGTCGAGAGACATCCATGTTTTTGCACGTGTCAGTACTTTATACATTCTTACTGCACCACATTTTATTCGTTCATTTGAAGGACATTTGGGTTTTTCCAGATTTTAGCTATGAATATGTGTGCATATTTTCATTTATCTTGGGTAAATACCTAAGAGTGAGGTTGCTGGGTCATATGGTAAGTATATATTTATTAGAAACTGCCAAGTGTTTTCCAAAATGACTGGGCCATTTTGCATCCCCACCAGAATGCATGAGACAGTTCTAGCTGCTTCCTTTCCTCATCAACACTTATTTTAATTTTTAAAGGTTTAGCCATTCTCCTAGGTGTGTGGCAATTTGATTTTGATGTACTTTGGTACAGTTCTCTTTATAGTCCACTTGGGGTTCATTGAGCTTCTTGGGTTTATAATTTATGAGGTTATAGCTTTTCACCAAATTGGGGAAATTTTTACCCATTTCTTTAAACACTTTTTTCTGTTCTCCCATCTCTTCTTCTGTTGGGACTCCAGTTACTGAAATTATGATTGACAGCATTCTATCATCCCGTAATACACTTTGCCTTTTTAAATTTTTTCCATCTTTTTTTTTTTCTGTCTCTGCTTTACTTTGGCTCATTTCTCTTGCTCTGACTTTATGTTCACGGATCTTTTCTTCTGCCATGCCCACTCGCCTGTTAGTCCCATCCAGCTTATTTTCCACTTCAAGTGTGTATTATTCGTCCATGGGAGTTCCCTTTAGGCCATTTTTATATCATCCATTTCTCTCCTTACCGTGTTCATGGTTGTCTCTACATTCTTGAGCATCTGGAACATGTTTATAACAGCAGCTCTAACATCCTTATTTGCTAATTCCATCATCTCCGTCAGTTCTAGGTCTTTTTCTGTCAGTTCACTTTTCTTTTGTTCATAGGCCCTATTTTCCTGCCCTTTGCTCGCCTATTAATTTTTCATTGAATGCCAGTCATTGTAAACTTCATTATGTTGTTGAGTACTGGCTTTTATTATATTCTTCATAGAATTTTGGATTTTCTTCTGTCGTGTATCCAAGTTTCTTGGCATCAGTTTAATCCTTTTGAGGTTTACTCTCAGACTTTGTCAGCAGGTCTGGAGTAGCCCTAGGAAGTAATGCAGTGCCCTTCCAAGGACTCTACCTCCTGTCTGCTGCTGTATTACAAGGTCACCCCACTCTGGCCTGTGGGAACACAAACTTCCCAGCCCTGTGTCTGCTTCGGGAATTGTTGGCCTGTTCCTTATTAGTAATCGTCTCCCTAGCCTCTTAGGATCTCACCCCACACGTGTACAGATCAGCACAATGCAAGATTCAAGGGGACACTGTGGTAGCTCTCCAGAGCTCTCTTTCTGTGCAGCCCCCCTTCTCTGGCATTCTGGCTGCTTCAGGTCCCTCGGCTGTCATCTGTCTCCTCTTCTCAGCTAGACTTGACTCTGCTGGGCTGGGGTTTGGAGTTCCCCTCCCTAAGCCTCAGCCCGGAAGCTCTGTCTGAGCAGTAAGCTAGGCCGGGGCCTGGAGCAGGAGTGGCCGCTTTGTTTCCTTTCTGTCAGGAATGTTTCCCTTCTGACAGCCCTACCCTGCAGTACCCAGCGTCAGAGGGAAGTTTCGTTTCATATCTTCGATCAGGTTTTCTAGTTGTTTATGGCAGGATAGCAGTTTGCAGAGCAAAGTGGAAGTCCCCAGTGGTTTGCAATGACTCTGTTGAGCAGAATTCTCCTTCCCCGCAGATGGTTCTCTAGAATTACACGCGGGTACTCGGTGAGCAGATCCTGCCAAGGAGGAAGCAGAGAGGACTCTGGCCATGTTCACTGGAGAACTCTCTGTAAACGTCATGGTTTTGTTTGTTCTTAATTTGATTTGTTCCCAAGCCAGTTCTCTTGGATAATTTCATCCCAGTATCTGCCATCAAGTTCCTTCTCTTATCTTTCCTGAATTTTGGCACTTACATAAACATTACCTTTGAGTCATTTGGCTCTAGCCTGGCTATTTTTACCTCTGTTTTTCTAAATTGTTCCCCACCCCTTTGAGATGAACACTGAGTACCTGGTGGCAAAGATACATTTCATGCATCCATTTGGAATTTGTGATTAAAACCAGGGAGTGTTTTTCTTGTCTTCAGAGCAGCAGTGTTTTCTGTTTGTAGGGTTTCACTTCTTTGAGGGCCTTTGCTAAACATGCCAGTGGACAGTGAGGCCAAAGACAGCACATGCGAGCCAAGAGCATGCTCGGCCACCTCTGGGCAGTTGGCTGGGCTCTGCCCATGTTTGTCTTTGGGATATTTGTCACACAGGGTTTTCAGACAAGGGTAGGATAGTGCTGGGGTGTTGGAGGACCTTCGAGTCCCGCTGTGAGAGTACAGCGGGAAAGGTGGTGTTTGCTACCCCCCTTCCTTTTCCTGCTGTACTTTTCCTGTCGCAAAGGACTGAGTGAGCAGTTACCAAGAACATGGGGCAGGGTGCTGTCCTCCGAATCACGTGTTTAGGACACAGCGGTTAAGGACGCCGGACAGACCAGGGTTTGAATCCCTGCCCCGCCTCTCATTAGCTGTGTGACCTCACACAGTTGACTTAACCACTCTGAGCATCCACTTCCTTCTTATGAAATAGACGTTTAAAAGGGCCACCCCAGGGCCGGTGGTTGAGGGTTAAAGGGAACGATGCGAGTAAGAGTCCTGACAGAGGCATGCTGGGGTGACACGTCCTGCTGGCCCTAACACGCCCAACATGTATTAACAACACCCCCTTTCACTCACAGACATCCTGGTTTCAACAGCAAATTAAATAGTCCCCCTAATTATGAGTTAGTAAGTGTTAGCTATTCTCAGAATCTTTGTTCGAATTCTGTCCGTGTTAACTGGTCTTTTCACTGAGGCCAGTTTCAAGGGCCACTTTGCCCTCTGGCTCTGAAGATTCAGGGTTGACTAGACCCCACCTTTGCCAATTCAGCCAACAGTGGGCTGAGGGAGGGCGATTGGGGCAGAGCGACACACTGTCATGTTGAGTCACAGAGGATGGGACGTAACCTCTGTGTCAGGTGGGGGAGATGCGGGCCAAAGGTAGAGCTTGGTCTGCAGCTCTCCCGAGCTCAGGGGCACAGCCAGGGGTTCCTTTGCAGCCCTGACTGTGGGAGAAAACCTGCAAGCCACTAATGCTAGGAAAGATGAAGTACATTTGGGTCGGTTCTCAGTATGGAATTCTGTGCAGCCACCGAATAAATGAATTTGACCTATTTGTGCTGCCATGGAAAGAACTCTTAAGATATATTGCCAAATTTTAAGGAAAAAAAAAAAACTGGAAAACCATTTATTCATCCATTCAGCAAATACTTACTAAATGTCTACCCTGTGCCAAGAACTGTCCTTGGTACTGGGGCTGTCCTTAGTAAACAAGACCAGATGAGGTTCCCACCTGCCAAAGAAAGATGGCAAGCAAGTAAGCAAACACACACGGTAATTTCAGGTAGTGAAGAAGTGACAGGAAGGAGAGAAATCAGAGCAATGTGACAGTGGCATGGGGGCAGATGCATCATGCAGTAGGGGGTCAAGAAGGTCTCCCCAAACAGGTGGTGCCTGAGCTAAGACCTGTGTGGTGAGAAGGAGCCAGCCAACGGAGGACCTGAGGCAGCAGTGCTGAGCAGTGCTCGGTGTCCAGATCGCCGTGAGGGAGCTTGGCACACTCCAGGAAGAGCAAGAAGGCCAGTGTGGCTAGGACAGAGGGGCAGGGGCCCCGGTCGGCAGGGTTCTATAGGCCCAGGAAGGAATTGGGTTTCTGTTACATGTGCAAAGGTAGGTTAAGTGTTTGAGGCCCTTTAAAAATCCCTCTGCTGGTAATCCATGCTGCATACATAATGTGATCCTCCTATTTTGTGCTTTTTAAAGGCAGATGAGCTTTGTTATAGCTTGGGCAAAGAACTGGCGGCCTATATGGGGAACTGTTAATAGTAAGTAGTTCCCTTGGGGCAAGGCAGTGTGAATGGAGAGTCTCTGACTCTATACCTCTGAGTCTGGGTGTTTTATAGCAAAATAGTTTTATTTTAAGGTAATTAACAAAACTAACTGTGGTTTGATCCAGCCTTCGGGAAGTTCATCATATTTTACCCACAGTAAGGTGCAATACAGTGGAAGTTATACCACAATAGACACCCTTCACCTGCCTTTGGACTTGAGTCTCTATTCATCATCATTGTTTGTAACATTTAAAATAGTGGATTTAACTGAAACTAGAAATGGATTTCCTCCCTTCCTCCCTTCTTTCCTTCCTTCCTTCCTTGATGATGACCATTTTGCTGCACTGTTATCTACTTCCTCAAATGATTTTGCCTTCTAGAAGAAATACATGTGTCAGGGATTCTTCCTTATAGGGCATTTTTAAAAATACCCATGCCTTGGAGCGCCTGGGTGGCTCAGTCGGTTAAGCGTCTACCTTTGGCTCAGGTCCTGATCAAACCCTGCTCAGCAGGGAGTCTGCTTCTCCCTCTCCTTCTACCTCTGCCCCCCACTTGTGCTCTCTCTCTCTCTCTCTCTCTCATAAATAAATAATGTTTAAAGTAAAAGAGGGGCGCCTGGGTGGCTCAGTTGTTGGGCGTCTGCCTTCGGCTCAGGTCATGATCCCAGGGTCCTGGGATCAAGCTCCACATCGGGCTCCCTGCTAGGCGGGAAGCCTGCTTCTCCCTCTCCCACTCCCCCTGCTTGTGTTCCCTCTCACTGTGTGTCTCTCTGTCAAATAAAGAAATAAAATTAAAAAATAAAATAAAAAAATTAAAAATAAAATAAAATATCCATGCCTTTTAGCTCTACAAGTGAGCCTGTTCGCACCATTTACCCATCGGTGTTTTCACAGCCTGTGTGGTGGCAGCTATAGTGGATGAGGGTGGTCTGGGTGGTGGTGAAGCTTGGAGAAGCTACCTTTGCTGAGGGAGGGCTCGTAGGGCAGACACTTGAGCTGTCCCTCAGGCTTTTGCATCCACTGCTGATGCTGCTGACTCTTTGCTTTAGCCCCCAGAACTCAAGAGATGCCCTGACCTCAGACTAGCCTGGGGTAAAGGTGGTGGCTGGCTGTTCGTAGGGTCCAAACTCAGCCTCCAGAGGGCGGTTGTTATCTGTACAGAAAATTTGTTAACATTTGAGTTATTTGCCGTCATTAAAAGCTGGGAGATTTCCCATAAGAAACATTTCTGGCATCTCTCCAAAAGCCGGAAGGAAGACTGGCTGGTCAGCATTTAGGTCTCCCATCCACAGGGCTGCGGGCAGAACTTTATAGGTGGGCTTTTGCCTTCTTCGCCCACATGTTGGTCACCCTTCTTTTTTCTTTATTGTCCGGCTCCTGAAGTTTCTGGGTTTCCAGCCCTGGCCTAGCGCACCAGACTGACCCAGCCAGCCAGACCCCTCCTGCACTGAGCCTGCCCCCTGCTGCAGAGCGCTGAGGCAGGATGCACCGGAGGGTGGGCAGGAAAGCTCCCTGGCACTCCGGCAGTGGGTGCTGGTGTTGAGTCCCGAGGCAACTTTCACTGTCACCTCTGACTTCCCAGAGCTTTCCAGAGAGGTCATTTCGTGTTGGGACTCCTGTGGGCGGGACAACAGTGTTGATGGAAGGCCACTCGTGTCACAGCCTAAATGTGGCTCAGGCACCTCTGGGGTTGACTTTTACATCAAGGTAAGAACTCTAAGGTCTCAGCTTTGCCAGTGACTTGATCACCCTTCTCAAAGCGAACAAGTGAGAGAAAACCCTTTGGAAGTGCAGAAGCTAGGAACTTTTCGCCCTGGACGGTGATGCTAAGGATCAAGTCCATAAAAACTGAAGTGTGTCCATGCTGCTTTTGAGCCTCAGCTTGCTCATCTGGACACCGGGACTAACAGCACCCCCTCATGGAACTGTCGGGGTCGTGAGGCTAAGCCACGTGCAGTGCCCATCACGGGCCTGGGCTGAGCCGGTGTGAGCTGCCCCACTGCCATTCGATGGGGTTCCAGTCTCAGGTTCTGGTCTCTTCCCTTCTGTCTCACATTGCTCTGCCTTCCCTGTATCCTGTGTCAGTGTCAGGAAGGGTCAGCAGTCCGGGGCTGCGGGGGGGGGGGGGGGGGAGTCCCCCCCAGTGCCTGCAGGAGCGTACTGGGAGAACAGCCAGAGGTCCTGGTGTGTGCATTCTTATCTAGCAGAGCAACAGTTCACAACGTTTCATGAGCTATAGTCTTCCCGGTGCCCTCAAGGATCGCAGAAAGCCTGCCCTCTCCTTTCCCTATCCCATCTTGTCAGGTGTGCCCCTGGGAAGCATTGCTGGAATGTTCCTGGCCAGCCTCCTCAGCAGGGAAGAATGAAAGAACACAGGAATTTGCCATTCACACAAGGGGGCGGGCCTGCCCTTGGTGGGGTGGGGCATATCGTTGAGACCTCAAGCTGAGCCCTTGAAATGGCTCCGATGCAGGTGGGTGGTTTTCACCCTTTCCAAATGGAGAGTCAGCCAGGCATCCCTGTCTCTACGAAGTGGCAGGAGTGAGCTACAATTTTGCTTACGAATTTTCGCTTGTAATCCATACATTTTTACAGCTTATTTAATGAGTTTGTAAAAATCTCATCTTCCTTACGTGAAAATGAGGCCCCTTTCCTGCTGCCAAGGCAGGGCAGCATTGAGAGGTAACCAACCCATCTGTGCAAAGCACTTTGGGAGTGATTAGGGGCGGTGGGCCATGCAGAGATCAATCCTGAGTGAGCAGCAGGAAGTGTAGACTCACGTGGAGAGCTTTCAGGAAAAGACACAGATCCTTTTTTAGTCACTCCTCTCTTTATAAGAGGAACTCGTGGTGATTAAGGGAAAATTAAAAAAAAAAAGTAAATAAAAATCCACCCGTTCTCCACATCCAGATTCTTACGCTCCCTTTCTGCCCCAAGAGTGGTTCACCTGCACCCCTTCCATCCGTGGGTGACAGTGACAGCTCGCATCTGCTCAGCCCGGGGCCTGTGGTGGGCAATGTACATGGCTTATCCCTATTACCCTCCTGACGGGTCCGGAGAGGGTGCTGTTAGTCCCACTGCCCAGATGAGAAAGCTGAGGCTTGGAGAGGGAATGAAGCTTGGCCCAAGATCACCCAGCCGGTAAGGAAGCTGCCAGAGACAGGGGCCCCATAGCATTTCTCTGCGGCCTCTGGGAGACCTCAGGTAGTACTTTCTTCCCCTTTCTTTTCCTTTTTCTGAAAACATGTACCACTGTAGGGCCCAGTGACTTGTAGAAAATGTGCGATATTATTTGTGTATCACATAGCAGGTGCTTTTCTGCTCTGTTCATGTCTGTGTGCTTTGCCTCTTTGTCCTTCTCCAGGCATCATGGCCATCCTGTTCTCGGGCATCGTGATGTCACACTACACGCACCATAACCTGTCCCCGGTCACCCAGATCCTCATGCAGCAGACCCTTCGGACCGTGGCCTTCCTGTGCGGTGAGTTCTGCCTCTGTGTGGTCCCGCGCGGGCCTACCCACGGCCCGTCGTTCAGCCACACCCTGTTTTCCCTGGCAGGAGAGGCAGCAGAATTCCTTAGAGCCAGATGCTTCTCTCCCTTGTCCTTTGTTTATTACTCTGGCTTTCAAATTCGATAACATAAACCTAACTCCTGATAACTTTCTGGAACATTGGACTCCTATAATTTTAAGACCAAAAATAATGAGAACTACTAAACATGAACATTGGAGACCGATACATTTTAAACATTGTAAAGTTCGAAAAGGTAAACATTTCCAAAAATGTGTCCCCTGGCACTGGCATCAGTGAGGGTTAGGTGAGACAAGACTCCACAGTCAAACAAGAGTCTGGAAAATCCTGGGGGATACACACTTCCAGTTTGGGGGCTGCAAGAGCACCGTGAGCTGACGCACATTGTGAGTTGCTGAGAAGGGGACAGCGTTACAGCTTTTTCCCAACTTGTCCACAGGCCCCTTTCCCCGAGAGTGGCTCGAGGGGCGTAACTCGCGTGCCTGTGTGCTGGCCCTGTCATTGCTGGACGGGCTCCACCATGGAGACTCTTTCTGTTAAGCAGTTTCAGTGTGAGCTTTTGCTCCCCCACACGCTGCTGTACCCCCCGCCTCCTCCCTGGCTTATACCTGGCGCGAAGGATGCGCTCTCCCACGGCCCCCTTCCGTCGGCCTCCTGGCGGCCGTGCCCTAGCTGCCCTCAGCAGCATCTCCCTGGTGCTGCGGTGCGGTTCATCTCATTTTCCAGCACTGGTTCTGCATTGTCATGCGCTAGGCGACCCGGGTGGGCCGCGCAGAGGCTTCCTTCCGCAGCCAAGGGGGCTCAGGTACCCAGAGGTCAGATGACTTGCCCACAGGCTCATGGCTAAGAAGTGAGTTTGGATTCCAGGTCTGTGTCTTCCTGGTCCAGGGGGTCTTTTTTCCACAGCTCCCCACTCACAAAGTCCTAGCTAAGGTCTCTGAGCCCGACTGTCACAATTAAAGGGATATAAAGCAAAACACCCAACTATTTTGTACCCATCAGACTGGCATGTCTCAGTTTTGCTAATACCCACTTCCAGCACAAGCATATGGGAAGCAGGCCCCGTCGACAGGCGGAGGCCCCGATGCCATCTTTTGTGGCGAGTCATTGCAGCATCAGGCTGGGTTTCAAAGCCGTGTGCTCTTTGACCCAGTAGAGCTACCCTCGGGAACGGAGCCTGGATATTTGCTGTAACTGGTAATATCAGCAGTAGAAACAGCCTCAGTGTCCATTGACACGGGATTTGTTAAATTAGCCATGACATACTGATATGATGGATTTTATGCCACCCGGGAAAAGGATAACATAGATCTGAGTATGTTCTAAACGAGCTGATTTGGAAAAATCACAAAAATGTTTATTAGATAAGAAAAAAATTCAAGGAGAAGGGTGTGTGTACTATCCAGCTTGCAGACTTGTTTTAAAAAGATACATGTTTAGAGAAGAACATGGCTGAAGTGTTTTATTTATTTATTTATTTTTTAATAGGTTTTTTTTTTAAGATTTTATTTATTTGACACACAGAGAGAGATAGCGAGAGAGAGAGAGAGAGAGAGCACAAGCAGGGGGAGTGGCAGGCAGAGGGGAGAAGCAGGCTTCCTGCATGAGCAGGGAGCCCGATGTGGGGCTCGATCCCAGGACTCTGGGATCATGACCTGAGCTGAAGGCAGCGGTTTAACCCACTGAGCCACCCAGGCGCCCCTGAAGTGTTTTAAAACAGCCTCTCTGTTTTATCATGTTCAACTATTTTAAAATACAGTCCTTGTCTCCCTGATTATTAGCCTATTCTGAGGGACGTCACAGTGTTAACAGGGAGCCTAGTGCTAGAAATTCATACAGTGCTTTTACACAAGCACCTGCTTGCCCAGAGAGTAGGTGTCGGACTCTTTCTGACTTGTGGAGTGAAGCCAAGGGTTGGAAATACCCCTCTTCCTGCAGATCCTGTGGGGACAAGCCCGTCTTCCAAATCTGTGGCAGCATCAGATGCGTGAAGTCACTCATTTAGCTTTGGTCGCCCTGGCAAGGAAGTTAACCGAGGGCCCTTTTCACACTAGTTATGTGGTACCTGCAGTCATTTGCTCTGAATTTTTGCCACTTTGCTGCAGTTGGGATCCTTGCTAATGACTGTTCGAGAAATGGGCAGATTCATATATTTATCATCTTCCCCGGTGGGAGAGTATTTACTTGCATGGGTATTTGACAGCTGGATCGTTAAATGAGGAGATTCTGAAAAAGCAAGCACGTGTGGCTCATGTGATAGAAGAAAACGAGCAAATCAAAGCACAGTCTCCATCAAGGCATTGGGTGCTGCAGCAGGATTTTTCAGAAAATAAGCAACGTGTTATAGTGGATTCTGACTCACTGTGAAATGTTGGCTTGCTTTAGTGATCGAGTACCATGTCAGAAGAAAATAGTTGGGGCTGAATAATCCATTCTTTGGTTTGTTTCAGAAACATGTGTGTTTGCATTTCTTGGCCTGTCCATTTTTAGTTTCCCTCACAAGTTTGAAATTTCCTTTGTCATCTGGTGCATAGTAAGTATTTTCCTTGTTTTTTATTTAATTACTTATTGGTAGATCAATAACCACATGTTCTGGATTCATTTATGTAACTGTTAACTGCTCAAGGTCAACAGCTACATAGACACTCTTCTGTTTAAAGTTTCTTTTGTTAAAGAATCACAAACATACGATAAAGGGTAAGTGAATGAATATCCTTGGAAAAGAATGTTTTGCTTCTTTTTAAATTGTAAATGGCCTTAAAGGTTATGGTCTTCTCCAAAAAGTACAAGTTTCTGTGTTTCTATGTTAGATGGTAAAAGCAGCTTTCAGAATTGAACGCATAATTGATCATAACCATGTAAAAACATCATGCGTAAAAAAAAAAAAATGTAAAAAATATAGCACAATGTTCACAGCGATTGTAGAATTGGGGATGACTTCTTTTCGTTTTCTACTTTTTCTGAACAATTTATAATGCACATACTGCTCACTGTGGTTTTCTTCAAATGTGTCCATTTTTGAGTATGACCTTGGACGGTTGTTAAAGTAAAGATTACCAGACCCTTACTTACCTCTCCAGAGGTTCACCCAGAACAGTCATCCCAGGTGATTCTTATCATTCAGAAGGTTTGGGAAACGTACCATTGGACTCGGGGCAGTAAGAGGAGACAAATTAAAAAATTAATTAATTAATTTAAAACAGTAGAACCAAATCTTTTGGGGGAGGGGAATGGAGGGGAATAAATGTTTAGTGTTTAAAGCAAAGGGGCAGTTTCTTCAGGCATCAGATGGAAGTGACATGAATGGCTTCTAACATGTGGGCATTTAGGCTGGTGCTCCCAGGTCTCTCATCCCTCAGTGTAAGCTTGACTTACACTTGACTTGCTGATTCATACTGCAATCCCTAATTTGATCTTTTTTTGTCCTTTTAAAATCCACCGTTAATTTAAGACACATGAGAAGCACGCCTTACTGTTGCTCAATTATCATAATTCATCTTCAATTAACTTTTATTAACCAGTGCCACTTAACAGAAGCCAGCTATTGAGAGGCAGACCTTTTTTTTTTTTTAGCACTGTCACCTACCATGTGCAAACCAGCGACGCCTACCTGTTTGGCCTGTGGGGAAACTGAGGCACAGAGGAGCTAAAGAGCCCTAAGGGAAATGATGTTTCTCCTTGTAGTATGGGTGCTTCCACCTCTCAGTCAGCAGGAGCTCCTTGCTTTTGCTACTGTTACCTGTCCTCCAGACTCAGGTTTCAGGACAAAGAGAATAGCAAAAGTTGTTTACAGAAAGTATAATAGTCTTTAGTGTGCTCACTGGGTCAAAGGGGCCACATTTGGTCAAACCTGAAACACAAGTGAGGGAATCAAAGATAGGATTTCAGTGGGTGAAGCAAGGAGGTGGCTCCCTGTGCCGTGGGCTAGGAGCCAAAGGAAAATGAGAGGATGCTCTGGAGTGGGGGCTCTGTCTCCCCCAAGCACACAGGCAGGCCAGCCCTGCCTCTCCCGGAGACGGCCCCTGCTGTTCAGATGGGTTACCTCAGACTCGCTCAGTGGTCGAGGGCACAGGCTTTGGGGGCTGAATCGGGTTTGGGGCATGGCTCCCCACTTCCTGCCTGGGTCAGCTTGGACCAGTCCCTTAACCTCTCTCTGTCTCCATTTACTTTCCCTAAAATGGAGACAGTAATACCAGTAATAAGAGCATTGCAGGGATCTAAATTTAACAAGATATAATGCATATAAAATGCGTGGCACATTGTCCGATACATAAATGTTAGATGATTGGGAGCCATTGTTAATTTGACCATCCAAGGCAAACAGTCCAAAGCACATTCAATTTGTGCTTCTTAAAAGAATAAACTTAGAGCCTGCTGAATGTACATGTGTATGTTGTGTACATATTACTACGTTAGTTATGGTGAGAACTGAGATGAAAAAAGAGTAAATTAATAAGTAGTTCTAGGTATCCAATTAGATAAGATTTAAACCTTACCTAAAGCTATATTTTGTTAGGCCAAATTTGGGGATGGTTAGGAACCAAAAGCCTTGGCAAGCAATCGGCCAGGCAGGGCGCATGTGACCTCCTTCCAGAACCTACCTACACATTCCTTTTGCTTGGGGAGCAGCATTTACAAGCAGCATTGTGTGTAGGCCCTTCTCAATCATCCCTCCTTTCCGGGGTTGGGGGGGGGGGTTGCTACGGGAGAGGCAGGAACACCTTGTCTGTCTCTCCAGAGCTAGCCCATTGGGAATGATTAGTGCAGGCCCGTCCCACAGTGGAGCACCTTTGGAGGAGTGAGATTGCCCTTAAATTAATCCCTGGACACCTCGGCATGGCCTCTTGGCATTTGGTTTTGTTCTGTCACAGCTTAAAGCTGGCTTTGATACCTTGTTGGTCCTCTCTTCCTGGCTACGGAAACATAATGTACAAGGTGTGATCCTCTCCCAGACTCAGAAACTAGCATCTCCAGCAGCTCGCCCCAGCTGGGCCTCTGCCTCGCACTGTCATTCGTGTCTTTCATGGCCAAGGGGAAGGCTGCACTTGTTACGGGCGTGTCACAAGGTCTGGGTTAGCTTCAACAAGCTTCAGCTTGAAGGCCCGGTGGTCTCTGTCCAAAAGTTTGTCGCTGTTCACAGGTGCTGGTACTGTTTGGCAGAGCAGTGAACATTTTCCCTCTGTCCTACCTCCTGAATTTCTTCCGTGATCATAAAATCACACCGAAGATGATGTTCATCATGTGGTTTAGCGGTAAGTCCACTGTTGAATGAACACTGGAAGGAAAATAGCTCTTATTAAGGGCACACACAGTGTAGAGAGCGTGTGTGGTCTCTGCTGGAGCGCGTTGAAACCAGGCACCCCTCATAAGGCAAAAACCATACCAGCCTCAGGCAAGTCCCTCACAGACAGTGCCCCTCACAGGCTCCGTGCTGCAAGACAAATGGGTAGTGCGCGTCTCTTCTACACATGAGGAAGCCCAGGTTCAAGGGCAAAGGACTTGCTTGGGTTCCTGTGATGACAGGTGGAGCCAAGGTTTCCTGTCCTGTTCGCGCTCCTCTCGACGGACGGGCAGTCCGGGGCAGGACGCGCAGGGGGCAGCCCGCACCTGCCTGTACGTAGTGAGGGGCTCAGAAAAAGGTTCAAGTTTAAACTCTTTCGTGCTACAGACCAGGTTCGGATATGCTTTTCATTCAGAGTTCTGAGAGTTGATTGGGAACATTTTCAGTTTCTGTGCAAATTCCTGTACTCTTTAAAGGATAGGAATGATTTCATCTTTGGCTCCTGACGAACTGGATCCTTAGGCATCTTTAAATTTATTTTTGAGCAATACATCCAGTTCTTTGTACTTTCTTATTTAAATATTATAATTAAAATATTCTGTGTGGGTCGGGGTATAGCAACATGCTTTATAAGCTGTTTTCTATCCAACAGCGTATCTGTACATTTCTCGCAGATTTCTCTCCTCTTTCAAAAGGCCTTGTTTAAAATATATACATATGTATGTGTGTGTGAGGTATGTATGTAATGTTTAGCAAGAGAAACTTCTTTCTCAATCTTTTTTGCCAACGAGAAAAAAAATTTTTTGTAAAGTAGTTGATCCAAGATCTTAAAAATCTCAAAATCTAAGGGATATATCAGATCCTTTACATGGTTGTGAGCAGTTTGGGAGGGGCAGGCATGATAAGAGACCTCTGTGGGGAATGGGGGTGCTGTTTTGAAGTGAAGAGCTGTTGGTCCCAGCTGTTGATGTTCCAGGCCATCCCAGGCTCTCTCTCCACACATGTTCACCCTCTTTCCTGGATCCTCAACCTCTGTCTCTACTGAGACATCATCATTGAAACTCCTGAAGATTCTTCTCTTTCCCGGCAAAAAACCAGCAACTTCAACCATAATCCTTTCCTCACACCCCCTCCAGCTGCTTCCCATCTCCCATTGCAGCCAGACCTCCTTAAGTGGGCTGTCCTCCCCTGTTTTCTCTTCTTCCTCACCTCCTGTTCATGGGCCTGGACTTGGCCTTACCCGGGTCACCTAACAACCTTTTGCAGCCAAGACCTGCACGGGACAGCCCTTGTCCGGTCCACCTCCACGGCTTTGAGCTCCTTCTTCCCACCGACCTGCTTTCTGCCTGGAGACCCTCTTCCCTGGGCCTCCAGGCCATGCTCCTGGTTGCCCTCCTTCCCTTTGGGTCTTCTCAGGTTCCCCTCCTCCTTTACCAACCCCTCAAACACTGGCATCCTCAGGACTCAGCCCCAGACCTGCTTCTGCTCTTTTGTTCTCACAAGCTCACCCATCCCTGTGGCACCAACGTCCATCAAGTTCCCACACTCCCAAAGCTGTTTGCTCTTAGATCTCGATTCGTGTCTAAATCCTCCTTCGACACTGTGAAGATCTCATTGTCTAGGACTGAATTTACCTTCCTTCCCAACCTCTTCTTTGCCCACGTCCCCTTCCACGGGAAACAGAATGTGGGTTACAGCAGAGGCGCGGCTAACTCAGCGCTTGCTGTGTGTACAGCTGTCCTGCGCCGAGCGTTTTGTCCTCCGGCCACCGACCTGGCAGGCCCTGTTTCTGGTCCCGTGTGACAGGTGGAGAGGTGGAGTTGAATCCGTCACTTCGGCCCGAGAGGCCTGGGGGAAAGCAGGGAGCCGGGGGGTGACCCCAGGAGCCAGACTCCAGACCTCACGCCCAGACCACCGTGCAGCACAGCCTCTTGGGACACCCTGCCGTCGTCCGTGCCCTTCCCTTCCCCGGCCACCCCACCTCCCACTCACCCCTGTGGCCTGTTGCTTCCACTCTCCGTGTCTCTCTCAATTCTGTCCCCTTTCTGTGTCCCCGTCTTGGGTGTGCACTGCCGCTGCAGTCAGACCCCCATCCTTCCGTGAGGCTCCAGCCTCCATGTCTCGTCAGACCCTTCGTGTGCCCTGCCCCATTCTCCCCTTCTTCGGGCGCTCACCAGGGCACAAGCCCTTGTCTGGGGTCTCCCACCTGTTCCCTTCTGTGGGGCACCAGGCAAGCCGGGACGTTCCCCAGAAAGTGCTGTTTCCCAGCTCAGTGCAGCCCCTCAGCCCAGCCAGCCGCCACGCAGGGCAGCACAACCAGAAGCAAGGAAGACGCCATGATGCAGCTCTCAGCAGCCTCTGGCCCGCAGCAGAGCAGCGCCGAGCCTGTCGGTGCGGCCAGGAGCTGCTTAAGAGCAGCATCTTCAGAAACAAGGGGCCATTGGATAAATCGCCTTCTTTGCTGTTGCCTGGAACGCTGTGTGGCCCCGGGAGATGCATCCTTTCCTCAGTCTCGCTTCCTCATCTGCATGTGGTGGAGAATGGTAGGCCCTGCTTTACCAGCCGCCCTGTGAAGTTCCAGTGAGATTGTGCACACAGAGCCCTTAGCACCGGGCCTGGCCACACGCACAGGGACGGCTCAGTCTGCACCAGCTGTCGGATTTCTAAAATGTGAGCGTTGGGCTGGACAAGTCCCCAGGCACGCACGCACGCACACACACCTGGTGCTTCATGGCCTGGACGGGTCACCTCATTTGACCTACTCGGCCACCCCGTGAAGTGGAAGTGGATGTGGTCAGACCCCACTTCTCTGCAGCCTGCTTTTCTCACACCCCAGAGCCCCACGGGAGGCGCTCACCCTCCACAGTAGGATGTGTTAGAACATTCGACTGGTGTGAGGCAGGGCTGGGCCCAGGTCCCCAGGGCTCCCAGTCAGTGACGCAGCTCCTCTCACCCCCCTCCCTGCCCCCAGGCCTGCGGGGGGCCATCCCCTACGCCCTGAGCCTGCACCTGGACCTGGAGCCCATGGAGAAGCGGCAGCTCATCGGCACCACCACCATCATCATCGTGCTTTTCACCATCCTGCTGCTGGGCGGCAGCACCATGCCCCTCATCCGCCTCGTGGACATCGAGGACGCCAAGGCGCGCCGCAGGAGCAAGAAGGACGTCAACCTCAGCAAGACCGAGAAGATGGTTGGTGCCGCGGGGGCCCGGGGCGGGGGCAGGGGCTTGGTCTCCACCGCCGCTGGGAAGTGGGGAAATGAGACACGATTTGAGGATCTCGGCACCTACACACACTCAGGAGGAAGTTGAAGTGGAGTTCTGCGGCCCTTTGTGGGTTGTCTGTCCACAGAGGCCGTGGAGTGGGAGCGCGGACCCACGTCAGGCTGTCCTGGCATCACCCTGTGGAAGGTTTTAAAGTCACGTCATCCCCCTCCCCGACAACATTTACTGAGGGCCTCCTGCTGGGGGCCTGAGGAGGGGAAGGTGCTTGCGGTGCCTTCCCCCAAGGACAGACAAGCGAGGTGTCCAGGGCCCAGCTGCAGTGAGCCGGAGGCTCCCAGATCCCTGCCTCCTCCCAGCCACCCTCCTGCCCCTGTGGCTGCCCCTGCCGGGCTGTCTGTCCCGGGCGTCAGCGGCGGTGGTGGCCTCCTTGCCCTGTGTTGACCCTTACTTAGGCCCCCTGTGCTGAGCCAGGCTCCCTGACAGGAGCAGAGGCTGGCCTTGGCCTCTCAGCCCACCTTCCGGCACCGCCCCCGCCCTCCCACCCCCAGTTCTAGAAATGCCTCTTTTTCTAGTTCCCTTATTTGAGGCCATCAGTAACTTTATTCAGTCAAGAAAAGCAGAGAAATCCTCAACCGGAAGACAGTGACGGGGACACAGCCCACTTTCCCACTGGGGAGCTCAGGTCTGGCCGGATCTTGGTCTCGGGCCTCTGTGTGGCCCTGGCCCGTGTCTCAGCCAAGGCCCTGCTGGGAGGAAGCCCTCGGGTGGTCACAGGCGGGTGATCACGGGTGGGGTTGGCTCAGTGGGACCTTCTCACTCTCAGAGGCCCGTCTCCAGTCACCCCCATCCCCCAACTTTCTGTTTTGTTCTTAACAACAGCCCCAGTACAGGTTCTCAGACCTTTCAGAGGGTGGCAGAATCAGTGGAGGGCTCCGGTCTTCCCAGGTCTGGGCTGCGGCCGGAGAGAATTTGCATTTTGAGCAGGTTGCCAGGTGCCGCTGCCCTGCGGGTCCCGCAGCCATGCTTGCTGAAGCCTGGCTCCCACGGAACCAGGATGCTTGCCCAGCGGAAGAGCAGCTGCTATTTAGGGAATGTTTTCTGCGGCATGGGCACTGTGGTTGTGCTCTCCTCGCACCGGTCTCAGGTTGCCCTGATAACCCACAGGAAGCAGGTGCTCTCTGCTCATCCCCATTTTGCAGACGAGAGTGCTGAGGCACAGAGGGGTCACAGACTCCATAGTCTGTGCTCTTCACCACCACGCTCTCCATCAGCACTCTCAAGGTAGAGGTCCCTGGATCGGCAGCATCCCTGGGAACTTGTCGGAAATGCAAATTAGTGGGCCCCATCCCAGACCTGCTGAATCAGAACTCTGCAGGTGGGCCTGGGGGGGGGGCCAGCATTTTGTGGGTTCATAAGCCCTCCAGGTGATTCTCCCCGCCCCCTCCCACACCCTGCACCCGCTCCACCCCCAGGCCCCCAGTGGAGACCACTTAGCTGTGGCTTCAGAGCCGCTCCTCCAGCCGCCAGGCAGATGCTACATTCACACCCTGGTGGCCTTGGGTCGTCCCTGCAGGGCGTGGGGCTTTTCTGGGCCTGGGGCCTGGAGATGTGCTGGCGTTGACCCTGTAAACCGGAGACCTCCTCCCCCTGCAGACCTGCCCTGCCACGGGGTAGCTGCTCTCATTCCTCTCCAGTTCCCCCCAAGATGCCCCCCCCCCCCAACACACACACACACTGACAGGCTGGCCAGCGCCAGCCTGGAGCAGAACCCCAGGTAGTGCAACTGCCAGCAAAAATGACAGAAGGAACCCCCCTTGTTCAGTTTGCTGCGAATGAGATCACCCAGAATGGCAGTTCCCAGTCCTGCCTGCCCATTAGAATCACCTGGAAAGCTTACAAACCAAACCCCAGCCCACAAATAAATTGATTTATTCATAATTCTGATTTATTCCTGGGTATCCATCACGTTTTTATAAACCTTCCCACCTCCCTGTGGGCTCCCAGGAGCTGCTTTGCTGCCCACAGATGCCCTGCACTGATTCGAAAGCACAGTTAGGGTTGGGGACACAGGTGGCTGCTGGGTAGGCGGGGGGGGGGGGGGGCAGTGTGTGTGCCCTGGAAGAGGCCGGCTGACGACCCTCGGACGACCTTCCCTCCCCATACAGGGCAACACCATCGAGTCAGAGCACTTGTCGGAGCTCACGGAGGAGGAGTATGAAGCCCACTACATCAGGCGGCAGGACCTCAAAGGCTTTGTGTGGCTGGACGCCAAGTACCTGAACCCCTTCTTCACGCGGCGGCTAACTCAGGAGGTGGGACACCGGCGCGCACCACATGGCTAGGGGTCCCCGGTCTCCCTCCCCCAGGATCTGCAGGGGCTGACGGGGTGCGTGGGGGTGGGGCCAGCCAGGCTCGGCCTTCTTCCCAGGCTGGCAGCTGGATATGCTGTGGAACTCGGCATCTGCTGTTTTTCCTTCACTGCCGTTTTTAGTGCCGGTTTAATAATAGACTTGTGAACACAGTTGGGTTTTCCTGGATGATAGACGCAGGACATTGATCGGCTACTGAATCTGAGCTGAAAATTTCAAACATGCTGGGGCCTCAGGCAGTGGCCCACGGCTCAGGGCTCGTGTTCCATCCCTCCGGGGACTGCTGGCCTCTGGGCGACAGTGGATGACCCAGTCTCGTCACTTCATTTCCGAGCCCATGTTCCCGCCCCGGCAGTCACGGTTGCTGTCAGCGTGGGAATTTCTCTTGCTTCGCTTCATCCTCCCAACAACCTGTGTCGTAGCTGCAGCTTCTCTCTCACCAGACAGCTGGGGAGACCGAGACCCAGAGAGGTGCAGTAACCCCCCAAGGTCAAACAGCCAAGACACGGCAGAGGTGGGAGCAGAGCCCTGTTTTTTAACATCACACCAGCCAGCCTCCTGCTGCTGTCTCTGAGTGACGCCTCCTGTTCTCTTCACCCCCGTGGAGAAAAATCCCAGCTTGAGCTGGTTGGTTAGCACTTGGAAATTGCCTGTGGCCACGTGCCCCTTGGCCCGTCTCCCCTACACCCCCGCGAGGTACACAGCAGCTCCCCTGTCCCTCGGCCCTGACCCAGACCCACTGACGAGGCCCTGGTTGTGTCTCCTGCTCCAGGACCTCCACCACGGGCGCATCCAGATGAAAACCCTCACCAACAAGTGGTACGAGGAGGTGCGCCAGGGCCCCTCCGGCTCTGAAGACGACGAGCAGGAGCTGCTGTGACGGAGCAGGGCGCCCCGTCCGGCCTCCTCGCGGCTCCCGCGACGGACGCTCGCATGTGGCAGCCTCCTCAGGGGAGATGGAAGCAGGGGGAAGTGAAGGCCGTCCCTGGCTCTCGGAGCCGGCTGTCTACTTCTGAAGTAGGTCATGTCCCCGGGCTGAACGGAGCCAGACCCCTTCTCAGCCCGCAGATCGGAGGGAACAGCTGTCCAGGTACACCTTCCTTCCGCTTCTGCGGCCAGAGTGCAGAGTCCTCTGCTGGACTGAGGGGCCTGAGAAGAGAGGCCATGCCCCGCTGTGGATCCTGCCGTGAGCGGGGCTGCTGGGGAGCTGGGGGAGCTTGCAGCTTCTGCCATTCCCACCCACGGCCTTCATCACGGGAGTGCCTGTTCTAGCAGCGCGAGGAGCCAGCCGCCATTTCCCTTTGGTCATCGAGGTGCCTCTGGTCTCAGCAGCAGCAGTTCTGACCCAAGGGGCGGGCTCGGGAATCTGGGAAACCTCACGCTCCCCTTTGTGATGTTGCTTGAGAAGGAAAAACCGAGTGACCTTTTCCTTTACCTCCGCCTGGGACCTTGCAGGCCATCCCCCTGAGTGACAAGCGGCCACTGCCCTCCTCTGGGAGTAGTGTGAATGTTTACGCTGGTTCGGAGCAGGGGCACACAGGCCCCTTGGAAGCCTGCATCCTTGGGTTTCTCGGGGTGAGCGAGCCTATTCTGTGGGGTGAGCGCGCCCTCTGGAGGGAGAAGCTAGGAGTTACAGGGCTTGCGGAGGCCTGCATCCGCTGTCTGAATTCCGTTTTAATTCATGCCCTCTGACAAAGCAGTGAGAGCCTAGCAGTCACCTCCCCCGCTCAGTGGACCTCCTTGGTCCAGAGGCCCCATTTCCTAATGCCCACTGTTCGCCTGCTGCCACCTTCACTGCTAATCAGCATTTCCTCTTTCCCTGCCCCAGGTCTCTCCCGGCTCGGGTCCCGGCTCCGGTCCCAGCTCGCCAGAGCCCTGGGGCCGGGGCCAGAGTGTGCTCCTCCCCAGCCGCCCCCGCCCAGGACCCGCTCGCAGAGCGTCTGTACGTGCTCTTTCCGTCTCACACGCCCCGTCCCGTCCCTGTGGGCCTGGCCCCGGCTACCTAGGGTGAGGAGCTGCCGGTCATGTCCAGGCGGAGTGGAGTTACTGACTTTCGCCTCCGCTCCTCCCCTGCCCTTAATAAACCTCGTCCCTGCAAGCCACAGGGCCAGTGGCAACTCCCCTAGGTGGCTCGGGGTCGCTGCCTGGGGTGGCTTAATTCGTCACGTGCATGTCCGTGGTTCTCTGGAGGGACGCGGCGGGCCAGCACAGGCCCCGGGCTGACAGCACGTACGTCTCCCATCTGTTCTGCCTCAGGCAGCGTGGCTCTGTCTCTCAGGAAGGACTGATTTCAGAGCCCACCAGGCCAGACCCATTTCCCCGAAGTATGAGGCCGGTCAGGCAGGAAGCACGTGGTTTCCTTTTTATGCATGAAAAGTAAATCTGTACTTGATAGGGTTAAAATATGGTCAGTTGTCTTTTTGTAACCTCCCACTTTAACCCCATAATTTAAGCCAAATAGGAGTATTTTACTCCACCTAAGACCTTCACTTGGAGGAGTAATACCATCCATAATTCTGGTCTCCATCATTTCCTACTTAATTTTAGTGGAAAAGTAAGAGAAGAGGTCAAAGAGGGAGGGAACCTTTGTCCACACCTGGTGAGGTCTTGACTAGAGCGTTCCCCAATCCATAAGTCATTTACCTTCTCCTTTGAAGTTCAGGATCTGAGCTCAGAAGTGTAACTTGCATGGCAAACTCAATAGTTTACCAGAAAATTTGGTGGGGCGGGGGCTATGAATTCACAGATAAAGCAGTGAAAACAGGATCTTTTCAATTCAGACTGCCCCTTGTCACCAGGTCCCACCTGGCCTCCTACTTTTAGCTGAGACCTGAAAATGACCCTGTAGTCGAGTCCCCAAGGTGGAAGGTCCCCAAGGCCTGGCTTAGTGGGCAGGGGGCACCTTTCCTCGCAGGTCCCAGCACCAGCTTGGGTCTCCCGTGAGCCTCTTCTGCCCCCTGCTGAAGGGAAGCTTTGGTGGGCTGGAGCGCATTCCCACGGGGACAGGGGCAACCCGTGTTCCTCAGGTCTGTCTCTTCACCTCTGCCACAGGCAGAGCCCATGGCGATATATTTTTCTAGTGGATTTTTTTCAGGTGTCTTTGCCTGAGAATCAGAAATTTGCTGCTGTCTACCTTAACATACCTAATAATTCTACTATTTGGGGCAATAAATGCCTACTAGATAAAAAAAAAATACTCAGCATAACTACAATTTCCCACAGATTTATTTCCTTCTAGGTCTAGGCCATGGGAGAGCTGTAGCACATAGACCAGGTCATACTTCGGAGGGCAGTGAAGGCTCTGAAGTGTGTGAGCGCCTGTGGGGAAGCTGGACGGCTAGCCAGTGAACTCAGAAGATGTGCTGGTCTTGGGGAGCCATGTGGTGACAAGCCGCACACCCAAGGCTCCCCCTGCAGCCCTGTCGTTGTAGGACTCCTGGGAACAACCATACCCCGAGGCTTGTGGTGTGGGGCGTGACAGGGAAAGGAGCTGGCTTGTCCTAGGTCCCCAGAGATCAGGGTTTAGGCTGGGCTGAGCCAGGGCCAGGCAGAAAGAAGGTGGCTCAGTTCCATGGTCGGGTGCTCAGACACTCAGCCCGAGGGGAGAACAAGAAAACCTCCCGCACCCAGGCCAGCTACCTTGCTTCACAGTGGAAATGCTGGCCAGGCCTTGGCTGACAGAAGGCCAAGGGGCAGGGCCTGGCCCAGAATGGTGGCCGCCCCGGAGTACCCCCCGTCGGCCTAGGGAGGCCCTGGTTTGCCTGCAGATTCCTTGGTGCACAGTGAAGTGTGGAAAGATGGGTGAGCGGGGATCCTCCTGTCCCTGAAACCTATGTCAGAGGTGCCGTCGGCAAGACTTGGCCCTGTGAGGTCTCAGGTCCACCTGCGCACAGGGGCCGGGGCATTTGGCAGGGTCCTCGGCGGCTGGCCACAGCCGCTTCCGCTTTGGTGGAGCGAGTGAGGGTGGCGCAGGGTGGTGGCCGGCTTCCCAGCTAAGTCATGGATGTCACAGGTACAAGCCTCAGAGCTGGGCCGTGCTTCAAGAGCAAGGAAGAATCGGCAGCAATGATCTGCCGTTATTCGGGCTTCAAACGCAGAGAAAGGGCACCCACCGCCCCCCACCCCCCCCCCGCCATTGCCACGTGTCTCCCGCCGGCCGGTGGTGTAGGAAACCCACCCCGACCCATGCTCCCAAGCAGCCCGCGCCCTGAAGCGCTGTGCTCCCAGCGCCTCGGTCTCCAAAGCCCCAGCCAGGACTGTCTTAAACGAAAACGGCCCCAGTGAGAGGATTCCACCCCGGTGCCTGCTGTCTCACGCAAGCGGAGCTGGACGTGCCGGAGCTTCCACTGCCCTTGGCCACGAGACCAAAGAAGGCCGGCTTGACAGTCCCCCCGGGGCCACCCCATTTCTTGGCCCTCCCCGCCCTCTCACCGGTGAGCTGACTGGTCCGTGTGTGAGCCGCCGGGCAAGAGCAAGCGCACCTGTCACCGACATAGGCCCTGCGGAAGAGTCCCTTCTGGAAGCCCCAGGCCTGCTCTGCCGCTCTCCCTCGCGGCCGGGCTCCGAGGTTCGTGGCTCCCCCCAAGGCTGGGACAAGGTCTCCGATGCGGCCCCGGCCAAGCTTGATCTGCTCTTTGTATTCTTCCAAGTGATTTTCTTTGTAAAAATGAAGGGTTGTTTTTTAAGTACTGCTTTTTTATTTGTTTTAAGGACCTTTAGGAAGGTCAGGCTTATTCTCTGTCCTCCCCCATGTAAGTTTTGAGGTGTTGGTTAGGTCCTGGTTCCTGAGAAATGATTTGCTGCTCTTCGGGATGGGGCTTCAGAGGGGCTGGGTCCGGGACAGGGTACCCGCAGCTGCCGTGCTGGAGCCCCCACTTCATTTCACTGGACTCTGCCAAGAATGCAGAAATGACTGGAAAACTGTAATGTCACTGGATACTTATTTAGAAATAAAAGTGAATGCTGCTGGATCAGAGGCAGTTTCTGTGTTTGTTGGTTCAGGTGGCAAATAGCATGGGTCACACACTCCTGGACTCAGCTCTGTGTCACCACCTACCGGACTCGGGGGGGGGGGGGGCATGGGGCGGGGTGGGGCCGCCAGCAGCAGACGTGTTGCCTGAGCCGTGCAGTGGGCTTCGGATCAGGCAGGCCTGGGCCTATTCCTACCCTTGCCCCTTAGTGAGGAGCACGGGAGGCCAAGTGGAAGGGTCTAGCACAGGCCCAGCTTCCAGCCAGCCCACAGCTGCAGCCGCCTGCAGGTGCCAGGAATCCATCCTCCCCAGGACTCCCTGGGCTGCTGGTCTCCTGCTGCCTAGGGTTGCAGATGAGCCCCCATGCGCCCCTGCCAAGCTGTGGAAGCAGGAACACACGGGTCCATCCCCAGGTTCTGAAGCCACACAGCCGCAGGAGTCTCTGGTGGAAGGTGGTGGTGGCATTCTCCGTGGGAAGCCTGCAGCCTCCGTTTAGTTTTACCCCCTCATTCTTCCAAAAGGCATCCAAAGCTGCTTATGGTAACAGGCACAGACAAAAAAAGAAATACATGGAATAGAAAGCGAAAGCAGGTAGGACAGCCTGTCCTGATCCCAGGCCTGGGCCTGATGGCAGGGAAGCCAGTGCTGGCCCTTAGTTCCTTCCAACCCTGCAACTCATCCCATTCCCGTTCCCCCAGCCAAAGAAGGAAGTGGGGAGAATATATCCCACCTGGGACCCTACCTGTACCTGCGCTGCGAAACCAGGTGCCCAGACCGTGCCGGGGTCAGGCAGGGAGCCAGGTGGGGAGCCAAGGCTGGGTGTGAGGGACACGTGGCCTGCCTTCATCGGCTCCCTTTTCCACCTTTGAAGAGACCTGGGTTCAGAGAAAGATTTCTCTACATAATAAAACTTTGTGAGTGTGATGACAGGTGGCAGTGGAACGATGGGGACCCCGGCAGAATCTTCTCAGGCTGCCACTGGCTGCAAGGGACGCTGGGCAATGGAGTCGTGCCAAGCAGACTGTCCTGATAGTAAAAGGAGAATGGATCCCAAGTGGCACCTGCCAGAGGGAACTGGTATTTTTCGTTCACATTTCAACCCTCTTCTCCACTCCTAGAAGAAGCACTCAGGGTGGAGGGGAGCGAGCCAGGGAAGTTTTTCCTTAAAGGCCAGAAAGCTCTGGGAGACAGCCACACACAAAGGTGAGGGCTACATCACGTGCAACAGAAATAACTGGTACGATACAAATTCGTGAAGTGAGACAAACAGATTCCAAAACAATAATATATAACGTTAGCCTCTAACGGTTAATGGTGTGTGTATAAATAGGAAAAAATCTGGAATGACAGGTGCCAAGTTTTAACTTTGGTTCTCTCTGAATGGAAGGATAATGGGTAACTTAAAACATGCTGTTGTTTGTATATATTTTCTGTCCTTCATAAAGCACGGTTATTCAGTGCTCAGAAACACACTGCCTGGTACCTTCATGTTTCATAATGTGATTACACATGAAACCACAGCTGGAGCTGGGCAGTAAGCAGAGAGCTTTGATGGGATAGAGCACTAGTCTGTCGTCTGGTCGGAGTCCACTTTGAAGAGCGTCTGGCAATGCCTAGTAGAGTTAAAGACACCTGTCACCCTTCAACCCAGGAATTCCGCTCCTAGGAGAGCAAGCAGGAGCAGACACTGCCTGCGGACCAAACCCTGCCTCCTACCTGCTCTCTGTACTACCAGAGAGTGAAGAATGGCTTTTTTTTAAGATTTTATTTATTTACTTATTTGACAGAGAGAGACACAGCGAGAGAGGGAACACAAGCAGGGGGAGTGGGAGAGGGAGAAGCAGGCTTCCCGCCGAGCAGGGAGCCCGATGGCAGGGCTCGATCCCAGGACCCTGGGATCATGACCTGAGCCGAAGGCAGATGCGTAACGACTGAGCCACCCAAGCGCCCCAAGAATGGCTTTTAACTTCCCCAAATGGTTGAAAAAAATTTCAAAAGAATATTTCATGACCTGAAAACTACATGAAATTCAAATTTCAATGTCCATAAATAAAGCTTTAAATTTTTTAATTAAAAATTTATGGAAGGGGGCGCCTGGGTGGCTCAGTTGGTTAAGCGTCTGCCTTTGGCTCAGGTCATGATCCCAGGGTCTTGGGATCGAGTCCCCACATGGGGCTCCCTGCTCAGCACGGAGCCTGCTTCTCCCTCTCCTCCCCGCTCATGCTCTCTCTTGCTATCTCTCTCTCAAATAAAAATCTTTTTTAAAAAACGTATGGAAATTTTTTTCTCTCGTTATGTAAGTACCTACATAACTTTTCTTTTTCCTCTTGGCTCCCGAAGCCGAAAATATTCACTACCTAGCCACTTACAGAAGCCTGCCCACCCCTGCCCTAGAAAAATTCTTACACGTTCTTGCACCAGGAGACACCCGTGAGAATATTTGCAGTAGCACCTGATTGGAAACAAGCTAAATGTTCCTCACCAGGAGAGCAGGTAAGCTGTGGCACAGTCACGGAACGTACTCTGTGCAGCAGTGAGCGGGTGGATGAATGTACGAAGCTACAATGAATTATCAACACGGTTAAATCTCAGAACATTGAGAGGCGCGGAGAGCAAGCTGCAGGCAAGTACAGAATGATGAGCACCTATAAAACCACGCAAAACCACAGGAGAGGACGATGCTTTAGGATGCGGACAAGTGCGAAAGAATGAAAAAAGGCTGGAAAGGTCAGCACCGGGAGCAGGGGCTCGTCCAGGGCAGGGAGGGTGAAGAACTGCACTGGAACTGCATTACCCACCCCCCCCCCCGCCCCGGCTTCCCATGTAGCTCGGATGCCTCATTTACTAACGGAGTTAGTTAATCCCACCTGGAAACTTGCAAACAAGAGCCTCAGCTCGGCCCTGCTCTGTGGGGGGTAACTGAGCCTCTCTCCAAGGGGCCATGACTCCCTCCTCTCAGTCAAGATTGGGTCTGGTCATAGGTGGCAAAATTAAAATCAGTAATGGCTTTCCTAGAGTCCTTGAGAACCAGGACTTAACAGAAAAAGATAGATGAGGTTAAGTAAAAATCCTATGGTCCTGGGGCAGGCCCCTGGGTGGCTCAGTTGGTTAAGCAACTGCCTTCGGCTCAGGTCATGATCCCGGGGTCCTGGGATCAAGCCCCGCATCGGGCTCCCTGCTCAGCTGGAAGCCTGCTTCTCCCTCTCTCACTCCCCCTGCTTGTGTTCCCTCTCATGCTCTCTCTCTGTCAATTAAACAAATAAAATCTTTAAAAAAAAAAATCCTATGGTCCTGAATGTTCACTTAAAGTATAAGTATGGGGGCCCCTGGGTGGCTCAGTCGGTTAAATATGTGCCTTCAGCTCAGGTCATGATCCTGGAGTCCTGGGATCCAGTCCCACATTGGGCTCCCTGCTCAGCGGAGAGCCTGCTTCTCCCTCTGCCCCTGACCTGCTCATGCTCTCTCTCTCTCAAATAAATAAAATCTTTTAAAAAAATAATAGAAAATAAGGTATAAGTATGAACTTATATGTATTTTGTTTTTTGAACAATGTAAGCTCTGTTCATTGAAAAGACAGTAACGATAATGTAAAGAACTAAAATACTTAAAATATACTGAAATTAAAATATAGATATGGAACGTACTCTGCTGAAATCAATGAGTTAATACTTTAAAAAAATTAGTCACTGTTGGGGTACTCTGAGGCATCAACTCATTAAGTAAAAATTAAGGCAGAGAGGGGCACCCGGCTGGCTCAGTTGGTAAAGCATGTGACTCCTGATCTCAGGGTTGTGAGTTCAAGCCCCACGCGGCCTAGAGCTTACTAAAAAAAGTAGTAATAAAATAAAGGCAAATAATTAAGGATTTATCTCATTTAAACTACTCCTGGTAGTCAAATAGTAGCTAAAAGAAGTTTCTTTTTTCTTTTAAAAAAATAATTATAAACTTACAGGAAGTTGCAAAAAATAATACAAAAAGGTCCCATGTACCCTGCACCCAGTAATAATGTCTGGCACAAATACAGAACAATATCACAACCGGGAAACTAACATTAGTACAAGCCACAGACCTTGTTCAAATTGTATCCATTTTACATGTGTGAGAGCGCGCGCGCGTGTTTAGTTTATACAATTTTATCACATGTGTAGAGTCACACCACCACAAAGAAGTTTCCTTTTATAGAAGTGTTCCAGTTGCCAAAGGAATACTAGAATTGGAATCTCTACATTTTGCAGCGTCCAATGAAATGGCTGATCTAAGCACCAAACAATAGTCCTAATGGCTGTTAGTATCCCAAAGGGAGAGAATTCAACATCACGTGCCTCCTGATGAAGGAACACAACATCTATGAAGTATTCTTATTCCCCAAAAAATCAAACCCAAATCTGAGCAAGCCTCAAAAGTCAACTACCAAGTGATGTACATTAATAGAATGAAGGACAAAAACCACATGGTTGCCCCAACTGATGCAGGAAAAAAAAGTGTTTAACAAAATTCAACACACTTTCATGATAAAAACACTCAACAAACTAGGAATAGAAATTACCTCAACATAATAAAGGTCACATATGAAAATATATGTGCCACAGCGCACATCATACTCAATGGTGAAAGACTGAAAGCTGTTCCTGTAAGATCAGGAACAAAGCAAGGATGCCCACTCTTGCCACTTGAATTCAACACAGTACTGGAAGTCTTAGCCAGAGAAATTAGGCAAGAAAAAGAAATAAAAGGCATCCAAATTGGAAAGAAAGAAGTAAAACTGGATCTGTTCTCAGATAACATTATCTTATATGTAGAAAACCTTAAAGATTTCTCACACACACACACACACACACACACACACACAAAACCCTGTTAGAACTAACAAATGAATTCAACCAAGTTACAGAATATAAAATTAACACATAAAAAAATCAGTTGCCTTCTATCCATACACAATGAGCAATCTGAAAAGGAAATTATGAAAACAATTCCATTCACAATAGCATCAAAAAGAATAAAATACTTGGAAATAAACTTAACCAAGGAAGCAAAAGACTTGTACACTGAAAACTATAAAACATTACTGTAAGAAATTAAAGAAGACACAAATAAATGCAAAGACATCTTGTGTTCATGGGTTGGAAGACTTAATATTGTAACAACGTCCATACGACCCAAAGCAATCTACCAGTTCAATGCAATCCCTATCAAAGGCCCAATGGCATTTTTGCAGAAATAGAAAAAAACAGTCCTAACATTTATATTGGCTCTCAAGGGCCCCTGAGTAGTTGAAACAATCTTTAAAAGGACAATGTTTGACTCCTTACACTTTCTGATTTCAAAACATATTACATACAAAGCTACGGTATCAAAATACTATAGGACTGGCATAAAGATAGACTTATAGACCAGTGGAACAGAATAGAGCCCAGTAATAAACCCTCACGTATATGGTCAAATGAGCTTCAACAGGGGTGTCGAGAACACACAACAGGGTATGGACAGTCTCAACAAATGGTGGTGGGGAAACTGGATATCCAAACGCAGTTAGAAGTTAGACCCTTACCTTATGCCACATATAAAACATAACTCAAAATGGACTAAAGGCCTAAATGTAAGACCTAAAACTATAAAACTCCTAGAAGAAAACATAGGGAAAAGTTTCAGGACAGGATTTGGCAAGGATTTCTTAGACATGATGCCAAAAGCACAGGTAACAAAAGCAAAAGTAGACAAATGGGACCACGACAACCAACCGTGCCTCAAAAGGAAGCCCCCTCTGCCGCTAAGGCAGCCTCACCCACACCTCCCAGCCCCCACCCCACTCGAGCCACTTTCCCATCCCTCCACCTGCCTCAGCCTCAGTAAGGGGTTCCCCCAAAGCCAACTAGCTGAAGGCTGCCTGTAAACTGAAGATCGTCCAGGCACCGGGACTTCTCAGAAACAAGGTGTTCTCCTGTAAACTGAAGATCGTCCAGGCACCGGGACTTCTCAGAAACAAGGTGTTCTCCTGTGAGTGAATTTCGGTTTCTCTTTCCTTCTCGGCACAGGTCCAGAGAAGGGACTTGTGGGATACCCTGTCTCTGCGGCTCAGGCAGCCTCACCCAGATCCACGTGCTCACCTGGTTCGGGACTGGCCCCACTTACGTATGCCGGTCCCGTCAAGTGGAGATTCCAATTTTCATTTGCCTTTTCGCTTTACATACATCAGCCGGGGTTGCCCAGTGAGCCTGGCTAAAAGCAGAGCCATGCAGCAGGGAAAGCGGTGGGGATCTGGCCATGGCGACAGTGTGGGTCCTGGTGCTGGTGACCGTGGTGCTGGGCTTGGCCGAAGCAGGCCCTGTCCCTACTTCCAAACCCACCACAACCAGGAGGGACTGCCACATGGAGAGGTTCCAATCTCTGTCACCGAGGGAGCTAGGAGCCTTCAAGAAGGCCAAGGATGCCTTAGAGGAGTCGCTTTTGCCCAAGAACTGGAGCTGCAGCTCTCGCCTCTTCCCTAGGACCAGGAACCTGAGGCTGCTGCAGGCCTGGGAGCGCCCCGTGGCCTTGGAGGCTGAGCTAGACTTGACGCTGAAGGTCCTGGGGAACATGGCTGACTCGTCCCTGGGGGTCGTCCTGGACCAGCCCCTCCGCATGCTGCGCCACATCCACTCCGAGCTCCAGGCTTGTGTCCCGGCTCAGCCCACAGCAGGACCCAGACCCCGTGGCCGCCTCCACCACTGGCTGCACCGGCTCCACAAGGCCCCAAATGAGTCCCAGGGCTGCCTCGAGGCCTCCATCACGTTCAACCTCTTCCGCCTCCTCACACAGGACCTGAAATGTGTTGCCAGTGGAGACGTGTGCGTCTGAGAACCTGGACCCACCCTCAGCCCATCTGGGACCCAGACCTTATGTAGGCACCAAGCCTCACCCCTGCCTTAAGTTACTTCCTCTCCATCCCTTATTTATGCAGCCCTGCTCCGTACCCATAAGAAATGTTTATTTTTTTACTTGTGTACAACGTGCAGCAAATAAACAGGAATAAGAAGAAGAAGAAAAAAAGCCACTACTGTGAAGACTGAGAGAAGAGAGGAACGTGTTACACAACAGTGCGGACTGCAATGAGCAAAACACAGCCTCTGGCAAACTTGAAAGGACTAAAAATCCAGCTTAACAAAAACATTTCAAAGGGAAAAAAAGACAAAGTTGGGGTCTCTACACTCTTACAGGGACAGCCTTTAGGGTAAAGATGATGTAAAGATGTATCCACCAATTGCAGCGTGGAGACCTTATTTGAGCCGATAGAGTTTTTAAAATATGGATTTCTATGACAACTGGATTTCAGAACATTGATTGCATACGTATCGCTATTAAACAATTCTAAAAACTTAGACGAGGTAACGGTATGTATGGTGTTTTAAAAGTCCTTGTCTTGGGGCGCCCGGCTGGCTCAGCTGGAAGAGCATGGTGATTCTTGACCGCGGTCGTGAGTTCAAGCCCCGCACTGGATGTAGAGATTGCTTAAATAAATCTTTAAAAACATAAAAGATAAATAAAAGTCCTTGTCTTTTAGATACACATACTGAAATTTCACAAATGAAATAGCTAACTGGAATTTGCTTCAAAGAAATTTATGAGGGAAGTGGATGGATGGGTAGAAAGGAAACCAGGTTGGCTGCAACTTGGTAACTGTTACAAATTGTTGAATCTGGGTTCAGTGTACATGACATTTGTAAATAAAAAGGTTTCTTCAGTGAGAAAATGGGGGAGGGGATGTGGTTTAAGCGAGGTAATAGTTCATTCCTCCTTACACAAAAACTCTGGAGGTAGGCAGGGCAGGCTGGGTACGGTGGCAGCTTCCTAAGCATCCGGTACCTGGCCCCTTCCAACTGCTGCCCCACCCTCCCCTTCACCTGGCTTCGGCCTCCGTCTCACATC